>NC_092727.1:62168300-62768300 GCF_047496885.1 Scyliorhinus torazame | reverse complement strand
CTTTTGTACAATACCCCCCCTCACATCATTACTGGGGTCACATCAGCAGAACTGTTAATGGATTGTCTTCTTCATATTTGGTTAGCCATATTGTTCTCCAATTTGGCGGGCTGGGTGGAGCTGGGGAAAGCCTCCCAAAATAAGTATCATGACTCAGTGAAAGGCAACAGATTGTTTAAGTCTCATGAGCTTGTTATTGTCAGGAACCATAGAAGTATAGAATCCCTGCAGTTCAGAAGGAGGCCATTCGGCCCATTGAGTTATCACTGACCCTCGGCCTTTCCCTCGTCCTATCCCCACAACCCCACCTAACCTGCATATCCCTGGATACTATGGGGCAATTTATCATGACCAAACCACCTAACCTGCACACCTTAGGACAGTGGGAGGAAACCAGAGCACCTGGAGAAAACCCACACAGATGGGGAGAAAGTGCAAACACAGACAGTCACCCAAGGTCAGAATTGAACCTGGGTCCCTCGCGCTGTGAGTTAGCAGCATTGCTAACCACTGTGCCACCGTTCTGCCCCAATTTTGCATCTGGTCCATTGTGGTTACCTGGGAAAATTGTGGCAAAATCTGGTCCTGTCTCATACCTGGTGGGCTAGGAGCAGAGTGACTGTAGCCCCAACGACTGAACAGGTGGTTTCGGTGGGTACTGCCAATGCCCCTTAAATTAAGCCTGAAGCAAGAGGACCGGGGGTTTCAGAAGAAGCCCTCCCATTACTCCTGACGAGACTGGAGGGGCGGAGCCTCCAATGCACCTGTCGAGACTTCAAAGCAACCACCTGCTGTTGACAAAGATACTGTTTCACTGGTGGAGGAACCAGTCAGGGAATTGAGGTCTTCCACCAGACCTAATAAATCCCCTGAGAGACTGACTTTGTGAAGAACTGTACTGTACTACTCCCCTTGGTGCTTCCACCCTGAACAGGGCTGTTAATAACTTGTGATGTATATATGTGACAAAGGACTTAAGGGGGAAAGGATAGTGTGGTCCCTTTAAGGGGTGACCTTTTGTGGCACCTTATCGTAAGGAGAGCTTGAACCCTGACCAATGGGGAAAATGCGCAGTCCTGGGAGCAGGAGTCTGAGCAGTGTGGACCCAGGAGTCAAGGAGTAAAGACCTGTATGATATGCCCTTGTGCCTGCGTATAGTTAAATCTCATTGTTTCCAATAAACTCCTTCATTCTACAAGAAGTCTCCTCAGTAATACCTTGCACCATTACAAAAGCATTTCCCACTAATCAATAAAGTAACTGAATATTCAATAATAATTGCAGTAGTTCTAAGAGTTTGATTCACTTGCTCTTTTGCTATTGGTTTCTTCCCATGCCTTCACTGTGCGTTTCAGGAATCACATGAAATCAATGGATGTGACATTCAGTTTAAAATGGGGTTCCTAAACCACTAAAATTAAACAAGGATAGCAGCAGATTGGATTTAACTTGGTGACTTTCCTCCAACATTTGCTGATTTCTGCCACTCAATTGCACCGACATTTCACCAAGTTAAAATTCCTCCAGATGATTCTATCAACCCATCTCGATGCAAAAAATTAGGACAAGAGACAAAAAAGTTTTCAAATAGATATTAAAAACAACTTGGTGGTCAAATGGAACAGAGAGAAAGCTTAGAAAGGATCAGAATGAGATCAGATGTTCTGAAAAAAGAGTTAGGGACCAAAGAGATAAACTTTAAACAGCATTTCTCAGTGACTCCTGTTACATGTTTATTTAACACATAGGATATGGAGGCCCCTTTACGTTAGTTTGAGTCGGCGAAGGCCTTATGACATCACATTGCATTTCACACCAATTGTTCCACTTACCCAATGTCTCCAATGGTCACACGAATCAATCGCACTTATTTATTTCAATAATTGGAGCCACAGGCTGTCTGACATGATGTCCAGTGATTGGTTTACTCTAACAGACACTAACTTCAGTCCCGAGTCTCTCACAATGGAAGTAGGAAAGAGGAAGCTGAGTGAGTTCAACAGTCGAACCGCTGTTAAACCACTTCCTGTGCAGAACCAGCTTCCAGTTAACGCTCAACACTCATATTCTCAATTCTTATCAGACATGAATGCATTGGCATTTATTGATCTGCAGAAGATTATTGTCTTTATGTGGTTGAGGAAATTGATTATGAATAAAATTGAAATAAAAAATTGTATTTTACTGTTACTGAGCTGGCACTTCCCATCAGTCAGCATTTTGGTTTCAGTTACTCATCTCTTAAACAGGCCAACCAACAATTCCTGCCCTGTTCATCTGTGCTTCATCACAAAATTTACTGATACATAAAACAACATTTCGCTCATCAAAACTGCTGGGGCGGGATTCTCCGTTGGCTGATGCTAAAATCGGGAAACGCGATTGGGTGGTGAATGGGGTCCGGCACCAAAATTGCGACGGGGGTGATTTGACACCAAATTGCAATTCTCCATCACCTCGGCAGTGGCGTCAATGCGGTCCAGAACGCACGTACAGTAAACACTGTTGGCACATCATTAGCAAAATTTACAGTGCAGAAGGAGGCCATTTGACCCATCGAGTCTGCATCGGCACTTGGAAACAGCACCCAACCCAAGCCCACATCGCCACCCTACCCCTGTAACCCAGTAACTCCACCTAATCTTTTTGAACTCTAAGGGCAATTTAGCATGGCAATCCACCTAACCTGCCCATCTTTGGACTGTGGGAGGAAACCGGAGCTCCCAGAGGTAGCCCACACAAACTCTACATAGGGAGAATGTGCAGACTCCACACAGACAGTTACCTATCCAGGAATTGAAGCTGGAACCCTGAAGCTGTGAAGCAATAGTGACACCCACTGTGCTACTGTGCTGCATGAGGCCTCGCAGCACCCTGAACTTCTATGCCACAGGGTCCAAACTGGCGGCAAGTGGGGACCTGTCCGGGATCTCACAGACCTCACAGACCTCGGTGCACAGGTGCATCCACGCCGTCACAGAGGCCCTATATGTCCAGGTGGCTCAATACATCTACGCATCATGCACAGCTGCGCCGATACTCGGACAGTTTGCACAAGGCCTTCATCCTGGCACACTCGATGATTCCTGACATGTGCGAGACCTCCCCCACCCATCTGGGGGGTTGGCTCCTGGGTGACAGGGGTTATCCACTGCTGCATGGCTAATGATACACATCTGGAGGCCACAGACAGATGCGAAGACCCTTCGCAACGACACCCATGCAGTGACCAGGAGCGTGATCGAGCGGTGCTTTTGGCTCCTGGAGATGCAGATGTGCGGGTTAGGTGGATTGGCCATGCTAAATTGCCCTTAGTGCTCAAAATTGCCCTTAGTGTTGGGTGGGGTTGCTGGATTGTGGGGATGGGATGGGGTGGAGGTGTGGGCTTGGGTAGGGCGCTCTTTCAAAGAGCTGGGGCAGACTCGATGGGCCGAACAGCCCCTTCTGCACTGTAAATTCTAAAAAAAAACATGGGCCCCAGGCAAGCATGGAAAGCCGCACGACGTGTGCACAGGGGCCAATGCACACGGGACGCTCTGATCTCCTCCAGGTTCACCGACATGGGGGAGTGGTGGAGAAACTGGCCAGGGGCATGGACACTGCACCCCCCCTTATTCCCCCCCGCCCCGCCCTCCCCACATGCACCTCCTCCGTGATACATACCTACCGCGCTACGAGTTGTGGGCCTTGAGTTGGCAGTAACACCGGATCTGGTCCATGAGATGGAGGATGATGGCAACCCGTTCTGCGATGAGCTCTGGTGGTTCCACATCTTTTAACAACACCCGACTCCTGCCCAAGGTAGCAGTTTTTCCATCCACCTGCGTGATCCCTGCATGCGAGTTGGTCGTTCCATCACACGGTCGTATCGGAACGTTGGGGTGATGGTGGCGGGGCTGGTCAGGGAGGGGGGTGCCCAGGCCACCCACAACATCTGCCCATTTCCGCCATTCCCCCCGTCAAAGAACAAAGAAAAGTACAGCACAGGAACAGGCCCTTCGGCCCTCCAAGCCCGTGCCAACCATGCTGCCCGACTAAACTACAATCTTCTACACTTCCTGGGTCCGTATCCCTCTATTCCCATCCTATTCACGTATTTGTCAAGATGCCCCTTAAACGTCACTATCGTCCCTGCTTCCACCACCTCCTCCGGCAGCGAGTTCCAGACACCCACTACCCTCTGTGTAAAAAACTTGCCTCGTACATCTTCTCTAAACCTTGTCCCTCGCACCTTATACCTATGCCCCCTAGTAATTGAACCCTCTACCCTGGGGAAAGCCTCTGACTATCCACTCTGTCTATGCCCCTCATAATTTTGTAGACCTCTATCAGTTCGCCCATCAACCTCCTTCGTTCCAGTGAGAACAAACCGAGTTTATTCAACCGCTCCTCATAGCTAATGCCCTCCATGCCAGGCAACATCCTGGTAAATCTCTTCTGCACCCTCTCCAAAGCCTTCTGTGTGGCGACCAGAATTGAAGACTATACTCCAAGTGTGGCCTAACTAAGGTTCTATACAGCTGCAACATGACTTGCCAATTCTTATACTCAATGCCCCGGCCAATGAAGGCAAGCATGCCATATGCCTTCTTGACTACCTTCTCCACCTGTGTTGCCCCTTTCAGTGACCTGTGGACCTGTACACCTAGATCTCTCTGACTGTTAATACTCTTGAGGGTTTTACCATTCACTATATATTCCTTACCTGCATTAGACCTTCCAAAATGCATTACCTCACATTTGTCTGGATTAAACTCCATCTGCCATCTCTCCGCCCAAGTCTCCAAACGATCTAAATCCTGCTGTATCTGCTGACAGTCCTCATCGCTATCCGCAATTCCACCAACCTTTGTGTCGTCTGCAAACTTACTAATCAGACCAGTTACATTTTCCTCCAAATCATTTATATATACTACGAACAGCAAAGGTCCCAGCACTGATCCCTGCAGAACACTACTAGTCACAGGCCTCCAATTAGAAAAGCACCCTTCCATTGCTACTCTCTGCCATCTATGACCTAGCCAGTTCTGTATCCACCTTGCCAGCTCACCCCTGATCCCGTGTGATTTCACCTTTTGTACCAGTCTGCCATGAGGGACCTTGTCAAAGGCCTTACTGAAGTCCATATAGACAACATCCACTGCCCTACCTGCATCAATCATCTTTGTGACCTCTTCGAAAAACTCTATCAATTTAGTGAGGCACGACCTCCCCTTCACAAAACCATGCTGCCTCTCACTTATACGTCCATTTGCTTCCAAATGGGAGTAGATCCTGTCTCAAAGAATTCTCTCCAGTAATTTGCCTACCACTGGCGTAAGGCTTACCGGCCTGTAGTTCCCTGGATTATCCTTGCTACCCTTCTTAAACAAAGGAACAACATTGGCTATTCTCCAGTCCTCTGGTACATCACCTGAAGACAGTGTGGATCCAAAGATTTCTGTCAAGGCCTCAGCAATTTCCTCTCTAGCCTCCTTCAGTATTCTGGGGTAGATCCCATCAGGCCCTGGGGACTTATCTACCTTAATATTTTTCAAGACGCCCAACATCTCATCTTTTTGGATCTCAATGTGACCCAGGCTATCTACACACCCTTCTCCAGACTCAACATCCACCAATTCCTTCCCTTTGGTGAATACTGATGCAAAGTATTCATTTAGTATCTCACCCATTTCCTCTGGCACCACACATAGATTCCCTTGCCTATCCTTCAATGGGCCAACCCTTTCCCTGGCTACCCTCTTGCTTTTTATGTACGTGTAAAAAGCCTTTTGATTTTCCTTAACCCTATTTGCCAATGACTTTTCGTGACCCCTTCTAGCCCTCCTGACTCCTTGCTTAAGTTCCTTCCTACTTTCCTTATATTCGACACAGGCTTCGTCTGTTCCCTCACCTCCTCTCTGGCCAGCCCACACCAGTCCCCCCCACCTCACACCCAATTGACAGAGCACCGAGACAGGTTGTAATAGTGTGATGTGACAATGTATATACAGATTGATGCCCTAGTCCCTATCCCTAAACTGTGCCCTGCGTTTGTGCCAACTTAACTGGTGTCAAACTTTCTGGCCTTACGGGCCTTTTTGCCATGTCTTGGTGGATCCCTAGATGGTACAGCAGGAGTGGAGGGTGACAAATCCCAAATTTCTTTACCCGTCAGTCTGGCCTCAATAAAAGTCGAGATGGATTTGCAGGTACAGCATTAGTTATTTTATTTGACTTGCAAGCCTGACTCAGTTCACAGCGGTACAAAACACATCCTGCTTCGTACACCTCTGGAATCAAGTGAGTCTGTAGAACAAAGAAGTCTCTACTGATACATTCAAATGGCATCAAGTTTCACATACACGATTCCCATAGGTCATCCTATACCCCTCCTGACCTATCCATACACTCTAATTGGCTCACTTCCAATCCCTTCCTCTGGCCCCTATTACCCAGCATCCTTTTCTCCTCCTTTGGTGGACACACCTCTTCCTTTGCTTTGCCATGCGGTCTGAAATCCTTTGTCTGTGAACTCACCAGGATTAGACTGGCCTACCTCTACATTACATTAACTAATATCTCTAAAGTAACTATTTTATATCACATTCGTCAAGGGGGTCCGCTGTGATTCCCGCCCTGCAATCTGGGTCGCCATTGGCGGCCATCTTCTGGGGTGACTAGGCCTAGATGGGCCCAGCTGTTGCTTGGGCATCGCAGGCGGCTGCTGCCCACCAGATGGAGCACGGTAGCACAAGTAGATAGCACTGTGGTTTCACAGCGCCAGGTCCCAGGTTCGATTCCCCGCTGGGTCACTGTGCGGAGTCTGCACATTCTCCCCGTATGTACGTGAGTTCCCTCCTGGTACTCCGGTTTCGTCCCACAATCCAAAGACGTGCAGGTTAGGCAGATTGGCCTTGATAAATTGCCCTTAGTGTCCAAAAAGATTAGGTGGGGTTATTGGGTTACGGGTAAAGAGTGGAAGTGAGGGCTTAAGTGGGTCGATGTAAACTCGATGGGCCAAATGGCCTCCTTCTGCACTGTATGTTCTATGTAGATGCGCCAGGGACAGGAGGTGGGAGAGTCCAAGGTGCTGCGATATTACGGAACCTCCCCTGCGGGAGTCACTGGCAACGGGCAGCACGATATCATTGTGGATAGCACAATTGCTTCACAGCTCCAGGGTCCCAGGTTCGATTCCGACTTGGGTCACTGTCTGTGTACGGAGTCTGCACATCCTCCCCGTGTGTGCGTGGGTTTCCTCCGGGTGCTCCGGTTTCCTCCCACAGTCCAAAGATGTGCAGGTTAGGTGGATTGGCCATGATAAATTGCCCTTAGTGTCCAAAATTGCCCTTAGTGTTGGGTGAGGTTACTGCGTTATAGGGATTGGGTGGAGGTGTTGACCTTGCTCTTTCCAAGAGCCGGTGCAGACTCGATGGGCCAAATGGCCTCCTTCTGCACTGTAAATTCTATGATAATCTGGGATGGCCACTTACAACTAGGTACAGAGAAACTCGCAAAGCCTAGCAGGTAAAATGGACAAGCCAAGACTCAGGCAGGCTCAGAGCCTGAAATACATATTTGTAAGCAAGAAGTCTGGACGGTATCGAAACTCCGACCAATTAGCATTTTATTGGGGCCGATTAGCATTTGATGGCCCATCTTCACCAAAACAAAGGACTGGTACTCGAGCAACCGGGACAGTCCCAGACATTTCGGCGCCACTCCCTGTTCAAGGGAAACGCAAACAACGGGGTCAGTGACCGCTTGGGACGCGCCCCCAACCATCCAGATCCCCGCCCACTTATTGGTTAGGAATCGAACGGAGTGATCAGGGATCACCCAATTAGTAAGGCCCAAATCGAAGGACCGCCCAAAAGAGCGCAAAAAAACCCAAGTATAAGAAGACGAGTTCGCCACATGTTCGTCCTCTCTTGGAACTGGTACCCCGGTCACAGTCATCAGAAGCAAGTACAAGTTCAACGCTCGCTACCAAACGAATGAGTTTAGCTGAGCAGCAGTTACTTCTTCTGACTCGATAGATCCAGAATCGAACAGCGGCCACTGTTTCTCTGGCCTAAGCCGGGTGACCAAAGTTTGTACAGGTTGTCTTAGTCGATAGGTGTAGTTAACTAGTAGTGTTTCTGCTGCATGACTAATTGTGTGCAAATAAAGTACCCTTGACCTTGAACTAACTAATTGGTGTTTGGCTCTTTGATCGCTAGCCGGTTGAAACTTGTGGTGGTATCATTCGATACCTGGCGACTCTAAGCATTAAAACATAGATAACATAGGAACAAGGCAAATTCACTGATTGCCATAATTGGAACAGAGCCACAGAAAGGACAGTGTAAAAGAGTAAAAGAAGAAAAGGCAACAGTTAACAGTGACTATCGTGGGATTCAACCCAGAAGTGACCGTGTCACTCCGAGAGAACCCACAAAAGCGTTTGAATTAGAATCCAAAATTGGCAAAGTAAAAGAAACCACAAGCGAAACCAGTCTCGATCAAACCTCCAGAATTCGGAAGTGTGTAATTTGCATACGTACTAACAAAGGGATATAAGGTAAACTCGATAGATTTTGTTGCGTGAAACTTTCGGGAGTTGCGTAAACCGGAAAATAGCTTGAGCCGTACCCGTGTTTGCCCCACCGCTTTGTTCCCCTTGTTCCAAATTTCCGGGAGTCAGAAGTAATTGTAGGGATGGCCATGAAGGCAATGGAATGCCTTATGCATCCATATGAGCCCGAGGTCGCAGCGACCAATAGATCAGAACAGTGTCACATATGGGAAGAAGAGCTTAGGAAATACCTAAAGGGGAAAGGCTGGTCGTAATTTTGCGCAAATGAAGAGACAGGTCCTTGGCAGCATAGGACAGACTTGGTGGGACAGCCTGACCGAGATCCATAAGAAGTGTTTGACTGTGGTTCGCAAGCCGATGGCAATCGTGTCCTGTCTGGCACAATTGCGAGGTACAGAGGAGGTCGTGAGGACGCTCCGTAGACAGCTTGAGCAGAAGGAGAGATGTAGAGAGGGAGATATTAGAGAAAGCGAGAGATTACATGTACAGCTCCGGGAGCAGTTAGCGGCGAAGGACAAGGAAATGGATGATGTCAAGAGGGCACATCAATTTTGTCGCGCCGAGCTCAGCAGCTTCCAAATCCAATATGATAAGGTCTACCAGGACACACAACGTGCGGTACTGGTAAGAGAAGAGACAGAGAATCAGGTACAACAGTTAAGGAAACAGTGTGATGATTTGAAGGCAGCCCTCCGAGCACTCCACAGTTCCACCACGGAACAGAGGCAGAGTTCGGTGGATCATGCCAAATGCAGGCAGCAAATTGCAAGGTTGCAATCCCTGCTATCAGTTCAAAATGGGTTCAGAGACACCTTTGGCCCACAGCTAGACCAGGAAGACGGCCCCGTTTGGCAGGAACTCAGTGAAACGGCCCAACGGTACGTAAGTGAGACCGAGAATCAAAATAGAGCCCCCCCCAGGCCCCGAAAAGAAAAGCACCCGCACCATCGACTGCACAGGCAGCACCCAACCCAATGAACCCCATCACTACGCAGCACAGGGTTACCACGGAAGGCCAACCCGATTTTGTGTACACCACCCCATTAACCATCACCCAGTTATGAGATGTCCACGAGAAGATAGAGACTTTCCCCCCCACATCGGACCTACATCACTTTTTCGAGTTAGTGAAATACCCTCATGTACGGTTTAGACGAGCCGGAAGAGGTAAAGCTCATCGTGTTGAGCCCAGACCCGTCAGTTAGTTCAGCCCTTCCCGGCTCACAAAATGTAGGAGGAGGTAGCCTTCACGAAACGAAAACGGCCATTTTAGACGCCAAGGATATAATAGAGGAGACCAGGTAGACGAACTCAACTGGTGCAGGCAGAAAAAGGGAGAGCATCCAACAGCATTTGCTGGACGCCTCCGGATCCATTTTACTGCGGTATTTGGTGAGTTAGCCCGCACCCATTTATCAGCAGACACTATGGCCAAATGGACCCACATGTTGGTATCCCATGCCACAGAGGCAGGACAGAAGGCATGTGCCAGTTACGACCCCTCAGACCCAGCACACAATGAAGTGTGGGTTCTGAAACAATTGTCCAGAGCTTGGGAACAGTCTGTACAGACAAAGACAGAGCATGAGAGACGCCACAATGAATCCAGTAAGGGCACACCAAGACCCCGCATGGGTAAATGAAGGCAGAGGTACAGCGCCGCACCCCAAGACGCAGGAATGGAATCAGCACCCAAACCCCCCCCCAGGAACAATGCCAGACCCATCCACAGTGTTAGTGCTTGAGCAGATAATTCGGCCATGAATGGCACCGATTGCCGGTGTTCGGGCTCCCCAACTTGGGTCTGCGATACCCTTTGGGACAAGTCTGGAAGAATGGTAGTTGCAGGCACAGTCCGGGCACACCCCGTAGAGTTCCTTTGGGACACAGGAGGGCCCCGAACCACGTTAAACTCCTCCACCATGTACCAAAGAGAGATATGGCCCACTACGGACACCATTACCCTTTGTGGCTTTACAGGTCACCTCCAGCAGGGACACATCCCAGCCCCTGTGGACGGACAGCTCGGTAATAATGAAACAAAACACTTGGTCGTTTTAGTAGATTTACCCCAGGCGGCAGAACATATCCTAGGCATAGATTTCATGAGTGCACATAACCTTTCATTAGACCTGGTCAACCGATGCATATGGAAAATGGCTAGAGCAGCATGAGCCCCCGCCACGCTCACAGTAGGAGATTATGCCCATAGAATCAGCTCAGTAGGAGAGTACCGGATTGGCCCACAAACCATTACCACAGACAAAATGGTTCGAGAAGTCTTGAAAAGACATAAAGCAGCATTTGCCCAACACAAGCACGACTGCGGCAAAATCCCAGCAGTAGTAAACATTACAGGTCCCGATCCCAAGCCCCAGAAACAGCACGGCTTTCCCCAGCAAGCCGAGGGAGAGATAGCCAAGGTAATCTAAAGTTTAATAAATCAAGGAGTGATTCAACCCGTAGCATCACCAAATAATGCCCCGATTTGGCCAGGAAGAAAACTTGATGGTTCATGGCGACTGACCATTGACGACAGAGAATTGAACAAAGTGACTCCCCTAGCAGCCCCCACCGTTGCCACGTGTCCCGAGATGATGTTGAGTCCCTGGACTCCAGTTGAAATTTTTCACAGTGTTGGATATCAGCAATGGCTTTTGGTCCATACCACTGGACAAAGCATGCCCGTATAAATTTGCGTTCACTTTCCAGGGACAGCAGTACACATGGACGTGCCTTCCACAAGGCTTCCACAACTCTCCCTCCATCTTTCACAGACAATTGGCAAACGGCTTATCTAAATTTTCCCGCCCTGAATGCCTCGTTCAGTATGTGGACTACTTGCTCCTACAGACTGACACCAAGGAAGAGCACATCTCGCATCTTTCTGAATTATTAGAACTGCTCACAACGATTGGATGCAAAATTAACCCCAAGAAAGCCCAAATCCTCCAGGAAAATGTCACATATTTAGGTACGGTCATCACGCATGGGAAGCGTGAAATAGAACTCAAACGCATTGATACCATTGTAAAATTGCCCTTGCCCCAAAACGTTACAGCCCTCCGGTCATTTTTAGGACTGGTTGGATATTGTAGAAACCACATAGACGGATTCGCCACAAAAGCAGCCGCACTTTCCGAGCTACTGAAGAAACAAGCCCCATGGAAATGGCTTCCACAGCACACGGATGCCGTGGATGTGTTGAAATGCCCTGAGCACAGCCCCCGTTTTGCAAGCCCCAGATCCACACTCTCCGTACACGATAGAGGTAGCGACCACAGACTGAACCCTTTCGGCCGTACTCCTGCAAGAAAGGCACCATCGTCTCGGACCCCTGGCCTATGCCTCGCGAGTCATAGATCCAGTGGAACAGGGATTTTCAGCCTGCGAAAGGCACCTGTTAGCAGTTCTCTGGGCGGTACAGTACTTCTCGTACATAACCGGACTCAGCCCCGTAATCATTTTGACCGAGCACACCCCGATCCAGCTTTTATTGGACGACAGACTAAAGGACGGCATAGTAAGCCAAATTCGAGCAGCGCGATGGTCCCTACTCCTCCAAGGATGCGACATTAATGTAAAACGGACAAAAATGCACACGTTTCTGGCCGATAATTTGCACTATGCAGGAACCCGCATGAGTGCGAGATCATAGCCCCCAAGCACAGCACAGGCCCCTTTGTTCCCAAGTCGGTCCCAAAAAAGACCACAGATGACCCAGCCCACAGACAAAGCACTGAGAATTTATGTAGATGGCACCTCCACAGTCCTTGATGGAAAAAGGATAACAGGATGTGGGATTTATGTAGAGGATGGGCAGGGACACGCTTTAGAAGAAATTGCTTTAAAGTTGCCTGGACACTTATGTTCGCAGGCAGCCGAGTTGGCAGCCATCGCTTACATTGTCCAGCACCCCGATTCGTTCCCGACCCCAGCAAACATATATTCAGACAGTTTGTACGTCTGCAACAGCCTAACAGAATTCCTATCCCTATGGGAATCGAGAGGATTTATTTCTGCAGACGGGAAACCTCTACCCTCAGCCCCATTGCTCAAACATATCCTTCAGACAGCGAAAGGCAGGAAATATGGCATCGTCAAAGTAAGAAGCCACCATCGTTCCTCCCCACCCGGTAATGTGAAAGCTGACGCCCTAGCGAAGGCAGGCTCACTACACGGCCCCCGAGAGTGCCCCAGTACACGCAGTTCAGGTCTCACAGACCAACATTCAAGACTTAGCCCAGGCACAGAAGGAAGACAAAATATTGAGGGAAATTTTAAAAAGAAACTTCTCAGCTCCCTACGAAAAGTTTAGGACTTCTTTAACGATCCATGAGGGAATCGTTTTAAAAGATGGAATTTATGTAGTCCCTACCCAGGACAGGAATGAGATAATTTGTAAGTTCCATGATGGACATGGACACCAAGGGATTAAATCCACCCTTACCACCTCAGACCTTGCTGCTGGTGGCCTGATTTGAACACCGACGTATCCCATTACGTCAAAAACTGCTTGATTCGTGCACAAACAACCCCGATAGGTACGCAAAAAACACCCAGCTACGACACACCCACCCTGCAAATGGCCCATGGACAAACTTGCAGTTAGGTTATATTGGTCCCCCCCCCTGCAGAAATGGATACAAATATGTGTTTGTGATATTCGACACATTTACGAAATGAGTCGAAGCTTTCCCCTCGAGAACAAACACAGCCAAGGCCACGGCAAAGATCTTAACAGAGCAAATTTTTACGCGATGGGGACTCCCCCGTAGTAGTGAGTCGGACCAAGGTTCGCACTTTACAGGCAGGGTCATGAAAACTGTGATGACAATCTTTGGTCTTAAGCAAAAGTTGCACATTGCCTATCACCCGCAGTCCAGCGGCATTGTGGAACGCATGAATCGGACACTAAAGGCCACACTTAGAAAAATGGTGCAGCAGCACAACACGACATGGGACACAGTGCTCCCATTCGCACTGATGTTCATTAGGAACACAGTGTCGAGCTCAACAGGATATACCCCCCATACCCTCATGACCGGACGACCCATGAAGGGTACCGAATACTTATTTGTACTTGATTTTGCCAGCCCCGCAGTCACCGCCCTGACCCACGAGAAAGCAGTCCAGCACATGGTACAGAATATTAAAGCAGCACAGCTCGCTGCAGCTGTTCGACTAGGCGCTAAACAAAAGCAGAATAAGGCCTGCTTTGATAAAACAGTACACCCCACGGAGTATACAGTCGGACAGCAAGTAATGATCAATTTATACAACCCCAGCTCATTCCTCTCCCCTAAATTTGCAGGACCCTATTCAATCTCGGACAATGTAAGCCCCTCAGTTTATAAAATCACGTATTGGAACGGAAAATCAGGATGGTTCCATTTAAACCAGCTTAAGGTCTATGGAACGCAGTGCAGCCACTCGCACCACCTCACATTGGCGATGGCAGACAATGAGGACCCGCCCACTGACAACCCAATCCCCCCCACCCCCAGCAGCAGCAGCACGTCCACAAGCACGACCTTGACCCCGCCCCCAGAATCAAATTTCACCCTGACGCTTGATTCGGCTGCTAGCGACAGCGACAGCGACAGCACAACTGAAGCCCCTGAGAAACCCGAACAAAGGTCCCACGAAACAGGCCCCAGTCACTGCAGGCCCAGAGACCCCAACCACGATACGCTCAGCCTCTTTGAGACGATTTATTTGGCCCCACCGGAACCTGACCTGCCACCCGACGATAGCGACGGCCCCCTTGCAACCTCCCTACAGAACATGAAGCACTGGCATCGTGACAATTCCTGTTGTCTAACTAGGAATGATGAAATGGACTCCACATCGGCACACGCCACGTCAGCACGCAAACTCCATGAAGGAATTTGGCACCCGGGAGATGGTGACAGCTACGAGTCTGACTCCCACCATGGTAACCCCTTTGAAAATCTTTTTGGAATGGAACCTTGAGGTGTCCAGATGATGAGAATCAGGAGCCGATGGAGATTTACGGTGTCCTGTACTCTGATGGAGCCTGCCTGCTTTTTTGTTTAGTTTGTTATTAAATGTTGTTCATTCTCTCTTGTACGATCTTGTGTGTCGGCCTCACGGACACCTTCTTGCTACAGTCATAACTACTCTTCTGACGCCACATGGCAGTTAAAGAAACAAGTTTGTTGGAGCCCATATATTTACAAATTCCTACCGCTCTTGGAAGGTCACTCAGGCAGTGTAGTAACGGCACTTATCCCCGCCCTGCCTGAGGACCCCCTATACATTTGGTCAGCCAAGCTCGGGTAGTGGAGCAACGGCACTGATCACCGCCCTACCCATTTTTGCCCTGCCGCGGATCATACGCACCACCCCATTCGGATAATTGTTTTCGAAGCTCTTTTGCTGTTTTTTTTTCAGTCCTGTGGTTTAAAGAATGCATTTTGCCACAAGTTTTGCCCCTTTCTGGCGATCCTTCGGTTGCTATCCCCCACCTACTATTTACATGTCAGAATCACTTGGTTGGAAAAACAAGTTCGCAGAGGACGGAGAAATTGTCCGCCCACTCAGCCCATCAAACACAGGCTGCAAGAGTGCTCGCACTGTAACAAATTGTTTTTCCGGATGTCTTGTCTCCACAAATGGTTGGTTTAAAAAAAAAGTGAGGGAGTCATATATGGTGACAATTCTAATGGGGCATTGACGTTAAGGAGAAACAGACAGACATACGAGATATTAAACAACAAGATTATAACAGACACTATGCTTGTTCCCCAAGGAAGATACAAAGATACTCAATGACAAAGGAAAGCCTGAACAAGATGAAGGCGACCCTGATGATCGGTATCATGATAATCGCTGGAACAGTACAGTTGCGCGCGTTACCTACCTCCACCTCCCTCACCACCCAAGCCCCGAACACGACTACCCAACACAACACCCCCAGCCCGGACACTACACCACACATAGACCCAGCCACTGATACCCCCACATGGTGCGAGAATCTCGTTAAGTGGTATTCACTGTCCTACACATTGGAAGCCTTACTAGTGATAGCCATATTATGCAGTGTCATCCAGACAATCAGATTGCAGAAATGGAGGAGAAGAGCCTCCCGCCCTCTAGTATACACATTTAGAGCCCCTTTCCTCAGACTCCAGCAAACCCCACACTCTTTCTGAACCTTTCTCTTTTATAAATTCCGCGGTTGTTGTTTTATTAATAAAGTTATTCCTCTATATGTGAATGTTAGTGATGAGAAGAAATGTGATGCTCCTATCGGATTTTTGTATTGTAAGGTAAGGGGCGAAGTTCTCCGGTATTGGCGCGATGTCCGCCGACCGGCGCCAAAAATGGCGCAAATCAGTCGGGCATCGCGCCGCCCCAAAGGTGCGTAATCCTCCGCATCTTGGGGGGCCGAGCCCTAACCTTGAGGGGCTAGGCCCGCGCCAGACTGATTTCCGCCCCGCCAGCTGGATGGAAAGGCCTTTGGTGCCCCGCCAGCTGGCGCGGAAATGATATTGCTGGGCGACGCATGCAAGCATTAGGCAGATACAGGCCTGTTATCTGTAGTTACGGCCTTGTAGTCCTTTGTTAATTGGTTATCAATCTGGTTCTCTTCTGGCTCTGGTCTTCCTTCTGTTGGTAGTGTGGGTGGTCTCCTTTGTCGGCCGGTGGAAGTCACCTTCATTAGTTACTGCTGCTCCAGAGAAAGAATGAATCCATGCAGTAACTCTGACGCTGTTTGAATTTCGTGACTCTTTTGGTGGGCGGTCTCTGGTCATTTGTCAATCAATTGATCAGGGTTCAATCAGCCTGATCGATAAAGTCCAATTAGGGGCTGCCACATCAATTTTGGGGTGGGCACTCAGTGGCATTACTTGAAGGTGTTGGAAACATGTAGGCCCTTCCAAATAAGGAAGTTAAAACAAAGGACAAAGAACAAAGAAAAGTACAGCACAGGAACAGGCCCTTCGGCCCTCCAAGCCTGTGCCGACCATGCTGCCCATCTAAACTAAATCATCTACACTTCCTGGGTCCGTATCCCTCTATTCCCATCCTATTCATGTATTTGTCAAGATGCCCCTTAAATGTCATGATTGTCCCTGCTTCCACCACCTCCTCCGGTAGCGAGTTCCAGGCACCCACTACCCTCTGTGTAAAAAACTTGCCTCGTACATCTCCTCTAAACCTTGCCCCTCGCACCTTAAACCAATGCCCCCTAGTAATTGACCCCTCTACCCTGGGAAATAGCCTCTGGCTATCCACTCTGTCTATGCCCCTCATAATTTTGTAGAATTCTATCAGGTCGCCCCTCAATCTCCGTCGTTCCAGTGAGAACAAACCGAGTTTATTCAACTGCTCCTCATAGCTAATGCCCTCCATACCAGGCAACATCCTGGTAAATCTCTTCTGCACCCTCTCTAAAGCTTCCACATCCTCTGGTAGTGTGGCGACCAGAATAGAACACTATACTCCAAGTGTGGCCTAACTAAGGTTATATACAGCTGCAACATGACTTGCCAATTCTTATACTCAATGCCCCGGCCAATGAAGGCAAGCATGCTGTATGCCTTCTTGACTACCTTCTCCACCTGTGTTGCCTCTTTCAGTGACCTGTGGACCTGTACACCTAGACCTCTCTGACTGTCAACACTCTTGAGGGTTCTACCATTCACTGTATATTCCCTACCTGCATTAGATCTTCCAAATGCATTACCTCACATTTGTCTGGATTAAACTCCATCTGCCATCTCTCCGCCCAAGTCTCCAAACAATCTAAATCCTGCTGTATCCTCATCGCTATCCGCAATTCCACCAACCTTTGTGTTGCCTGCAAACTTACTAATCAGACCAGTTACATTTTCCTCCAAATCATTTATATATACTATGAACAGCAAAGGTCCCAGCACTGATCCCTGCAGAACCACAGCCCTCCAATCAGAAAATCACCCTTCCATTGCTACTCTCTGCCTTCTATTACCGAGCCAGTTCTGTATCCATCTTGCCAGCTCACCCTGATCCCGTGTGACTTCACCTTTTGTACTCGTCTACCATGAGGGACCTTGCCAAAGGCCTTACTTAAGCCCATATAGACAACATCCACTGCCCTACCTGCATCAATCATCTTTGTGACCTCTTCGAAAAACTCTATCAAATTAGTGAGACACGACCTCCCCTTCACAAAGCCACGCTGCCTCTCGCTAATACGTCCATTTGCGTCCAAATGGGAGCAGATCCTGTCTCTAAGAATTCTCTCCAGTCATTTCCCCACCACTGACGTAAGGCTCACTGGCCTGTTGTTCCCTGGATTATCCTTGCTACCCTTTTTAAACAAAGGAGCAACATTGGCTATCCTCCAGTCCTCCGGGACATCACCTGAAGACAGTGAGGATCCAAAGATTTCTGTCAAGGCCTCAGCAATTTCCTCTCTAGCCTCCTTCAGTATTCTGGGGTAGGTCCCATGGGGACTTATCTACCTTAATATTTTTCAAGACGCCCAACACCTCGTCTTTTTGGGTCTCAATGTGACCCAGGCTATCTACACACCCTTCTCCAGACTCAACATCCACCAATTCCTTCTCTTTGGTGAATACTGATGCAAAAAATTCATTTAGTACCTCGCCCATTTCCTCTGGCACCACACATAGATTCCCTTACCTGTACTTCAGTGGGCAAACCCTTTCCCTGGCTACCCTCTTGCTTTTTATGTACGTGTAAAAAGCCTTGGGATTTTCCTTAACCCTATTTACCAATGGCTTTTTGTGACCCCTTTTAGCCCTCCTGACTCCTTGCTTGAGTTCCTTCCTACTTTCCTGATATTCCACACAGGCTTCGTCTGTTCCCAGCCTTCTGGCCCAGACAAATGCCTCCTTTTTCTTTTTGACGAGGCCTCCAATATCTCTCGTTATCCAAGGTTCCCGATATATGCTGTATTTATCCTTCTTCCACACAGGAACATGCCGGTCATGAATTCCTTTCAACTGACATTCAAAAGCCTCCCACATGTCAAATGTTGATTTACCCTCAAACATCCACCCCCAATCTAGGTTCTTCAGTTCCTGCCTAATATTGTTATAATTAGCCTTTCCCTAATTTAGCACATTCACCCTCGGACCACTCTTATCCTTGTCCACCAGTACTTTAAAACTTACTGAATTGTGGTCATTGTTCCTGAAATGCTCCCCTACTGAAACTTCTACCACCTGGCCGGGTTCATTCCCCAATACCAGTTCCAGTACAGCTCCTTCCCTAGTTGGACTATCTACATATTGTTTTAAGAAGCCCTCCTGGATGCTTCTTACAAACTCTGCCCCGTCTAAGCCCCTAGCACTAAGTGAGTCCCTGTCAATATTGAGGAAGTTGAATCTCCCATCACAACAACCCTGTTGCTTTTACTCCTTTCCAAAATCTGTCTACCTATCTGCTCCTCTATCTCCCGCTGGCTGTTGGGAGGCCTTTAGTAAACCCCCAACATTGTGACTGCACCCTTCTTATTCCTGATCTCTACCCATATACCCTCGCTGCCCTCTGAGGTGTCCTCCCGTAGTACAGCTGTGATATTCTCCCTAACTAGTAGCACAACTCCGCCACCCCTTCTACACCCCCTCTATCCCGCTTAAAACATCTAAATCCTGGAACGTTTAGCTGCCAATCCTGCCCTTCCCTCAACCAGGTCTCTGTGATGGCAATAGGTGCCGCCGTGTCTGGTAAACAATTGTGATTAACAAGACGGCTCTATTGATCCTGTTGGTGGCCTGGAGATAGCCCTTTACTTATGTTATTCACATCAAGCTTTGAATTTGTTTGAAGTCCGCAAAGCCTTTTCCTCTAGCTTTATCTGATCTGCCTGCAGCCTGCTTGTCCATAACCTTGATCACTTTTCCCAGCATCCCCTGCTGAACACCATTTTAGGTGGCCACATATCTCTCCTCTTGATCCTGAACGCGAAGCGTGGTGGATCACAGACTCGAGACCAATACCTGTCCAGCATCCGCAGTCACTTGTCAAGTCAAGCAAGGCTTGGTACAACTACTCAATAACCTAATCCTTTTACAAAATACAAAAAACATTACATATACAGCTAATAAATGACAAAAGATACAGGTACGTTAATGAAAAGTAAACTTACAAATTACAACACAACTTATTGCAATGAAATATAAAATCAGGGAAATATCAAAAACCATTTCAGCAGGTACGATGGGTACAAACATCGCAAAAATACATGCTAGTCCCAAAGATTCTTAAAATGGTGTCATCAGAGAAGCCCGTGCTGCAGGCATGGGTCTCATATCCTGCCCTTGAGTGACTTTCGCTTACCATTGGCGAAATTTGACTCTAAGGATGATGAGGTAGACTAATGTGAACAGAATCAGGATGATAGCAAATGTGAGATGAGTCGAATGAATGGATGTACTTGTATATTTGTATAGTTGAGCCGCAGTTCAAAAATTCATCCTACCAGTTGGTGGCTTTAATTTCAGCAATTTGCCTTTGTATGTCCTGGGTTTGTTGGATATTTTGGCGAAGGTACTGTGGGTGGTAGGCAATTTCAGCCGAATTTGGTTTAGTTCTTCTGGCAGGGGTTTTAATTTTGTATCGTATTTCTCATAATAGTCCCCCAGGTACCGGTGGAGCTCATAAGTAGCGTTTACGTCCACCCTGTCTCTTTTATGTATGTCAATTAATTGTATAAGACCCACCCTAGCCGGCATGTCTGGTTTAATACAAAACGCACTTCCGGGGGCTAGGTGGACGGCGGAGGGGTTGGCGCCGCTCCAGCCGACAGCGAAAGGCCTGCGCGAGTTTGAGCATGTGCCGAAGGGCCGGCATGATCTCGCGCATGTGCAGACCGGCAGGCATATTTTGCCGCATGCGCGGGGAGTTCTCTTCTCTGCGCCGGCCATGGCGAAGCCCTACAGGGGCCGACGCGGAATGAAGGAGTGCCCCCACGGCCACAGACGCGTCCGCAGATCGGTGGGCCCCGATTGCGGGCCAGGTGGCCGTGGTGGCTCCCCCCCAGGGTCGGATCTCCCGCGCCCCCACGTGGACCGCCCCCGCCGACTTACCTGCCGGGTCTCGCCATGTGGGACCATGCGTAACCCACGCCGGTGGGACTGGCCAAAAACAGACGGCCGCTCGGCCCATCGGGGCCCGGAGAATTGCTGGGGGAGATGCTGCCAACGGCCCCCGACCAGCGTGGCGTGAACCCTGCTCCCGCCGGAGAATACGGCAGCTGGCAGCGGGGCGGGGGGTCGGAGAATCCCACCCATAATATTTCATCCCGGGAGCAAGGAGGTTTGTATCAGGCCAAATGCAGGGCAATCAGATGGGTCCAATTAAGCAGCACACACATGTTTTGCAATGTAAAAACAGCAAACACCGTGTTTCAATGGTGCCACTGCGATGTAACGAGAGCGCCAGTGGCGATGGCTGTGTGGGGCAGGCACCATCAGAAATTCTGCTACCTGAGGATTGTGAAGAGGTATGCCGAACATCATCATTCGGGCACCTCAATAATCAGTGTGCCACATTACATTCTTCAGTTCACCCAGGAGAGGCTCATCTGCAGAATCACTGGACTCGCCTGGTTCTCAAACCTGCGATTAGTTCTTATCCTCCTGAGAGGAACCGCTCTGTTCAGTGTCATCATCAGGTAGACGAACAAGACGACTGGTATGATTCGTTGCCCAAGAGGGGGATGGAGTGGGAGTGAGCGTAATAGAGGTCCGGTGAAGTACAGGGAGATCGGAACGTTGCTCACCAGAGGCCGCAGGAACAACATGTCCAGGTGAGGGAAGAATAACCAACACGATACGGCCATCCTCAAGTGTACAAAGTTTACGTGTTACACCCAAGTCAGGTGGAGGGACTTGGACTACGGGTTGAACATGAGGTTGAGGCAGAACGCCACTGGAAAGGCAGAACCATGAAAGGATGTAAACAGAGGCGTCATCTTCACCAATTGATGACGTAAGATGATGGGCGTGGCTATGTTGGGTCACGTAAGCTTTGAGCTGATTAACATGGAACCAACCAGTCTTCCCATTAGCATAAAGGATTGGATTGGATTGGATTGGATTTGTTTATTGTCACCTGTACCGAGGGACAGTGAAAAGTATTTTTCTGTGAGCAGCTCAACAGATCATTAAGTACATGGGAAGAAAAGGGAATAAAAGAAAATACATAATAGGGATTTTGTATACTGAGGGACTAACTTTGTCCGTTATAGTGTAATGACCTTCAAATCTTGGGGATATGAAGGTACTGGGATTGTAGAAGGTGACCATCACTTGCTGTCCGACTACTTATTTGACCGGATGCACTTGCTTATCAAAATAGGCTTTACTCTGCTTCTTCCGAGCTCCTAACCGGACTTCTGCAGCTGTCTGGGCTGCTTTAATATTGTTGGTTAGTTGCTGGGCGGACTTAAAATGAAATGAAAATCGCTTATTGTCACAAGTAGGCTTCAAATGAAGTTACTGTGAAAAGCCCCTAGTCGCCACATTCCGGCGCCTGTTCGGGGAGGCTGGTACAGGAATTGAACCGTGCTGCTGGCCTGCCTTGGTCTGCTTTCAAAGCCAGCGATTTAGCCCTGTGATAAACCAGCCCCATGTGCCTTCTCATGTGTCAGGGCTGTAATAGTGGGGTCGGCAAGATCGAGCCCGAACAGGTATTCAACACCCTTCATAGGTCGACCAGTCATAAGCGTGTGTGGGGTGAATCCTGTGGAGCTGGAAACAGTGGGCGGGATTCTCTAATAATGGGGCTATGTCCCACGCCGGTGTGAAAACCGGTGCCAAAGCCTCCGGCAAAGGTGAGGAATTCTCACCTTTCTAGTGGGCTAGGTTGCTGCTGGAGTCATCCCCGCAGCTCCAGCCGGCGGGGAACGGCCCACGCTAGTCCATGCACGCGCGGAACGGCCGGCGTATTTCCGCGCATGCGTGGGGGTACCTTTCTCAGCGTTGGCCCCGATCGCGGGCCTGGCCACCGTGGGGGCCGGATCCCCCCGCCCCCCATTCCAGGACAGCCCCCGCACACTCACCTTCCAGGTCCCGCCGTGTGGGAGGTGAATAATACACGCCGGCAGGACTCGGCCAAACCCGTCAGCCACCCGGCCCATCGAGGCCCGGGAAACGGCGGGGGGGCCGCTGTCAACGGCCCCACACCGGCGTGGTAGCGATCCCACCGGCGCCCGAAAAATGGCGGCAGGGAATGGGGAAGCCAGCGTCGGGGCGGCGGGGCGCGATTCTCGCCCCCCACACCCGGGGATCCTCCGACCCGGCGGCGGGGCGGCGGGGTGAGATTCTTGCGCCCCCCCCCCCCCCGGGGATCCTCCGTCCTGGCGCCGGGGCGGAGAATGGGGAAGCCGGCGTCGGGGCGGCAGGGTGCGATTCTCCCACCCCCCCGGGCGGGGATCCTCCGATCCGGCGTTGGAGCGGAGAATCCCGGCCAGTATTTCTAATGATCATCGGTGCAAAGGGAAGCACTGGGTGAAATTCTCCGTTATCGGCGGAAAGTCCGCCGATCGGCGCAAAAATCGGCGCAAATCCGACTTGCGTCACGTCGGAAAAATGGGTCGAAAGTCTCCGGCCCGAAATGGGCTAGCAGCGACGTAACGGGATCCGCGCTTGCGCAGTGGTTCACGCCGTGCAGCGTCATACGCGCCGCACGGCGTGACGGCTCATAAGGCCGCGCTGCTCCCCCCCACCCGACCCGAACACCCGACCGCAACACCCGACTGGATGGCTGGCCGCCGCTCAGCCCCGAGGTTCGAGTCACGGGATGTGGAGGCGCTCCTGGATGCGGTGGAGCAGAGGAGGGACGCCCTGTATCCCGGGCACGGCCGCAGAGTTGCCCCACGCCACAGCCGGCGTCTGTGGAGGGAAGTGGCAGAGGCCGTCACTGCTGCTGCCCTGACACCACGGACAGGCACCCAGTGCCACAAGAAGGTGAACAACCTCGTCAGAGCGGGCAGGGTGAGCCTCCCCATATCCCCCTCCCCCATATCCCCCATATCCCCCCTCCCCCATATCCCCCATATCCCCCTCCCCCATATCCCCCCTCCCCCATATCCCCCCTCCCCCATATCCCCCCTCCCCCATATCCCCCATATCCCCCCTCCCCCATATCCCCCATATCCCCCCTCCCCCATATCCCCCATATCCCCCTCCCCCATATCCCCCTCCCCCATATCCCCCTCCCCATATCCCCCCTCCCCCATATCCCCCATATCCCCCTCCCCCATATCCCCCATATCCCCCTCCCCATATCCCCCATATCCCCCCTCCCCCATATCTCCCCCCTCCCCCATATCCCCCCATATCCCCCCTCCCCCATATCCCCTCCCCATATCCCCCTCCCCCATATCCCCCATATCCCCCCTCCCCCATATCCCCCATATCCCCCCCTCCCCCATATCCCCCTCCCCCATATCCCCCATATCCCCCCCCCATATCCCCCATATCCCCAAGTGAATCCAGCCCTAACCTTAACCTCTGCAATGCACGCGCAGCCGATGGCGTGCATTCATATACCTGCCTAACAGTGTTGCCTTTTACCCCTGCCACCCCCCCCCCACAGGATAAGCGCGCACACAACAATAGGGAGCATGTGAGGACTGGAGGAGGCCCCGCTGATGAGAGGCCACTGACCGAACACGAGGAAAGGGCCCTGGAACTGGCTGGCGGACCTGACGACCGGGAGGTTGCTGATGCAGAGGTCAGGGGCGTAGTAACAAGTGAGCCACCGAAAGCCCGTCCCCATATCCCCCCTCCCCTATATCCCCCTCCCCCATATCACCTGATCACTGCCTGCGTGTCTAACCATGCATGCTTCATTGTGTATCGCAGGACCAAACGTCCAGGCACCCATCCCCGCAGATGCAGACCGCCCTCAGGATGCCCCTCGGAGGTCACGGGAGATGGAGAGACCCGGACCCTCCAGCATGCGTCGCCCGCAGGATGCCCCTCGGAGGCCACGGGAGATGGAGAGACCCGCACCCTCCAGCATGCGACGCCCGCAGGATGCCCCTTGGAGGCCACGGGAGACGGAGAGACCCGGACCCTCCAGCATGCGACGCCCGCAGGATGCCCCTCGGAGGCCACGGGAGACGGAGAGACCCGCACCCTCCAGCATGCGACGCCCGCAGGATGCCCCTCGCACACCATGGGAGACGGAGAGACCCGGACCCTCCAGCATGCGACGCCCGCAGGATGCCCCTCGGAGGCCACGGGAGATGGAGAGACCCGCACCCTCCAGCATGCGACGCCCGCAGGATGCCCCTCGGAGGCCACGGGAGACGGAGAGACCCGGACCCTCCAGCATGCGACGCCCGCAGGATGCCCCTCGGAGGCCACGGGAGACGGAGAGACCCGCACCCTCCAGCATGCGACGCCCGCAGGATGCCCCTCGCACACCATGGGAGACGGAGAGACCCGGACCCTCCAGCATGCGACGCCCGCAGGATGCCCCTCGGAGGCCACGGGAGACGGAGAGACCCGCACCCTCCAGCATGCGACGCCCGCAGGATGCCCCTCGCACACCACGGGAGACGGAGAGACCCGCACCCTCCAGCATGCGACACCCGCAGGATGCCCCTCGGAGGCCACGGGAGACGGAGAGACCTGGAGCAACAGGGAGACGACACCCCCGTCACGTGCGGGAGCGACCACCCAGCGACGAGGGGGGCAGCCACAGGCCCCCGTCACATCCGAGCCAGGACACCACTACCCAGGACACCACTACCCAGGACACCACTACCCAGGACACCACTACCCGGGACACCACTACCCGGGACACCACTACCCGGGACACCACTACCCGGGACACCACTACCCGGGACAGCACTGCACAGGAAGACAAAATACCGGACAGTGACTCAGAGTGGATGGGTGGAGACGAACCCCCACCACAAAGTGCCATGGACTCAGAGTGGGACGAAGAGCACGACACAACGCCACTGCTGTCACCAACACCCTCCACCATCGCAGAAACACTCACCTCGGTTGGGCACTTTAGTGATGAGGCGTCTGGTACACTCACTGGTGCGCACAACACAGCCGTCCCGGTACAGCAGGTGGAGGTAGGAGCAGCAGAGGGGCGGGGCGGTCGGAGGGCAGCCCAGCCCAAGCGAACATCTGCCGCCCAGATGGATTCCGGGTTCCTGGAGTTACCACACCCACACATAGATCCAATGCAACCACCGACCCGGAGACGAGCGAAGAGGGTGACGGGCGGCTTGCGGCGGCTGCAGTCGCAGGTGGAGGAGTCCACCCGCGTCCAGGAGCTGGGAGTGGTGCCGGTCATGCATGCCACCCAAGCTGACACCGCATGGGTGGCGTCCGCGGTGGAGGCAATGGGTGCGACGGTGTCAGACATGGGGAACGGTTTGCGAGGCCTGGGGCTTTCCGTGCAGGCGGCGTCTGTGGCCCAGGAAATGGCTGCCCTCTCACAGGAGGCCATGAGCCAGTGCCAGCGCCAGATGGCAGAGGCGCTCAACGCCATAGCCCAGTCTCTGCAGGCCATGGCCCAGTCTCTGCAGGCCATCGCTGAGGGCATTGGCGCCAGTGGCCATGTGCGAGCCGGCATCGCACTGTCACAGACAGGGTTTGCCAACCCCCTGGGCTCCATGGCTGCAAACCTGCAGACCCCTGTCGATACCAGCACGGGCCTCCAGGACTGGCAGCGCCAGATGTCGGGGGGGCGTCGGATGGCCAGTCCGTTCACATCCCCCACCCATGTAGAGGCCTGGGGGCCATCGGGCACCCCGAGGGAGGAGGAGGTGGTGTGGTCCGTCCCGGCTCCCCCTGTAGGGGAGGTCCCAGTACACCGCGACACCTCGGACTCCCCCCCTTCCGTCCCAGGTGCATCGGGTGGGCAACGGGCAGGACAGGCTGGCAGCTTGCCATCCCAGTCGCCCGGGCCGCAGCCTGGCCCATCTAGGCCAGGACGCCCCAGGAAACGGCCGCCAAAGGGATCCAGTGTCAGAGGGCAGGAATCACAGGAGTCCACCTCCAGTTCTGCTGTACCGTCTGGGGAACCACATAGACGTAGTCAAAGGGCCCGTAAGGCCAAACAAGTAGACACTGAGTAAGTTGGCACGGGTGCAGGGCACAGATTAGTTTTAGGGGCTAGGGCACGTGCATGAACTCCTTTGGTTATTAAAGTCAATGTTACACCTACAGAAGCTGCCTTTGCGCTCTGTCCAAAGCGTGCGGGGGTGTCATGTACGTTGAGCGCAAGTGTGTGTGTGAGGGGTGGTCTTACCTCAGCCCCAGGTGAGTCTGCCCCCTTCCCCCTGGGCCGCCATCAACATCCCCCGGGCAGAGGACGGGACCGTGCGCTGCAGTGTTACAGCCGCATGCAGGGATGGTCCGGGTGGATGGTGGTACTGTGGCCATGGGTCAGACATAGTCCAACGATGTAGAGCCAGGAGCTCACCGCAGGGCGGGTTGTCATCATCCTCCATGGCCTGCAATAGACACGCGTCCACCCGCAACTGTGTGAAACCTTAGAACCTTAGTTTAGAACCTTAGAACCTTAGTTAGGCCACACTTGGAGTATAGTGTTCAATTCTGGTCGCCACACTACCAGAAGGATGTGGAGGCTTTAGAGAGGGTGCAGAAGAGATTTACCAGAATGTTGCCTGGTATGGAGGGCATAAGCTATGAGGAGCGGTTGAATAAACTCGGTTTGTTCTCACTGGAACGAAGGAGGTTGAGGGGCGACCTGATAGAGGTATACAAAATTATGAGGGGCATAGACAGAGTGGATAGTCAGAGGCTTTTCCCCAGGGTAGAGGGGTCAATTACTAGGGGGCATAGGTTTAAGGTGAGAGGGGCAAGATGTACGAGGCAAGTTTTTTATGCAGAGGGTAGTGGGTGCCTGGAACTCGCTGCCGGAGGAGGTAGTGGAAGCAGGGACGAAAGGGACATTTAAGGGGCATCTTGACAAATATATGAATAGGATGGGAATAGAAGGATACGGACCCAGGAAGTGTAGAAGATTGTAGTTTGGTCGGGCAGTATGGTCGGCACGGGCTTGGAGGGCCGAAGGGCCTGTTCCTGTGCTGTACATTTCTTTGTTCTTTGTTCTTTGAACCCAGCCCGTTGTGCCGCAGGTGGATCGGCAATGGGGGGGGTGGTGAGCATGCGGGTGGGGTGGGTGAGTTTGGGGAGGGGGGTGAGGGTGCTGGGTGGGTGGATGGGTGGGGGGTGTGGGTGGTCGGCTGTTGCCATGGTGTGCGGTCTGTGGCCATACTACCCGATTCCCACGCCCATCTAGTCAGTGAAGCGGGCGTCTATCAGTCTGTCCCGTGCCCGCTGGGCCAGCCGGTAACGGTGGACAGCTACCCGCCTGTGTCTACCCCGTCTGCCCTGACCATTACCCCCACCCCCCTCATCTGGGGAGGACTGCGCCTCTTCCTGCTGCTCCTCCACTCCGCCCTCCTCTGCCTGCGGCACATCGCCCCTCTGCTGGGCTATGTTGTGCAGGACGCAGCACACCACAATGATGCGGCCGACCCTATCTGACCGATACTGGAGGGCGCCCCCAGAGAGGTCCAGGCACCTGAAACGCATCTTCAGCACGCCAAAGCACCTCTCTATCACTCCCCTTGTCGCTACATGGGCATCATTGTAGCGGTTCTCCGCCTCATTGCGTGGCCCCCGTATAGGCGTCATCAGCCACGATCGCAATGGGTAGCCCTTGTCGCCCAGCAACCAGCCCCTCAGCCGGGGATGGCGTCCCTCGTACATGCCGGGGATGGATGACCACGACAACACATATGAGTCATGTACACTGCCTGGGTAACGGGCGCAGACGTGCAGGATCATCATGCGGTGGTCGCAGACCACCTGTATGTTCATCGAATAGATCCCCTTCCTATTGGTGAACACGGCCCTGTTATCTGCAGGCGGCTGCACGGCGACGTGCATCCCATCGATCGCGCCCTGGACCATGGGGAATCTGGCCACGGCAGAGAAGCCCACGGCCCGGGCATCTTGGCTGGCCCGGTCCACGGGGAAGCGGATGTAGCGGTGCGCCATGGCATATAGGGCATCTGTCACTGCCCGGATGCACCGATGTCTGCGATATGCCGGATAGGTCCCCACTCGGGGCCTGGAATGACCCCGTTGCATAAAAGTAACCTTGACGGACACGGGGAGAGGGTGGCCCCCGCCAGTGCCACGCGGTGACAGGTGTGCCAGCAGGTGGCAGATGTGTGCCACGGTTTCCCGCCTCATCCGGAGTCTCCTCCAGCATTCCCGGTCCGTGAGGTCCTGGTATGACTGCCGGGGCCGGTACACACGGGGCGCCCTCGGGTGCCTCCGTTGCCGTGGGGCCGCGACGTCCTCCTCCCCTCCTCGTCCTGTCGGTCAGGTGTCCCTCCAGCCTGGGCGGCTGCCGCCTGTCCCTCTGCGGCAGCCTGCGCCGCCTCTCTGGCACGCTCCTCCTCCTCCTCCTCCTCATCCAGGGCAACATAGACATGAGCGGCTGCCGTCACGGCGGCCAACATCGCTGGATGATCGAAAAACATGACGGCCTGGTGGGGGGGGAGGGGAACGATGACATGTCATCATTGCCCATATCCCCTCCTCCCCCCAGCCAGGTGGCATGGACCGCATGGGTCCAACTGTTGGAGGCTGGCACCTGGCCAGGTGGACCAACTCACTTGCCCTCGCATCCCCCTCCCCGGCACGGACCCCCCATCCCCCTCCCCGGCACAGACCCCCCATCCCCCTCCCCGGCACGGACCCCCCCAACCTCTACCCCGGCACGGACCCCCCATCGCCCTCCCCGGCACGGACCCCCCCCAACATCCACCCCGGCACGGACCCCCATCCCCCTCCCCGGCACGGACCCCCCATCCCCCTCCCCGGCACGGACCCCCATCACCCTCCCCGGCACGGACCCCCCCCCCAACCTCCACCCCGGCACGGACCCCCCCCACAACCTCCACCCCGGCACGGAACCCCCCCATCCCCCTCCCCGGCACGGACCCCCCCCAACCTCCACCCCGGCATGGACCCCCCCATCCCCCTCCCCGGCACGGACCCCCCATCACCCTCCCCGGCACGGAGCCCCCCCCAACCTCCACCCCGGCACGGACCCCCCCCACAACCTCCACCCCGGCACGGAACCCCCCCATCCCCCTCCCCGGCACGGACCCCCCCCATCCTCCACCCCGGCATGGACCCCCCCCATCCTCCTTCCCGGCACGGACCCCCCCCCAACCTCCACCCCGGCACGGACCCCCCCCCAACCTCCACCCCGGCACGGATCCCCCATCCCCCTCCCTGGCACGGACCCCCCCCCCAACCTCCACCCCGGCACGGACCCCCCATCCCCCTCCCCGGCACGGACCCCCCATCCCCCTCCCCGGCACGGACCCCCCCCCAACCTCCACCCCGGCACGGACCCCCCCCCCCCAACCTCCACCCCGGCACGGAACCCCCATCCCCCTCCCCGGCACGGACCCCCCCCCCAACCTCCACCCCAGCACGGGCACCCCATCCCCCTCCCCAGCACGGACCCCCCCCCAACCTCCACCCCGGCACGGACCCCCCCAACCTCCACCCCGGCACGGACCCCCCCATCCCCCTCCCCGGCACGGACCCCCCCCCAACCTCCACCCCGACACGGGCCCCCCCCAACCTCCACCCCGGCACGGACCCCCCATCCCCCTCCCCGGCACGGACCCCCCCCCCAACCTCCACCCCGGCACGGACCCCCCCCCCCCAACCTCCACCCCGGCACGGACCCCCCCCATCCCCCTCCCCGGCACAGACCCCCCCCCAACCTCCACCCCGGCACGGACCCCCATCCCCCTCCCCGGCACGGACCCCCCCCCCATCCCCCTCCCCGGCACAGACCCCCTCCCGGCACTATTCTAACCACACCCCCCCCCGCCGCACACACACACACACAACCTGAGACACACCTCTCCTCACGCATTCAGACTGCGGCCACGCCATCGCCTGCCCAGAGCCAACCCCCCAGGCCGTCACTCACCTCCACGCTGGTCGGCGTGAACCTGGAGCACAGGGTCACGCCGATGAAAAGGAGATTTGATTCACATCGACGTGAACGGTCATCACGTCGACGGGACTTCGGCCCATCCGGAAGGGAGAATATCGGCAGGCCGAAAATCGGCTGCCTTGTGCAGACCCGTGACATTCTCCGACGGCAGCGGCGACATTAACGCCCCGCCGACTTTTCTCCCTTCGGAGACTTCGGCAACCGGCGGGGGCGGGATTCACAACGGCCAACGGCCATTCTCCAATCCTCTGGGGGGTCGGAGAATGACGCCCACTGTGTCCGAGGTATTGTTATTCTGGTGCACTGTTTTCCTAATGAAAGCCTTTAAAGTGCGGTTCATCCGCTCCACAATTCCACTGGATTGGGGGTGGTTTGCAATATGGAACTTTTGTTTAAACGCAAACATGGCCATAACATTTTGCATCACGCGCCCTGTAAAATGTGTTTCCAGGTCAGGTTCTATACTGCGGGGAAGACCCCATCGCGTAAAGATTTGGTGGGTCAAGATTCTTTGCGGTGGCCTTGGCTATGTTGGACCAGATAGGAAATACTTCAGCACATTTAGTGAAGGTATCAATAACTACCAACACATACTTAAAACCATTCCTGCATTGCGGGAGTGGGACGATATAGTCCACTGGAGATTTGTCCCGGGACCTTCACCGGGGCGAGTGTGTCTCAATTGTCCCTTCCTGGTATATCTATCAGAGTCATTCTGGGCACAGATGAGACAATTTTCAACATAATGCGTGACGTCGTCCCGAAGTTCCGGCCACCAATAGAGGGCCTTAAGGTGGTCTAATGTAGCATTTATGCCTTGGTATCCCTGTCCATCGTGGAACTGGTAAATAAGCTGGTTCTGATCCTGAGTGGGGACCACATAATTACCATCTTTCAAAATCAGTCCATCCCTGATATCGAGTTTATCCCTCCACTTGACATATGGGGCCGGGTATGTTCTGACTAGGACTGCTTTGAGATCTTTGTCAACATGCTGGGCCTGGGCTAAGCCAGCAATATTGGTCTGTGAAATGGTGACTGCACTTATCGGTTCACCTACTGGTGGTTGCCAGAAGTACCCATTGCGGGCACCGGCTTTGGCTAAGGCGCCAGCCTTACAATTACCGTGTGGGAAGGTACGGTGGTGACTCTTAACTTTAACAATGCCATATGTGCGATCAGCAGCCTCTTGTAAAATATATTCTAACAAAGGGGCTGATGGCAGAGGTTTGCTGTCCGCAGAAACAAAACCTCGGGATTGCCATAGGGGAAGGAACTCTGTAAGGCTGTTACAGACATACATGCTATCAGAATGTATGTTGGCTGGAGTGGGAAACGAATCGGGGTGGGTAACCACATAAGCTACTGCAGCTAGCTCGGCTGCTGGTGCACCAAGGTGTCCAGGTAGTTTGAGGGCTATTTCCTCTAACGGGAGTCCCTGTGCGTCCTCTACATAAATCCCACAACCAGTTATTTTATTACCGTCCTCTATTGAGGATGAACTGTCCACATAAATTTGTAGGGCATGGTCGCTGTGTGTGGTGGCCGTCTGTTTGTCAGGTGTCTGTCGCTCTAGTGGTATGGGAATAAACGGACCTGAAGGGTGTTTGGTTGCTACAATCTGCCACTCAAGTGAGGCTCCACCGTACTGCAAATTGTCAGCCAGAAAAGTGGGGACCTTAGTTCATTTTACCGTAATATCCCTACCCTGCAGGAATAATGTCCAGCATGCAGCACTGACCTGACTTACGAACCCGCCTTTTAGTCTACTGTCTAAGAGGAGTTGGTTTGGAGTGTGCTCTGTAAGAATGGAAACTGGATTGAGTCCAGTAATTTAGGCAAAATATTGCTCGGCCCAGAATACAGCTAGCAAGTGCTGCTCGCAGCCGGAGAAGCCTTGCTCTATGGGATTTAATACTTGGGAGGCATATGCCACTGGACCTAGCTTGCCGTGTCGTTCCTGTAATAATACAGCTGAAAGTGTATGGTCGGTGGCAGCTACCTCTAAAGCATTAGGTAAATCAGGGTCAGGGACAAACAGAGCCAGTTGCTAAGGTTTGTTTTACAAAGAACAACAAAGAACAAAGAAAATTACAGCACAGGAACAGACCCTTCAGCCCTCCCAACATGCGCCGATCCAGATCCTTTATTTAAACCTGTCTTCTATTTTCCAAGGATCTACTTCCCTCTGTTCCCCACCCGTTCATATATCTGTCTAGATGCATCTTAAATAATGCTGTCGTGCCCACCTCTACCACCTCCACTTGCAAAGCGTTCCAGGCACCCACCACCCTCTGCGTAAAAGACTTTCCACGCACATCTCCCTTAAACTTTCCCCCTCTCACCTTGAAATCGTGACCCCTTGTAATTGACACCCCCACTCTTGGAAAAAGCTTGTTGCTATCCACCCTGTCCATACCTCTCAGAATTTTGTAGACCTCAATCAGGTCCCCCCTCAATAATTCAGTTCCTGCAGCAGTGTGCTGCAGGGTCCAATTCCATGGGGCGTTTTTCTTTAAAAGTCCTGACAATGGGGTAGCTTTGGCAGCGAACCCGTCAATATAGTTCCTAGAGTACCCTACCAGCTCTGAAAAGGATCGGAGGGTACTTACATTTTGGGGTAGAGGCAGTTGTAATATCGTGTCTATCCTCTTTTGCTCAATTTCTCTTTTCCCATGAGTTATTATGGTCCCTAAGTATAAAACCTTTGAGTTCATTATCTGCTCCTTTTCCGGGTTAACTTTACATCCTAGAGAGTGAAGCAGTGCTAACAATTCATCTAATAAAGCCACGTGCTCCTCTCTAGTTATAGTCTGCAGCAATAAATCATCTACATACTGGTCCAGACAATCGGGCCAGGAAAATTTTGATAATCCTGCAGCTAGTTGACAGTGGAATATTGAAGGGAAATTGTGTAAATCCTGTGGAAGGCATGTCCAAGTATGTTGTTGGCCTTGGAACGTGAAAGCGAACTTATACTGGCAGGCTCGGTCTAGAGGAATGGACCAAAACCCATTGCTGATATCCAGCACAGTGAAAGATTTTGCCTGCACCCCTTGTTTCATCATGGTCGCAGAGCTGGTGGCTGCAGTAGGGGCTGTGAGCGGGGTTACTTGATTCAATTCTCTCGAATCAATGGTCAGACACCATTTGGGTTTTTGACTGGCCAAAGTGGTGCATTATTTGTAGATGTTACTGGTCTGATTACTCCCTGCTGCAATAAGCAATCAATCGCCTTAGCAATCTCAGCTTGTCTAGGGAACCCATATTGTTTTTGAAGTTTTGGGTCTGGCTCCACGATTAATACCTCCCCTGTCATTTGCCCACAGTCATCTTTATGTCGGGCAAACACCCCTATGTTCTTTTGAAGGACTTCCCTGATTGTCGGATCGGTGCTAATAGCTAAGGTCTCAAACCAATACTCCCCTATCGTGCAAACTCGATTGACATATTCTCCAACAGAAACAATTGATGGGGCGCGACTGATAGTAGCCATCTGCCAGATGCAGCGATTTACTGGATCAAAAGAGAGATTGTGTCGATCCATGAAATCTACCCCTAAAATGTGCTCGGCGGGTGGGGGAAGGTCGACTAATACCACTGAATGATCAGTGTCTATGTTACCTATGCGAACCGGTATCGGAGCCGTGATACGACCCTCCTGCATATGTCCAGTAAAGCCACTAAGTGTAATTGTATTTGTGGTCGGCCATGGGACGCTTGTGTGCAAAGTGGATGTATTAATGGTAGTTCGGGAGCCTCCGGTATCCCAAAGGAATTTGACGGGGTGGCCTCTGACCTCTCCTATAACCAGTGGTCTTCCAACACTATCCCATTGGGTATCGCAAACCCACATCGGAGAGGCCGGGCACCGTCAGTCTACGGAATTATGAGCAGGTTTGTGTGCATAAGTATCCACATTATGCATGGGGCAGCTGGGTCCTTCAAGCTGCCCCCTGGGTAGCATTCCCGGTCACGTCTGGGGTTTGATCTAGGCAAGGGGACGGGTGGTCTCGGGGTCGTGTGTACGATGCTGCGGGACTCCTGCAAAATGGTCTGATTGTCCACAATTAAAACATACTCCCCTATCCCTTCCCTGGGGCGTGTATGGTGGGGCTGGATCCCTTGGGTACTGGGGTTCTCTACCCTCATTTCTCCACGCAGGACCCTGGTTAACCCTGATAGGATGCATAGTTGCCTCCTTATCGGTACTTGTTGGTGGGTGTTCCTGAACTGACTGTTCCCAAACTTTGGGTAAACGCCGAAGAACCCATGCTTCATTGTACGTGAGGTCGGCGCGGTCAAAATTTATGCAAGCCTTTTGCCTGCCTCAGTAGCGTGGGATACTAATGTCCGTGCCCATTTGGAGGAGTCGGAGTCATCTAATGCGGAGCGCTGTAAATCTCCGTACACCCCTTGAAAATAAATCCAGAGCCGACCTGCAAAGGTGGGCGGATGTTCCCCTTTCCTTTGCCTACATTTGTTTAAACCGTCTACGGGATCCTGCTGCTGTTAATATGGCATCTTTCATGTCCTCTAAAATTCCTTGTCCCACGTTTTGGGGTGATGGTAATGCTGACATGACTGACGGACCAAGCCACATTACTATGAGCTTTACTTCCTCCCTTTCGTCTAGCCCATACATTATTTTCTGCTGTCTAATCTCCTCAAAGAAGCAGTCTGTGTCCGCAGTAGGCTCAAAAGTGGTGATTTTACTACAAGCATCACTCAATTGGGTCACTGTAAGCGGAGTTGTATAGGTAATTGCCGGGCTTAGACTATCCCCTACCCTCCTCTCGGTGGTGACTGGGTGCATTGGGTCTAGGGGTGGATCTGGTGGTGTAACGGGTACAACTTTCTCTGTGGTTAGTGGTGGTGTGTTCGGCATGGTTATTTCTGGGGGTTGCGGTGGAGGCTCTCAACTCTCGGTCTTCATGACGTACATTTTTGCCCTTTCATGAAGATCTGCCCTCTCCTCCTCTCCTAACTCAACTGTCCTGAAGGTACACATAAAACCATCTTGGACCGAGAGCAATGATTTTAATTTATTAATTTCACGCTGGCACTTAGAATGGTCAGCGGTCGCTTGTCGCTGTTCCTGACTGGTCTGATGGAGAGCGTTTAATGCTGCCTACAGGTTGGTGCACTTCGCTTCTAAGTGGGTAACTTTCAGCTCGGCTTCATCTCTCACCACGGCAGCCCATTGGGTGTCTTGGTCGGCTTTTTCACATTGAGTTTGAAAGCTGCCTAAATGCACCAAGTTAGCCTGGTTTGAATGTTTTAGATCACTAATCTCCCTGTCTTTTTCGCTCTCATTTGATCAAATCTCTCCTGCCGCTCCTTTTGTAATCTTTTTATCTCTGTCTGCTGTTCTTTTAATTTCTTCACCTCCTCCAGCCTCTCATCTGTTAATTTCGCCAGCTCCTTTTGCCCTTCCTCTTTTAGTTTTGTTATCTCCTCCTGCAGCTTTGCTATCTCCTGCTGGTGTACGTTGTTTACCCTATCGACTTTTCCTTGCCAGGCACGATTCGCTCTATCTGCGTCTCCCTGCCATTCGTTCTTCATTCTATCTACCTCTCCCTGCCATGCGCTTCTTACCTTCCCTCCTTCTTCCTTCCAGGCATTTGTTACTTTAATTAACTCCTGCTGATGTGCTTCATTTGAATGCTTTATTTCCTCTCTTAATGCTTCTCTTAATCCCCCTTTGATTTCCTTACTTCCTCTTTTCTGTCTGCTAGTTGCATGTGAACGGTCGCTAGAACCTCCTCGGTTCCCACTAGTTGCGCCAAGCAGCACACGACTGCAATCGCTTTCACATACTTTAGCACAAGCTTTCCCTGTGCTTCATTCAGGTCCTCCCAATAGGTTTGGCCTATTGCTCCGGGACCTGTCTCTGTATTCTCACAACATTCTGCCCATAGGGGCCATCCCTTACTCTTGAGATATTCCCTATTTTTCTCCTCCCATTTGGGACACTTTGCTACGGGTTCGGCTTATGGGCTATTTTGCGGTCCTTATCCCTCTGAGTTTGAGTGCAAACTAACAGAGTTTACCCTATTCTCCCTGTTAATAACGAATGCAAGAAGTACAACCTGAAATTAGTAATTTGTCCAATGCGGAGTATACACCCCCCTCCCCCACCCCCCTCCCTCCCCCCCTCTTCCCCCTCCCCTAGCGTCTCTGATGGCTTCATCTGCAGAAAGTTCAGAAAGTGCACCATACTAGAGCTCGTCACAGACCGCATGGTTCGGTTGGAGCAGCAGTTCAATGCACTTAGGAGCATGCAGGTGGCGGAAAGCGTCATAGATAGCAGTTATATAAATGTGGTCACACCCAAGGTGCAGGCAGAGAAATGGGTGACCACCAGAAAGGCAGGCAGTAAGTGCAGGAATTCCCTGTGGTTGTCCCCCTCTCAAACAGGTATAACCCTTTGGATACTGTTGGGGGGGATAGCCTATCAGGGGAAACAGCAGCAACCAGAGCAGTGGCACCACGGCTGGTTCTGATGTTCAGCAGTGAGGGTCAAAGCGCAGAAGAGCAATAGTCATAGGGGACTCTATAGTCAGGGGCACAGATAGGTGCTTCTGTGGACGTGAAAGAGACTCCAGGATGGTATGTTGCCCTCCTGGAGCCAGGGTCCAGGATGTCTCCGAACGGGTAGCGGGCATCCTGAAGGGGGAGGGCAAACAGGCAGAGGTCGTTGTACATTTTGGTACTAACGACATAGGCAGGAAGGGGCATGAGGTTCTGCAGCAGGAGTTCAGGGAGCTGGGCAGAAAGTTAAAAGATAGGACCTCTAGGGTTGTAATCTCGGGATTACTCCCTGTGCCACGTGCCAGTGAGGTTAGAAATAAGAAGATAGAGCAGCTAAACACGTGGCTAAACAGCTGGTGTAGGAGGAAGGGTTACCGTTATCTGGACCACTGGGAGCTCTTCCGGGGCAGGTGTGACCTGTATAAGAAGGACGGGTTGCATCTAAACCGGAGAGGCATAAATATCCTGGCCGCGAGGTTTGCTAGTGTCACACGGGAGGGTTTAAACTAGTATGGCAGGGAGGTGGGTACTGGAGCAATAGGTCAGAAGGTGAATGCATTGAGGGAGAATGAGGGAATAGGGCCAGTATGGCTCTGAGGAAGAGCATACAGGGAGATGTTGCTGAAAACAACGGGTCTGGTGGCCTGAAGTGCATATGTTTTAATGCAAAAAGTAATACGGGTAAGGCAGATGAACTTAGAGCTTGGATTAGGACTTGGAACTATGATGTTGTTGCCATTACAGAGACCTGGTTGAGGGAAGGACAGGATTTGCAGCTAAACGTTCCAGGATTTAGATGTTTCAGGCGGGATAGAGGGGGATGTAAAAGGGGTGGCGGAGTTGCACTACTGCTTAGGGAGAATATCACAGCTGCACTACGGGAGGACACCTCAGAGGGCAGCAAGGATATATGGGTAGAGACCAGGAATAAGAAGGGTGAAGTCACAATGTTTGGGGTTTACTACAGGCCTCCCAACAGCAAGGGGAGACAGAGGAGCTGATAGGTAGACAGATTTAGGAAATGAGTAAAAACAACAGGGTTGTTGTGATGGGAGACTTCAACTTCCCCAATATTGATGGGACTCACTTAGTGCTGGGGTTTAGACGGGACAGAGTTTGTAAGGAGCTCCCAGGAGGGCTTCTTAAAACAATATGTATATAGTCCAACTAGGGAAGGGGCAGGACTGGACCTGGTATTGGGGAATGAGCCCGGCCAGGTGGTAGACGTTTCAGTAGGGGAGCATTTCGGGAACATAGAAGCTAGAACATAGAACAGTACAGCACAGAACAGGCCCTTCGGCCCTCGATGTTGTGCCGAGCATTGTCCGAAACCAAGATCAAGCTATCCCACCCCTGTCATTCTGGTGTACTCCATGTGCCTATCCAATAACCGCCTGAAAGTTCCTAAAGTGTCCGACTCCACTATCACAGCAGGCAGTCCATTCCACACCCTAACCACTCTCTGAGTAAATAACCTACCTCGGACATCCCCCCTATATCTCCCACCCTGAACCTTGTAGTTATGCCCCCTTGTAACAGCTACATCCACCCGAGGAAATAGTCTCTGAATGTCCGCTCTATCTATCCCCCTCATCATCTTATAAACCTCTATTAAGTTGCCTCTCATCCTCCTCTGCTTCAAAGAGAAAAGCCTTAGCTCCCTCAACCTTTCCTCATAAGACCTATCCTGCAAACCAGGCAGCATCCTGGTAAATCTCCTTTGCACCCTTTCCAATGCTTCCACATCCTTCCTATAGTGAGGTGACCTTAACTGCACACAATACTCCAAATGTGGTCTCACCAGGGTCATGAACAGTTGCAGCATAACCCCGTGGCTCTTAAACTCAAGCCCCCTGTTAATAAATGCTAATACACTATAGGCCTTCTTCACGGCTCTATCCACTTCAGTGGCAACCTTCAGAGATCTGTGGACATGAACCCCAAGATCTCTCTGTTCCTCCACATTCCTCAGAACCCTGCCGTTGACCCTGTAATCCGCATTCAAATTTTTTCGACCAAAATGAATCACCTTGCACTTATCAGGGTTAAACTCCATCTGCCATTTTTCGGCCCAGCTCTGTATCCTATCAATGTCTCTTTACAGCCTACAACAGCCCTCCACCTCATCCACTACTCCACCTATCTTGGTGTCATCAGCAAATTTACTGACCCACCTTGAGCCCCCTCCTCCAAGTCATTGATAAAAATCACAAATAGCAGAGGACCCAGCACTGAACCCTGTGGTACACCGCTGGTAACTGGTCTCCAGTCTGAAAATTTCCCATCCACCACCACCCTCTGTCTTCTATGTGATAGCCAGTTACTTATCCAATTGGCCAAATTTCCCTCTATCCCACACCTCCTTACTTTCTTCATAAGCCGACCATGGGGACCCTTATCAAACACCTTACTAAAATCCATGTATACAACATCAACTGCTCTACCTTCATCTGCACACTTAGTTACCTCCTCAAAGAATTCAATCAAATTTGTGAGGCAAGACTTACCCTTCATGAATCCATGTTGACTATCCCGGATTAAGCTGCATCTTTCCTAATGGACATAAATCCTATCCTTCAGGACCTTTTCCATTAACTTACCGACCACCGAAGTAAGACTGAGCGGCCTATAATTACCAGGGTCATTCCTATTCCCTTTCTTGAACAGAGGAACAACATCCGCCACTCTCCATTCCTCTGGCACTATCCCCGTGGACAGTGAGGACACAAAGACCAAAGCCAAAGGCTCTGCAATCTCATCCCTTACCTCCCAAAGAATCCTTGGGTATATACCATCTGGCCCAGGGGACTTGTCGAGCCTAAGGTTTTTCAAAATTGCTAATGCATGTTTCCTCAGAACATAGAACATAGAACATAGAACAATACAGCGCAGTACAGGCCCTTCGGCCCACGATGTTGCACCGAAACAAAAGCCATCTAACCTACACTATACCATTATCATCCATATGTTTATCCAATAAACTTTTAAATGGCCTCAATGTTGGCGAGTTCACTACTGTAGCAGGTAGGGCATTCCACGGCCTCACTACTCTTTGCGTAAAGAACCTACCTCTGACCTCTGTCCTATATCTATTACCCCTCAGTTTAAGGCTATGTCCCCTCGTGCTAGCCATTTCCATCCGCGGGAGAAGGCTCTCACTGTCCACCCTATCTATCCCTCTGATCATTTTGTATGCTTCTATTAAGTCTCCTCTTAACCTTCTTCTCTCTAACGAAAACAACCTCAAGTCCATCAGCCTTTCCTCATAAGATTTTCCCTCCATACCAGGCAACATCCTGGTAAATCTCCTCTGCACCCGTTCCAAAGCCTCCACGTCCTTCCTATAATGCGGTGACCAGAACTGTACGCAATACTCCAAATGCGGCCGTACCAGAGTTCTGTACAGCTGCAACATGACCTCCTGACTCCGGAACTCAATCCCTCTACCAATAAAGGCCAACACTCCATAGGCCTTCTTCACCACCCTATCAACCTGGGTGGCAACTTTCAGGGATCTATGTACATGGACACCTAGATCCCTCTGCTCATCCACACGTTCAAGAACTTTTCCATTAGCCAAATATTCAACATTCCTGTTTTTCCTTCCAAAGTGAATCACCTCACACTTCTCTACATTAAACTCCATTTGCCACCTCTCAGCCCAGCACTGCAGCTTATCTATATCCCTCTGTAACCTGCTACTTCCTTCCACACTATCGACAACACCACCGACTTTAGTATCGTCTGCAAATTTACTCACCCACCCTTCTGCGCCTTCCTCTCGGTCATTGATAAAAATGACAAACAGCAACGGCCCCAGAACAGATCCTTGTGGTACTCCACTTGTGACAGAACTCCATTCTGAACATTTCCCATCAACCACCACCCTCTGTCTTCTTTCAGCTAGCCAATTTCTGATCCACATCTCTAAATCACCCTCAATCCCCAGCCTCCGTATTTTCTGCAATAGCCTACCGTGGGGAACCTTATCAAACGCTTTGCTGAAATCCATATACACCACATCAACTGCTCTACCCTCGTCTACCTGTTCAGTCACCTTCTCAAAGAACTCGATAAGGTTTGTGAGGCATGACCTACCCTTCACAAAGCCATGCTGACTATCCCTGATCATATTATTCCTATCTAGATAATTATAAATCTTGTCTCTTCTAATCCCCTCCAAGACTTTACCCACTACAGACGTGAGGCTCACCGGTCTATAGTTGCCGGGGTTGTCTCTGCTCCCCTTTTTCAACAAAGGGACCACATTTGCTATCCTCCAGTCCTCTGGCACTATTCCTGTATCCAATGATGACATAAAAATCAAAGCCAATGGTCCAGCAATCTCTTCCCTGGCCTCCCAGAGAATCCTAGGATAAATCCCATCAGGTCCTGGGGACTTATCTATTTTCAGCCTGTCCAGAATTGCCAACACCTCTTCCCTACGTACCTCAATGCCATCTAATCTATTTACCTGGAGCTCAGCATTCTCCTCCACAACATTATCTTTTTCCTGAGTGAATACTGACGAAAAATATTCATTTAGTATCTCGCCTATCTCTTCAGACTCTACACACAACTTCCCATCCCTGTCCTTGACTGGTCCTACTCTGTCCCTAGTCATTCGCTTATTCCTGACATACCTATAGAAAGCTTTTGGGTTTTCCTTGATCCTTCCTGCCAAATACTTCTCATGTCCCCTCCTTGCTCGTCTTAGCTCTCTCTTGAGATCCTTCCTCGCTACCTTGTAACTATCCATCGCCCCAACTGAAACTTCACTCCTCATCTTCACATAGGCCTCCTTCTTCCTCTTAACAAGAGATTCCACTTCTTTGGTAAACCACGGTTCTCTCGCTCGGCACCTTCCTCCCTGCCTGACCGGTACATACTTATCAAGAACACGCAGTAGCTGATCCTTGAACAAGCTCCACTTATCCAGTGTGTCCAAAACTTGCAGCCTACTTCTCCACCTTATCCCCCCCAAGTCACGTCTAATGGCATCATAATTTCCCTTCCCCCAGCTATAACTCTTGCCCTGCGGTGTATATTTATCCCTTTCCATCCTTAACGTAAACGTCACCGAATTGTGGTCACTGTCCCCAAAGTGGACCTACCTCCAAATCCAACACCTGGCCTGGTTCATTACCCAAAACCAAATCCAATGTGGCCTCGCCTCTTGTTGGCCTTTCAACAAACTGTGTCAGGAAACCCTCCTGCACACACTGTACAAAAAACGACCCATCTAATGTACTCGAACTATATATTTTCCAGTCAATATTTGGAAAGTTAAAGTCTCCCATAATAACTACCCTATTAACACCTACCTCCTCCAGCTCACCCACCTGTATCACACTCTAATCCTCAAAAACATGGACCCTCTCCTTTGACAACACTGAAGAAAAGTATTCATTCAACGCCTCTCCTATTTCTTCTGACTCCATGCACAACTTCCCACTACTGTCCTTGACCGGCCCTAACCTCACCCTGGTCATTCTTTTATTTCTCACATAAGAGTAAAAAGCCTTGGGATTTTCCTCGATCCGACCCGCCAAGGACTTCTCATGCCCCCTCCTAGCTCTCCTAAGCCCTTTTTTAAAAACCCATTCCTTGCTACCTTGTAACCCTCAAGCGACCCAACTGAACCTTGCTTTCTAATTCTTACATACGCTTCCTTTTTCCTCTTGACAAGACATTCAACCTCTTTTGTGAACCATGGTTCCTTCCCTCACACGGCCATTTCCTCCCTGCCTGAAAGGGACATACCTATCAAGGACACGCAGTATTTGTTCCTTGATCAAGCTCCACTTTTCATTTGTGCCTTTCCCTGACAGTTTCTGTTCCCATCATATGCTCCCTAATTCTTGCCTAATCGCATCATAATTACCCTTCCCCCAATTATAAACCTTGCCCTGCCGTATGGCCCTATCCCTCTCCATTGCAATAGTGAAAGACACCGAATTGTGGTCACTATCTCCAAAGTGCTCTCCCACAAACAAATCTAACACTTGGCCCGGTTCATTACCCAGTACCAAATCCAATGTGGCCCCCTCTCTTGTCGGTCTATCCACATATTGTGTCAGGAAACCCTCCTGCACACTCTGTACAAAAACTGCCCCATCCGAACTGTTCAACCTATCGAGGTTCCAATCAATATTTGGAAAGTTAAAGTCACCCATAACAACCACCCTGAGACCTCCACATCTATCCATAATCTGGTTTGCAATTCTTCCTCCACATCTCTATTACTATTTGGGGGCCTTTAGAAAACTCCTAACACCGTGACCGCTCCTTTCTTATTTCTAACTTCGGCCCATATTACCTCAATAAGCAGATCCCCTTCGAACTGCCTTTCTGCAGCCGTTAAACTATCCTTGATAAACAATGCTACTCCTCCACCTCTTTTACCACCTTCCCTACTCTTACTGAAACACCTATACACCAACAACCATTCCTGTCCCTGTTCTAGCCATGTCTCCGTAATGGCACATCATCGTAGTTCTAAGTACCAATCCACGCTCCAAGTTCATCTACCTTATTCCGGATGCTCCTTGCATTCAACCCACCTTTCTGTCTGCCGGTACACTCCTGCGACCTTGATACCCTCCTCAGTACCTCACTACTCTCAACACTGGCTTCTGGACTACAGCTCGATTTCCCATCCCTCTGACAAATTAGTTAAACCCCCCCCCCTTCCCCCCCGAAGAGCCGTAGCAAATTTCCCTCCCAGGATATTGGTGCCCCTCTGGTTCAGGTGTAAACCGTCCTGTCTGTACAGGTCCCACCTTCCCCAGAATGTGCTCCAATTATCCACGTACCTGAAACCCTCCCTCCTACACCATCCCTGCAGCCACGTGTTTATCTGCACTCTCTCCCTGTTCCTCACCTCACTAGCACGTGGCACCGGCAACAAACCAGAGATGACAACATGGTTTGTCCTGGCTCTCAGCTTCCACCCTAGCTCCCTAAATTCCTGTTTTAAATCCCCGTCCCTTCTCTTACCTATGTCGTTGGTACCGATATGTACCTCGACTTGTGACCGTTCCCCCTCCCCCTTAAGGAGTCTGAAAACACGGTCTGCGGAAGAAGGGACCCTGGCACCCGGGAGGCAGCATAGCATCCGTGAGTCTCTTTCATTGCCACAGAACCGGCTATCTGTCCCTCTAACTATCGAGTCTCCAATAACTATTGCTCTCCTGCTCTCCCCCCTTCCCTTCTGAGCTACAGGGACGGACTCAGTGCTGGAGATCCGGTCACCGTGGCTTACCCCTGGTAGGTCGTCCCCCTCAACAGTATCCAAAGCGGTATACTTGTTACTGAGGGGAACGACCACAGAGGATCCCTGCACTGGCTGCTTCCATTTAGGTTAGAGGAGATGGAAGGGCGGGGGACACTACAAGTGCAGTGTCTCGGGTTTAGGAACCGCCCAACTTAAATACAGATAAAAATAGAACACTTACCCAGCAACAACTGCGCCCCGCACAAAAACAGCAATCAGCTGCTTTGGGCCTGCGCAAACAATTTAAGTCTTTACTACTTACCCAGCAGTCACTTTGTCCTTACTCCGATTGGATTCAGCTGGAAACTCCCAACAGTAACTTTAAAAAAAAACTTACCCCCCTTCTCAGCAAGCACTCACTCAACAACCACTGCGCCCCGCACGAGAACATCTCAGGGAAAAGAAAAACTACTTACCAGTCACCAGCCAATCACTTACCTGCAGGCTGTGATGTCACGGTTCAACTTCTTTCTACTTCTACCTGCCCTCGAGTCTCCCTCTTGATCTTTACTCGGCTGGGGCCCTTACAGTGATTGTTTTTTTTTGGTTAGAGGAGGAGGTAGGGAGGGAAACACTGAAGAAGTGTTTGGGGTTTAACTTTCACTTGACAACAGCTCCTCCAGAAACCACCTTCTAGATACAGTGACCGCAATGCACTGATGCAAATTTTCCTCTCAACAGCCAATCAGCAGCTCTGCTCAGCTGCCCTCTGCTGGAACAGAGACCATAATTCAGTAAGTTTTAAAGTGCAGGTGGACAAGGATAAGAGTGGTCCTAGGGTGAATGAGCTAAATTGGGGGAAGCTAATTATAACAATATTAGGTGGGAACTGAAGCATCTAGATTGGGGGTGGATGTTTGAGGGTAAATCAACATCTCACATGTGGGAGGCTTTCAAATGTTAGTTGAAAGGAATTCAGGCCGGCATGTTCCTGTGCGGAAGAAGGATAAATATGGCAAATTTGGGGAATATTGGATAACGAGAGATATTGTAAGCCTCGTCAAAAAGAAAAAGGAGGCATTTGTCAGGGCTAGAAGGCTAGGAACAGACGAAGCCTGTATGGAATATAAGAAAAGTAGGAAGGAACTTAAGCAAGGAGTCAGGAGGGCTAAAAGGGGTCACGCAAAGTCATTGGCAAATAAGGTTAAGGAAAATCCCAAGGCTTTCTACACGTACATAAAAAGCAAGAGGGTAGCCAGGGAAAGGGTTGGCCCACTGAAGGATAGGCAAGGGAATTTATGTGGGGAGCCAGAGGAAATGGGCGAGGTACTAAATGAATACTTTGCATCAGTATTCACCAAAAAGAAGGAATTGGTGGATGTTGAGTCTGGAGAAGGGTGTGTAAATAGCTTGGGTCACATTGTGATCCAATAAGACGAGGTATTAGGCGTCTTGAAAAATATTGAGACAGTAAGCCCCCAGGGCCTGATGGGATCTACCCCAGAATACTGAAGGAGGCTAGAGAGAAAATTGCTGAGGCCTTGACAGAAATCTTTGGATCCTCACTGTCTTCAGGTGATGTCCCGGAGGACTGGAGTATAGCCAATGATGTTCCTTGGTTTAAGAAGGGTAGCAAGGATAATCCAGGGTACTACAGGCCGGTGAGCCTTACGTCAGTGGTAGGGAAATTACTGGAGAGAATTCTTTGAGACAGGATCTACTCCCATTTGGAAGCAAATGGACGTATTAGCGTGAAGCAGCATGGTTTTGTGAAAGGGAGGTCGTGTCTCACTAACTTGATAGAGTTTTTCAAAGAGGGCACAAAGATGATTGATGCAGGTAGGGCAGTGGATGTTGTCTCAGTGGATGTTGTCTATATGGACTTCAGTAAGACCTTTGACAAGGTCCCTCATGGTAGACTGGTACAAAAGATGAAGTCACACGAGATCAGGGGTGAGCAGGCAAGATGGATACAGAATTGGCTAGGTCATAGAAGGCAGAGAGTAGCAATGGAAGGGTGCTTTTCTAATTGGAGGGCTGTGACTAGTGGTGTTCCGCAGGGATCAGTGCTGGGACCTTTGCTGTTCGTAGTATATATAAATGATTTGGAGGAAAATGTAACTGGTCTGATTAGTAAATTTGCAGAAGACACAAAGGTTGGTGGAATTCCGGATAGCGATGAGGACTGCCAACGGATACAGCAGGATTTAGATCGTTTGGAGTCTTGGGCGGAGAGATGGCAGATGGAGTTTAATCCGGATAAATGTGAGGTAATGCATTTTGGAAGGTCTAATGCAGGTAGGGAATATACAGTGAATGGTAGAACCCTCAAGAGTATTGAAAGTCAGAGAGATCTAGGTGTGCAGGTCCACTGGTCACTGAAAGGGGCAACACAGGTGGAGAAGGTAGTCAAGAAGGCATACGGCATGCTTGCCTTCATTGGCCGGGGCATTGCGTATAAGAATTGGCAAGTCATGTTGCAAATGTATAAAACCTTAGTTAGGCCACACTTGGAGTAGTGTGTTCTGGTCGCCACACTACCAGAAGTACGTGGAGGCTTTAGAGAGGGTGCAGAAGAGATTTACCAGGATGTTGCCTGGTATGGAGGGCATTAGCTATGAGGACTGGTTGAATAAACTCGGTTTGTTCTCACTGGAACGAAGGAGGTTGAGGGGTGACCTGATAGAGGTCTACAAAATTATGAGGTGCATAGACAGAGGGGAAAGTCAGAAGCTTTTCCCCAGGGTAGTAGGGTGAATTACTAGGGGGCATAGGTTTAAGTTGCGAGGGGCAAGGTTTAGAGGAGATGTACAAGGCAGGTTTTTTACACAGAGGGTAGTGGGTGCCTGGAACTCGCTGCCGGAGGATGTGGTGGAATCAGGGACGATAGTAACATTTAAGGGGCATCTTGACAAATCCATAAATAGGATGAGAATAGAGGGATACGGACTCAGGAAGTGTAGAAGATTTTAGTTTAGACGGGCAGCATGGTCGGCACAGGCTTGGAGGGCGAAAGGACCTGTTCCTGTGCCGTACTTTTCTTTGTTCTTTGTTCTTTGTTCTTTGTTCTCTCTCTCAGCAGCCATGACGCCGGTTTCAGGATTTATAAAAGTACAAGTGAAACACACGTTCGGGAACTCGGCCCACCAGAGTAGGAAAATCGCCGAGGTCCTGGAGGATATCAAGTCGGGCCCATTAATGATATGCAAATGGTGTTTACTGTCCGTGAGTTCTGGAAAACATTGACGCCGCTGTCGAGGTAACGGAAAATTGAGACTTGTCGTCAAATTGCCGCCGCCTTGATTTTGCCGTTGGAACCTGTTCTCCGCCCAATCGCGTTTCACGATTTTGGCGTCGACCAATGGAGAATCCTGCCCAGTGAGGCTTTGAATGCATACACTTTAGGGACTCTGTAGATGGACAGATAGCTGTGGGATCTAGTATATACACTCCATGCATGCACTAACTTTTTAAGTAGTTATTTATATCTTCAAAACAACTGCTCAATGGTTTTATTTTCCCAGACCCCTGTTATTTTGGCTTTGATATGAAATTAGACCATAAATTCTTTTGATATTGTCGAGGTTAATGACAATTTTCCATAGATTACAGACTTTCAGTGCTGTTATTGGATCACTCTTCATTTTTCATTGACAGGAGCACCTGTGTAATTACCAGGTAGCAAAATAAAATGTTAACTTATTAACCAGAGTAACTTTAGACGCGTTGTATGTTTCAGCCTGAATCACATTACTGAATAAATATTGCACAATAATCCTTCCTGAGTTTCTTTTGAACCTACACATTTATCAACTGTCAAAATGAATTTTCAAATTAAAAGTATCTATAGTGTTCTATAGAATATTAATTTGTCATATAATATAGAATGTATCTAACATAGAATATATAGAATAATAATTTATAATATATTAAAGCACGGGGCAGCACGGTGGCGCAGTGGTTAGCATTGCTGCCTCATGGCACCAAGGTCCCAGGTTCGATCGCGGCTCTGGGTCACGATCCGTGTGGAGTTTGCCCAGTCTCCATTTGCCGCTTAATTGGAAAAAATTAATTGTGCACTCTAAATTTCTTTAAAAATATATAATATATATATTAAAGCATATAAATGAAAGTATTATAAATTAATTTATAATGTAGATCAAGAAGGCTGTTCCCGATGGTGTCCAGAATCAGGCACTGCTGCCTCACAGCGCCAGAGACCAGGGTTCCATTCTGACCTCAGGTCACTGTCCGTGTGGAGTTGTACTTTCTCTCCGTGTCTGCGTAGGTTTCCTCTGAGTGCTCCGGATTCCTTTCCAGTCCAAGGATGTGCAGGTTAGGAAGATTGACGATGATAAATTGCCCGCCAATGTCCAGAGATGTGCAGGTTAGCGTATGGGGTTACGGGAATAGGGCGGGATGGACGGGGGAGTGGTTATGGGGAGAGTGCTCATTTGAAGGGTCGGTGCAGACTCGATGGGTGGAATGGCCTGCTTCTGCACTTTAGGGATTCTATGTTAGCTCTTGGGGCAAAAGGGATCACAGGATATAGAGGGAAGGCAGCAGCAGACTATGGAGTTGGATGATCAGCCATGATCATAATGAATGGCAGAGCAGAGGACTTCCGGTGGCGGCTATGAAGGAGTAAGTCGCACATTTGGTGGCTCCCGATCAGGTCGGACCTTTCGACCTTTTCCCCCGATTTTCTACCGGACTTGAATTGAAAAATTTAGGACAGAGGCAATTGTGTACTGAATTCACACATCAGTTCATGGAGAGGAGGACTAGAAGTGCTCATAAAGGCAGAAACAGAAAGACAGAGAAGGCTTGGGCTGAAGCTGCAGCGGGAGACAGCATGGCGGAGGACCGGACCTCTGGCTTGTTGACCCAATGGTAAACAGAGCAGCTGATGCAAGTTATTCAGGAAGGCTTCGCTAAGCAGAAACGGGACTGCTTGGATCCGATAAAGGAGTCAATTGAGCGGCTGGAGCTTCGATTGGATGCCCAAGATCGGGCGATCCAGAAGGTAGAGAAGGCGCTGGCTGAGCAGGAGGAACATCAAACAACGGTGGAATTGGCGGTGGGGATGCTACGAGACCAGCAGAAAAAGCTCCTGGAGAAGGTGGAGAACCTAGAGAATAGGTCCCGCCGGCAGAACTTTAGAATCGTTGGGCTCCCGGAGGGGTCTGAAGGAGCGGACGCTGGGGCATACAAAGAACAAAAGTACAAAGAAAATTACAGGACAGGAACAGACCTTTGGGCCCTCCCAGCCTGCGCCGATCCAGATCCTTTATCTAAACCTGTCGCCTATTTTCCAAGGATCTACTTCCCTCTATTCCCCGCCCGTTCATATATCTGTCTAGATGCATCTTGAATGATGCTATCGTGCCCGCCTCTACCACCTCCGCTGGCAAAGCGTTCCAGGCACCTACCACCCTCTGCGTAAAAAACTTTCCATGCACATCTCCCTCAAACTTTCCCCCTCTCACCTTGAAATCGTGACCCCTTGTAATTGACACCCCCACTCTTGGAAAAAGCTTGTTGCTATCCACCCTGTCCATACCTCTCAGAATTTTGTAGACCTCAATCAGGTCCCCCCTCAACCTCCGTCTTTCCAACGAAAACATAAGAACATAAGGAGTGAGGAGTCTGCACATCCTCCCCGTGTGTGCGTGGGTTTCCTCCGGGTGCTCCGGTTTCCTCCCACAGTCCAAAGATGTGCACGTTAGGTGGATTGGCCATGATAAATTGCCCTTAGTGTCCAAAATTGCCCTTAGTGTTGGGTGGGGTTACTGGGTTATGGGGATGGGGTGGAGGTGTTGACCTTGGGTAGGGTGCTCTTTCCAAGAGCCGGTGCAGACTCGATGGGCCGAATGGCCTCCTTCTGCACTGTAAATTCTATGATAATCTATGATAAGAACATAAGAACTAGGAACAGGAGTAGGCCATCTGGCTCCTCGAGCCTGCTCCGCCATTCAATGAGATCATGGCTGATCTTTGTGGACTCAGCTCCACTCTCCGGCCCGTACACCAAATCCCCGAATCCCTTTATTCTTTAGAAAGGTATCTATCTTTTTCTTAAAAACGTTTAAAGAAGGAGCCTCAACTGCTTCACTGGGCAAGGAATTCCAGAGATTCGCAACCCTTTGGGTGAAGACGTTCCTCCTAAACTCAGTCCTAAATCTACTTCCCCTTATTTTGAGGCTATGCCCCCTAGTTCTGCTTTCCCCGACCAGTGGAAACAACCTGCCCGCATCTATCCTATCTATTCCCTTCAAAATTTTATATGTTTCAATAAGATCCCCCCGCATCCTTCTAAACTCCAATGAGTACAGTTCCAGTCTACTCAACCTCTCGTCATAATCTAATCCCCTCAACTCTGGGATCGACTAGTGAATCTCCTCTGCACTCCCTCCAGTGCCAATATGTCCTTTCTCAGGTAAGGAGACCAAAACTGAACACAATACTCCAAATGTGGCCTCACCAACACCTTATACAATTGCAGCAGAACCTCCCTAGTCTTGAACTCCATCCCTCTAGCGATGAAAGACAAAACTCGATTAGCCTTCTTAATCACCAGTTGCACCTGCACACCAACTTTTTGCGACTCGTGCACCAGCACACCCAGGTCCCTCTGCACAGCAGCATGTTTTAACATCTTACCGTTTAAATAATAATCCATTCTGCTGTTATTCCTCCCAAAATGGATAGCCTCACACTTGGCAACATTGAATTCCATGTGCCAGACCGTAGTCCATTCACCTAACCTATCCAAATCCTTCTGCAGACTTCCGGTATCCTCTGCACTTTTTGCTTTACCACTCATCTTAGTGTCGTCTGCAAACTTTGCCACATTGCACTTGGTCCCCAACTCCAAATCATCTATGTAAATTGTGAACAACTGCGGGCCCAACACTGATCCTTGAGGGACCCCACTAGTTACAGGTTGCCAACCAGAGAAACACCCATTTATCCCCACTCTCTCCTTTCTGTTAGTTAAATAGAAAATAGAAAATACATCGCAGAACAGGCCCTCCGGCCCACGATGTTGTGTCGAACCTTTGTCCTAGATTAATCATAGATTATCATTGAATTTACAGTGCAGAAGGAGGCCGTTCGGCCCTTTGAGTCTGCACCCGCTCTTGGAAAGAGCACCCTACCCAAACTCAACACCTCCACCCAACACCAAGGGCAATTTTGGACACTAAGGGCAACTTATCATGGCCAATGCACCTAACCTGCACATCTTTGGACTGTGGGAGGAAACCGGAGCACCCGGAGGAAACCCACGCAGACACAGGGAGGATGTGCAGACTCCGCACAGACAGTGATCCAAGCCGGAATCGAACCTGGGACCCTGGAGCTGTGAAGCAATTGTGCTATCCACAATGCTACCGTGCTGCCCTTAAGAACAAATAAATCTACACTATATCATTTTACCGTAATCCATGTACCTATCCAATAGCTGCTTGAAGGTCCCGAATGTTTCCGACTCAACTACTTCCACAGGCAGTGCATTCCATGCCCCCACTACTCTCTGGGTAAAGAACCTACCTCTGATATCCCTCCTATATCTTCCACCTTTCACCTTAAATGTATGTCCCCTTGTAATGGTTTGTTCCACCCGGGGAAAAAGTCTCTGACTGTCTGTAGCGCACAATGACTTACGAGAGAGACGAGAAGTGATGAAGTCGATTCAGGCTTTATTAAGCGAGACTTGTCCCCAGCAGCTCAGCAACAGAATGAAGCGGCGGGGAGAAGCTTGGGTTCTTATACTCCGCCTTCAGGGCGGAGCCAGGAGTCGGCAGCCAACCAGGACCCGGGATCTGTCAGCCAATAGCATCACGGCTTCACAGTCCCACATAACTCCTAATACATACCACCATATTCACCCCTTGTTAAAAAGGAACCCGGCGGGGTGGTGGTTCGCATGGTGGTAGGGGTTTACAAGGCTGGCCCTGGAAGGAAAATTTCGGACATTTTACTACAGTTTTAGCCCTACATTGGGCTGTGTACAAGTTTGTGAAAAACTATCTACAATATTAGCAAAAAAATTCTTTTTTTTTTGTTACAACAACATTCTTGGTGTCACGCGGATTCCACGAGTCGAGCGGGCGGTCTGGTCTTCCTCGTCGATCGCCTCAGCCCCGGTGGTGGTGCAGGTGCTTGTTCAGGCGCTGTCATCTCCGGGAGCGTTTCGGTGTTTGTTCCTGTTTTACTCCTGGGCGGGCACGGGAGGAGGACCGATCCCCCCGGGAAGGGGGCGGTCGCGGGGTGCACCGGTGGCAGGGAGGGGATGATCGGTATCGGGGGTGTGTGTGTGTTGCCGGCGGGCGCCAGGTCCCGCAGGGAGACCGTGTCCTGTTGGCCGTCGGGGTACGCGACTGCGGGTTCGCGTGGAGAAGGTGAACCCCCTCGACCAACGGGTCCGATTTGTGCGCCCGCACATGTTTCCGGAGCAAGATGGGTCCTGGGGCCGCCAGCCAGTTCGGCAGCGACGTTCCTGAGGAGGACTTCATGGGGAAGACAAGGAGGCGCTCATGAGGCGTTTGGTTAGTGGTGGTACACAGCAGCGACCGGATGGAGTGGAGAGCATCCGGGAGGACCTCCTGCCACCGGGAACTGGGAGATCCCTGGACCGTAGGGCCAGTAGGACGGTCTTCCAGACCGTGCCGTTCTCCCTCTCTACTTGCCCGTTCCCCCGGGGGTTGTAGCTGGTCGTCCTGCTCGAGGCTATGCCCTTGTTGAGCAGGAACTGGCGCAGCTCGTCACTCATGAAGGAGGACCCCCTGTCGCTATGGATATACGCGGGGCAACCGAACAGTGTGAATATGGTGCCAAGGGCTTTAATGACTGTGGCCGCTGTCATGTCGGGGCAGGGGATGGCGAAGGGGAAACGAGAGTACTCGTCCACCACATTCAGGAAGTATGCGTTGCGGTCGGTGGAGGGGAGGGGTCCTTTTAAATCCAAACTGAGGCGTTCAAAGGGGCGGGAAGCCTTGATCAGGTGCGCTCTATCCGGCCTGAAAAAGTGCGGTTTACACTCTGCGCAGATGTGGCAGTTCCTGGTGACTGTACGGACCTCCTCCACAGAGTAGGGGAGGTTGCGGGACTTTATGAAATGGTAGAATCGAGTGACCCCCGGGTGGCAGAGGTCCTCGTGGAGGGCTTGGAGGCTGTCTATTTGTGCGTTGGCACATGTGCCGCGGGATAGGGCATCGGACGGCTCGTTCAGCTTTCCGGGACGGTACAAGGTCTCATAGTTGAAGGTGGAGAGCTCGATCCTCCACCTTAAGATCTTGTCATTTTAAATTTTGCCCCGCTGTGCATTATTGAACATGAAGGCTACCGACCGTTGGTCGGTGAGGAGAGTGAATCTCCTGCCGGCCAGGTAATGCCTCCAATGTCGCACAGCTTCCACTATGGTTTGGGCTTCCTTTTCCACTGAGGAGTGGCGGATTTCTGAGGCGTGGAGGGTCCGGGAGAAAAAGGCCACGGGTCTGCCCGCTTGTTTAAGGGTGGCCGCCAGAGCTACGTTGGATGCGTCGCTCGCGACCTGGAAGGGGAGGGACTCGTCGATGGCGCGCATCGTGGCCTTTGCGATATCCGCTTTGATGCGGCTGAAGGCCTGGCGAGCCTCTGTCGACAGGGGGAAGGTAGTGGACTGTATTAGCGGGCGGGCCTTGTCTGCATATTGGGGGACCCACTGGGCGTAATATGAAAAGAAACCCAGGCAACGTTTCAGGGCTTTGGAGCAGTGGGGGAGGGGAAATTCCATAAGGGGGCGCATGCGTTCGGGGTCGGGGCCTATTATCCCATTGCGCTCTACGTATCCCAGGATGGCCAACCGGTTTGTGCTAAAAACGCATTTTTCCTCGTTGTATGTGAGGTTCAGGGCGTTAGCGGTCTGGAGGAACTTTTGGAGGTTGGCGTCGTGGTCCTGCTGATCGTGGCCGCAGATGGTTACGTTGTCGAGATACGGGAACGTGGCCTGCAACCCATGCTGGTCAACCATTCGGTCCAGCTCCCGTTGGAAGACCGAGACCCGTTTGTGACACCAAATGGGACCCTTAGGAAGTGGTATAGACGCCCGTCTGCCTCGAAGGCTGTGTACTTGCGGTCACCTGGGCGGATGGGGAGCTGGTGGTAGGCGGACTTGAGGTTCACGGTGGAGAAAACCTTGTACTGGGCAATCCGATTTACCATGTCGGATATGCGGGGGAGAGGATACGCATCTGGCTGTGTGTACCTGTTGATGGTCTGACTATAGTCTACGACCATCCTTTGCTTCTCCCCGGTCTTTACTACTACCACCTGGGCTCTCCAGGGACTATTGCTGGCCTGGATTATGCCTTCCTTCAGCAACCGCTGGACTTCAGACCGAATAAATATCCGGTCCTGGGCGCTGTACCGTCTGCTCCGAGTGGCGATGGGTTTGCAATTCGGGGTGAGGTTTGCAAACAAGGACGGCGGTTCAACCTTGAGAGTTGCGAGGCCGCAGATAGTGAGTGGGGGTATTGGGCCGCCAAATTGAAATGTTAGGCTCTGCAGGTTACACTGGAAATCTAATCCCAGTAATGTGGGCGCGCAGAGTTGGGGAAGGACGTAGAGCCTGTAGTTCTTAAACTCCCTCCCTTGCACCGTTAGGTTCGCGATGCAGAACCCTTTGATCTCTACGGAGTGGGATCCTGCAGCTATGGAAATCTTTTGCGTGCTTGGATGGATGGTCAGAATGCAGCGTCTTACCGTGTCTGGGTGAATAAAACTTTCAGTGCTCCCGGAGTCGATCAGGCATGGTGTCTCGTGTCCGTTGATCAGCACCGTTGTTGTCGTCGTCTGGAGTGTCCGGGGCCGCGATTGATCCAGTGTCACCGAAGCCAGTCGTGGTAGTAGTGTCGCGGCATCTTCTTCGGACCCCGTGGAGCCGTCGATGCTGGGGTCCTTTGTTGTCAACCAAGATGGTGGTGTCCATGAATCGCACGCGGCCGGGGGTGGACAAAATGGCCGCCCCCATGGATCGCACGTGGTCGGGGTTGGACAAAATGGCCGCCCCCATGAATCGCACGTGGCTGGGGGGTCACAAGATGGCGGCGCCCATCCTCCCCTCGTGGTGCCCGGGACACAAAATGGCGGCACCCGCGGGTCACTGGGGGGGTTGGGGAGCGTTTGGGATGTGCTGGGCTCGTTCTTCTCCGGGGATTGCGGCGACCCCCCGGGACCGGCACACTGTCGCGTAATGGCCCTTCTTGCCGCAGCTTTTCCAAATAGCTGCGCGGGCCGGGCAGCGCTGCTGGGGGTGTTTCGCTTGCTCGCAGAAATAGCAGCGGGCCCCCCCCGGGATGGTCTGGCACTGCCGCGCGGTCGGGGCCGTAGGCGCGGGCGTTTTGCGAGGCCACATCTAGGGAAGCTGCAAGGGCCCGTGCCTCTGAGAGTCCTAGCGACTCTCTTTCTAAAAGTCTTTGGCGGATTTGGGGAGAGTTCATACCTGCCACAAAAGCATCGCAAATTAGCATGTCCGTGTGTTCGATCGCGTTCACCGGCGGGCAGCTGCAGCCCCGTCCCAAAATTAGCAGCGCGGCGTAGAATTCTTCCAGCGATTCTCCGGGACTTTGCCGTCTCGTCGCGAGTTGGTGGCGCGCGTGGACCTGGTTAACGGGCCGAACGTAGATGCCCTTCAGTAATGCGAGCGCCGTCGGGAAATCCTCTGCGTCTTCTATGAAAGGGTAAATTTCCGGGCTTACCCTCGAATGCAGGACCTGCATTTTCTGGTCTTCTGTGATCTGGCCGGGGGCCGTTCGGAGGTAGCCTTCAAAACATGCTTGCCAGTGTTTAAATACTGCTGCCGAGTTCGCTGCGTGGGGGCTGATCCGCAGGCATTCCGGGGCGATCCGGAGCTCCATAGTCTTTTAAGCTCGCTTAATAAATTGTAGCGCACAATGACTTACGAGAGAGACGAGAAGTGATGAAGTCGATTCAGGCTTTATTAAGCGAGACTTGTCCCCAGCAGCTCAGCAACAGAATGAAGTGGCGGGGAGAAGCTTGGGTTCTTATACTCCGCCTTCAGGGCGGAGCCAGGAGTCGGCAGCCAACCAGGACCCGGGATCTGTCAGCCAATAGCATCACGGCTTCACAGTCCCACATGACCCCTAATACATACCACCACACTGTCTACTCTATCTATTCCCCTGATCATCTTATAAACCTCTATCAAGTCGCCCATCATCCTTCTCCGTTCTAATGAGAAAAGGCCTAGCACCCTCAACCTTTCCTTGTAAGACCTACTCTCCATTCCAGGCAACATCCTGGTAAACCTCCTTTCCACCTTTTCCAAAGCTTCCACATCCTTCCTAAAATGAGGCGACCAGAACTGTACACAGTACTCCAAATGTGGCCTTACCAAAGTTTTGTACAGCTGCATCATCAGCTCACGGCTCTTAAATTCAATCCCTCTGTTAATGAACGTGAGCACACCATAGGCCTTCTTCACAGCTCTATCCACTTGAGTGGCAACTTTCAAAGATGTATGAACATAGACCCCAAGATCTCTCTGCTCCTCCACATTGCCAAGAACTCTACCGTTAACCCTGTATTCCGCATTCATATTTGTCCTTCCAAAATGGACAGCCTCACACTTTTCAGGGTTAAACTCCATCTGCCACTTCTCAGCTCAGCTCTGCATCCTATCTATGTCTCTTTGCAGCCGACAAGAGCCCTCCTTACTATCCACAACTCCACCAATCTTCGTATCGTCTGCAAATGTACTGACCCAACCTTCAACTCCCTCATCCAAGTCATTAATGAAAATCACAAACAGCAGAGGACCCAGAACTGATCCCTGCAGTACGCCACTGGTAACTGGGATCCAGGCTGAATATTTGCCATCCACCACCACTCTCTGACTTCTATCGGTTAGCCAGTTCGTTATCCAACTGGCCAAATTTCCCACTATCCCATGCCTCCTTACTTTCTGCAGAAGCCGACCATGGGGAACCTTATCAAATGCCTTACTAAAATCCATGTACACTACATCCACTGCTTTACCTTCATCCACATGCTTGGTCACCTCCTCAAAAAATTCAATAAGACTTGTAAGGCAAGACCTACCCCTCACAAATCCGTGCTGACTATCCCTAATCAAGCAGTGTCTTTCCAGATGCTCAGAAATCCTATCCTTCAGTACCCTTTCCATTACTTTGCCTACCACCGAAGTAAGACTAACTGGCCTGTAATTCCCAGGGTTATCCCTAGTCCCTTTTTTGAACAGGGGCATGACATTCGCCACTCTCCAATCCCCCAGTACCATCCCTGCTGACAGTGAGGATGAAAAGATCATTGCCAATGGCTCTGCAATTTCATCTCTTGCTTCCGATAGAATCCTTGGATATATCCCGTCAGGCCCGGGGGACTTGTCTATCCTCAAGTTTTTCAAAATGCCCAACACATCTTCCTTCCCAACAAGTATTTCCTCGAGCTGACCAATCTGTTTCACACTGTCCTCTCCAACAATATTGCTCCTCTCATTTGTAAATACAGAAGAAAAGTACTCGTTCAAGACCTCTCCTATCTCTTCAGACTCAATACACAATCTCCCGCTCCTGTCCTTGATCGGACCTACCCTCGCTCTAGTCATTCTCATATTTCTCACATATGTGTAAAAGGCCTTGGGGTTTTCCTTGATCCTACCCGCCAAAGATTGTTCATGCCCTCTCTTAGCTCTCCTAATCTCTTTCTTCAGTTCCCTCCTGGCTATCTTGTATCCCTCCATTGCCCTGTCTGAACCTTGTTTCCTCAGCCTTACAAAAGTCTCCTTTTTCCTCTTAACAAGACATTCAACCTCTCTTGTCAACCATGGTTCCCTCACTCGACCATCTCTTCCCTGCCTGACAGGGACATACATATCAAGGACAAGTAGTACCTGTTCCTTGAACAAGTTCCACATTTCACTTGTGTCCTTCCCTGACAGCCTATGTTCCCAACATATGCGCTTCAATTCTTGTCTGACAACATCGTATTTACCCTTCCCCCAATTGTAAACCTTGCCCTGTTGCACGCACCTATCCCTCTCCATTACTAAAGTGAAAGTCACAGAATTGTGGTCACTATCTCCAAAATGCTCCCCCACTAACAAATCTATCACTTGCCCTGGTTCATTACCAAGTACTAAATCCAATATTGCCCCTCCTCTGGTCGGACAATCTACATACTGTGTTAGAAAAGCTTCCTGGACACACTGCACAAACACCACCCCATCCAAACTATTTGATCTAAAGAGTTTCCACTCAATATTTGGGAAGTTAAAGTCACCCATGACTACTACCCTGTGACTTCTGCACCTTTCCAAAATCTGTTTCCCAATCTGTTCCTCCACATCTCTGCTACTATTGGGGGGCCTATAGAAAACGCCTAACAAGGTGACTGCTCCTTTCCTATTTCTGACTTCAACCCATACTACCTCAGTAGGGTGATACTCCTCGAACTGCCTTTCTGCAGCTGTTATACTATCTCTAATTAACAATGCCACCCCCCCCCACCTCTTTTACCACCCTCCCTAATCTTATTGAAACATCTATAACCAGGGACCTCCAACAACCATTTCTGCCCCTCTTCTATCCAAGTTTCCGTGATGGCCACCACATCGTAGTCCCAAGTACCGATCCATGCCTTAAGTTCACCTACTTTATTCCTGATTATTCTTGCGTTGAAGTATACACCCTTCAACCCATCTCCGTGCCTGCAAGTACTCTCCTTTGTCAGTGTTCCCTTCCCCACTGCCTCATTACACGCTTTGGCGTCCTGAATATCGGCTACCTTAGTTGCTGGACTACAAATCCGGTTCCCATTCCCCAGCCAAATTAGATTAAACCCTCCCGAAGAATACTAGAAAACCTCCCTCCCAGGATATTGGTGCCCTTCTGGTTCAGATGCAACCCGTCCTGCTTGTACAGGTCCCACCTTCCCCAGAATGCACTCCAATTATCCAAATACCTGAAGCCCTCCCTCCTACACCATTCCTGCAGCCACGTGTTCAGCTGCACTCTCTCCCTATTCCTCGCCTCGCTATCACGTGGCACCGGCAACAAACCAGAGATGACAACTCTGTCTGCCCTGGCTTTTAACTTCCAACCTAACTCCCTAAACTCGTTTATTACCTCCACACCCCTTTTCCTACCTACGTCGTTGGTACCAATGTGCACCACGACTTCTGGCTGCTCACCCTCCCCCTTAAGGATCTTGAAGACACGATCCGAGACATCCCTGGCCCTGGCACCCGGGAGGCAACATACCTTCCGCGACCACAGAATATCCTGTCTATTCCCCTAACCATTGAATCTCCGACAACTATTGCTTTTCTATTCTCCCCCCTTCCCTTCTGAGCCCCAGAGCCAGACTCAGTGCCAGAGACCTGGCCGCTAGGGCCTTCCCCCGGTAGGTCATCCCCCCCAACAGCATCCAAAACGGTATACTTGTTTTGAAGGGGAACAGCCACAAGGGATCCCTGCACTGTCTGCCTGTTTATTTTTTTCCCCCTGACTGTAACCCAGCTACTCTTGTCCTGTACCTTGGATGTGGCTACCTCCCTGTAACTCTTCTCTATCACCCCCTCTGCCTCCCGGATGATCCAAAGTTCATCCAGCTTCAGCTCCAGTTCCCTAACACGGTCTTTGAGGAGCTGACGTTGGGTGCACCTCCCGCAGGTATAGTCAGCGGGGACACCAGCGGTATCCCTCACCACCCACATCCTACAGGAGGAGCATGTAACTGGCCTAGCCTCCATCCCCTCTTACCTGACAGAATATAGCTGCCCTGTGGACTAACTAGATCTCCGCCCTCCGACTCTGCTCCCAGTCAGCTACACTTTCTGTAAACTCCTGGCTCTCTTCGCACTCTTTGCGGAAATGTCGGAAACAAAATGAAAGGAGCACCTTACTCCCTCCTCACCTTACTCCCTCGGTCACCAAACTCTTACTATAGCACTCAAATGCACCAAGTTCAGCACTCCCTCGGTCACCAAACTCTCACTATCGCACTCAAATGCACCAAATTCAGCACTCAGTGCAAACAAAGTCTGCACTGTAGGGGATCACTTTTATACTGTGAATCTAGCCTCTGAAAACTGGCCTAATCCAATTAACTAATTAACAAACTCCAGCTGCAAGTGCCTACAAGTACAAGCTTGTTTAAAGCTGATTGAAAATTCACCTTCTTCTAAACCAAACAGCAACTTTTAAGTTAATTAACTAAATTAAAGAAAGACTAAACTTTAGATAAAAATGAAGCCTTATTCTCCCTCGGTCACCAAACTCTTAGTATAGCACTCAAATGCACCAAATTCAGCACTCAGTGCAAACCAATTCTCTACCCATGCTACCACTTTACCCTCAATTCCATGCATCTTTAGTTTTTGCAGCAACCTTTTGTGTGGCAACTTGTCAAAAGCTTTCTGGAAATCCAGATATACCACATCCATTGGCTCCCCGTTATCTACTGCACTCGTAACGTCCTCAAAAAATTCTACCAAATTAGTCAGACACGACCTACCCTTTATGAACCCATGCTGCGTCTGCCCAATGGGACAATTTCCCTCCAGGTGCCCCGCTATTTCCTCCTTAATGATAGATTCCAGCATTTTCCCTACAACCGAAGTTAAGCTTACCGGCCTATAATTACCCGCTTTCTGCCGACCTCCTTTTTTAAACAGTGGTGTCACGTTTGCTACTTTCCAATCCTCTGGGTCCACCCCAGAGTCTAGTGATTTTTGATAAATTATCACTAGTGCGTTTACAATTTCCCTAGCCATCTCTTTTAACACTCTGGGATGCATCCCATCAGGGCCAGGAGACTTGTCTACCTTTAGCCCCATTAGCTTGCCCAATACTGCCTCCTTAGTGATTACAATCATCTCACAGTCCTCACCTATCATATCTTTATTTCCATCAGTCACTGGCATGTTATTTGTGTCTTCCACTGTGAAGACTGACCCAAAAAACCTGTTCAGCTCCTCAGCCATTTCCCCATCTCCTATTATTAAATCTCCCTTCTCATCTTCCAAAGGACCAATATTTACCTTAGTCACTCTTTTTTGTCTTATATATTTGTAGAAGCTTTTACTATCTGCTTTTATGTTCTGAGCAAGTTTACTTTCATAGGCTACCTTACTCTTCTTTATAGCTTTTTTAGTAGCTTTTTGCTGTCCCCTAAAGACTTCCCAGTCCTCTAGTCTCCCACTAATTTTTGCCACTTTGTATGTTTTTTCCTTCAATTTGATACTCTCCCTCACCTCTTTAGATATCCACGGTCGATTTTTCCCCTTTCTACCGTCTTTCTTTTTTGTCGGTATGAACTTTTTCTGAACACTGTGAAAGATCACTCGGAAGGTTCTCCACTGTTCCTCAACTGCTTCACCATGAAGTCTTTGCTCCCAGTCTACCTTAGCTAGTTCTTCTCTCATCCCATTGTAATCGCCTTTGTTTAAGCACAAAACACTAGTGTTTGATTTTACCTTGTCATCCTCCAACTGTATTTTAAATTCCATCATATTGTGGTCGCTCCTTCCAAGAGGATCCCGAACTATGAGATCATTAATCAATCCTGCCTCATTACACAGGACCAGATCTAGGACCGCTTGTTCTCTTGTAGGTTCCATTACATACTGTTCCAGGAAATTATCCCGGACACATTCTATAAACTCCTCCTCAAGGCTGCCTTTACCAACCTGGTTAAACCAATTGACATGCAGATTAAAATCTCCCATGATAACCGCTGTACCATTTCTACATGCATCCGTTATTTCTTTGCTTATTGCCTGCCCTACAATCCTGTTACTATTTGGTGGCCTATAGACTACTCCTATCAGTGACCTTTTCGCCTTACTATTCCTGATTTCCACCCAAATTGATTCAACCTTGTCCTCCATAGCACCAATATCATCCCTTTCTATTGCCCGGATGCCATCCTTAAACAACAGAGCTACACCGCCGCCCTTACCGTCCATTCTATCCTTTCGTATAGTCTGATACCCTTGGATATTTAACTCCCAGTCGTGACCATCTTTTAACCATGTTTCAGTAATGGCCACTAAATCAGAGTCATTCACGATGATTTGCGCCATCAACTCATTCACCTTATTCCGTATACTACGAGCATTCAGGTAAAGTACACTTATGCTGTTTTTTATGTCTTTGTTATGAATCCTAATACCTTGATGAGTAACTTTTCGCAAATTATTTTTCCTCTTACCCTTTCTCCTAATTTTCCTTGTCTTTGAACCCATATCTTTACATAATAACCTGTCACGTAACCTGCTGCCTTGCTCTCCATTAACCATTATACTGTCCATAGCTTTACCCTTCCCTTCCCCCCAACTTGCTAGTTTAAAGTCCTTGTGACCAACCTATTTATCCTATTCGCTAGAACACTGGTCCCAGAATGGTTCAGGTGAAGACCGTCCCAACGGTACAGGTCCCTCCTGCCCCAGTACTGATGCCAATGCCCCATGAAATGGAATCCCTCTTTCCCGCACCACTCCTTTAGCCATGTGTTAACTTCCCTAATTTTCTCAACCCTATGCCAATTGGCACGTGGCTCGGGTAGTAATCCAGAGATTATAATCCTGGAGGACCTGCTCTTTAATTTAGTCCCTAGTGTTTGATAATCCCCAAACAGGTCCTCTTTCCTAGTCTTACCTATGTTGTTAGTCCCAACATGGACCACAACAACTGGATCCTCCCCCTCCCTCTCCAAAATCCTTTCAAGCCGATCAGAGATGTCCCTCACCCTGGCACCGGGCAGGCAACATACCATACGGGACTCTCGATCTGGCTTACAAAGGATGCCATCAATCCCCCTAATTATAGAATCCCCTACAACTACCACTTGTCTTTTTGCTCCCCCCTCTTGAATGGCTTCCTGTACCACGGTGCAGTGGTCAGTCAACGCATCCTCCCTACAGCCCTCCTCCTCATCCACACAGGGAGCAAGTACCTCATACCTGTTGGACAAGGTCAAGGGCTGAGGCTCCTCAACTCCTAAACTCAGGATCCCCCTACCTGCCTCCCTTGCAGTCACACCACTCTGTCCCTGACAACTGACCGAATTAACAATACTTATTCTACCGGGTGTGACTGCCTCCTGAAACAAAGCGTCCAGGTAATTTTCCCCCTCCCTAATGTGCCGCAGTGTGTGCAGCTCGGTCTCCAGCTCATCAATTCTGAGCCGAAGTTCCTCGAGCAGCCAACACTTGCTGCAGATGTGGTCACTGATGGTCTCAATGGGATCCACCAGTTCCATCATCATACAGCAACAGCACATCACCTGTCCAGCCATATTCAACTAGTTAATTAATTTAAATATTTTTTTATAATTTTTTTTTTTTTATAGAACCTCAAGGATAAACCCGAACACCAACAAAAACACAGCCCTCTCTCGCCACTCACCCGAACTCAGTCACTCACCTAAACTCAGATGCACTCTGTTCCAATCAACACTCTGTGACTAAAGGCACTCCTGCCACACCTTTTGTACTCTGCCTGATTTCCAATGAGCCAATAGGCCCGCTCCAGGAAGTGAAGTCTCCAACTGCCACCCGACTTGTAAACTAAGCACTTTTAAATATGCACTCACCTCTCCCAGCAACCCTACAGCCTGTGGCCTGCTCCAGGAACTGAAGTCTCTTTTAAGTATGCACTCTCCTCTCCCAGCAACCCTGCAGCCTGTGGCCTGCTCCAGGAACTGAAGTCTCCAACTGCCACCCGACCTGTAAACTAAGCACTTTTAAATATGTACTCACCTCTCCCAGCAACCCTGCAGCCTGTGGCCTGCTCCAGGAACTGAGGTCTCTTTTAAATATGCACTCTCCTCTCCCAGCAACCCTGCAGCCTGTGGCCTGCTCCAGGAACTGAAGTCTCCAAAACAATCCTAATCTACTCAACCTTTCTTCATAGCTAGTACCCTCCATAACAGGCAACATCCTGGTGAACATCCTCTTCCCCCTCTCATCCACATCCTTCTGGTAATGTGGCGACCAGAACTGCATGCGGTATTCCAAATGTGGCCTAACCAAAGTCCTACACAACTGCAACATGACCTGCTGACTCTTGTATTCAATACCCCGTCCGATGAAGGCAAGCATGCTGTATGCCTTCTTGACCACTCTATCGACCTGCGTTGCCACCTTCAGGGTACAATGGATTTGAACTCCCAGATCTCTCTGTACATCAATTTTCCCCAGGACTCTTCCATTGACCGTACAGTCCGCTGTTGAATTGGATCTTCCAAAATGCATCACCTCGCATTTGCCTGGATTGAACTCCATCTGCCATTTCTCTGCCCAACTCTCCAATCTATCTATATTTTGCTGTATTCTCTGACAGTCCTCCACGCTATCTGCTACTCCACCAATCTTAGTATCATCTGCAAACTTGCTAATTAGACCACCTATACCTTCGTCCAGATCATTTATGTATATCACAAACAACAGTCGACGGAGCACGGATCCCTGTGGAACACCACTAGTCACCTTTCTCCATTTTGAGACACTCCCTTCCGCCACTACTCTCTGTCTCCTGTTGCCCAGCCAGTTCTTTATCCATCGCGGACATGTTTGAGAAGCTGCTGGGGGATGGGTCATTCTCCCGACCCTTGGAGGTGGACAGAGCTCACAGAGCACTCGCGAGGAAACCACAAATGGGAGATCCCCCGAGGGCAATGGTGGTGAGATTCCACAGGTACTTGGACAAGGAGCGTATTTTACAGTGGGCCAAGCAGACGCGGAGCTGTAAATGGGACAACAGTATCCTGCGGATCTATCAGGACCTGAGTGCAGAGGTGGCCAGGAGCAGAGCAGGCTTCAACCAGATCAAGTCGATCCTTTTTAAGAAAAAGGTAAAGTTCGGACTGTTGTATCCGGCCCGTCTCTGGGTCACGTACGAGGAACATTACTTTTATTTTGGGTCGCCTGAGGACGCGATAGACTTCGCGAAAAGGAAAAGACTGGTGGTGGACTGAGAACTTTTGAACTTTGCTGCAACGTTCATGTTTTCTTGAAAAGAAAAAAAGTTTTTTGTTTTGTGGAAGATGTCTGTAATGCCTCCTGTGTTAATTTTGGCCCAGTGGCAGAGATGAGTGAGTTAGGTTTACATTTGCACTGTTGGGGGATGCAGGTGTACTTGTTTAGATTTTGGATCTCTTACTTGATCTTTGTTAGTGTTTTCTTTTCTTCCTGTTTTTTCTGTCGGGCAATTGTGTTGGGATTGTTTGTTACTGGATATGTATGTATGAGTGGGGGAGGGTGGGGAGGGAACAATAGGTGGGAGACTTTTCGGCACCAGGGATGGGGGCCACCAAGCTAGCTGGGCGGGCTAGCTCATGGAAGCGCAGTGGGGGGTGTGCATATGTTAGGTTTAATAAAGGGGTTGAGTTACATTGTGTTGTTACTGGGTGGGGAGGGGGGGAAATGTTCTGCTTACATGGGAGGGACTTGTGCTAAGGGACAGAGAGGAAGATGGGGCGGAGGCTGTCTGGGGCAGGCCGGTGGAGGCGCGGAGAATGGGCTGGAGGCTGGCCCAAAAAAGGGGAAGGCTGATCGAAGAAGGGAGGGGGGAGCACTGAGCCCCCCAACTAGGCTGATCACCTGGAATGTTTGAGGGCTAAATGGGCCGGTCAAGAGGGTACACGTGTTCACGCATCTGAGGGGACTGAAGGCGAACGTGATAATGTTGCAGGAGACGCACCTTAGAGTAGCTGACCAGATTAGATTGAGGAATGGGTGGGTCAGTCAGGTCTTTCACTCGGGACTAGATTCAAAGTCTAGAGGGGTCGCGAACCTGATCAATAAGCGGGTGGTGTTTGAGGTGTGTAGAATAGTCTCGGATGTGGGAGGTCGGTACATTATGGTCAGTGGGAGGCTGGAGGGGGTGCAGGTGGTATTAGTAAATGTGTATGCGGCAAATTGGGATGATGTGGAGTTCATAAAGAGGATGCTGGGGAAGATACCGGACCTGGACTCGCACAGGTTGGTCATGGGAGGGGACTTCAACACAGTTATTGACACTGGCTTAGACCGGTCAAGCTCAAAAATGGGCAGGGTTCCAGCAATGGCAAAAGACCTAAAAGGGTTCATGGAGCAGATGGGGGAGGGTGGGGGGGGTGGATCCACGGAGATTTGGGCAGCCGAGGTGAAGGAGTTTTCCTTCTACTCACACGTGCATAAAGTGTACTCCCGGATTGATTTCTTTATTTTGAGCAGGGCCTTACTGACGGGGGTGGTGGACACGGGGTACTCGGCGATCACAATCTCAGACCATGCTCCACACTGGGTTGACCTGCAGGTTAGTAAAGACAGTAACCAGCGCCCGCACTGGAGGTTGGATGTGGGACTTTTGGCGGATGAAGGGGTGTGCGAGCGGCTGAGGAAATGTACTCAGAGCTACCTGCAGGTCAACGACACGGGGGAAATTTCAGCAGCGGTGGTCTGTGGGGAGCTGATATCGATACGGGCCCATAGGGAGAAGGTGGACAGGGCAGAGACAGACTGACTGGTAAAGGAGATACTACAGATCGATAGGAGGTATGCGGTGACCCCAGAGGAAGGGCTTTTAAGGGAACGGCAGAGGCTATACAAAGAACAAAGAACAAAGAAATGTACAGCACAGGAACAGGCCCTTCGGCCCTCCAAGCCCGTGCCGACCATACTGCCCGACTAAACTACAATCTTCTACACTTCCTGGGTCCGTATCCTTCTATTCCCATCCTATTCATATATTTGTCAAGATGCCCCTTAAATGTCCCTATCGTCCCTGCCTCCACTACCTCCTCCGGTAGTGAGTTCCAGGCACCCACTACCCTCTGCGTAAAAAACTTGCCTCGTACATCTACTCTAAACTTTGCCCCTCTCACCTTAAACCTATGCCCCCTAGTAATTGACCCCTCTACCCTGGGGAAAAGCCTCTGACTATCCACTCTGTCTATGCCCCTCATAATTTTGTATACCTCTATCAGGTCGCCCCTCAACCTCCTTCGTTCCAGTGAGAACAAACCGAGTTTATTCAATCGCTCCTCATAGCTTATGCCCTCCATACCAGGCAACATTCTGGTAAATCTCTTCTGCACCCTCTCTAAAGCCTCCACATCCTTCTGGTAGTGTGGCGACCAGAATTGAACACTATACTCCAAGTGTGGCCTAACTAAGGTTCTATACAGCTGCAACATGACTTGCCAATTCTTATACTCAATGCCCCGGCCAATGAAGGCAAGCATGCCGTATGCCTTCTTGACTACCTTCTCCACCTGTGTAGCCCCTTTCAGTGATCTGTGGACCTGTACTCCTAGATCTCTTTGACTTTCAATACTCTTGAGGGTTCTACCATTCACTGTATATTCCCTACCTGCATTAGCCCTTCCAAAATGCATTACCTCACATTTGTCCAGGTTAAACTCCATCTGCCATCTCTCCGCCCAAGTCTCCAGACAATCTAAATCCTGCTGTATCCTCAGACAGTCCTCATCGCTATCCGCAATTCCACCAACCTTTGTGTCGTCTGCAAACTTACTAATCAGACCAGTTACATTTTCCTCCAAATCATTTATATATACTACAAAGAGCAAAGGTCCCAGCACTGATCCCTGTGGAACACCACTGGTCACAGCCCTCCAATTAGAAAAGCATCCCTCCATTGCTACCCTCTGCCTTCTATGGCCTAGCCAGTTCTGTATCCACCTTGCCAGTTCACCCCTGATCCCGTGTGACTTCACCTTTTGTACTAGTCTACCATGAGGGACCTTGTCAAAGGCCTTACTGAAGTCCATATAGACAACATCTACTGCCCTACCTGCATCAATCATCTTAGTGACCTCCTCGAAAAACTCTATCAAGTTAGTGAGACACGACCTCCCCTTCACAAAACCGTGCTGCCTCTCACTAATACGTCCATTTGCTTCCAAATGGGAGTAGATCCTGTCTCGAAGAATTCTCTCCAGTAATTTCCCTACCACTGAAGTAAGGCTCACCGGCCTGTAGTTCCCGGGATTATCCCTGCCACCCTTCTTAAACAGAGGAACAACATTGGCTATTCTCCAGTCCTCCGGGACATCCCCTGAAGACAGCGAGGATCCAAAGATTTCTGTCAAGGCCTCAGCAATTTCCTCTCCAGCCTCCTTCAGTATTCTGGGGTAGATCCCATCCGGCCCTGGGGACTTATCTACCTTAATATTTTTTAAGACACCCAACACCTCGTCTTTTTGGATCACAATGTGACCCAGGCTATCTACACCCCCTTCTCCAGACTCAACATCTACCAATTCCTTCTCTTTGGTGAATACTGATGCAAAGTATTCATTTAGTACCTCGCCCATTTCCTCTGGCTCCACACATAGATTCCCTTGCCTATCCTTCAGTGGGCCAACCCTTTCCCTGGCTACCCTCTTGCTTTTTATGTAAGTGTAAAAAGCCTTGGGATTTTCCTTAACCCTATTTGCCAATGACTTTTCATGACCCCTTCTAGCCCTCCTGACTCCTTGCTTAAGTTCCTTCCTACTTTCCTTATATGCCACACAGGCTTCGTCTGTTCCCAGCCTTTTAGCCCTGACAAATGCCTCATTTTTCTTTTTGACGAGGCCTACAATATCACTCGTCATCCAAGGTTCCCGAAAATTGCCGTATTTATCTTTCTTCCTCACAGGAACATGCCTGTCCTGTATTCCTTTCAACTGACACTTGAAAGCCTCCCACATGTCAGATGTTGATTTGCCCTCAAACATCCGCCCCCAATCTATGTTCTTCAGTTCCCGCCTAATATTGTTATAATTAGCCTTCCCCCAGTTTAGCACATTCATCCTCGGACCACTCTTATCCTTGTCCACCAGTACTTTAAAACTTACTGAATTGTGGTCACTGTTACCGAAATGCTCCCCTACTGAAACATCTACCACCTGGCCGGGCTCATTCCCCAATACCAGGTCCAGTACCGCCCCTTCCCTAGTTGGACTGTTTACATATTGTTTTAAGAAGCCCTCCTGGATGCTCCTTACAAACTCTGCCCCGTCTAAGCCCCTGGCACTAAGTGAGTCCCAGTCAATATTGGGGAAGTTGAAGTCTCCCATCACCACAACCCTGTTGTTTTTACTCTTTTCCAAAATCTGTCTACCTATCTGCTCCTCTATCTCCCGCTGGCTGTTGGGAGGCCTGTAGTATACCCCCAACATTGTGACTGCACCCTTCTTATTCCTGATCTCTACCCATATAGCCTCACTGCCCTCTGAGGTGTCCTCTCGCTGTATAGCTGTGATACTCTCCTGAACAAGTAGCGCAACTCCGCCTCCCCTTTTACATCCCCCTCTATCCCGCCTGAAACATCTAAATCCTGGAACGTTTAGCTGCCAATCCTGCCCTTCCCTCAACCAGGTCTCTGTAATGGCAACAACATCATAGTTCCAAGTAGTAATCCAAGCTCTAAGTTCATCTGCCTTACCCGTAATGCTCCTTGCATTAAAACATATGCACTTCAGGCCACCAGACCCGCTGTGTTCAGCAACTTCTCCCCGTCTGCGCTGCCTCAGAGCCACACTGTCCCTATTCCCTAGTTCTCCCTCAATGCTCTCACCTTCTGACCTATTGCTCCCGTGCCCACCCCCCTGCCATACTAGTTTAAACCCTCCCGTGTGACACTAGCAAACCTCGCGGCCAGGATATTTATGCCTCTCCGGTTTAGATGCAACCCGTCCATCTTATACAGGTCACACCTGCCCCGGAAGAGCTCCCAGTGGTCCAGATAACAGAAACCCTCCCTCCTACACCAGCTGTTTAGCCACGTGTTTGTCTGCTCTATCTTCCTATTTCTAGCCTCACTGGCACGTGGCACAGGGAGTAATCCCGAGATTACAACCCTCGAGGTCCTGTCTTTTAACTTTCTGCCTAGCTCCCTGAACTCCTGCTGCAGGACCTCATGCCCCTTCCTGCCTATGTCGTTAGTACCAATATGTACAACGACCTCTGCCTGTTTGCCCTCCCCCTTCAGGATTCCCTCTACCCGTTCGGAGACATCCTGGACCCTGGCACCAGGGAGGCAACATACCATCCTGGAGTCTCTTTCACGTCCACAGAAGCGCCTATCTGTGCCCCTGACTATAGAGTCCCCTATAACTATTACTCTTCTGCGCTTTGACCCTCCCTTCTGAACATCAGAGCCAGCCGTGGTGCCACTGCTCTGGCTGCTGCTGTTTTCCCCTGATAGGCTATCCCCCCCGACAGTATCCAAAGGGGTATATCTGTTCGAGAGGGGGACAACCACAGGGGATTCCTGCACTGACTGCCTGCCCTTTCTGGTGGTCACCCATTTCTCTGCCTGCACCTTGGGTGTGACCACACTTACATAACTGCGATCTATGACGCTTTCCGCCACCTGCATGCTCCTAAGTGCATCCAATTGCTGCTCCAACCGAACCATGCGGTCTGTGAGGAGCTGCAGTTGGGTGCACTTTCTGCAGATGAAGCCATCCGGGATGCTGGAAGCCTCCCGGACCTGCCACATCTCACAGTCAGAGCACAGCACCCCTCTAACTGACATTGCGTCAATTAATTAAAATTAAAATTTGTCTTTTTTTTTTATAAATACTTTTTTTAAATTTCAAAGTTACTGTCAACTATCTGTTTCCTAGCACTAGATTTCTAATAGAAATGCGATAGCTAACTATAATATTCTCCGATCTCTGGCTTAGATATCCTCTAAATTATAATTAAGTAGGCGGAGTTCAGCTTGTTAACCACAGGGAGGGCGGTGGAGCAGCTGAGAAAGGCGAGCGGGGCGATCTATGAGCATGGAGAGAAGGCCAGCAGCAGCTTAGAAAGAGGGAGGCAGCCAGGGAGATAGGGAAAGTAAATGATGGAGATGGGAACCTGGTTGGAGATTCAGCAGGTGTGAATAAGGTGTTTTGAGAATTTTACAGTAGGCGGTATGGGTCGGAACCCCCAACGAGGCCGGAGGGGATGAGACACTTCTTAGGGGGGCTGAATTTCCCAAAGGTGGGCGGGGAGCTGTTAGAAGGGCTGGGGGCACCGATCGGGATGGAAGAGATAGTGGAGGGTCTGAAGACCATGCAGTCGGGTAAAGCTCCAGGGCCAGGCGGGTACCCAGTGGAGTTCTGTAAAAGGTTCTCTGGGATATTGGGACCGTTGTTGATGAGGATGTTCAATGAGGCAAGTGAGAGAGGGGTGTTGCCCCCGACGATGGCACAGGCCACAATTTCGCTGATCCTGAAGCGGGACAAGAACCCGGAGCTGTGTGGGTCCTACAGGTCGAAATCCTTGTTGAATGCGGACGCCAAACTGCTGGCCTAAATTTTGTCCTCTAGGATTGAGGATTGTGTTCCGGACGTTATTGGTGAGGACCAGACGGGGTTTGTTAAGGTTAGGCAATTGGTGGCCAATATAAGAAGGCTATTAAACATGATCATAATGCCCCCGGAAGGTAAGGAGGTGGAGGTAGTGATCGCAATGGGCGCAGAGAAGGCTTTTGATTGGGTAGAATGGGAATATCTGTGGGAGGTACTGGGACGGTTAGGATTTGGGCGGGGCTTTATTGACTGGGTCAAGTTGCTGTATCAGGCTCCTTTTGGCAAGGGTGCGGACGAATAGGACAACATCGGACTATTTTAGACTGTACCGGGGGCCGAGACAGGGATGCCCCTTCTCCCACTGTTGTTCGCGCTAGGTATAGAGCCGCTGGCAATTGCTCAAGGGGCTGGAAGGGGCTGGTCTAGGGGGGAGGGTGGAGCACAGAGTCTTGCTTTATGCAGACGACCTGCTTCTGTATGTATCGGACTCAATAGAGGAACTCAATAGACTCAATGGAAGAAATCATGAGGATTCTCAGGGAATTTGGACGGTTTTCGGGGTATAAGCTAAATATGGGGAAAAGTGAGATGTTTGCGGTCCAGGCGAGGTGACAGGAGAGACGATTAGGGGAGCTAACGTTTAGATTAGTAGGGGGAAGCTTTAGGTATCTAGGCATCCAGGTGGCACGGGAATGGGACCGGCTGCATAAATTAAATCTGGCCCGATTAGTAGACCAAATGAAGGACGATTTTCGGAGATGGGACGCGCTTCCGTTGTCACTAGCTGGGAGGGTGCAGACGGTGAAGGTGACAGTCCTCCCGAGATTTCTGTTTGTATTTCAGTGTCTCCCCATCTTTATTCCGCGGTCCTTTTTTAAACAGGTCAACAAAGTGATCACTGGCTTCATGTGGGCGGGCAAGACCCCGCGAGTGAAGAAAGGTAATGCTTGAGCGGAGCCGGGTTGAGGGCGGGCTGGCGCTGCCAAATTTTAGTAACTATTACTGGGCGGCGAATATAGCCATGATCAGGAGATGGGTGGTGGGGGAGGTGTCGGCATGGAGGCGGCTTCATGTAAGGGCACCAGTCTGGGGGCGTTGGTAACTGCGCCTCTGCCGTTCCCGCCGGCACGGTACTCCACCAGTCCAGTGGTGGTGGCGGCCCTGAGAGTCTGGGGGTAATGGAGGAGACATGTGGGAGCAGATGGAGCATCGGTCTGGTCCCCAATCTTTAATAATCACCGGTTTGCCCCGGGAAGTATGGATGGGGGATATGGCAGAGCAGGGATCGAGAGGATGGAGGATATGTTTATAGATGTTTATGTTAATATGTTTGTCTAGTTTAGAGTAGTAGGTTAATAAAGGTGGGACCTGTAATGGAGGGAGATGTTTTTTGCACTATGTTTATAGATTCATGTACATTGTTTATTTTGTTGTTGTTGTAATACCAAAAATACCTCAATAAAATGTTTATTAAAAAAAAAATGAACGGCAGTGCCGGCTCAAAGGGCCAAATAGCCTCCAGCTGTTCCTCCTCGGTTCTATGTTTCTGCTGAACATGGATGTATATTGAACTTTCTGAGAACACTTTTGCCAAGCCATTGACACCAGCCTACAAAAGCGAATTTGTCGCATTTATGAACGACATCGGGCTGATTTTTCAGCCGTTCCCACCAGCCTGATCATAGAATTTACAGTGCAGAAGGAGGCCACTCAGCCCATCTAGTCTGCACCGGCCCTTGGATAGCCCACACCACCACTACCCCTAACCCCGTAACCCAACCAAACCTTTTTGGACACTAAGGGCAATTTAGCATGGCCAATCGACCTAAGCTGCACATCTTTGGACTGTGGGATGAAACCGGAGCACCCGGAGGAAACCCATGCAGACACGGGGAGAACGTCCAGACTCCGCACAGACAATGACCCAAGCCAGGAATCGAACTACCTGGGACCCTGGGGCTGTGAATCAACTGTGCTAACCACTGTGCTGCCGTGCTGCCCTGAACTTCTGGTCCTGCCGACAGCACCCCTGCCTCCCCCCCCCACGAGTATATGAGTGTGTGTAGGTGTGCATATATGCGTATATATGCACATAAGAGCTGGTTTAGCTCTGTGGGCTAGACAGCTGGTTTGTGATGCAGAGCAAGGCCAGCAGCGCGGGTTCAATTCCCGTACCAGCTTACCCGAACAGGCGTCGGAATGTGGCGACTAGGGGATTTTCACAATAACTTCATACTTGTGACAATAAAAGATTATTATTATTGTATGCGTGCGTTTGTATGTGTATATGTGTATGTGTTTGTGCATGTGTGTCTGTATGTTTGTGCATGTGTGTACATATGTGTACACGTATGTATGTGCATGTGTGCATGTATCTGTGGTGTGTGCATGTGTGTAAATGTGTATGTGTATGCGTATATGTGAATATATGTTGTTATGGGCCAGGGTTTATAAACACTGACCTACAACTGTTTATTGATTTTGGTTACGATGAGCAGAAGAGCCTGCCTTTCAGATGTCATTCAACAGAGTTCTAGGTGCTTTTAATCAAAAAACAAGCGTTATTCTACGAATCTAGTTAACATTTGTGTAAACACACACAGTAAGAATTTTTATCAACTGCAAACATAATGAGCCCACACAGCTGCATTCGTCAATGTATAACCCTTAATGAATTCCCCCTTAACTGTTCCAATTCAATAACAAAATCCAAGTAAAATCAGAAATCCCTTTTCAAAGGTATGGCCCAGCACACGGCATTCTTACTGCTATAAGACTCGTTATTGATATTCTGTTCCCCTTTTCAAACAGCAGGTTTGAACTCCTTCCAGAAAGCAATTATCTCTTTTAAGTTACCAATTTAGCAGTCTGGGTAACAGCTTTCAAAATGAACAGAAAGAACAAAGAACAAAGAAACATCATTTTAAGGTGATTGGAGGAAGGTATAGGGGAGATGGCAGAGGTAGGTTCTTTACACTGAGAACAAAGAACAAAGAACAAAGAAAAGTACAGCACAGGAACAGGCCCTTTGGCCCTCCAAGCCTGTGCCGACCATGCTGCCCGACTAAACTAAAATCTTCTACACTTCCTGGGTCCGTATCCCTCTATTCCCATCCTATTCATGTATTTGTCAAGATGCCCCTTAAATGTCACTGTCGTCCCTGCTTCCACCACCTCCTCCGGCAGCGAGTTCCAGGCACCCATTACCCTCTGTGTAAAAAACATGCCTCGTACATCTCCTCTAAACCTTGCCCCTCGCACCTTAATCCTATGCCCCCTAGTAATTGACCCCTCTACCTTGGGGAAAAGCCTCTGACTATCCACGCTGTCTATGCCCCTCATAATTTTGTAGACCTCTATCAGGTCGCCCCTCAACCTCCATCGTTCCAGTGAGAACAAACCAAGTTTATTCAACTGCTCCTCATAGCTAATGCCCTCCATACCAGGCAATATCCTGGTAAATCTCTTCTGCACCCTCTCTAAAGCCTTCTGGTAGTGTGGCGACCAGAATTGAACACTATACTCCAAGTGTGGCCTAACTAAGGTTCTATACAGCTGCAACATGACTTGCCAATTCTTATACTCAATGCCCCTGCCAATGAAGGCAAGCATGCCATATGCCTTCTTGACTACCTTCTCCACCTGTGTTGCCCCTTTCAGTGACCTGTGGACCTGTACAACTAGATCTCTCTGACTTTCAATACTCTTGAGGGTTCTACCATTCACTGTATATTCCCTACCTGCATTGGACCTTTCAAAATACATTACCTCACAGGATTAAACTCCATCTGCCATCTCTCTGCCCAAGTCTCCAAACGACCTAAATCCTGCTGTATCCGCTGACATTCCTCATCGCTATCCGCAATTCCACCAACCTTTGTGGCGTCTGCAAACTTACTAATCAGACCAGTTACATTTTCCTCCAAATCATTTATATTTACTACGAACAGCAAAGGACGCAGCACTGATCCCTGCAGAACACCACTAGTCACAGCCCTCCAATTAGAAAAGCACCCTTCCATTGCTACTCTCTGCCTTCTATGACCTAACCAATTCTGTATCCACCTTGCCAGCTCACCCCTGATCCCGTCTGACTTCACCTTTTGTACCAGCCTACCATGAGGGACCTTGTCAAAGGCCTTACTGAAGTCCATATAGACAACATCCACTGCCCTACCTGCATCAATCATCTTTGTGACCTCTTTGAAAAACTCTATCAAGTTAGTGAAACACGACCTCCCCTTCACAAAACCATGCTGCCTCTCACATGTACGTCCATTTGCTTCCAATTGGGAGTAGGTCCTTTCTCCAAGAATTGTGTCCAGTAATTTCCCTACCACTGACGTAAGTCTCACCGGCCTGCAGTCCCCTGGATTATCCTTGCTACCCTTCTTAAGCAAAGGAACAACATTGGCTATTCTCCAGTCCTCCGGGTCATCACCTGAAGACAGTGTGGATCCAAAGATTTCTGTCAAGGCCTCAGCAATTTCCTCTCTAGCCTCCTTCAGTATTCTGGGGTAGATCCCATCAGGCCCTGGGGACTTATCTACCTTAATATCTTTCAAGACGCCCAACATCTCGGGCGTCATTCTCCGACCCCCCGCCGGGTCGGAGAATGGCTGTTGGCCGCCGTGAATCCCGCCCCCGCCCCCGCCGAAGTCTCCGCTCCCGGAGATTGGGCGGGGGCGGGAATCCGGCCGCGCCGGTTGGCGGGACCCCCCGCTGGATTCTCCGGCCCGGATGGGCCAAAGTCCCGCCCAGGAATTGCCTGTCCCGCCGACGTAAATCAAACCTGGTATTTCCCGGCGGGACCAGGCGGCGTGGGCGGGCTCCGGGGTCCTGGGAGGGGGGCGCGGGGCGATCTGACCCCGGGGGGTGCCCCCACGGTGGCCTGGCCCGCGATCGGGGCCCACCGATCCACGGGCGGGCCTGTGCCGTGGGGGCACTCTTTCCCTTCCTCCTCCGCTACGGCCTCCACCATGGCAGAGGCGGAAGAGACTCTCCCCACTGCGCATGCGCGGGAAACTGACAGCGGGCGCTGACGCTCCCGCGCATGCGCTGGGAATCTGACAGCGGCCGCTGACGCTCCCGCGCATGCACCGCATTTCCGCGCCAGCTGGCGGGGCAACAAACGCCATTTCTGCCAGCTGGCGGGGCGGAAATCCCTCCGGCGTCGGCCTAGCCCCTCAATGTTGGGGCTAGGCCGCCAAAGATGCGGAGCCTTCCGCACCTTTGGGCCGGCGCGATGCCCGTCTGATTGGCGCCGGCTTTGGCGCCAGTCGGCGGGCATCCCGCCGTTGGGGGAGAATTTTGCCCCTCGTCTTTTTGGATCTCAATGTGACCCAGGCTATCTACACACCCTTCTCCAGACTCAACATCCACCAATTCATTCTCTTTGGTGAATACTGATGCAAAGTATTCATTTAGTACCTCGCCCATTTCCTCTGGCTCCACACATAGATTCCCTTGCCTATCCTTCAGTGGGCCAACCCTTTCCCTGGCTGCCCACTTGCTTTTTATGTACGTGTAAAAAGCTTTGGGATTTTCCTTAACCCTATTTTCCAAAGACTTTTCATGACCCCTTCTAGTCCTCCTGACTCCTTGCTTAAGTCCCGTCCTACTTTCCTTATGTTCCACACAGGCTTCGTCTGTTCCCAGCCTTCTACCCCTGACAAATGTCGCCTTTTTCTTTTTGACGAGGCCTACAATATCTCTCGTTATCCAAGGTTCCTGAAATTTGCCATATTTATCCTTCTTCCGCACAGGAACATGTCGGTCCTGAATTCTTTCAACTGATACTTGAAAGCCTCCCACATGTCAGATGTTGATTTGCCCTCAAACATCCGCCCCCAACCTAGGTTCTTCAGTTCCCTCCTAATATTGTTATAATTAGCCTTCCCCCAGTTTAGCACATTCACCCTCGGGCCACTCTTATCCTTGTCCACCAGCACTTTAAAACTTACTGAATTGTGGTCACTGTTCCCGAAATGCTCCCCTACTGAAACTTCTGCCACCTGGCAGGGCTGATTCCCCAATACCAGATCCAGTCCAGCCCCTTCCCCAGTTGGACTGTCTTCATATTGTTTTAAGAAGCCCCCCTGGATGCTCCTTACAAACTCTGCCCTGTCTAAGCCCCTGGCACTAAGTGAGTCCCAATCAATATTGAGGAAGTTGAAGTCTCCCATCACAACAACCCTGTTGTTTTTACTCTTTTCCAAAATCTGTCTATCTATCTGCTCCTCTATTTCCCACTGGCTGTTGGGAGGTCTGTAGTAAACCCCCAACATTGTGATTGCACTCTTCTTATTCCTGATCTCCACCCATATAGCCTCACTGCCCTCTGAGATGTCCTCCCGCAGTACAGCTGTGATATTCTCGCTAACCAGTAGCGCAACACCGCCACCCCTTTTACATCCCCCTCTATCCCACCTGAAACATCTAAATCCTGGAATGTTTAGCTGCCAATCCTGTCCTCCCCTCAACCAGGTCTCTGTAATGGCAACAACATCAGAGTTCCAAGTACGAATCCAAGCTCTAAGTTCATCTGCCTTACCCGTAATACTTCTTGCATTAAACATATGCACTTCAGGTCACCAGACCCGCTGTGTTCAGCAACTTCTCCCTGTCTGCTCTGCCTCAGAGCCATTCTGGCCCTATTCCCTAGTTCTCCCTCAATGCTTTCACCTTCTGACCTATTGTTCCGGTGCCCACCCCCATGCCATACTAGTTTAAACCCTCCCATGTGACACTAGCAAACCTCGCGGCGAGGATATTTCTGCCTCTCCAGTTTAGATGCAACCCATCCTTCTTATACAGGTCACACCTGCCCGAGAAGAGCTCCCAGTGGTCGAGATAATGGAAACCCTCCCTCCTACACCAGCCGTTTAGCCACATGTTTAGCTGCTCTATTTCCTATTTCTAGCCTGACTGGCAGGTGGCACAGGGAGTAATCCAGAGATTACAACCCTAGAGGTCTTGTCTTTTAACTTTCTGCCCAGCTCTCTGAACTCCTGCGGCAGGACCTCATGCCACTTCCTGCCTATGTCGTTAATACCAATATGAAGAATGACCTCTGCCTATTTGCCCTCCCTCTTCAGAATGCCCGCTACCCGTTTGGAGACATCCTGTACCCTGGCACCAGGGAGGCGACATACCATCCTGGACTCTCTTTCATGTCCACAGAAGCGCCTATCTGTGCCCCTGACTATAGAGTCTCCTATGACTATTGCTCTGCTGCGCTTTGACCCTCCCTTCTGAACATCAGAGCCAGCCCTGGTGCCACTGCTCTGGCAGCTGCTGTTTTCCCCTGATAGGCGATCCCCTTCGAAAGTATCCAAAGGGGTATACCTGTTCGAGAGGGGGACAACCACAGGGGATTCCTGCACTGACTGCCTGCCCTTTCTGGTGGTCACCCATTTCTCTGCCTGCACCTTGGGTGTGACCACATTTATATAACTGCTATCTATGACTCTTTCCACCACCTGCAGCTCCTAAGTGCATCCAACTGCTGCTCCAACCGAACCATGCGATCTGTGAGGAGCTCCAATGGGTGCACTTTCTGCAGAAGAAACCATCCGGAATGCTGGAAGCCTCCCGGACCTGCCACATCTCACAGTCAGAGCACTGCACCCCTCGAATTGACATTGCGTCAATTAATTAGTAAATTAAATTTAAAAGTTTTTTTAAAAAGTTACTATTAACTATGTGTTTCCTAGCACTAGATTTCTACTATAAATGTTAAAGCTAAATACAGTACTCTCCGATCTCTGGCTTAGATACCCCTCTAAATTATAATTAAGTAATAAGTAATTATGTTTAATTAGTTTAACAATGCTTAATTATTTTAATTTAGTGTAAATTCCCAACCAGCCAATCAGGTCACAGCTTTACTGTGATGTCACTTCAGTCCCCCACCCCCCCCCCCCGCCCCCCCAAAATTTGAAAAGGTAATAAAAGCAAAAATTAATAACAGTCACTTATTTACCTTCCGAGGGTCTCAGAAGCTCTCTGGTTCTCTCCCTGCAGATTAAAAGGTACAGGCCAGAAGAAATAGAGAGAACAAAACAGTAGGGAAAAAGCACCTTCTCCCACTCTGCACCGAATTACCTCACTGCACCAAATTACCAAGTTCCAAATTCCCACTCTGCATTTGTGTCACTCCGGCTGTGCCTCCTTGACTTGTGCAAAGTCAGAGAAACACTTCTTTAAATCAGTGCATTTCAAAATCAGTCCAAACTCAATGCGGAAGTAAAAACCCACAGAGCCACAAACCAGCTCCAAAACTCAAAGTGAAAGTAAAAACTCACAGAGCCACAGCCCAGCTCCACCCATACAATGACATCACTGAAACCATGTGATGAGACAAAAACATTTCTTAAAGGGACACTCTCATGACACCTCCCCCCAAGAAGTAAAACTAAATTATCAACTTCAAAGATGGTTTCATTTTTCACCTTTTCACTTGCCCATTAATAACAATTGACAATAAACATACATTTTTTAACAAAAACAAAACAGGCAAACATTGATCATAACACAGTCCATTTTAGTTCTTCTTCTTCTACCATCGAACCTGCTTCTCTTCATCACATTCGTGACAAAGCATCGGCTATCACATTTTCTTTTCCTGCCACATGTATAATTTTTAAATGAAATGGCTGTAATAATAAACTCCATCGGAACTGTCTGGCCTTTTTTCCTGAATCGCTCCAATAACGTCAATGGATTATGATCAGTATATAATTGTTTCAAGCAAGGGCAGCACGGTGGCCTCACGGCGCCGAGGTCCCAGGTTTGATCCCGGGTCTGGGTCACTGTCCGTCTGGAGTTTGCACATTCTCCCCGTGTTTGTGTGGGTTTCGCTTCCACAACCCAAAAATGTGCAGGGTTGGTGGATTGGTCACACTAAATTGTCCCTTAATTGGAAAAAATTAATTGGGTACACTAAATTTATTAAAACAAAATTGCAAAGCCAGCACCAAGCTCAAAGTCTCCTTTTCAATTGTTGAATACTTCCTCTGGTGATCATTTAATTTCTTGGAAAAATATCCAATAGGCCGTTCTTCTTGCAAGAGCGCAGGACCTATGCCCACATCACTCACATCGATAGCCACCTTGAATGGTTACGTGTAATTTATCCCAAATTAGGCCAACACAGGAGCAGTGGCTAACACAGCCTTCAGGCCGTCAAATGCCTGTTGACACTCCACCGTCCACTGAAATTTGCTACGTTTCTTCAGCAAGTCCGTCAGTGGAGAAACCACGCTACTAAAATTCAGAACAAATTTACGGTAAAATCCACTCACGCCAAGAAACTGCATTATTTCCCTTTGTGTCAAGGGTATCGGAATCTCCCCAATAACTTTGGTTTTCACATCCCGTGGGACCATTTGTCCATGTCCAATTTTATGGCCAAGGCGCGTGACTTGGGATTTTCCAAACCCACTTTTGGATAGGTTTACCACCAAATCCGCCTCCTGAAGTCGATCGAATAACTCCATCAGATGGTTCATATGTTCTTTCCATGTCTGACAAAATCACCAGATTGTCTGTGTATCCCGCAAGGGTAATCCTGAAATGACTTTGTGAGTTAACCGTTGAAATGCGGCTGGGGCGTTTTTCATGCCAAATGGCATAGCTTTGAATTGGTACATACCATTTGGAGTCACAAAAACGGAAATCTCCTTCGCCCTTTCGCATAAAGGTACCTGCCAGTAACCTTTAAGTAAATCCAGTTTGGAGATAAAAGCTGATTGTCCCACCTTCTCAATGCAGTCCTCCAACCGCGGGGTGGGATAAGACTCTGTTCTTGTAACTGCATTAACCTTTCTATAGTCCACACACAATTGTTGGGTACCACCCGGTTTCAGTACCATCACTATGGGTGAGCTCCATTGGCTGCAACCCACTTCATTCATGCCATTTTTAAGTATACTTTCAATTTCGTTTTGAACCTGTGCCAATTTTAGAGGTTAAGTCTATATGGATGTTGTTTAATTGGAACAGCATTTCCCACATTTACATCTACAACCATTTTAGTATTTCCCAACTTATTTCCACAAATTTGCTCATGTGAGATTAATAACTCTTTCAGGTCAGTTTGTTTTTTCTCTGGTAGGTAACTCAATAATTTATCCCAATTTTTAAGGACATCCTCGTTATCCAATTTAATTTGAGGTATGTCAAATTCACAGTCATCTGGATTTGGTTCTTCACTTTGAGTTAGAAGACCTAAAATCTCCTCCCTTTGCCCTCCTTCCCTTTCAAAATACCTTTTAAGCATATTCACATGACACACTCGGTGAGTTTTCCTTCTATCTGGCGTTCTTACCAAATAATTCACCTCACTCAATTTCCGTTTAATCTGATAAGGTCCACAAAACCTAGCTTTTAAAGATTCACCTGCCATTGGTCACAATACGAAAACTTTATCTCCACTGGCAAAACTATGCACATTTGCTTTCTTGTCCGCACATGCTGTGCAACTTTAAAATGTTGTCTAGCCAATTCACCTACACTATTTAATCGTTCCCTAAAATTTGACACGTAATCCAATAATGTAATTTCAGACTGCTCACTCACTAATTTCTTCTTCATCAATTTAAGTGGTTCTCTTACCTCATGACCAAAAATTAGTTCAAAAGGATCTGAATTTGATTGAATCATTAGGTGCATCCCTAATTGCAAACAGTACGAAACGAATGGAATTCCTTTATTCCAATCCTCTGGATAATCTTGACAATAATCTTGGTAGAAGTAGGCACATTAGCAGCATTTAATAGACATCTGGATGGGTACATGAATATGGAGGAAATAAAGAGATGTGGACCAAGTAAGGGCAAAAGTTTGTTTTTAGTTAGGGCATCTGATCGGCACAGGCCTGGAGGGCTGAAGGGCCTGTTCCTGTGCTGTACTTTGCTTTGTTTGTTGTTCTTTGAAAGGGGTTCCACTTGATGAATGCACAGCTGATATGTCACCATGAGATGTGCTGCATGCATGACTGCGCCCGATCCTGGTTCATGACAGCTATCTGGGGGCTACAAACCGATGTCGAGATCTGCTGCAACGATCCCCATGCAGGGACCAGGGGCGTGATCGAGTGTTGCTTTGGCCTCCTGAAGATGCGGTTCAGGAGCCTGGACCGCTCTGGAGGGGCTGTACAGTATGATGCTGAAAGGGTCGCTAATATCGTGGTGGTCTGCTGCGTTCTCCACCACATCGCGCAGCAGAGGGGTGATGGGCCGGAGAAGGAGGATGAAAGCCAGGCCAGAATACGGGGGAGAGTGAGGATGGGCAGGATATGGGACCCAGGCAGGCACGGGAGGCCACAACGTGTGCACCAGGGCCAACGCGCTCTGGACGCTCTGAGCGCCTCCAGGTTCACCGAGGTTGGTCAACGGCACGGACACCGCATCCCAGCACCACTCCCCCCACCTGCCTGCAACTCCCTCCGTGATACATACCTGCCACACTACGTTGCTGTGGGCCAGGGCAGTCACAACGGGTCTGGTCCATGGGATGGAGACTGCTGACAACCTGAACTCTGGTGCTCTTCATCATCTGACAATGTCTGATCCTGTCCACAGTAGCACTTCCCACCATCCACATGGGTGATCCTTGCATGCGAGCTGGCCAATCCATCACAAGCTCCCATTGGATCCCTGGGGTGATGGGGACAGTCGGGAGGGTGTGGGGGGGAGTGGGGGGGGGGTGGGGGAATGGGAGAGTGGCGAACACAGCCCGCCCACAATGTCCACCCATCCCCCACGTCTCTTGCCCGTCCAAACCAGCCCACCCTGAATACCCATCTGACAGAGCACCAACTATTTACAAATACGTGCCCTAGCCCTAGTCCCTTTGACTAAACTGGGCCCTGCACCCATGCCAACTTAACTGGTGGTTCAGAATGGACATGGTGTACAGTGGGCATGGTCAAAGATGGACATGGCTAAGAGTTGAGGTGGTCTGCTGTGGTTCCTGCCCTGTGACCTGGTCCCCATTGGCGGGCAGGTTCTGGGGCGACCGAGCCTGGATATGCTGTTCAAGTGTCCCAGGTGGCATCGTGCCCGCTGCCCACCAAATGGGCCAGGGACAGGAGGGGTGGACTGTGCTGCTCTGATCCAGCACTTCCTCTGCGGGAGTCACCAGCATGGGGCCCATCACCTCCTCCTCCCTCGGGGCGCCCAATGGCTGCAGGACTATTCCATGAGACAGGGTGCGAGCGGAGCCATCCCTTGAGGCTCCCCCGCCACTTGGCTCTGCCAGTCCTGGAGGCCGGCTCTGACCTCCAACAGGGTCTGCATGCTCGCAGCCATGGAGCACAGGGAGTGGACCAGCTCAGTCTAGGACTGCACTACATCACCCATTGCCTGTTCCACTACTTTCTGGGTCTGTGACACACCAGCCAGTGACTGCGCCATCTCCCTCTGGAACCTCCCCCTATGTCTGTGCCATGTCGGCCAGTGCCTAGGCAATGCCAACGATGTTCCCAGCCATGGCTTGCATGGGCCACATTCAGGAGCGCCGCTGCAATGTCCAAGTGGCTCTGGCTGCCATGAGATGGCAATCCTGCCCTGGGCCTCGGCAGCACCTGCACAGAATGCTCGCAGCCTTGGACATGCTGCTCCATAACCAAAACCGTCCCACCCAATGCTTGCACCACAGACACCATCCGTGTGATGTTGGTCTGGTGCATGCATGGTTGGCATCACCTCCTGCTCCTGCACACGGCTGGACTCCTCCAACTGCACCTGCAGGTGCTGGATGCTTGCCGACAACCCCTCATGTAGTCCCTGGCTCTGCGACTGCATCTCCACAATCAGTGGGACTATCTGTTCCAGAAGCTCGAAGCCTATCTGGACGGCAGCTAGTTCCTGAGGTCGGCCTACCCTCTGACCATCCGCCCCATGGGAGTTCTTCCCTCTACCTGATGTAATGTACCGGAGCATGTGTGGTGCCCACCAGAGATTGTCCTTGGAGCCTCTTCACTAAAGTGCCCAATCGAGGTCAGTGTCTTGGGATGGTGGGAGAACAGCTGTGACGGGAAATCTGTGTCAGCCCCGGACTCGAGCTGCAGGATGTCTTGGATCTGGCGTCGAGGGTTGCCGTCCGTGCTGCTGTCCTCGCCGCTGTTCGGCTCACGAATGGGGGCTCCAGCTGTGGCATTGGCTGGGGGTGGGGGACACTAGCTGGACCCACCCCACACCAGGTCCTGGAAGACCCAAGACAAGACGCATGACAGGGCAGCACAGTAGCACAATGGTTAGCACTGTTGCTTCACAGCACCAGGGTCCTGGGATCGATTCCTGCTCGGGTCACTGTCTGTGCAGAGTCTGCACGTTCTCTCTGTTTCTGCGAAGGTTTCGTCCCACAAGTCCCCAATGACGTGCTGTTAGGTGAATTGGACATTCTGAATTCCCCCTCATTGTACCCAAACAGGCACCGGAGTGTGGCGACTACGGGATTTTCACAGTAACTTCATTGCAGTGTTGATGAGGATGGTTGGGGAGTGTTGACACACGTGGCATGGGGAATCGCAACTAAGCAGGGTCTCACTTGAATTAAAGCTCTCACAACAAGAGAAGTAAATTGTTTATTTTCCATCATTTTCAGGTTTGTTGCTCCCTTTAGATGCAATGATGATATTTTATTTAGTCACTTACTGACCCTCAAACGTATTTCAAAATTTACAAACTCACAGACCTGTGCTTATTTATTAATTTCTGGGAATATTACATCAATCAGGCAGTGACATGTGAATTTTCAGGATATATCCCAGTCTGGCATTGTCCCAGTCTGGCATTGTCCCAATGATTCCAACTGCAATGTGATTGGTCAATTCTGTGTATAAAATACCAATGCCAGAGAATTGGACCCCATTCCTGGGACAGCGCATTCTGATCATGATGTTTACTCTTGTGATTCTCTCTGTGTTCCTGTGTTCAGCTGCTTCAGGAGACCTCCAAGGCAGTAAGTATCAATACCACTGCACAATATCACAGTTTGCCATTAGTTTTCATTACTTTGCTCAATGCATGAATCTGTGAAGGGGAAAGAGTTCTTGCTCTCTCTAGCGTGTATCTGTTGTATGGAGCACTGGTGCGGTGAGCAGAGTAAGGTGTGGATTGAAGTTGAAGGTTGATCGCACTGCACCATTGAATCTTCGAATGTATGTGCTTAAACAAAGGGATGAGAGAATAGCTGGCTAAGGTAGACTGGGAGCAAAGACTTTATGGTGAAACAGTTGAGGAACAGCAGAGAACGTTCCAAGCGATTTTTCACAGTGCTCAGCAAAAGTTAATACTAACAAAAAGGAAGGACGGTGGAAAGAGGGAACATCGACCGTGGCTATCTAAGGAAATAAGGGAGAGTATCAAATTGAAGGAAAAAGCATACAAAGTGGCAAAGATTGGTGGGAGACTAGAGGACTGGGAAATCTTTTGGGGGCAACAGAAAGCTACTAAAAAGCTATAAAGAAGAGTAAGATAGATTATGACAGTAAACTTGCTCAGAATATAAAAATAGATAGTAAAAGTTTCTACAAGTATATAAAACAAAAAAGAGTGGCCAAGGTAATTATTGGTCCTTTAGAGGATGAGAAGGGAGATTTAATAATGGGAGATGAGGAAATTGCTGAGTAATTGAACAGGTTTTTGGGTTGGTCTTCACAGTGGAAGACACAAATAACATGCCAGTTACTGATAGAAATGAGGCTGTGACAGATGAGGACCTTGAGATGATTGTTATCACTAAGGAGGTAGTGATGGGCAAGCTGATTTGGCTCAAGTAGACAAGTCTCCTGGACCTGATGTAATGCATCCCAGGGTACTAAAAGAGATGGCTAGGGAATTTGCAAGTGCACTAGTGATGATTTACCACAATTCACTAGACTCTGGGGTGGTCCCGGCGGATTGGAAATTAACAAACGTGACACCACTTTTTTAAAAAGGAGGTAGGCAGAAAGTGGATAATTATAGGCCAGTTAGCTTAACTTTGGCAGTAGGGAAGATGCTGGAATCTATTATCAAGGAAGAAATAGCGAGGCATCTGGATAGAAGTTGTCCCATTGGACAGACGCAGCATGTGTTCATAAAGGGCAGGTCATGCCTAACTAATTTAGTGGAATTCTTTGAGGACATTACCTGTGCAGTAGACATCAACCTTCAATTTCAACCCACACCTTCCATCCTGATCGGGGCCCCGCAGCCCTTCTACCAACCCTTCGTCGACCTTCGGGAACCTCAGCCCCCATAAGAATTGCCTCCGCCCCTCCGGCTCAGCTGGGGGTTCCGACTCATACAGCCTGCCACAAAACTCCTTGAACGCCCTGCTGAGTTTCCGACCAGGTTCCCATCTCTGTCCCTTGCTTTCCCAATCTCCCTGGCTGCCTCCTTCTTTCTGAGATGCTGCGCAAGCATTCTGCTGGCCTTCTCTCCATATTCATATATCGCCCCCCTCGCCTTCCTCAGCTGCTCCACCGCCTGCCCTGTAGTTAACAGGCCAAACTCCGCCTGTAGCCTCCGTCGTTCCCTTAAAAGCCCTGCCTCTGGGGTCTCCGCATATCTCCTGTCGACCTGAAGTATTTCCCTCATCAGTCGGTCCGTCTCTGCTCTGTCTACCTTCTCCCTTTGGGCCCATATCGAGATCTGCTCCCCTCTGACCACCGCCTTCAGCGCCTCCCAGACCATTGCAGCTGAGACTTCCCCCGTATCATTAACTTCCAGATAGTTCTAGATACATTTCTTCACCGCCCGCACACCTCCTCATCCGTTAACAGTCCGACATCCAATCTCCAATGTGGGCGTTGGCCACCCCCTTTGCTCACCTGTAGGTCCACCCAGTGCGGGACATGATCCGAGGCCATGATCGCTGAATACTCAGTGTCCACTACCCCCGTCAGTAAAGCCCTGTTCAAGAAGAAAAAGTTGATCCGGGAGTACACTTTATGCACGTGTGAGTAAAAGGAGAACTCCTTCACTCTTGGTCGCCCAAACCTCCATGGGTCCACTCCCCCCATTGCTCCGTAAACCCCTTTAGCTCCTTTGCCATTGCTGGCACCCTGCCTGTCCTTGAGCTCTGAGGCAACCTTCTGACCTTTCATAAGAGGCAATTGGCATTTCTCTAAACCCAGCAGCACTAAATGCCTCCTGGCAACACAGGTACTCATTTTTATGTACCATCCACTTGATAGATACCATCCACTCCATATCTGGTCACTCGATAACTGCATAAAAATAAATACAGGAGTTGCAATACATTGACTGTCACAACAACCCTCATATTTTAAGGCTCCTGCAATTCACAAATTATGATCCAGTGAAATTCCAAGTACCAGTCCATGCATTTACACTCGCTTATGTTCACTTCTATGAAGATCCCTGTGCCTGGAGCTGACGTGGAGAAGGCTGCTGCCTTTCTTTCTCCAGAACATTAGATTGCTGTGGCATGTGTACGTCAGGTTCCTGAGCCGTGCTGAGGACTGGAACATATGGGTCCACCTCAGTCATAAAACCTGCATTCAACGTTGATGCAATTGGCAGAGAGTTCAAGGATCTGGCTCCGGCAATTAAAGAGCCTTGAGAGGAGCCCCCAATGCCTTCAGCCTACTGCTCAGTCAGCCCCACATTCACTCCTATGGTTTTCTGGAGTGGTTCAGCTTGCCCACCCATCGCTCTGTATACCTCATGGATGAGACTGGGTTATGGTGATCTGTGGGACCCCGTGCATCCACTTTGGTGGTGTGCTCCATGCGTTTCTCCATGAGGATTGTCAACTTCTCAGTGGAGAACATCATGCATTCACATGCCAGAGATATGAGGCTGGATTCTTCGATTTTGAGGCTATGTTTTGAGGCATGGGACCGGTGGCGTTTTACAACAGAACAAATGGCGTAAAACAGCCACCGTTCCTCCGTTTGGCTGGGGGCTAGCATCAAGACAGCATAGAGCACCCGGCTCTAGCTGCCAATATGGCACTGAGAATTTCCCGGTCCATGGTCACGCATGTCGCCGGCCGCTCGCGAGCCCAGCCTGCAAAATAGTGTCCCCCCCCCCTTTGGCCACCCACCCTCACAGTGCCCCCAGCCCCTGGCAAAGTCCGCAGCCGCCACGCCGAGTCCCCGACGGATGAGGCCATGAGATACCCACGCCGTCGGGAACACGGCCGGTCGGGGGCGGAGCATTGGGGGCAGGCCTCTCTGAGTACGCCGCTTTGTAGGGGCCGGAGCATCGTGGAAGTGGCGCCGCTCCCGATTTGGTCGCAAACTTTGATTCTCCGGCCGATCGCCAAACGCGATTTCAGAGTCGGCGACTGGAGAATCTGCCCATGGTGTCACTCATGGCATGGTCAGACCCTCTGTTTGTGTCTACACTGCCTCCGGAAACTCCAACATGTTCACATATTTCACACTGCCCCTGAAGCATCTGCTGTGTTGTTGATGACACCCAACCTTTTGCTTGGAGCTGAGCATCACTGGGCCTTGCCTCACTCCTCTGAGGGAAAGTTGCCAAAGCTGCCAGTGTCGCCGTTACCTCTGGAGCATCTGTGCAGTGCTGTGTATCTGGGTGGTGGAGGGGGCACTGGAAAGCGGGTGTCTTGAGGCGGCATTGCCATCCTCTGAGCTTTCCAATGTAGCAGCAGCTCTTATCTGTTCCTCATCTGCTGCCGGACCTGCTGGGAGATGTGATTTCAGAGAAACAGCAGCTCCATTAACCAAGTCCTAGTGCTGCTGGTGCCAGTGAGCGAAATCATAGTCGCTGATGTGTTTCCGATTTCTGGGCCTTCATCACCCTCAACTATTCCAAAGAACAAAGAACAATATCGAACAGAAACAGGCCCTTAGGCCCTCCAAGCCTGTACCGGTCATGATACCACCCTTGGCCAAAACCCTCAGCACTTCCTTGTGCCGTATCCCTCTATACCCATCCTATCCATGTATTTGTCAAGATGCCTTTTGAACGCCGTTCATGTATCTGCTACCGCAACCTCTCCAGGCAGCGCATTCCAGGCACTCACCACCCTCTGTGTAAAAACCCTGCCTCGCACATCTCCTCTAAACTTTGCCCAACGACCTTAAACCTATTCCCCCTGGTGACTGACCCCTCCACCCTGGGGAAGAGTGTCTGGCCATCCACTCTATCCATGCCCCTCATAATCTTGTAGGCCTCTATCAGGCCACCCATCAACCTCCGTCTTTCTAATGAAAACAGTCCGAGTCTATTCAGCCTCTCCACATAGCTAACACCCTCCAGACCAGGCAACAACCTGTTAAACCTCCTCTGCACCCTCTCCAAAGCCTTCTGTTAGTGTGGCGACCGGAATTGTGCATAATATTCCAGGCGCGGCCTTACCAAGGTTCTATACAAGTGTACCATGACTTGCCACTTTTTGTACTCGATGCCCCGTCCAATGAAGGCAAGCATTCGTCTGCTTTCTTGACTACCTTGTCCACTTGTGTTGCCACTCGCAAAGATCTGTGGACCTGCGTGCCCAGATCTCTCTGACTTTCTATATTCCTAAGAGTTTTGCCATTTACTGTAGATTTCCCCTCGATGTTAGACCTACCAAAATGCATTACCTCACATTTGTCCGGATTAAACTCCATTTGCCATTTCTCTGCGCAAGTCTCCAACCTATCTATATCCTTCTGTATCCTCTGTCAATCCTCAACACTATCTGCCACTCCACCAACCTTGGTGCCATCCACAAACTTACTAATCAGACCAGCTACATTTTCCTCCAAATCGTTTATGCATAATCCAAACAACTGTGGAACACCACTAGTCACAACCTTCTATTCAGAAAAAAACACCCTTCCACTGCTACCTTCTGCCTTCTGTGACTGAGCCAGTTCTGTATTCTTCTTGCCACCTCACCTCTGATCCCGTGTGACTTCACCTTTTGTACCAGTCTGCCATGAGGCACCTTGCCAAAGGCTTTACTGAAGTCCATGTAAACAGCATCCACCACCGTCCACGCATCAATCATCTTTGTCACCTCCTCAAAAAACTTGATCAAGTTACTGAGGCACGACCGCCCATTCACAAAACCATCCAAACATCACAGTTCCAAGTACTAATCAGTGCTCTAAGTTCATCTGCCTTACCTTCTATACTTCTGGCATTGAAACAAATACACTTCAGACCACAGTGTTTGAGCAGACAGGGTAATGTTGTTGTGCTCTTATTTTTGTTCTCTATTCCCCCTTCAGTTATTACACCTTCCAATAATAACCTTTATTGTCACAAGTAGGCTCACATTGCAATGAAGTTATTGTGACAAGCCCCTAGTCGCCACATTCCGGTGCCTGTTCAGGAACACAGAGGGAGAATTCAGAATGTCCAAATTACCTAACAGCATGTCTTTCGGGACGAGTGAGAGGAAACCGGAGCACCCGGAGGAAACCCATGCTGACACGGGGAGAACGTGCAGACTCCGCACAGACAGTAACCCAGCCGGGAATCGAACCTGGGACCCTGCCACTGTGAAGCCACGGTGCTAACCACTGTGCTTAAGCGAACGCTCTGGTTATCACTCCCCTGCCATACAGGTGGGGGGGGGGGGGGGGGGCTGTATACGAACCGTGGCACAAATTTCAAAGTGGGCTGTTAGCCGTGTGCGCAGTTGCATGGCTGCCTTGCCGACTGTGTGAGTGTCTCTAGCAAACCTCACAGCCAGGATATTGGTGTCCCTCCAGTTTAGATGCAACCCGTCCTTCTTGTACAGGTCGCACCTGCCCCGGAAGAGATCCCAGTGGTCCAAAAATCTGAAACCCTCCCTCCTACACCACCAATTTAGCCACGTATTTGGCTGCACTATCCTCCTATTTCTAGCCCCACTGGCACGTGGCACAGGGAATAACCCTGAGATTACAACACTAGAGGTCCTGCTGCTTAGCTTATTCCCTCATTCACTGAACACCTTCTGCCAGACCTCATCACTCATCCTGCCTATGTTGTTTGTACCCATGTGTACTACGACCTCTGGCTGTTCACCCTCCCCCTTCAGGATGTGATGTTTTCGTTCAGAGACACCCTTGACCCTGGCACCAGGGAGGCAACATACCATTCTGGAGTCTCTTTCAGGTCCACAGAATCTGTGCCTCTTAATATGGAGTCCCCTTTAACTGTTGCTCTCCTGCACATTGCCCTCCCCTGCTGAGCAACAGAACCAGTTGTGGTGCCACTGTTCTGGCTGCTGTGGGGTGAGCTGTGGAGTTGGGGTGGATGGGCACGCATCCGGGAAGGCAGCCATGCAACTGCGCGCACCGCTAACAGTGCACGTTGAAATTTGTGCCACGGTTCGTATACAAGCTGTGCGTGGGGGGGGGGGGGGGGGGGGTGTTGGAGAGGCGTGTGTGCGGGGGGGGGGGGGGTGTTGGAGAGGCGTGCGTGTGTGGGGGGGGGGCGGTGTTGGAGAGGCATGTGTGCGGGGGGGGGGGGGGATTGAGGAGATGTGTGTGTGTGTGTATGGGGGAGGGTGGAAAGGTGTGTGTGGGGGGGGGTTGCTGTTTGAGAGGTTTGTGTTTTGGGTGGGGTTGGATAGGTGTGTGGGGGAGGGGCTGGAGAGAGGTGTGTGTGGGGGGGTTGGACAGGTGTGGGGTGTGTGTATGTGGAGGGGGTGCCCTCTAGCACCAGCTGGCCCAACAGCAGTATGGGCAGGCTCCAGCACAACCAGTGCCATCTTATTGCCTGGGATGACTGTGTGTGGGGATTGTAATGTGTATATGCAGCTGCAGCTTGTCACCTTCCCGAGTGTCAATCACGGACCCGGTGAATCCCGCACCGCTTTTCATTAGAATCGATTGTGTTCCATGGGACACTGGTGTTAACCCCTCAATGGCAGCGCAATCGGTCCAGGTGCGGCGCCAATTTTTCTGTTGTAAAAGTCCATGGATGCTGCGTTGGCGTCAACACTTCGTCTCAGAAACGGAGAATCTCGCCCCGTGTGTTTTCAAGAAGGAATGAGATATCGTTCTGTGTGGAGAAGGTAGGAGATATAGGGAGAATGAGGATGAGAAAAATATAAGGCATGATTGAATGGCGGAGCAGACTCGTTGGGCCGAGTAGCCTAAGCCAGCTCTAAGGGCTAGTGTAACTCAGTTGGCTAGACAGTTGGTTTGTAATGCTAAAGCAAAGCCAGCAGCGTGAGTTCAATTCCGGTTCCAGCTCCCCAAACAGATGCCAGAATGTGGCGACGAGGGGCTTTTCACACTAACTGCATACTTGTGACAATAAAGTATTATTATTATGTCTAAAGGGATCAAGGGATATGGGGGAAGGCATGTTCAGGATATTGAACTTGATGATCAGCATGGCGGAGGGGGGCCGAATGGCCTCCTCCTGCTTCTATTATTTATGTTTCTATGTATGTTAAATCCATGCAATGTGTCTCTGGGACTCCCAGATGTGCAGTGCTCATCATGTGTGTCCCTGCAGGACCCCTCCCAACCCAGCCCCCACACACACACACACCACATACACACAACCCTCCCATCCTCACCTCTCCAACCCCCCCACACACACATCTCCAACCCCCCCGCACACACCTCTCCAACCCCCACCCCCCCCGCCACTCTCCAACCCCCCACACAACTCTCCAGCCCCCCACACACACCTCTCCAAACCCCCCCCCCACACCTTTCCAAACCCCCCCACACACACCTCTCCAACCCCCCCACACCTCTCCAACCCCCCCACACACACCTCTCCAAACCCCCCCCACACCTCTCCAAACCCCCCCCCACAACTCTCCAACCCCCCCCCACACACACCTCTCCAACCCCCCACACACCTCTCCAACCCCCCCACACCTCTCCAACCCCCCCACACACACCTCTCCAACCCCCCCACACACACCTCTCCAACCCCCCCACACACCTCTCCAACCCCCCACACACATCTCCAACCCCCCCCACACATCTCCAACCCCGCCCCACACCTCTCCAACCCCCCCCACACACCTCTCCAACCCCCCCACACATCTCCAACCCCCCACTCACCTCTCCAACCCCCCCCAGACACAACTCCAACCCCCCCACACCTCGCCAACCCCCCCACACACCGCTCCAACCCCGCCACACACCTCCCAACCCCCCATACACACCTCTCCAACCCCCCACACACACCGCTCCAACCCCGCCACACACACCGCTCCAACCCCGCCACACACACCTCTCCAACCCCCCCCACACACCGCTCCAACCCCGCCACACACACCGCTCCAAACCCCCACACACACCTCTCCAATCCCCCCACACACATCTCCAATCCCCCCACACACCTCTCAAACCCTCCCACACACCTCTCCAACCCCCCCCACACACCTCTCCAACCCCCCACACACCTCTCCAACCCCCCCACACACCTCTCCAACCCCCCACACACCTCTCCAACCCCCCACACACACCGCTCAAACCCCCCCCCCACACACACCTCTCCAAAGCCCCCCCACACCTCTACAACCCCCCCACACACACCTCTCCAACCCCCCCCCACACACATCTCCAAAACCCCCCAAAACTCTCTCCAACCCCCCCCCACACATCTCCAACCCCCCCCCCCCCACACACCTCTCCAACCCCCACACACACACCTCTCCAACCTCCCCCCACACACATCTCCAACCCCCCGCACACATCTCCAACCCAGCCCCACACCTCTCCAACCCCCCCAGACACAACTCCAACACCCCCCCACACCTCGCCAACCCCCCCACACACATCTCCAAAACCCCCCAAAACTCTCCAACCCCCCCCACACATCTCCAACCCCCCCCCCCCACACACCTCTCCAATCCCCCCACACACCTCTCCAACCCCCCCACACATCTCTCCAACCCCCACACACACACCTCTCCAACCCCCCCACACACACCTCTCCAATCCCCCCACACACCTCTCGATCCCCCCCACACACCTCTCCAAACCCCCCACACACACCTCTCCAACCCCCCCCACACGCCTCTCCAATCCCCCCACACACCTCTCCAACCCCCCCACACACGTCTCCAACCCCCCCACACACACCTCTACAAACCCCCCACACACACCTCTCCAATCCCCCCACACACCTCTCCAACCCCCCCCACACACATCTCCAAAAACCCCCAAAACTCTCCAACCCCCCCCACACATCTCCACCCCCCCCACACACCTCTCCAATCCCCCCACACACCTCTCCAACTCCCCCCACACACACACTCACCACATACACACAACCCTACCATCCTCACCTCTTCAACCCCCCCCCCCACACACCTCTCCAGCCCCCCCACACGCCTCTCCAAACCCCCCACACACACCTCTCCAAACCCCCCCACACCTTTCCAAACCCCCCCACACACCTCTCCAACCCCCCCCACACACATCTCCAACCCCCCACACATCTCGCCAACCCCCACACACACACCTCTCCAACCCCCACACACACACCTCTCCAACCCCCCCCACACACACCTCTCCAACCCCCCCCACACCTCTCCAACCCCCCCACACCTCTCCAACCCCCCCACACACACCTCTCCAACCCCCCCACACCTCTCCAACCCCCCCACACCTCTCCAAACCCCCCCACACACACCTATCCAACCCCCCCACACACCTCTCCAACCCCCCACACACATCTCCAACCCCCCCCACACATCTCCAACCCCGCCCCACACCTCTCCAACCCCCCCCCCACACACCTCTCCAACCCCCCCAGACACAACTCCAACCCCCCCTACACCTCGCCAACCCCCCCCCCACACACATCTCCAAAACCCCCCAAAACTCTCCAATCCCCCCACACATCTCCAACCCCCCCCCCCCACACACGTCTCCAATCCCCCCACACACCTCTCCAACCCCCCCACACACCTCTCCAACCCCCACACACACACCTCTCCAACCCCCACACACACCTCACACCTCTCCAATCCCCCCCACACCTCTCAAACCCCCCCCACACACGTCTACAACTCCCCCACACACACCTCTCCAAACCCCCCACACACACCTCTCCAACCCCCCCACACGCCTCTCCAATCCCCCCCCACACCTCTCCAACCCCCCCCCACACATGTCTCCAACCCCCCCCCACACAACACCTCTCCAAACCCCCCCCACACAACCACTCCAAATCCCCCACAAACCTCTCCAACCCCCCCCCACACACATCTCCCAAACCCCCCAAAAACTCTCCAACCCCCCCCCACACATCTCCAACCCCCCTCACACACCTCTCCAATCCCCCCACACACCTCTCCAACTCCCCCCACACACACACTCACCACATACACACAACCCTACCATCCTCACCTCTTCAACCCCCCCCACACACCTCTCCAAACCCCCCACACACCTCTCCAAAACCCCCCACACACACACCTCTCCAACCCCCCCACACATACACCACTCCAACACCCACCACACACACTTCTCCAAACCCCCACACACCTCTCCAACCCCCCCCCACACACACACCTCTCCAACCCACCCCCACACACCTCTCCAACCCCCCACACACACACACCTCTCCAAACCCCCCCCCACACACACCTCTCCAAATCCTCCCCCCCCCACACACCTCTCCAACTCCCCTCACACACACACCTCTCCAACCAGCCCCACACACACCTCTCCAACCCCCCTCCCACACACACACACCCCCAAACCCCCCCTCACACACCTCTCCAACCCCCCCCCACACACCGCTCCAACCCCCCCCCACACACACACCTCCCCAAACCCCCCCTCACACACCTCTCCAAACCCCCCCCCCACACACACACCTCTCCAATCCCCCCACACACGTCTCCAATCCCCCCACACACCTCTCAAACTCTCCCACACACCTCTCCAACCGCCCCACACACTCTCCAACCCCCCACACACCGCTCCAACCTCCACACACCGCTCCAACCCCCCCCACACACCGCTCCAACCCCCCCACACCTCTCCAGCCCCCCACACACCTCTCCAACCCCCCCCCACACCTCTCCAACCCTCCCACACAACTCTCCAACCCCCCACACACACCGCTTAAACCCACCCCCACACATACCTCTCCAAAGCCCCCCCACACCTCTACAACCCCCCCAAACACACCTCTCCAACCCCCCCCCACACACATCTCCAAAACCCCCCAAAACTCTCTCCAACCCCCCCCCACACATCTCCAACCCCCCCCCACACACCTCTCCAACCCCCACACACACACCTCGCCAACCCCCCCACACACACCTCTCCAACCCCCCCACACACCTCTCCAATCCCCCACACACCTCTCAAACCCCCCCCACACACGTCTACAACTCCCCCCCCACACACATCTCCAACCCCCCCCACACATCTCCAACCCAGCCCCACACCTCTCCAACCCCCCCAGACACAACTCCAACCCCCCCCCACACCTCGCCAACCCCCCCCACACATCTCTCCAACCCCCACACACACACCTCTCCAACCCCCACACACACGTCTCCAATCCCCCCCACACACCTCTCGAACCCCCCACACACGTCTACAACTCCCCCACACGCACCTCTCCAAACCCCCCAAACACACCTCTCCAACCCCCCCCACACGCCTCCCAATCCCCCCACACACCCTCTCCAACCCCTCCCCACACACGTCTCCAACCCCCCCCCCACACACACCTCTCCAAACCCCCACACACACCTCTCAATCCCCCCACACACCTCTCCAACCCCCCCCCCACACACATCTCCAAAACCCCCCCAAAACTCTCCAACCCCCCCCACACATCTCCACCCTCCCCCACACACCTCTCCAATCCCCCCACACACCTCTCCAACTCCCCCCACACACACACTCACCACATACACACAACCCTACCATTCTCACCTCTCAACCCCCCCCCACACACCTCTCCAGCCCCCCCACACACCTCTCCAAACCCCCACACACACCTCTCCAAATCCCCCACACACCTCTCCAACCCCCCCCCCACACACACCTCTCCAACCCCCCCACACATCTCGCCAACCCCCCACACACACACCTCTCCAACCCCCCCCCACACATCTCGCCAACCCCCCACACACACCTCTCCAACCCCCACACAGACACCTCTCCAAACCCCCCACACACACCTCTCCAACCCCCCCCCACACCTCTCCAACCCCCCCACACCTCTCCACCCCCCCCACACACACCTATTCAACCCCCCCACACACCTCTCCAACCCCCCACACACATCTCCAACCCTCCCCCCACACATCTCCCACCACGCCCCACACCACTCCAACCCCCCCCCACACACCACTCCAACCCCCCCAGACACAACTCCAACCCCCCCCCACACCTCGCCAACCCCCCCGCACACATCTCCAAAACCCCCCAAACTCTCCAATCCCCCCCCCACACACTCCCAACCCCCCCCCCCCCACACACCCCCCCCCCCCACACACCTCTCCAACCCCCCCACACACCTCTCCAACCCCCACACACACACCTCTCCAACCCCCCACACACACCTCTCCAATCCCCCCACACGCCTCTCGAACCGCCCCACACAACTACAACTCCCCCCACACACACCCCCTCCCAAACCCCCCACACACACCTCTCCAACCCCCCCCACACGCCTCTGCCAATCCCCCCCCACACCTCTCCAACCCCCCCCACACACGTCTCCAACCCCCCCCACACACACCTCACCAACCCCCCACACACCTCTCCACCCCCCCCACACACCTCCAAACCCCCCAAAACTCCCAACCCCCCCCCACACATCTCCAACTCCCCTCACACACCTCTCCAATCCCCCACGCACCTCTCCAACTCCCCCCACACACACACTCACCACATACACACAACCCTACCATCCTCACCTCTTCAACCCCCCCCACACACCTCTCCAACCCCCCCACACACATCTCCAAACCCCCCCACACACACTCTCCAAAACCCTCCACACACACACCTCTCCAACCCCCCCCCACACATACACCACTCCAACCCCCCCCCACACACACCTCTCCAAACCCCCCACACACCTCTCCAACCCCCCCCCCCACACACACACCTCTCCAACACACCCCCACACACCTCTCCAACCCCCCCACACACACCTCTCCAAACCCCCCCCCACACACACCTCTCCAAATCCCCCCCCGCACACATCTCTCCAACTCCCTCACACACACACCTCTCCAACCAGCCCCACACACACCTCTCCAACCCCCCTCCCCACACACACCCTCCCCAAACCCCCCTCACACACCTCTCCAACCCCCCCTCACACACCTCTCCAACCCCCCCCACACACACACCTCCCCAAAACCCCCCTCACACACCTCTCCAAAACCCCCCCTCACACACCTCACCAACCCCCCCCCCCACACACCTCTCCAACCCCCCCAACACACACACCTCTCTAACCCCCCCCTCACACCACACACCTCTACAACCCCCCCACACACACCTCTCCAACCCCCCCTCACACACACCTCCCCAAACCCCCCCCCACACACACAACTCTCCAACCAGCCCCACATACACCAGTCCAACCCCCCCACACACACCTCTCCAAACACCCCTACACACACACACCTCTCCAAACCCCCCCCACACACACACCTCTCCAACCCCCCCCCCACACACACACACACCTCTCCACCCCCCCCCCCCACACACACACCTCTCCAACCCCCCCTCTCACACACACCTCTCCAACCAGCCCCACACACACACCTCCCCAACCCCCCCTCACACACACACCTCTCCAACCCCCCCCACACACCACCTCTCCAAAACCCCCCGCACACACCTCTCCAACTCCCCTCACACACACACCTCTCCAACCAGCCCCACACACACACCTCCCCAAACCCCCCCTCACACACTTCTCCAACCCCCCCCCCCCACACACACACCTCTCCAACCCCCCCCCCCCACAAACACCTCTCCAACCCCCCCACACACATCTCTCCAACCCCCCCCACACACACACCTCTACACCCCCCCCACACACACACGTCTCCAGCCCCCCCACACACACCTCTACAACCCCCCCCCACACACACACACCCTCCCCAACCCTCCCACACACATCTCTCCAACCCCCCCCCCACACACATCTCTCCAACCCCCCCCACACACATCTCTCCACCCCCACCCCCCCACACACACCTCTACAACCCCCCCACACACATCTCTCCAACCCCCCCACACACACACCTCCCTATCCCCCCCCTCACACATACCTCCCCAAACCCCCCCCCACACACCTCTCCAACCCCCCCCCATACACTCCTCCCCAACCCCCCCCACACACACACCTCACCAACCCTCCCTCCCACACACACCTCTCCAATCCCCCCCCACACCTCTCCAACCCCACCCCCCACACACACCTCTCCAACCGCCCCCACGCACACACCTCTTCAACCCCCCCACACACACCTCTCCAAACCCCCCCCCCCACACACACCACTCCAACCCCCCCACACGCCTCTCCAACCCCCCACACACACACCTCTACAACCCCCAACCCCACACGAACACCTCTCCAACGCCCCCACACACATCTCTCCAGCCCCCCCACACGCACCTCTCCAAACCCCCCCCACACACACCTCTCCAACCCCACCCCCACACACACCTCTCCAGACCCCCCCACACACACCTCTCCAACCCCCCCCACACACACACCTCACCCACCAACACCCCCACACACACACCTCTCCAAACCCCCCCCCCACACACAATCTCTCCAACCCCCCCCCTCACACACCTCTCCAAACCCCCCCCCACACACACACCTCCTCAACACCCCCACACACACAATCTCCCCACCCCACCACACACATGCATACACATCCCCACATATGTACACAAACGCAGCCCCACACCTCTCCAACCCCCCCCCCCACACACACCTCTCCAACACCCCCACACACACACCCCTCCCCCATACACACATCTCTACAACCCCCCCCACACACACACCACATCACACCCCCCCACAACACACACAAACTACCCAACCCCCACCCCACACTCTCCAACTCCCCCTCACACACCTCTCCAATCCCCCCACGCACCTCCCAACTCCCCCCACACACACACACACCCACATACACACAACCCTACAATCCTCACCTCCTTCAACCCCCCCCACACACCCACCACCCCCCCACACACCCACTCCAACCCACCCCACACACACCCCCACCCCCCCCCCCAACACCACCCCCACCCCCCACACACACACCTCCCAACCCCCCCACACACCCCCAACCCCCCCCCCCACACACACACCTCCCCACACCCACCCCACACCACCTCTCCAACCCCCCCCACACCACACCACTCCAACCCCCCCCCCCCCCCACACACACCTCTCCAAATCCCCCCCCCGCACACATCTCTCCACTCCCCACCACACACACACCTCTCCAACCAGCCCCACACACACCCTCTCCAACCCCCCACCCACACACACACCTCCCCAAACCCCTCCTCACACACCTCTCCAACCCCCCCTCACCACACCTCTCAACCCCCCCCCCCACACCCCCCCAAACCCCCCCTCACACACCTCTCCACACCCCCCCCTCACACACACCTCTCCAACCCCCCCCCCACACACCTCTCCAACCCCCCCAACACACCACACCTCACTAACCCCCCCCTCACACACACACCCTCTACAACCCCCCCCACACACACCTCTCCAACCCCCCCTCACACACCACCTCCCCAAACCCCCCCCCCCACACACACAACTCTCCAACCAGCCCCACATACACCAGTCCAACCCCCCACACACACCTCTCCAACACCCCTACACACACACACCTCTCCAAACCCCCCCCACAAACACACCTCTCCAACCCCCCCCCCCACACACACCTCTCCACCCCCCCCACACACACACCTCTCCAACCCCCCCTCACACAAACACCTCTCCAACCAGCCCCACACACACACCTCCCCAACCCCCCCTCACACACACACCTCTCCAACCCCCCCACACACACCTCTCCAACCCCCCCCCCACACCACACACCTCTACACCCCCCCCACCCCCCACACACACCTCTCCAACCCTCCCACACACATTTCTCCAACCCCCCCCCACACACACCTCTCCAACCCTCCCACACACATCTCTCCAACCCCCACCCCCCACACACACACCTCTTCACCCCCCACACACATCTCTCCAACCCCCCCACACACACACCTCCCTATCCCCCCCTCACACATACCTCCCCAAACCCCCCCCACACACCTCTCCAACCCCCCCCATACACTCCTCCCCAACCCCCCCACACACACACCTCACCAACCCTCCCTCCCACACACACCTCTCCAATCCCCCCCCACACCTCTCCAACCCCCACCCCCCACACACACCTCTCAACCGCCCCACGCACACACCTCTTCAACCCCCCCACACACACCTCTCCAAACCCCCCCCACACACACCTCTCCAACCCCCCCACACACCTCTCCAACCCCCCACACACACACCTCTGCAACCCCCCCCACACGCACACCTCTCCAACCCCCCACACACATCTCTCCAGCCCCCCCACACGCACCTCTCCAACCCCCCCCCACACACCTCTCCAACCCCCCACACACACACCTCTGCAACCCCCCCCCCCCCACACACACCTCTCCAACCCCCCCACACACATCTCTCCAGCCCCCCCACACGCACCTCTCCAAATCCCCCCCACACACACAACTCTCCAACCCCCCCCCACACACACCTCTCCAGACCCCCCCACACACACCTCTCCAACCCCCCCCCACACACACACCTCTCCAAACTCCCCCACACACACACCTCTCCAAACCCCCCCCCCACACACACACCTCTCCAAACCCCCCCCTCACACACCTCTCCAAACCCCCCCCACACACACACCTCCTCAACACCCCCCACACACACAATCTCCCCACCCCACCACACACATGCATACACATCCCCACATACGTACACAAACGCAGCCCCACAACTCTCCAACCCCCCCCCCCCACACACACCTCTCCAACACCCCCACACACACACCCCTCCCCCATACACACATCTCTACAACCCCCCCCACACACACACCACTTCAACCCCCCCCACATACACACAAACTTTACCACACCCCCCCCACAAAAACTCATCCCCACACCTCTCAAACCCCCACCCCCCCCCACCCACTCTTCTCCAACCTCCCCCGTACACACACACCTCTCCAGCCTCCCCGTACACACACACCTCTCTCCAACCACACCCTCACACACATACAGCTTCCCCCACATGTATCCAACCTCCCACATAGACACAACTCTTCAAGCCACCCCCAGATACACACAAACCTCGCCAACTCACTTTCCCTCTCACACACACCTCTCCAACCACCCCCACACACCTCTCTCCAACCACACCCCCACACATATATACCTCCCCCACATCTGTCCAACACCCCCCAATAACACACACCTCTCCAACACCGCCCCCCCCCACACACGCAGCAGCCCACACCTCTCCAACCACCCCCACACACCTCTCTCCAACCCCTCCCCCACACATATATACCTCCCCCAACATCTATCCAACACCCCCCAATAACACACACCTCTTCAACCCCCCCCCCCCACAGACACACAAACTTTACAACCCCCACCTCTCCAACCCCCCACACCCATACACACACCCCCGCCCCCAAACATTCCCCCCCCATGGCCCACCCCCCCCACCCCCATACATTCCCCCTCCGTGCCCCACCCCCCCACACACACGCTGACCCCCATGCCTCTCTAACCACCCCCCACACACCTGTCTCCACCCCCTCCCCCACACACATACACCTTCCCGCACATCTATCCAACATGGACACATGTCTCTCCAACATCCCTCCACATACCTGCACCCCACACACCTCTCCAACCCCTCGTACACCACACACCTCCACACTCCTCCACCCCACGGACACAGCTCTCCAAACCCCCACACCCATACACACCCACCCACTCCCACACCCCTCCACCCCCACCCCCTACCCCCACACACCCCCTCACCCCTCCACATCCCTCCCCTCACCCCCACTCTTCTCCCAACCCCACACCCCACACCTCTTCCAACCCCCCCCAAACACACACACGCACACCTCCCCAACCTTCCCCCACCCCACACAACCCACACCTTTCCCCCATCCCTCCACAAACCCCTCCAACTGTCCCACACACATTCCCCTCTGTGCACATCGGACCCACGACCAACTGCCCCACACTCCTCCCAGCACCCCACAATTCTCTCCCACCTCTCCACACACATCGTCTTGCCCCTAACACACTCCACCACACAGTCCCACCCTCCACCCTCCCCCACACCCCCTGTGTTCTCTGTCTCCTGCAGCAGTGTCTAGCTGTGATATCTAGCCTCATGTATGGTGATGAATTTGCAATTTACTTGGTCCCCATGGAACCAGAACCAGTGAGATGCTGGTTTGTTCAGGAGCTGGGAGCAGAAATAGAAGAGAGATTTCATCATTGTATTAATGTCTACCCTTACTTCCAGGAAACAAGGACTCGTGCACCAGTCGCTGTGGGGAACATGTCAACCACAATTACAACTGTCAGTGCAACAGTGCATGCGTGAGACACGGAGACTGCTGCTCCGATTACAATCTCTGTCAATGTATGTATATATGATGATATTCTAAAAACTAACAGGATGTTCAACTTCTCAGATACTGATACGGGGAGCAGTAATAGTGACTACAACTCTCTCCCTGAGGCTAAACATTATTATTTAAACTAATGCTGCAGGGGGATGGGAACCAATGCAGGAAGTCAGAGGGTAGTAAAGAGAGGCAGAGAAACGGATTGAACTGTGTTTATTTCAATGCAAGAGGCCTAATGGGCAAGGCAGATGAACTCAGGGCATGGATAGGTGATGTACCATCAGTGACTACGTGACGAATGGTGAACTATTGTGGCTTTATTGTGCTAGATGTTAAGCCTCCTGCAGCTGAACCCAAGAATGGGGGCAGTGCAGGAGAGCATACACTTTTATGCAGAGCCTGCTGGGTGGGGCCAGTAGGCCGGGATTTACTGCAATAACTGGAGTACAATGGCAGTGTACCGTAATACATGTAATGTATGATCAGTGGTTTACCACATTCACCCCCTGTTTAAAAAAGAGTCCAGCGGGGGTGAAGCGAAGTTACAGGTCGAGTCTGTCGAGGGCTTTGACCTTCTGCCGCGATCGCCGCAACCCGGCTGTGGTGTGGGCGCCGATGTGGTTTCCTGCGATTCCGGGAGTGTGTTGTCCTCTCCTTCTTCACCCAGTAGTGAAGCCGGTGGGGGGACGGGCGCTGCCGGGGCAGGGGTGGCAGTGATAGTTTCTGGTGGGGGGGGGGAAACGGCACAGGGGCGGGGGTGGCGGCCAGAGGGGAAGGAGACGGTACCAGGTCGGGGGGCGGTGGTGATGGTAGATGGGGAACCAGTGCGTGCCAGGTCCCGGAGGGAGACTGTGCCCTGCCGCCCGTCGTGGTGTGCCACGTAGGCGTACTGTGGGTTTGCATGGAGGAGGAGGACTTTTTCGACGAGGGGGTCTGATTTATGACTCCTCGCATGCTTCCGGAGGAGGACGGGCCCAGGAACTGTCAGCCAGGTCGGGAGAGAGACCCCGGAGGTGGAATTCCTCGGGAAGGCAAACACACGTTCGTGAGGGGTCTCATTGGCAGCAGTGCACAAGAGCGATCGAATGGAATGGAGCGCATCGGGGAGAACCTCCTGCCAGCGGGAGACTGGGAGACACCTAGACCGAAGGGCCAGCAGGACGGCCTTCCAGACTGTCACGTTCTCCCTCTCCACCTGTCCGTGGGGGTTGTAGCTGGTCGTCCTGCTCGAGGCGATGCCTTTGCTGAGCAGGAACTGACGCAACTCATCACTCCTGAAGGAGGATCCCCGATCACTGTGGGGGTAGGTGGGGAAACCGACAAAGTGAAGAGACTGTGTAGGGCCTTGATGACATTGGCAGATGTCATGTCAGGGCATGCGATGGCGAATGGGAAACGGAAGTACTCATCAATGATGTTGGGGAAATACACATTGCGGTCAGTGGAGGGGAGGGGCCCTTTGCAATCGATGCTGAGGCGCTCAAAGGGGCGGGAGGCCTTCACCAGATGTGCTCTGTCCGGCCAGTAGAAGTGCGATTTGCACTCCGCGCAGACCTGGCAGTCCCTGGTCACGGTCCTGACCTCCTCGATGGAGTAAGGCAGGTTGCGGGCCTTGATAAAGTGGAAGAGCCATGTGACCCCCGGGTGACAGAGGTCGTTGTGGAGAGTCTGAAGTCGGTCTACTTGTGCGCTGGCACATGTACCACGGGACAGGGCATCTGGGGGCTCATTGAGCTTCCCAGGGCGATGCAAGATCTCTCAGTTATAGGTGGAGAGTTCGATCCTCCACCTCAAGATCTTGTCGTTCTTTTTTTTAAAATATATTTTTATTAACGTTTTCGAACACAATTTTTCCTCCTTACAAATCAACAAAAATGGTAACATGATAACTGATAGATAACATTGTTAAAATAAAATAGTGAACTAACAAAATAACACGAAATAGTGCTCCCCCCCGCCCCCTCACCCCATCTAGAATGCAAACAATTCACCATCCCCCCCCACCCCCCCCCCACCGCCTCTGGGCTGCTGCTGCTGGCTATCTATTTTCCCCCTAACGTTCCGCTAGATAGTCGAGGAACGGTTGCCACCGCCTGGTGAACCCTTGAGCCGATCCTCTCAACGCAAACTTCATCCGCTCCAGTTTTATGAACCCCGCCATGTCGTTTATCCAGGCCTCTACGCCGGGGGATTTTGCCTCCTTACACATGAGTAAAATCCTACGCCGGGCTACTAGGGACGCAAAGGCCAGAATATCGGCCTCTTTCGCCTCCTGCACTCCCGGCTCATCCACTACCCCAAATATAGCCAACCCCCAGCTTGGCTTGACCCGGACCTTCACCACCTTCGAGATCACTCCCGCCACTCCCCTCCAATACCCCTCCAGTACCGGACACGACCAAAACATATGTGTGTGGTTCGCCGGGCTTACCCCGCACCTCCCGCATTTGTCCTCTACTCCGAAGAACCTGCTCAACCTCGCTCCCGTTATGTGTGTTCTATGTAGCACCTTAAATTGGACCAGGCTAAGCCTGGCACATGAGGAAGAGGAATTTACCCTACTTAGGGCATCAGCCCACAAACCCTCCTCAATCTCCTCCCCGAGCTCTTCTTCCCATTTTCCCTTCAGTTCTTCTACCAGCTCCTCCCCCTCTTCTCTCATCTCCCGGTATATTTTGGACACTTTGCCCTCCCCGACCCACACCCCCGAAAGCACCCTGTCCTGGATCCCTTGTGTCGGGAGCAGCGGAAATTCCCTCACCTGTTGTCTCGTGAACGCTTTCACCTGCATATACCTAAAGATATTCCCCGGGGGCCGCTCATACTTTTCCTCTAGCGCTCCCAAGCTCGCAAACGTCCCATCTATAAATAAGTCTCCCACTCTCCTAATTCCTGCCCGGTGCCTCCGTCCAACCTCCCTGGGGCAAACCTATGGTTGTTCCTGATCGGGGACCACACCGAGGCTCCCAACACACCCCTCTGTCGCCTCCATTGCCCCCAGATACTTACTGTTGCCGCCACCACTGGGTTCGTGGTAAACCTTTTCAGGGAGAGCGGTAGTGGCGCCGTCACCAGCGCTTTTAAGCTTGTTCCTTTGCAGGACGCCATCTCCAGCCTTTTCCACGCCGCCCCCTCTCCCTCTATCATCCACTTACGGATCATCGCCACGTTGGCAGCCCAGTAGTAGTCGCCCAAATTTGGCAACGCCAGTCCCCCTCTGTCCCTGCTATGTTGCAGGAACCCCCTCCTTACCCTCGGGGCCTTCCCTGCCTACACGAAGCTCATGATGTCCTATCTATTTTTTTGAAAAAGGCCTTAGTGATCAGTATAGGGAGACATTGAAACACAAATAGGAACCTCGGGAGGACCATCATCTTAATCGCCTGCACTCTGCCCACCAGTGACAGCGGCTGCATATCCCACCTTTTGAAATCCTCTTCCATTTGCTCCACCAGCCGAGTCAGATTGAGTCTGTGTAAGGTTCCCAAGCTCCTGGCTATCTGAATCCCCAGGTATCGGAAGTTTCTTTCCACTCTCCTTAGCGGCAGGCCATCTATCCCTCTACTCTGGTCCCCAGGGTGTATCACGAAAAGCTCACTCTTTCCCATGTTAAGCCTATATCCCGAGAAATCTCCAAACTCCCTCAATATCTGCATAACCTCTATCATCCCCCCCACTGGATCCGCCACATGTAGCAGTAGGTCATCTGCATAGAGTGACACTTGGTGTTCCTCTCCCCCTCTAACCACCCCTCTCCATTTCCTGGAGTCTCTCAGCGCTATGGCCAGTGGTTCAATTGCCAGCGCGAGCAGTAATGGGGACAGCGGGCATCCCTGTCTTGTTCCCCTATGTAGTCGTAAATACTCCGTCCTTTGCCGATTTGTGACTAAACTTGCCATTGGGGCCCCATAGAGGAGTTTAACCCAGCTGACAAACCCCTTCCCGAACCCGAACCTCCTCAGCACCTCCCATTGATACTCCCACTCTACCCTATCAAATGCCTTCTCTGCATCCATTGCCGCCACTATCTCTACCTCCACCTCTGCTGGGGGCATCATTATCACCCCCAATAGCTGTCACACGTTGACATTCAATTGTCTCCCCTTTACGAACCCTGTCTGATCTTCGTGCACCACCCCTGGGACACAATCCTCTATCCTCATTGTCAGCACTTTTGCCAGCAACTTGGCGTCCACATTTAGGAGTGAGATAGGCCTATAATCTCGCTTCAGGATTAGTGATATCGTCGCCTCCGACATTGTCGGGTGTAGGGTCCCCCCTTCTCTGGCCTCGTTAAAGGTTCTTACCAGCAGCGGGGCCAACAAGTCCACATATTTCCTATAAAATTCCACCGGGAACCCGTCAGGTCCCGGGGCCTTAGATCTTGTCGTTCTTAATCTTGCCCCACTGTGTGTTACTAAACATTAAGGCAACCGACCGTTGGTCAGTGAGGAGAGTGAATCGCCTGCCGGCCAGGTAATGCCTCCAATGTCACACAGCTTCCACAATGGCTTGGGCTTCCTTTTCGACGTAGGAGTGACGAATTTCGGAGGCATGGAGGGTACGGGAGAAGAAAGCCACGGGTCTGGCCACCTGGTTGAGGGTGGCGGCCAGAGCCACGCCCGATGTGTCGCTCTCCATCTGAAATGGGAGGGACTCGTCGACCGCGTGCATCGTGGCTTTGGCGATGTCCGCCTTGATGTGGTTGAAGGCCCGGCGGGCCTCAGCCGTCATGGGGAAAATGGTGGACTTGTTGAGTGGGCGGGCCTTGTCCGCATTATTAGGGACCCACTGGGCATAATATGAGAAGAATCCCAGGCATCGTTTCAGAGCCTTGGGACAGTGAGGGAGGGGGTGTTCCAGGAAGTGGCGCATGCGGTCGGGGCCGGGCCCTCGGACTCCATTTTCCACAACGTAGCCAAGAATGGCTAGGCGAGTTGTGCGGAAAACGCATTCCTCCTTATTATAGGTAAGGTTAAGGAGTTTAGCGGTGTCGAGGAATTTCTGGAGATTCGCGTTGTGGTCCTGCTGGTCGTGGCCGCAGATGGTGACATTATCCAGATACGGGAACGTGGCCTGCTGCCCGTACTGGTCAACTATTCGGTCCATCTCTCGCTGGAAGACCGAGACCCCATTTGATTTCCTTAGGAAATGGTAGCGGCGGCCATTTGCTTCGAATGCAGTGTATTGGCGATCCTCTGGGCGGATGGGGAGCTGGTGGTCCGCAGATTTCAAGTCAACAGTGGAGAAGACTCGATACTGCGCAATCTGGTTGACCATGTCAGATATGCGGGGAAGGGGGTACGCATCGAGCTGCGTGTACCGGTTGATCATCTGACTGTAGTCGATGACCATCCGGTGCTTCTCCCCAGTTTTAACGACCACCACTTGAGCTCTCCAGGGTCTGATACTGGCCTCAATGACCCCCTCCCGCAGAAGTCGTTGGACCTCCGACCTGATAAAGGTCCTGACCTGGGCACAGTACCGTCTGCTCCTCGTGGCGAAGGGCTTACAGTCTGGGGTGAGGTTCGCGAAGAGCGAGGGTGGATCGACCTTAATGGTCGCGAGGCCACAGACAGTGAGGGGCGGGCAGGGGTCCGCCGAACTTTAGGGTAAGGCTCTGGAGGTGGCACTGGAAATCGAGACCCAGTAACAGGGCAACGCAGAGATGCGGGAGGACGTAGAATCTGATGTTACTGTACTCTACGCCCTGTACCGAGAGGGTCGTGACGCAGTACCCCCGGATCTGTACGGAATGGGATCCGGAGGTCACGGGGAGAACCGGGAGGGAGCAGCGCCTTACCGTAGCTGGGTGTATGAAACGCTCCATGCTCCCGGAATCGAAGAGGCAGGTCGTCTCGTGCCCGTTGATCCGTACGGTCGTTGTAGCGGTTGCGAGGTTGCGAGGCCGAGACTGGTCGAGGGTGATGGAGGCGAGCTGCGGAAGGTGGTGGGAGGGCCGGTCGGCGGTGGCGGCGGTATCAGCGGCCAGCGTACAGCCAGGTGAGCAACATATGGCCAGGGTCCTGGTGTGTGTTCCAAGATGGTGCCGAAGATGGCGGCACCCACGGGGCGCACAAGGCGGGCGACATCCAAGATGGTGACTCCCACGGGCCACACATGGCGGGCGGCGGCGAAGATGTCGGCGCCCCTGGATCGCACATGGGGGGTGTTGCGGTAGCGATGCTGGGCCTAGAAACGGCAGCGACCGATCGGGCCTGGCAAACGGTGACGAAGTGACCCTTCTTGCCACACCCGTTGCAGGTTGTGCTCTGTGCTGGGCAGCGTTGTCTGGGGTGCTTGTTCTGGCTGCAAAAGTAGCATTTGGGGCCTCCGGAGTTAGCCGGCTGCCACGCGGCACAGGCGTGTGGTGCACCCGGGTTGGATGATGGCGGGGCCCATGACGCCCGCGAGGGTGCCGCGCGATCGGAGGTGTAGGACTCCAGGTTGCGGGAGGCCACTTCTAAGGAGTTCGCGAGCTGTACTGTCTCTGTGAGGCCGAGTGTAGCCCCTTCTAATAAGCGCTGGTAGACGTAGTTGGACTTAATGCCCGCGACATAGGCGTCTCTGATTAGCAGCTCCGTGTGTTGGACTGCTGACACCACCTGGCAACTACAGTTTCTGCCAAGTATCCACAAGGCACGCAGGAAATCATCCTGAGACTCCCCCGGGAGTTGCCGTCTCGTGGCCAGGAGGTGCCTGGCGAACACCTAATTTGCAGTCCTGATATACTGTCCTTTCAGTAGTTCTATCTATCGCCTCCGTGTAGGTGGGAATCTTGGATTCCAATTACTCCAGCCTCACTTACTATTTTAAGTGAGATGCACAGTCAGATAGAAATACAGGCAAAAAACAGTGATACAAGCAAATAGATAACAAGTGACACTAAGTGGCATGAAGGCAGATAGACACAGTGAAGTACCTTTGAGAGGAAGACTTGTGGGCTCACCCGTGCGTAGAGTAGTTGGAGCTTCTGTGGGTCTTACAGAGATTACAGATAGCTGCCGGAAAAATAGGGTGGTGATAGTAGGGGGCTTTAACTTTGCCAACATTAACTGGGACAGCCATAGCTCTAGGGATTTAGTTGGAGAGAAATTTGTCGAGTGTATTCAGGAAGAATTCCTCATTCAATATGTGGATGGCCCGACCAGAGAGGGGGCAAAACTTGACCTCCTCTTGGGGAATAAGGCAGGGCAGGTGACGGAAGTGTTAGTGAGAGATCACTTTGGGATCAGTGACCATAATTCTATTAGTTTTAAGATAGCTATGGAGAATGATAGTTCTGGCTCAAAACTTAACAGTTTAAATTGGGGCAAGGGCAATTTCGAGGGTATTAGGCAGGAACTTATAAAAGTTGATTGGGGGTGCCTATTTGCAGGCAAGGGCGCAGATGGTAAGTGGGAATCTTTCAAAAAGATGTTATCTAGGGTTCAAGGTGAGCACATTCCTCTTAGAGTGAAGGGTAAGGCTCGTAGACACAGGGAACCCTGGATGACTCAGGATATTGAGGCCATGGTCAAAAGGGAGAAGGAGGCATATGACATGCATAGGCAGCTGGGATCAAATAGATCCCTTGAAGAGTATAGGGCTTGTCGGAGTAGAGTTAAGAGAGAAATCAGGAGTGCAAAAAGGGGACATGAGATTGTCTTAGCAGATAAGGCAAAGGAAAATCCAAGGAGCTTTTACAGATACATAAAGGGTAAAAGGGTGACTAGGGAGAGGGTAGGACCTCTTAAGAATAAACAAGGTCATCTATGTGCAGATCCACAAGGGATGGGAGAGGTCCTAAATGAATATTTCTCGTCAGTTTACTGTTGAGAAAGGCACGAATGTTCGGGAAATTGGGGAAATAAAAAGTGATGTCTTGAGGTGTGTACATATTACAGGGGAGGAGGTGCTGGAGGTATTAAAGCGCATCAAGATAAATAAATCCCCGGGACCTGATGAAATGTATCCCAGGACATTGTGGGAGGCGAGGGAGGAAATTTCCAGCCCCCTAGCTGAGATATTTGAATCATCGACAGCCACAGGAGAGGTGCCTGAAGATTGGAGGATAGCAAATGTTGTGCCCTTGTTTAAGTAGGGCTGGAGGGATAAGCCTGGGAACTACAGACTGGTTAGTCTTACTTCTGTAGTGGGTAAATTGTTAGAAGGTATTCTGAGGGACAGGTTCTACAGGCATTTAGATAGGCAAAGGCTAATTAGGGAAAGTCAGTATGGCTTTGTGAGGGGAAAGTCATGTCTCACCAATTTGATTGAGCTTTTTGAAAGGGTAACCAAGAAGGTAGATGAGGGCAGTGCAGTCGACGTTGTCTACATGGACTTTAGCAAGGCCTTTGAAAAGGTACCGCATGGAAGGTTGTTGCAAAAGGTTAAATCTCACGGAATCCAGGGTGAGATAGCCAATTGGATACAAAATTGGCTTGGCGACCGAAGCCAAAGGGTGGTTGTGGAGGGGGCTTTTCAAACTAGAGGCCTGTGACCAGCGCTGTGTCTCGGTGCTGGGTTTATTGGTATTTGTTATATAGATTAATGATTTTGATTTGATGAGAATGTAGGAGGCATGGTTAGTAAGTTTGCAGATGACACCAAGATTGGCGGCATAGTGGATAGTGAAGAAGGTTATATATGATTGCAACAGGATCTTGACCAATTGGGCCAGTGGGCCGATAAATGTCAGATGGAGTTTAATTTGGATAAATGTGAGGTGATGCATTTTGGTCGATCAAATCAGGGCAGGACCTACTCAGTTAATGGTAGGGAGCTGGGGAGAGTTACAGAACAAAGAGGCCTAGGGGTACAGGTTCATAGCTCCTTGAAGGTGGAGTCAAAGGTGGACAGGGTGGTGAAGAAGGCATTCAGCATGCTAGGTTTTATTGGTCAGAATATTGAATACAGGAGTTGGGACGTCTTGTTGAAGTTGTACAAGACATTGGTAAGACCACACATGGAATATTGTGTTCAGTTCTGGTCACCCTATTATAGGAAGGATATTGTTAAACTAGAAAGAGTGCAGAAGAGCTTTATGGGGATGCTACCAGGACTTGATGGTCTGAGCTATAAGGAGAGGCTGGATAGGCTGGGACTTTTTTCCCTGGAGCATAGGAGCCTTAGGGGTGATCTTATAGAGGTCTATAAAATAATGAGGGGCATAGATAAGGTAGATAGTCAGCTGCTTTTCCCAAAGATAGAGGAGTCTAGAACTAGAGAGCATAGGTTTAAGGTGAGAGGGGAGAGATACAAAAGAGACCAGAGGGGAAAGTTCTCCACGCACAGAGGGTGGTGAACATCCGGAATGAGCTGCCAGAGGTAGTGGTAGAGATGGGTACAATTTGTTCCTTTAAAAAACAGTTAGTTACATGGGCAGGGTGGGTATAGAGGGATATGGGCCAAATTCAGGCAAGTAGGACTAGCTTAGTGATAGAAACTGAGTGGCGTGGACAAGCTGGGCCGAAGGGCCTGTTTCCATGCTGTAAACATCTATGGCTCTATTTCAGTTCCCATCTGACTCAGAGCCTGACCTCAGTCTTCCTGTCGCAACATTTTTCCAACAACATCAGCCGATTCTATCCCTGCCTCAACTAAGCTAAAAAACCATAGTTCATGAGCTGGATTCACCATTTTTGAGGCTAAGTGCGGAGGATCTGTGGCGTTTTACGTCAAAAAAATTGGCGCCGCGTAAAACCCCCAACTCCCACGATAAATACAGCTGGAGAATGGCCGGGATCGTGGCCGCGCATGCGCACGGCGATGACCTGCAGCAGTCCGCAGACCCGACCTGCTAGATAGTGCCCCCCCGGCCACCCCCTGGCCTCCCCCCAACATTCCCCACGGCCCTTGCGGAAGCCCAACCCCCGGTCAGCAGCACAGCTCCCGACCGACTGTGGCAGCGCTGCACACATTCTGCAGCCGCCAAGCCAGGTTCCTGACCGCTGAGACCACTCGTCAATCACGCGGTCAGGAACTCGGCTCATCGGGGGCAGAGCATAGGGGGAGGGCTTTCAGATGATGCGCTAAGGTTGCCCCAATGGCATGCCACACAATGACGCCATTTCGGAGGGAGCGCAGCATACAAAACCTGCGATTAAATGTGCTGTTTTCCATTTTTGCAGCAGATTCATCCTGCAAGGGAAGATGCAGTGAAACTTATAGTCCCAGAAATCCCTGTCACTGCAACGCAAAATGCAGCCAATACCATAACTGCTGCCAGGATTATTCCTCTCTGTGCGGGGGTAAGACTGAACTGTCATGTCTCTGTTTGATCCCCTCTTTCTCTCATTGTTCATCTTGCTGATTCCATCACTCTCTCCCTTCTCTCTGTCTCTCTCTATCTTCCTCTCTCGGTCACTCCCTCCCTTCTCTCTGTCTCTCTCTATCTTCCTCTCTCGGTCACTCCCTCCCTTCTCTCTGTCTCTCTCTATCTTCCTCTCTCGGTCACTCCCTCCCTTCTCTCTGTCTCTCTCTATCTTCCTCTCTCGGTCACTCCCTCCCTTCTCTCTGTCTCTCTCTGTCTTCCTCTCTCGGTCACTCTCTCCCTTCTCTCTGTCTCTCTCTATCTTCCTCTCTCGGTCACTCCCTCCCTTCTCTCTGTCTCTCTCTACCTTCCTCTCTCGGTCACTCCCTCCCTTCTCTCTGTCTCTCTCTGCCTTCCTCTCTCGGTCACTCCCTCCCTTCTCTCTGTCTTCCTCTGCCTGTCACTCCCTCCCTTCTCTCTGTCTCTCTCTATCTTCCTCTGCCTGTCACTCCCTCCCTTCTCTCTGTCTCTCTCTATCTTCCTCTCTTGGTCACTCCCTCCCTTCTCTCTGTCTCTCTCTATCTTCCTCTCTCGGTCACTCCCTCCCTTCTCTCTGTCTCTCTCTATCTTCCTCTCTCGGTCACTCCCTCCCTTCTCTCTGTCTCTCTCTATCTTCCTCTCTCGGTCACTCCCTCCCTTCTCTCTGTCTCTCTCTGTCTTCCTCTCTCGGTCACTCCCTCCCTTCTCTCTGTCTCTCTCTGTCTTCCTCTCTCGGTCACTCCCTCCCTTCTCTCTGTCTCTATCTGTCTTCCTCTCTCGGTCACTCCCTCCCTTCTCTCTGTCTCTATCTTCCTCTTTCTTTCACTTCCTCTGTCTCTCTTTCTCACTGTCTCTCTGCCTGAGCTTGGGAACATTGTGAACTAGGAGGAGGATAGTATAGAACTTCAATAGAACATGGACAGTTTGGGGGAGTGGGCAGACAAACAACATTTAATGCAGAAAAGTGTGAAGTGATTAATTTTCGTACAAAGGGTGAGCAGTTGGAAATGCTAATGTGTGACATAGGTGATGATCTATCGCTGATATCAGTCAGTCACGTTAGACACGAGAGAGAGAGTGAGAGACGGAGATAGAGCTTGGAACACCAATGCTCAGGTGTAATATACCTCCCCTCTAACCTGTTCTGATGTGGTACGTCGTTCAGCACTGAACCACATAAATGAGGACCTGGCGGAACGGCACCGGGGGGTGGGGGGGGGGTGGGGGGGTTCTCTCGGGCCATCGGAGACCACTGGTGGTCAAGGTAAGTGCAGGGAGGCTTCCTGACCCTCCCCCTGGATGCAGGCACCTTGTTGCAGCCCAGATGGCACATTAGCACTACCACCCTGGCACTGCCAATGTGTCTGGATGGAACTTCCAAGCTGGCAGGAGCACTGGGTGCCAGGGTGGCAGTGCAAGGGTGACCAGGTGCAAGGGTGGCACTGCCAAGCGTCAGGGACCGAGGGGGCCATGCCCATGAAATGAGGTTTGGGGTTTGAGGATGGGGTGTGCAGGGCAGGTAAGTAGGGGCATCTGGGAATTTGGGGGGTAATGTGTGGGGGTCCTGGAAGGGAGGGGTTCTGTAAGGGGGCTTGGGGGGCCCTGAAGAGGGGGGGAACCCAGTGACCCCATAGCGGGGTGCCCTCACCTGTCGGGGGGGGGGGGATATGGGGTAGTAGCCATGTGTGTGGGGGGGTGACATTGCCCATGGATGGGTGGAAGCTCACTTAGAGATCAGGGCACCCTTTCAAAATGGCAGCTCAATCTCTGAGTTCAGCACCCCAGTACTAAAGAAAATTCTACGGGCATGATCCTCCTGCCACCCTGCCCCAGAAAAGCAGCTCGCCATGGTTCAGCATGGCCGTTGAAAGCCAGGAGACCACGCTCGTGGGACCTGCCTGGCTCGAGGCCATCAGTAGGAGCTACAGAACCACCATGGGCGGGATTTTCCATTGGCTGACGCCATAGGTTCCCAGGCCAAAATCGCATTGGGTGCTGATTTGATGTCAAATCGCAATTCTCTGTCACCACGACAGCGGCATCAATGTGGTCTGGGATGCACGTAGAGTAAACACAGTTTGCATGTCATTCGCAGGCCCAAACTGGGATTCTCCGGGGGCCTCCGGGATTCTCCGCGTCCGATGGGCCGAGTTTCCGATGACGTGGTCCACTTGCTCTTTTAAAAATCGTGAAACTGGCATCTTGGCTGATGAGGGAGAGAGAGGAGGTAGGACAGGGAGCTGCGACCATGTGCTGCTGGGCTGGTCAATGGCCGGGCTATCTGGAGTGGGGGTGGCCCTGCCAGAGCTGGGGGAGGGGCAAGTGATGGGTGAACGGGCCGTGTGGCCGGTGTAACCTCCCACGGGACTGGGTCATTGCCCGCGGCCTGCAAGGCAGCTAGCGTGTTGCACACCCATTCACAACCCACTTTGGCCCATGGTTTTGCAGAGTAACACCTGCCATATTGGTGCCCTCCCACCTCAGCCTACACCCATACCCCTCCCCACCCGGCCGCACCTGCCGGCTGGGCATCAGGCGGCCTACTGTAGCCAGTATGGGCGTGCCAAGTGGGTGCCATAGAGCGAAATGCTGGCAAGGGCAGCTCCAGCCGACGTTACCCCTGGCAGCAGGGACGGGTGCCAGGGCGAGAGGCCCCATGCTGCTGGGCACAGACGGGGCCAGGGGTGCGGAGATGGAGGTGTGGGAGGGGGCAGAGACATGCGGCAGCAGAGCCCGCAGTGCCACCATGTAGCCCGGTGAATCTGGGTGGGCACGGGGGTACACACCATGTTAACATGCCGGCTTTTCACCCCCTCCAGACAATGGATATTGGAATTCAACCAGCAATGGTGGCCTTCCTACTGTTTGCCACAGCCCTGGGGGATGCCCTGCGGCTTTACGAGCTGGAGTATCCATTTCAATGTGGAATGAGCTCATCAGGATGCCTGGGCAGCGGGATTCGCCGCCAATGACGGGATGCCCCGGGTTCAGCGGCTGATCGATGGGATGCATGTCCCCCTACGGACATCTGCAGATGACAGGCCGCTCTACACAACCCGAAAGGGGTTCCACTCGATCAACATGCAGTGACCATCAGCTGTGCATCAAACACGTCTGCTGCCAATACCCAGGCAGTGTGCATGACAGCTTCATGCTGGAACACTTGACGATTGTTGACATGTTCAAGACGTCCCCCTGACTGGGGGTTGACTCCTGGGCGACAGGGGTTATCTACCGCGGTCATGACAGACGACACCTATCCGGAGCCCAGACCAATGCAGAGACCCGCTCCAACAACGACCATACAGTAACCTGGTGCATGATCAAGTGATGCTTTGGTCTCTTGAAGATGCGGTTCAGATGCCAAGACTGCTTTCAAGGGGCCGTCCAGTATGATGCTGAGACGGTCACCCGCATCGTGGCGGCCTGCTGCGTCCTCATGCCTGCCACGCTGTGTTGGTGTGGGCCTTGGGTTGGCTGTAACACCTGGTGTGGTCCATGGGAGGGAGGATGATGACAACCCACTTTGCGATGAGCTCTGGTGCTCCACATCATCTGACAACATCTGACTCCTGCGCACTTTAGCACTTTCCACCGACCACATGGGTGATCCCTGCATGTGGGCTGGTCATTCTATCACACGGTCCCACACAGTGGTGGGGACAGTCGTGGCGGGGGGAGGGGGGGGGGGGGGGTCGGAGGGGGGGGGGGTGTCGGAGGGGGGGGGAATTGTGAGTGGGGAGAGAGTGGGGAGCCCAGGCCACCCACAACATCCGCTCATTCCCTCCCCTCCGCCTGGCCCACCCCTCTGGCCAGCCCGGACCAGCCCATCCTTTACACCCATCTGACAGAGTATCGAGACAGGTTGTAGCCGTGTGAACAGGTGTTTAATGTGACAACGTATTGTGGTGGTATGTATTAGGGGTAATACGGTACACCAGGAATGCCGAGGAGCTATTGGAGGACAGATGCTGGATCCCGATTGGATCCTCCACCTACTGGGCTCCACCCAGATAGGAGGGGTATAAGAACCTGGGTTTAATCCCCGCAGCTGCATTCTGTGACTGAGCTGCTGGGGGAACGTGTCTGAACAAGTCTGCTCAATAAAGCCTCGATTGAAGTTCTTTACGTCTCGCCTCATGTATGATCGATGATGTGACACGTATATACAGATTTAAGCCATAGCCCCTATAACTAAACTGTTCCCTGCACCTGTGCCAAATTAACTTGTGTCTAACTTTTTGGCATAGCGGGCCCTAATGTTACGTCTTGGTGGATCCCCAGTCGGTACATCGGGAGTGGAGGCAGCCTGCTGTGATTCCTGCCCGCGATCTGGATCCCCGTTGGCGGCCATCTTCTGGGACGTCAGGGCCTGGATGGGTCCGGCTGCTGCTTGGGTGTCCCAGGTGGCATGGCGCTGCCCTGCTCTGCCTGCCAATCAGATGTTCCAGTGACAGGAGGGAGGGAGTGGGGGGTGGGGGTGGGGGAGGCGGGGTAGATGCTGCAGTGTTCCGGCACCTCCCCTGCGGGGGTCAGCAGCATGGGTCTCATCATCTCCTCCTTCCTCAGGGTGCCTGATGGCCCCCGGGCTACTCCATGGGTTGGAGGTGAAGCAGAGATAATCCCTGAGGCTCCCCATCACCTGGAGTTCTGGAAGCCCGCTCCGGTCTTGACCAGGGTCTGCATGCTCGTGGCCATGGAGCACAGGGAGTGATCCATCTCCGCCTGGGACTGCGCCACATCATCCATTGATTGTGCCACCACCTTCTGGGTTTGTGTCACATCAGCCAGTGACAGCGAACCACAGCTCAGCAGGGTTTACAGCCTCGCTCACAGCTGTTGGCTGACACTGTCCTTGCCAGCGGCACGCTCCGTTGCCCCTGTCCGGTGCCCCCTCCTGTAGGGGCTACAGTGGGCGTTGCCCTGGGTGGGCAGCCAGTTCATAGAATTTACAGTGCAGAAGGAGGCCACCCGGCCTATCGAGTCTGCACCGGCTCCTGGAAAGAGCACCCTACCCAAGGTCAACACCTCCGCCCTATCCCCACAACCCAGCAACCCCACCCAACACCAAGGGCAATTTTGGACACTAAGGGCAATTTATCACGGCCAATCCACCTAACCTGCACATCTTTGGACTGTGGGAGGAAACCGGAGCACCTGGAGGAAACCCACGCACACACGGGGAGAACGTGCAGACTCCGCACAGACAGTGACCCAAGCCGGAATCGAACCTGGGACCCTGGAGCTGTGAAGCAATTGTGCTATCCATAATGCTACCGTGCTGCCCGCACTGCTGAGTGGTGGCTGATTGCGGGAGGGAATGTATGGCAGAGAGTGGGAGCTGGCGTGGGAGTTGGGGACTGTGGTGCGGGAGGGTGGTAGGGTGGGGTCTGGGATGCAGGGGTGGTGGGGTGCCCATACGGCCGGTGTTACTCTGCAGAACCAGGGGCCAAGGTGGGTGTCAGTGGCAAGATGGCTGCGGCAATGCCTGTGGGGGGTCACCCCAGCCACATGTACCCCCCCCCCCCCCACCCCACCCAGCACTGGGCACCCTCCCCCACTCCAGCCAGCCAGGCCAGTGTCAGGACCGGCAGCCAACTGGTGCACCTCTCCGTGTCCTACCTCTCTCTCTCCCTCATCAGCCATGCCGCCGGTGTCACGAGTTTTAAAACACAAGTGAACCTCGCCGTCGGGAATTCGCCCCAGTGGAGGCGGAGAATCGCGGAGGCCCCGGAGAATAGCGGGTCAGGCCCGCCAATGATATGCCAACGGCGTTTACTGTACATGCGTTCTGGAACACATTGTCGCCGCTTTCAAGGCAATGGAGATTTGCAATCTGGCGTGACACCGGGGACGGCCACGATTTTGGCGTCGGAACCAATGCTCCGCCTTATCATGTTTCCCAATTCCGGTGTCGGCCGTCCTAGAATCCCGCCCTATTCCTCCGGAGCAACATGCCTATTCTGTAAGCTGTTTCAATGTAGTACTAATATAAAAATGTCAAGCAAGTATCAGAGTGACTATAATCTGTTTATTAACCAAGGAACACAGATAAGGACTATCTCAGAACAGGACGAATGCGGAGGGACAATATAAAACAAAGTGTACAGGGACAACGGGATCCCATTGTAAATGTACGTAAATCATTGAAGGTGGCAGGACAGGTTGAGAGTGGGGTAGTAAGGCACAGTTTTCCAGGTTTATCAATAAAGCCAGACAGCCTGAACAGCGGGGGTCAGTTTAGCTCAGTTGGTTAGACGGCTGGTCTGTGATGCAGAACAAAGCCAACAATTCCTGTACCGGCTGAGGATATTCATTCAGGCCTTGCCTTCTCATTCTTGCCCCTCACTTGAGGAATGGTAATCCTCAGATTAAATCACCACCAGTCAGCTCTCCTTCCAAAGGGGAAAACAGCATATGGCCATCTGGGACTACGGTGACTTTACTTTACTTGCAGTGTGAAAGCAAGGAAGCTCTGAAACTGCATTGAACACCTTCGGCCTCAACTGCGACCTTCTGCTGGATTCTCCGTTTCTGAGGTAAGTGTTGACGCCAGCGGAGGAAGTGAGGTGTTTTACGACAGAAAAATCAGCGCAACACCTGCACCGATTCAGCTACTTTAAATGGGCTCGCACTGTCGCCACGTGGAACGCAACCAATTCCAGGAAAACGGTGCCGGTTTCGTCCGGTCCGTGATTGGCACGCATGAGGCTCACACGCCGCAGCCGCACTTAAACGGTCCTTCCCCCCACACATGTTGAATCCCAAGTTTCTTTACCCGTCAGTCTGGCCTCAATAAAAGTCGAGATGGATTTGCAGGTATAACATTAGTTATTTTATTCAGCTTGCAAGCCAAACTTAGTCCACAGTTATACAGATCACATCCTGCTCTCTGCAGCTCCGGGACCAAGTGAGCATAAGACAAAGAGGTCCGTACTGATACATTCAAATGGCATCAAGTTTCACATACTCGACGCCCATAGGTCATCCTATGTCCCTCCTGACCTGTTTGATCTATTCTGATTGGCTCACTTCCAATCCCATTCTCCGGCCCCTATCAATCCAGCATCACTCTCGTAGACACACCTCTTCCTGCTTTTTCCATGCAGTCTAAAATCCTTTGTCTATGAACTAACCAGAATCAAAGTGGCTTATTTCTACATTACATTAACTAATATCTCTAAAGTAACTATTTTATATCACATTCGTCACACACACCGTCCCAGCCAACAAGGTGGCTGGAAGGAGGGCAACGCCAGAGTTCAGGGATGCTGACCTGGAGACCCTCCTGGATGCCGTGGAGGAGAGGCGGGTGACCTTACACCCAGGCCCAGGAGGAAGGCCGCCATGTGCCGCCATTGTCCGTGCCTGGGTGCAGGTGGCAGAGGCGGTCAACACCGTGGGCAATGTAGCCCGGATTGGCATGCAGTGCCGCAAGAAACTCCACGACCCCCTCAGGGCGGCCAGGGTGAGTGCGCTGCTCCATGCCCCTGGCACTAACCTCGCCCCTCCACACACCTGTAACCTGGCCCCTCCCCCCTAGGGGACGGCCCAACCCCCACACTGCCCCACATGCCAACACCCATGCCAGCCGCCATGGCTGGGTGCCCTGGCCACTAAGGGCACTATTGTCCCAAATCCTGGGCTGCATGCGTCGAACCGTTTAATGGTGTTCGTATGTGTTTTCCCCTCCCACCCCAGGAGAAGGCTGCACACACCCGCCGGGAGTGGGAGAGGACCGGAGGGGACCACCAGAACTGCGGCCCCTTACCGTGCCCGGGTGCGGTCATGGGCGAGCAAGTGAGACCCCACTGAGTTGTGGTTGCACATGACACGTGTGTCGAGACGCACCTCTCACCCCACACCCCTGCACCCACCTCACCCCCACATCCCCACAACTCCCTCGCCCCCTCACTCCCCCATCACCTCCACGCCCCCCACCCTGCCTCAACTACCTCACCCCCACACCACAAACCCCCCCCCCCCCCGCAACTCGTCACTCCCCCCTCGGCCGGCTGACTAATTATACATTACATCTTGCGTCTTACACGACCTGCCGGAGATGGAGCCGGTCCATCCGGAGCCCCCCGCCCCCGACCAGTGCCAGAGCCGGTGCCCCCCAGACGGCAGAGCACCAACGGGGAGAGCAGCCTGAACGCCAGCCCTCTGCCCGAGACCCAGGGCACCCCGGAGCCGGGTTTGAGGATGACACTGACTTTCCGTCACAGCTGTCTCCTACACCCACCACCATCCCAGGGACTATCACCTTGGTTGGGCACATTAGTGAAGAGCCTCCTGGGACACTATCTGGTGCGCACCACACAGTCGGTCTGGTACAGCAGGTGGAGGTAGGAGCAGCCGAGTGGCTGGACTGTCGGAGGGAAGGCCGGCCCCAGGGACCAGCTGCCGCCCAGATGATTCCGGGCTCCTGGAACATCCACAGTCCCAGCCACAGTGCAGATGCAGTCAGAGAGCCAGGGACCACAAGAGAGGATGATGGCGAGCAGGCTGGAGTTGCCTGACGTGGGTGTTGGGGAGATGGGGGGGGGGGGGGGGGGAAGCGGGGACCCTTCTATACTGCGTTTGGGCTGGGGGGAGGTTGGGGATCGTTTTGGGGCCTCAGAGATCGGGTAACCATTTGAAAAGGCATCCCGATCTCTCGCTACAATGGGGAGTTCCGGCAAGCAAAACGGGGCTAAATGCAACCTTGGCTGCGCGTTCCCTATTCAGGCCCCTTATTCAACGTTTGCCACGTTGAATAGCCATCTGTTTCTCGGCACTGCGGGTGCCGGGAAACATGCGGCTAAACACCCTTATGAGGAGACTTTGTCCCTTTTGGGATAATCGCGTCCACTGTCCCAGCATCCACCGCACTCTGGGATAGTGGAATTCCATAGATTCACAACCTTTTGGAGAAGTAGTTACTCCTCATCTCCATTTTAAAGTTGCTACCTCTTATCCATTTTGGTAGGAATAACAGCAAAACGGATTATTATTTAAATGATAAAATATTAAAACATGCTGCTGTGCAGAGAGACCTGGGTGCGCTAGTGCATGAGTCGCAAAAAGTTGGTTCACAGGTGCAACAGGTGATTAAGAAGGCAAATGGAGTTTTGTCTTTCATTGCTAGGGGGATGGAATTCAAGACTAGGGTGGTTAGGCTGCAACTGTATAAGGTGTTAGTGAGGCCACACCTGGAGTATTGTGTTCAGTGTTGGTCTCCTTACTTGAGAAAGGAGGTACTGGCACTGGAGGGTGTGCAGAGGAGATTCACTAGGTTAATCCCAGAGCTGAAGGGGTTGGATTATGAGGAGAGGTTGAGTAGACTGGGACTGTACTCGTTGGAATTTAGAAGGATGAGGGGGGATCGTATAGAACATATAAGATTATGAAGGGAATAGATAGGATAGATGCGGGTAGGTTGTTTCCACTGGCGGGTGAAAGCAGAACTAGGGGGCATAGCCTCAAAATAAGGGGAAGTAGATTTAGGACTGAGTTTAGGAGGAACTTCTTCACCCAAAGGGTTGTGAATCTATGGAATTCCTTGCCCAGTGAAGCAGTAGAGGCTCCTTCATTAAATGTTTTTAAGATAAAGATAGATAGTTTTTTGAAGAATAAAGGGATTAAGGGTTATGGTGTTCGGGCCGGAAAGTGGAGCTGAGTCCACAAAAGATCAGCCATGATCTCATTGAATGGTGGAGCAGGCTCGAGGGGCCAGATGGCCTACTCCTGCTCCTAGTTCTTATGTTCTTATGACTATGGATGACCCCTCATAGAACATACAGTGCAGAAGGAGGCCATTTGGCCCATCGAGTCTGCACCGATCCACTTAAGCCCTCACTTCCACCCTATCCCTGTAACCCAATAACCCGTCCTAACCGTTTTGGTCGCTAAGTGCTATTTAGCATGGCCAATCCACTTAACTTGCACGTCTTTGGACTGTGGGAGGAAACCGGAGCACCCGGAGGAAACCCACGCAGACACGGGGAGATCCTGAGACCCTGGCGCTGGGAAGCCACAGTGCTATCCACTTGTGCTACCGCGCTGCCTTGTTCTAGAATGCGCCAGTGGAGGAAGCATCAGCACCACATCTACTTTATCAATACCTGTTATCATCTCTTATACCTCAATTTGATCTCCCCTCATTCTTCTGAAGTCTAGTAAGCCTAAACTGTTCAATCTCTCTTCATACTGGAACCAACCTAATGAACCTCCTCTGAACTGCCTCCAATGCCACTGCATCTTTCCTCACATAAGAGGACTAAAACTGTGCACAATACTTTAGGTGTTGTCTTACTAATGCCTTGTATAGTTGCAACAACACTTCCTTTCCTTCATAATCTATTCCTTTAACTACAAATGTCAAGATTCCATTTGCTTTTCTGATTATCTGCTGCACCTGCATGCTAGTTTTCTGTGACTCATGAACAAGGACCCCCAGATCCCTCTATAACGGAGCACCCCAAAGTTTTCCCCATTTAGATAAGAAGTTGCCTTCCCATTTTTCCGACCAAAATGCATGACCTCACACATATAACTATTTGTGCTGTTAATTCATCTACCTTATTTAAAATGCTCTGTTCATTCAGATACAAGCCTTTTAGATTTGTCTTTTTAACATTTTTACACTTTTTTTGTATTATTGTCCCATTGGCTGTTAGACCCGTTTCCACTGCCTTCCACTTTTCTATGTTTCATTTCTATCTTTGTTTTCGTTTCCCTCTCGTGTCACCCCTCTCAGGTTCCCATGCCCCTGCCACTCTATTTAAACCCCCCACAGTACTCACAAATACCCCTGTGAGGACATTGGCTCTGGTGCTGTTGAGGTGTAACCTGGCCATCTTCCACTCCTCTGGAACTGTTCCTGAATCGAAGAAATTTTGGAAAATCATTGCCAGCACATCCACTATCTCTGCAGATATCCCTTTTAGATGCCGAGGGTGGAATTCATCAGATCCCAGGACTACTTCGCATTCTGTCCCTCTTTCTGAAATATTGTGTATCCTGGAATATTTATTTCCCGACCTTGTAACTATCTCTCTGTAATCGCGATTCGATCTAAATTATTTACCTCTATTTGTGCCATTGGTTCATCTATCTTATTACAGAAATTTTATGCATTCAGTTACAGAACTCTTTTTCACTTCTGTTCTCTGCAATGACCTTATTTGCTGATATTATGTTAAACCCCCTGTCCCTTCCTTTTTTAAAAAATATGTTTAATTCAAAGTTTTTCCAACAAAAATGTTCAACCAATTAAACTCCCCCCCCCCACCCCGTAACAGAAAAGAAAAAGAGAAAAGAACAGAACAAAACATAAACATCTCAATCAAACATTATACAAAACTTATACAATGGGTTTCTCCCGCACATATTAACCCTCCCATATGCTTTTAAAATTTTTTACAAGCACCCCTAGGAAAACCCCCTCCTCCACCCGCCCAATATCCCCCGCCCCCCCCGAAAGAGACACCCCCCTCCCCTCCCCTCCCCCCCCCCCTCCCTGGGTTGTTGCTGCTGCTGACCGACCTCCTTCTAACGCTCCGCGAGATAGTCAAGGAACGGTTGCCACCGCCTGAAGAACCCCTGCGCAGACCCTCTCAAGGCAAACTTTATCCTCTCCAGCTTAATGAACCCTGCCATGTCATTTATCCAGGCTTTCACACTGGGGGGCTTCATGTCCTTCCACATGAGCAAGATCCTCCGCCGGGCTACCAGGGACGCAAAGGCCAGAATACCGGCCTCTTTCGCCTCCTGCACTCCCGGCTCGTCCGCCACCCCAAATAATGCCAGCCCCCAACTTGGCTTGACCTGGACTTTCACCACCTTGGACATAGTCTTTGCGAAACCCCTCCAGAACCCATCCAATGCCGGGCACGACCAGAACATGTGGGCGTGATTCGCCGGACTTCCCGAGCACCTCCCGCATCTGTCCTCCATCCCAAAGAACCTACTCAGCCTCGCCCTTGTCATATGAGCCCTGTGAATAACCTTAAACTGCATCAGGCTGAGCCTGGCACATGAGGAAAAGGAATTAACCCTACTCAGGGCATCAGCCCACAGACCCTCTTCAATATCCTCCCCCAACTCCTCCTCCCACTTGCCCTTCAGCTCCTCTACCGAAGCCTCCTCCTCTTCTTTCATCTCCTGATATATCGCCGAAACCTTGCCTTCTCCGACCCATACACCTGAAATCACCCTGTCCTGAATCCCGTGTGCCGGGAGCAACGGGAATCCCCTCACCTGCCGCCTCACAAACACCCTCACTTGCATATACCTGAACGCATTTCCCGGGGGTAACCCAAACTTCTCCTCCAGCGCCCCTAGGCTCGCAAACGTCCCGTCTATAAACAGGTCCCCCATCCTTCTGATACCTGCCCGATGCCAGCTCCGAAACCCCCCGTCCATCCTTCCTGGGACGAACCGATGGTTCTCCCGGATCGGGGACCACACCGAGGCTCCCATCTCACCCCATGCCGTCTCCACTGCCCCCAGATCTTTAGCGTTGCCGCCACCACCGGACTCGTGGTGTACCTTGTCGGCGAGAGCGGCAGCGGTGCCGTCACCAGCGCCCTCAGGCTAGCTCCTTTGCAGGACGCCATCTCCAGCCTCTTCCATGCTGCCCCCTCTCCCTCTATTACCCAGTTACAGATCATTGCCACGTTGGCTGCCCAATAATAGCCACCCAGATTCGGCAACGCCAGCCCTCCCTGTCCCTACTACGCTCCAGAAACCCCCTCCTTACCCTCGGGGTTTTGTTTGCCCACACAAAACCCATGATGCTCCTACCTACCCGCTTAAAAAAGGCCTTGGTAATCATAATAGGAAGGCACTGGAACACAAAAAGAAACCTCGGGAGGACCATCATTTTAATCGACTGTACTCTGCCCGCTAGCGAGAGTGGCAACACATCCCATCTTTTAAAGTCCTCCTCCATCTGCTCCACCAGCCGCGTCAAATTAAGTTTATGCAGGACCCCCAGCTCCTAGCTACCTGAATCACCAAGTACCGAAAGCTCCTTACCGCCCTCCTCAACGGTAGGTCGTCTATCCCTCTTCCCTGGTCCCCTGGATGCACCACAAAGAGCTCACTTTTCCCTACATTGAGCTTATAGCCCGAGAAGTCCCCAAACCCCCTTAGGATCTGCATGACCTCCACCAACCCCACCACTGGATCTGCCACATACAGCAACAGGTCGTCCGCATACAGCGACACCCGATGCTCCTCTCCCCCTCGGACCACCCCCCTCCATTTCCTGGACTCCCTTAATGCCTTGGCCAAAGGCTCAATTGCTAATGCAAACAACAGGGGGGACAGGGGGCACCCCTGCCTCGTCCCTCGATACAGCCGAAAATACTCCGACCTCCGCCGATTCATAGCCACACTCGCCACCGGGGCTCTATATAGGAGCTTAACCCAACTGATAAACCCCTCCCCAGACCCAAACCTCCACAACACTTCCCAGAGATACTCCAACTCCACCTGGTCAAAGGCCTTCTCCGCGTCCATAGATGCCACTATCTCCGCTTCTCCCTCCACCGATGGCATCATAATCACGTTTAGGAGTCTCCGCACATTGGTGTTTAGCTGCCTGCCCTTTACAAATCCGGTCTGGTCCTCATGAATCACCCCCGGGACACAATCCTCAATTCTCGTAGCCAGCACTTTTGCCAGCAACTTAGCATCCACATTGAGGAGCGAGATTGGTCTATACAACCCACATTGCAGTGGGTCCTTGTCCTGCTTCAGGATCAGAGAGATCAGCACCCCGGACATTGTCGGGGACAAGGTCCCCCCTCCCTTGCCTCATTCAAAGTCCTCACTAGCAACGGGGCTAACAGGTCCGCATACTTCCTGTAAAACTCAACCGGGAACCCATCTGGCCCCGGGGCCTTCCCCGCCTGCATGCTCCCCAGTCCTTTAACCAGCTCCTCCAACCCAATTGGCGCCCCCAAACCAGCCACCTCCTGCTCCTCCACCCTCAGGAACCTCAGTTGATCAGGAAATCGTCGCATCCCCTCTTCCCCGCTGGGGGCTGAGATCTGTACAGCTCCTCATAAAAGTCCTTAAATGCCTCATTTACTTTCACCGCACTCCGCACCGTAGTTCCCCTGCTATCCTTGACTCCACCTATCTCCCTCGCTGCCATCCTCTTACGGAGCTGACGTGCCAGCATCCGGCTCGCCTTCTCCCCATACTCGTACGTCGTCCCCTGTGCTTTCCTCCACTGTGCCTCTGCCTTCCCCGTGGTCAACAGGTCGAATTCCGTCTGGAGACTTCGCCGCTCCCTAAGTAGTCCCTCCTCGGGGGCCTCTGCATATCTCCTGTCTACCCTTAGGATCTCCCCCGCTGACCTCTCCCTTTCCCTGCCCTCTCTCTTCTCCCTGTGAGCCCTGATGGAAATGAACTCTCCCCTGACCACCGCCTTCAGCGCCTCCCATACTACCCCCACCTGCAACTCCCCATTGTCGTTGGCCTCCAAATACCTTTCAATGCACCCCCGCACCCTCCCGCACACCTCCTCATCCGCCAGTAATCCCACATCCAGCCGCCACAACGGGCGTTGGTCCCTCTCCTCTCCTAACTCCAGCACCACCCAGTGCGGGGCGTGGTCTGAGATGGCTATGGCCGAGTACTCCGTTCCCTCCACTTTCGGGATCAGCGCCCTACTCAAAACAAAAAAATCTATCCAGGAGTAGACTCTGTGTACGTGAGAAAAAAAAGAAAATTCCCTGGCTAAGGGCCTAGCAAATCTCCACGGATCTACTCCCCCCATCTGGTCCATAAACCCCCAAAGCGCCTTGGCTGCAGCCGTCCTAGATCTGGAGCGATCTAATGCTGGGTCCAACACCGTGTTGAAATCCGCCCCCCATTATCAAGCTTCCTGCCTCCAGATCCGGAATCCGCCCCAACATGCGCTTCATAAATCCAGCATCATCCCAGTTCGGGGCGTATATGTTTACCAATACCACCCACGTCCCCTGCAACCTACCACTCACCATCACGTAGCGACCTCCATTGTCCACTACAATCTTCTTGGCCTCAAACGACACCCGCTTCCCCGCCAGTATTGCCACCCCTCTGTTCTGCGCATCCAGCCCCGAATGGAATACCTGTCCTCCCCATCACTTTCTTAACCTGACCTGATCTGCCACCTTCAAATGTGTCTCCTGAAGCATGACCACGTCTGCCTTCAGTCCCTTTAAGTGCGCGAACACTCGGGCCCTCTTAACCGGCCCATTCAGGCCCCTCACATTCCAAGTTATCAGCCGGATTGGGGGGGCTTCCCCCTCCCCGCCCCCCCTCCCCCCCCTGCCGACTAGCCATCTCCTTTTCTAGGCCAGTCCCGTGCCCGCGCCTCCCGCACTCTCCAGTCCCCCAGACGGGGGATCCCCGCCCCGACCACCTCTTCTCTTTCCAGTTCCCCACCGGCCAATGGAGCAGCAACCCTATTCCCCCCCCCCCCTCCCCCTCCGCCCGCTACATCCGTATCTAGCTCTTTTGCTCCCCCCATAACACTCCCGTAAGTCAGCTGACTCCTGCTGACCCCGGCCTCCCACGCCGTCCCATTGACCCCCCCCCCCACCGTGTGGGAATCCCCCCTCCCCCTCCTCCCCAGGAATCAGTGTGCGCTCCTCCACCACCCCCCCTCCGTCCTTCCCTAGCGCGGGAAAAAGCCCGCGCTTTCCTGAGCCGGCCCCGCCCCCTCTGGTGCGTCTCCTGTTGCGGCCTTATCCCAATTCCCCATCCCCGGGCCACCCCTCCCTCCAGCCCCGGCGCCCACACTCTCTCACAGTCTCCCTATCAGAGCTCTTCCCCCATCCCCATCCATCACCCAACCCGTGGAACATTCGCCACGCATAGTTAAAACCCTGTATACAGCCGACATCCCCCCCACAACCACAAACCCTCAGTTTGAGTCCAACTTTTCAGTTTGTATAAAGGTCCAAGCCTCCTCAGGCGTTTCGAAGTAGTGGTGTCGATCCTGAAACGTGAACCACAATCGCGCTGGCCGCAGCATTCCGAACCTCACCCCCTTCCGATGGAGCACCGCCTTGGCCCGATTAAAACCAGCTCTCTTCTTTGCCACCTCCGCACTCCAGTCCTGATAGATTCGGATCTCCGTATTCTCCCACCTGCTGCTCCGCTCTTTCTTGGCCCATCTCAAGACACACTCTCTATCCACGAAACGGTGAAACCTCACCACTACCGCCCTTGGCGGCTCGTTGGCCTTGGGTCTCCTCGCCAGGACCCGATGAGCCCCATCTAGCTCCAGGGGGCTCGGGAAGGCTCCCGCCCCGATCAGCGAGTTGAGCATCATGCTCACATATGCCCCGGCATCGGCCCCCTCCCCTCCTTCAGGGAGACCCAGAATCCGGAGGTTCTTCCTCCTCGCCCTGTTCTCCAGGTCCTCGAACCTTTCCGCCCACCTCTTGTGCAGCGCCTCGTGTGTCTCCATCTTCACCGCCAGGCCCAAGATCTCATCCTCGTTCTCCAAGGCTTTTTCCCACACCTCCCGGATCGCCGCCCCTTCGGCCTTCTGGGTCTCCACTAACCCCTCGATCGCCGTCAGCATTGGCGCCAGCACCTCTTTCTTCAGCTCCTCAAAGCAGCGCCTGAGAAACTCCTGCTGCTCCTGCGCCCATGCCGCTTGATCTCCGCCCGCCGCCATCTTGTTTTTTCTCCCTCGCGCTTTTCGCTGCTCCAAAAACGCTTTTTTCACCGCTCCACTCCTGGTCCACTCCATATACTATGGGGGGGGTAGACCTTGCTATCCCCTACCCACACTGGAAGTCGTCAAAAAAATTGCCGTTAGGGCTCCTCTGGAGAGCCCAAAGGTCCGTTTTAGCGGGAGCCGCCGAATGTGCGGCTTAGCTCCGCATAGCCGCAACCGGAAGTCCCCCTGTCCCTTCCTGACCCACTCTGCTTGTCTCTATCAACATCACTATCCTGTCCCATTACATCAATCTTTCTTCTTTGGATTTCCAAATCTCCCTTCACCAAAGCCCTGTCTGCTGAACACCCCCCCCTTCAACTCCCCCACCTCACTCTGTTAGTTTAAGGTTATGTCCACGGCCCTTGTTATATTATTGGCCGGGACACTGGTCTGAGCCTGGTTCAAGTGTAACCCACCCCAGCAGAATAGCTGACTCTTCCCTGAATACTGGTGCAACTGCCCCATAAATCGTAAACCCCTCCTTCCCACTCCACTCTTTGAGCCATGCGTTTGTCCCTCTGTTAATTGGTGAGCTTTCTGAGCTTGACGACAAAGGAAGGAGACTCACCAGCTCCTGGATGTTGAGAAAAGACAGGGCCTCTTCTTCCCTTTAATTAAGTTCCTGACTTTGCTCTCGCATTCCGGCATCATCTCCTCTGTGCATCTCTAAACTCTTCCCTCACTCTAGCTCAGTCTCACTTATTCTCTCTTGTTCTCATGTTCTCTCTTTCTCTCTCTGGCTCACTCGCTCTGTCTCTTTCTTCCTCTTGCAGACTGGACTTGCAGCCTCGAACATGTCAATTTCCTGATGTGAATTTTATTAACTTACAGGAAGCCATTCTGGAGCCAGTTTCACCAATGAGGAAATTCTCATCATTTCTGAGCAGCTTTACTCCTTGGACACCAACAAAGCAACAGAGAATGACATTCATCTGAATCTTCAAAACTTCATTCCTAACTCCCAGACTGGGGCTAAGATTGACCAGGCCCAACAGCGGTAGGTGCAATCATGAACTGGAGATCATCCAAAATTCTGCTTTCTCAAAGCTGAGACCATGGAGGGATCGGATCACGAGACTGAGTGAGAGTTTTAAATCTGATGCTTTGCCAGGCCGGAAGTCAATGTAGATCAGCTGACGTAATCATATTATGATTTGCTGACTGCTCTGTTAACACCTCCTCAATAATAGATTGCAGAGGGCAGCACGATGGTGCAGTGGTTAGCACTGCTTCACAGCACTGAGGATCTGGGTTCGGTCCCAGCCCCGGGCCACTGTCCGTGTGGAATTTGCACATTCTCCCCGTGTCTGCATGGGTCTCACCCCCACAGCCCAAAGGTGTGCAGGGTAGGTGGGCTGGCCACCCTAAATTGAATTGGGTTTTCAAAAAATTTATTTTAAAAAATAGATTGCAGCATTCTCCTGATGACAGGTTCCCTGTTTTCTCTCAATCTTTTCTTGAATAGCGATGTCGCAATCTATTTGCATCCAATGGGATTATTCCACAATCTAGGGAATTTCGAAAATCATATCTGTTACAACTGCAACTATTCTTATGGAACCCGAGGATAAAGGTCATCAGCAACAGGAAATTTGTTACATTTCAGTTCCATTGATGTCTCTAGTGTGTTTTCTTCATTAATATTAATTGATTAGGTTCCTCACACTCATTATTCCCTCATTACTCCTTCAAGGCCAGAAGCAGGTGGGTGAGGGAGTTTAGGGGAGTGTGAAACTACATGGACAGGTTTGCCTTTGGGGTTTGGTTGCGATTCTACACTGGGCCGGACATGGCCTCTGGGGGGAAGCCCACCCTTGCCCCAATTAAGGCACTTAAGGCACTCGAGGCACTCGAAACATAGAAAATGGGAACGGGAGGAGGCGATTTGGCTCTTTGAGCCTGCTCCACCATCCAGTATGATCACGGCTGATCATCCAACTCAGCAACTTGTTCCTGCCTTCCCCCCATATGCTTTGATCCCTTTAGCCCCAAGTGCTATATCTAACTGCTTCACAGTAGTTTGGCCTCAACTATTTTATGTTGTCGTGAATTCTATAGGCTCACCACTCTCTGGCTGAAAAAACTTCTCCTCATTCTTGGTTATATCATTATAGGAAGGATGTGGAAGCATTGAAAAGGGGGCAAAGGAGATTTAAAAGGATGCTGCCTGGTCCTAAATTCATAGAATCCCTACAGTGCAGGAGGAAGCCATTCAGCCCATCGGGTCTGCACCGGGCCACCGAAAGAGCACTCTACCTAAGCCCACACACCCCGCCTCATCCCCACAACCCCGGTCATTGATAATGAGCAATCCACTAACCTGCACACCTTTGGACTGTGGGAGGAAACGGGAGCACTCGGCAAAAACCACGCAGACACAGGAAGAGCGTGCAAACTCCACACAGTCACCCGAGGTTGGAATTAAATCTGGGTCCCTGGTGCTGTGAGGCAGCAGTGGTAACCATTGTGTCACCGTAGCCCCATATCCTCAGGTCTGTGACTCCTGGTTTTGGACTCTGCCACTTCTGAGCCCTATCCCGCCAGCCTCAATTTTTAGGCTGATTATTTTAGGGTGGATGACGGTTCAGGCAGCGTGGCCCGAATAAAACAAAATTTGACCTCGGGCAGGAAGGCAATCTCAATCAGAAGGTCCCTTCTGACTGGAGGCACCCTCCTTTAAAGGCCCGATCACCTCCTGACCTCTCTCCATCATCCCAAACATCAATCCCAAGACCCCCAGCGTGTTTTGACAAACTTGTAAAAGTTGTTTGATTATTTTTATAATTCGGACTAATTTGCTTTCATATTCTATTTTTCCCTTATCAATTTTTTAGCTGGTATCTAAATATCTCCCAAACCTCAGATTCATTATTCTTCTTGCTAACAATAAAAGCTTCTGCTTTTGATCCAACTTAATTTCTTTAGTTAGTGTTAGATAAGGGGCTGGTTTAGCACAATTGGTTTTGAAATACAGGAGTAAAATTTCTAAATGTATCAATGATACCAAATTGGAAAGTGTCACAAACAGTGAGAATGCTAGCAGTTGACTACTCCAGGGCATAGATAGATTAGCAGAATGGCATATTTTGGGGGCATCAGGAGGTGAGTTATTTACCACAGGATTCTTAGCCTCTGACCTGCTCTTGAAGCTACAGTATTTCTTTGAGTGATCCAGCTCAGTTTCTGATCAATGGTAACCCCAAGGATGTTGATAGTGGGGCATGTAGCTATGGTAATGCCACTGAATGTCAAAGGGCGATGGTTAGATTGATTCTAGGTGGAGATGGTCATGGCCTGGCACTTGTGTGGTATTATTGGAACTTGCCACTTGTCAACCAAGCCTGGATATTGTCCAGGTCATACTGCATTTGGACATGGAGTGCATCAGTATCTGAGGAGTCATGAATGGTGCTGAACATCGTGCTTTCATCAGATAACATTTCCACACCTGACGTTATGATAGAAGGAAGGCCATTGCTGAAGCAGCTGAAGATGGTTAGGACAAGGAGACCAAGCTGCGGAACTCCTGCAGTGATGTCCTGGAGCGGAGATGATTGACCTCCAAAACCACAACCATGTTTGAACCAAGACTGCAATGTGGTCAGGAGTTGAATGACCCTGGCGGAACCCAAACTGAGCATCAGTGAGCAGGTTACTGTTGAATAAGTGTTCCTTGAAAACACTGTTGATGACCCCTTCCATCACTTTACTGATGATGTAGATTAGACTGATAGGACAGTAATTGGCCGGGTTGGATTTGTCCTGTTTTTTGTGTGCAGGACATACCTGGGCAACTTTCCACATTGCCAGATAGATGCCAGTGTTGTAGCTGTACTGGAACAACTTGGCTAGGGGCGTGGCAAGTTCTGAAGCACAAGTCTTCAGTTCTATTGCCAGAATATTGTCAGGGCCCAGAGCCTTTGCAGTATCCAGTGCCTTCAGCCGTTTCTTGATATCATGTGGAGTGAATCAAATTGGCTGGAGACTGACATCTGTGATACTGGGGACCTCAAGAAGAGGCCAAGATTAATGATCCACTCGGTGGCACAGTGGCTAACACTGCTTCCTCACAGCTCCAGGGTCCCGGGTTCAAATCTGGCCACAGGTGATTGTGTGGAGCTTGCACTTTCTCCCCGTGTCTGCGTGGGTTTCCTCCGGGTGCTCCAATTTCCTCCCACTGTCTAAAGATGTGCAGGTTAGGTGGATTGGCCATGCTAAATTGCCCATTAGTGTCCAAAAGGTTAGGTAGGGTTGCTGGGTTTTTGGTATAGGGTAGAGGCGTGGGTTTAAGTAGGGTGCTCTTTCCAAGAGCCAGTGCAGACTCGATGGGCCAAATGGCCTCCTTCTGCACTGTAAATTCTATGATTCGATGAATTCTGGCTGAAGATTGTTGTGAATGCTTCAGCCTTATCTTTTACACTAATGTGCTAGGCTTCTCCATCATTGAGGGTGGGGATATTTGTTCAGAGAACCAGCACAGACCTAATGGGCTAAATGGCATCCTTCTATAACAATTGTATGATTCCATTATTCAATGGATACCAAAGGCCAGTGTGGAATTAGAGTTTGGACTTTAATCATCCTAAACAGTTGTGTTATAACCCCCACGAGAGTCACAGGATGCAGACAGTTCAGGTTCCCCATGGCCTCAAACGAATACGAGCTTCTCCACTGAGAGAGCGGGACTTCCCCTTAATAAGGGAAGCCTCGCAGGCAGAAAAACCCTTTGGGAGGTGGAATTGGAGATAGTAGTACTGTGTGATTAAACCTTTTTGTTTTGCTTTTGTCATTGCATCCTTGTGGTCGCTCTGTCTGGATTCAACAAGTAGCATGGGTTTAAAGTCAGAGACATCTGGGCGTGCAGGTCCACAGATCTTTGAAGGTGGCAACACAAATGGACGAGGTAGTCAAGAAAGCATACAGAATGCTTGCCTTCATTGGCCGGGGCATTGAGTATAAGAATTGGCAAGTCATGTTGCAGCTGTATAGAACCTTAGTTAGGCCACACCTGGAGTATAGTGTTCAATTCTGGTTGCCACACTACTAGAAGGATGTGGAGGCTTTAGAGAGGGTGCAGAGGAGGTTTACCAGGATGTTGCCTGGTCTGGAGGGTATTAGCTATATTGAGAGGCTGAATAGACTCGGACTGTTTTCATTAGAAAGACAGAGGTTGAGGGGTGACCTGATAGAGGTCTACAAGATTATGAAGGACATAGATAGAGTGGATGGGCAGGCACTCTTTCCCAGGGTGGAGGTGTCAGTCACCAGGGGGCATAAGTTTAAGATCTGTGGGGCAAAGTTTAGAGATTTGCGAGGCAGGTTTTTTACACAGAGAGTGATGAGTGCCTGAAACGCGTTGCCAGGGGAGGTTGTGGAAGCAGATACATTAATGGTGTTCAAAAGGCATCTTGACAAACACATGGATAGGATGGGTATAGAGGGATACGGCACAAGGACGTACTGAGGGTTTTGGCAAAAGTTGGTATCATGGCCAGTACAAACCTGGAGAGCCGAAGGGCCTGTTCCTGTGCTGTATCGTTCTTTGTTCTTTTTCTACAAATTTCTAAAACTTACAGAATTATCTAATCTCACAGCTCCTTTTGCTTTTCCCATTTAGACTTTTTGCCTATGTGAATGAAGAGGTCTTGTTCTCAAAACCAACATTTGCTGCATTTGTTGCACTCTTAAACAACTACAACCGAATGACTGGCATTTCAGAAAAGTTCACAATGGAACAGCTGGGAGAACAAGACGTGTTTATCAGTGAGGTTATGAAGACTCCTGTCATGGACAAACTGTACAGGATTCTGCTGTCAAAGAGTAAGTATTTGATCACATTCTTTCAAAACGATATAGATGGATCGGTGGAGTGGCAATAAAGTGGTGATAGAACTTAACACAGAGAAGTGCGTGGTCATGTGAGGTACACAATAAATGGGAATATACTAAGAGGGGAAGATGACGGGTACACAGGTCCCTAAGTTAGCTAGGAAGGACCTAAAGAGAGAGCTAAGAAGAGCCAGGAGGGGACATGAGAAGTCTTTGGTAGGTAGGATCAAGGAAAACCCTGAAGCTTTCTATAGGTATGTCAGGAATAAATGAATGACTAGGGGAAGAGTAGGGCCAGTCAAGGACAGTAGTGGGAAGTTGTGCGTGGAGTCCGAGGAGATAGGAGAGGTGCTAAATGAATATTTTTCGTCAGTATTCACACAGGAAAAAGACAATGTTGTCGAGGAGAATACTGAGATACAGGCTACTAGGCTAGACGGGCTTGAGGTTCATAAGGAGGAGGTGTTAGCAATTCTGGAAAGTGTGAAAATAGATAAATCTCCTGGGCAGGGTGGGATTTATCCTAGGATTCTCTGGGAAGCTAGGGAGGAGATTGCAGAGCCTTTGGCTTTGATCTTTATGTCATCATTGTCTACATGAATAGTGCCAGAAGACTAGAGGATAGCAAATGTTGTCCCCTTGTTCAAGAAAGGGAGTAGAGACAACGCCGGTAACTATAGACCAGTGAGCCTTACTTCTGTTGTGGGCAAATTCTTGGAAAGGATTATAAGAGATAGGATTTATAATCATCTAGAAAGGAATAATTTGATTAGGGATAGTCAACACGGTTTTGTGAAGGGTAGGTTGTGCCTCACAAACCTTATTGAGTTCTTTGAGAAGGTGACCAAACAGGTGGACGAGGGTAAAGCAGTTGATGTGCTGTATATGGATTTCAGTAAAGCATTTGATAAGGTTCCCCACGGTAGGCTATTGCAGAAAATACGGAGGCATGTGATTGAGGGTGATTTAGCGGTTTGGATCAGAAATTGGCGAGCTGTAAGAAGACAGAGGGTGGTGGTTGATGGGAAATGTTCAGCCTGGAGTTCAGTTACTAGTGGTGTACCACAAGGATCTGTTTTGGGGCCACTGCTGTTTGTCATTTTTATAAATGACCTGGAGGAGGGCGTAGAACGATGGGTGAGTAAATTTGCGGATGACCCTAAAGTCTGTGGAGTTGTGGACAGTGCGGAAGGATGTTGCAGGTTACAGAGGGACATAGATAAGCTGCAGAGCTGGGCTGAGAGGTGGCAAATGGGGTCTAATGCAGAAAAGTGTGAGGTGATTCATTTTGGAAGGAGTAAGAGGAATACAGAGTATTGGGCTAATGGTAAGATTCTTGGTAGTGTGGATGAGCAGAGAGAACTCGGTGTCCATGTACATAGATCCCTGAAAGTTGCCACCCAGGTTGATAGGGTTGTTAAGAAGGTGTACGGTGTGTTAGCTTTTATTGGTAGAGGGATTGAGTTTCGGAGCCATGAGGTCATGTTGCAGCTGTACAAAACTTTGGTGCGGCCGCATTTGGAGTATTGCGTGCAGTTCTGGTCGCCGCATTATAGGAAGGATGTGGAAGCATTGGAAAGGGTGCAAAGGAGATTTACCAGGATGTTGCCTGGTATGGAGGGAAGATCTTATGAGGAAAGGCTGAGGGACTTGAGGCTGTTTTCGTTAGAGAGAAGAAGGTTAAGAGGTGACTTAATAGAGGCATTCAAGATGATCAGAGGATTGGATAGGGTGGACATTGAGAGCCTTTTTCCTCAGAAGGTGATGGCTAGCACGAGGGGACATAGCTTTAAATTGAGGGGAAATAGATATAGGACAGATGTCAGAGGTACGTTGTTTACTCAGAGAGTAGTAAGGGCGTGGAATTTCCTGCCTGCAACAGTAGTGGACTTGCCAACATTAAGGGCATTTAAATGGTCATTGGATAGACATATGGATGATAATGGAATAGTGTAGATGGGCTTTAGAGTGGTTTCACAGGTCGGCGCAACATCGAGGGCCGAAGGGCCTGTACTGCGCTGTAATGTTCTATGTTCTAAAGGCAGCAGTTCAAGTAGACAAGGTTGTAAAGAAAGCATATGGAATGTTCTCCTTTATTGGCAGAGGTATAGAATATAAAAGTAAGGATACAATGTGAGGATTGCATAAAATACTGGTGAGGCCACAACTGGAGTATTGTGTGCAGTTCTGGTCACCACATTACAGGAAGGGCGTAATTGCTCTGGAGAGAGTGCAGAGGAGGTTTACAAGAATGTTGCCAGGGTGAGAAAAGTATAGCTACGAGGAGAGATTGGATAGTTTGGGGTTATTTTCCCTGGAACAAAGAAGGTTGAGGGGTGACTTCATTGAGATGTACAAAATTATGAGGGCAAGAGATGGGGTGGACTGGACAAAATTGTTTCCCCTGATAGAAAATTCTGGAACCAGGGGTCATAAATTCAAAATAAGTGACGGAAGGTGTAGAGGGGACATGAGAATTAATAATTTTATGCAGAGGGTAGTGGGAGTCTGGAATTTGTTGCCCATGTTGGTGGTGGAGGCAGAGACCCTAAACTCTTTTAAAAAGTACCTTAATCTGCACCTTAAGTGCTGTAAGCTACAGGGCATCAAACGGTCTACACCTGGGCAGAAGTGGAACCAATGTCCATAAGATCTTAAGCCATAGGAGCAGAATTAGGTCACTCGGCCCATCGAGTCTGCTCCGCCATTCAATCATGGCTGATATTTTTCTCATCCCCATTCCTGCAATCTCCCCATAACCTCTGATCCCATTATTAATCAAGAACCTATCTATCTCTGTTTTAAAGACACTCAGTGATTTGGCCTCCACAGCCTTCTGCGGCAAAGAGTTCCACAGATTCACCACCCTCTGGCTGAATAAATTCCTCCTCATCTCTGTTTCAAAGGATCGTCCCTTTAGCCTGAGTTTGTGTCCTCTGCTTCCAGTTTTTCCTCCAAGTGTTTAGAAGGATGAGAGGGGATCTTATTGAAACTTAGAAGATACTGCGAGGCCTGGATAGAGTGGACGTGGAGAGGATGTTTCCACTTGTAGGAAAAGCTAGAACCAGAGGACACCATCTCATGGACAGCATGGTTTTGTGAAGGGGAGGTCGTGCCTCACTAATTTGATCAAGTTTTTCGAGGAAGTGACAAAGATGATAGATAAGGGAAAGGTAGTAGATGTTGTACACATGGACTTCAGTAAAGCCTTTGACAAAGTACCTCATGGTGGACTGGTACAAAAGGTGAATTTACGTTGGATCAGAGGCAAGTTGGCAAGTTGAATACAGAACTGGCTTGGGCACAGAAGACAGAGGGTAGCAATAAAAGGGTGCTTTTCCGAATGGAGGTGCTGTGCCTAGCGGCGTTCCACAGGGCTCAGTGCTGGGACACTTGTTGTTCGTGGTGTATATAAATGATTTGGAAGAAAATGTAGCTGGTCTGATTTGTAAGTTCACATACATCACGAAAATTGGAGGAGTTGCGGATAATGAAGAGGAATGTCAGAGGATAAAGCAAGATATAAACTGGTTGGGTGGAGAAATGGCAGATGGAGTTTAATCCGGACAAGTGTGGGGTCATGCACTTTGGAAGGTCAAATGCATGTAGGAATTACACAGTAAATGGTAGAATTCTGGCGAGTATTGACAGGCCGAGAGATCTGGGCGTGCATGTCCACCGATCACGGAAAATGGTAACGCATGTGGATAAGGTGGTCAAAAAGGCATTCGGCATGCTGGCCTTCATCGGTCGGGGCATTGAATACAAAAATTGGAAGTCATGTTGCAGCTGTACAGGACCTTTGTTAGGCCTCATTTGGAATATTGTGGTCGCCACACTACCAGAAGGATGTGGATGCTTTGGAGAGTGTACAGAAACGGTTTACTAGAGTGTTGCCTGGCATGGAAGTTATTAGCTATGAGTAGAGGTTAGATAAACCTGGGCTGTTCTCACTGGAACGACGGAGGTTGAGAGGCAACCAGAGGTCTATAAGATTACAGTGGCATGGACAGAGCGGATAGTCAGATGCTCTTTCCTAGGGTAGGAGAGTCGAGTACTAGAGGACATAGGTTTAAAGTGCGTGGGGAAAAGCTTATAACAGATGTGCGAGGCAAGTTTTTTTACACAGAGGGTGGTAAATATATGGAACGTGTTGCCTGGGGAGGTGGTGGGAGCAGGTACGACCGCGGCATTTAAGGGGCATCTAGACAAATATAGGAATAGGGTGGGAATATAAGGATACGGACTCCGTAAGCGCTTACGGTTTTAGTTTAGGCAGGTACCATGGTCAGCGCAGGCCTGGCGGGCCGAAGGGTGTGGAAGGTGGGATTAGAAAGGTATCTGGATGTCCGAGAGTTGACATGGACAAGATGGGCCAACTGGCCGCCTTCTGTGCTGGAAATTGTCTGTGATTCTATGATTCTATTCTCTGTGATCTACAAAAGGAATTTGTTAAGGTGCTGCAGAAACGGCCTGACAGCACAGTTACAGCTCATGGAATAAAAGCAACAGTTCGCAACATGGATACAAAATTGGTTGAGTGACAAGTTTGTGGTTATTTTCTGAAATGGAGGCATGTTTTGTAATGGGATTCACTAGGATTCCGTATGAGAACCGCTGATTTTATTGCCCTTCATTAACTACTTAGATTTGAATGTGCAAGGAATAATTTCAAAATATGCAGATGACACAAAACCTGGAATCCTAAAATGTGACGTTGTTTACATTTAACAGTGTTCATCAGGCACCACGGTAGCATTGTGGATAGCACAATTGCTTCACAGCTCCAGGGTCCCAGGTTCGATTCCGGCTTGGCTCACTGTCTGTGCGGAGTTTGCACATCCTCCCTGTGTGTGCGTGGGTTTCCTCCGGGTGCTCCGGTTTCCTCCCACAGTCCAAAGATGTGCAGGTTAGGTGAATTGGCCGTGATAAATTGCCCTTAGTGTCCAAAATTGCCCTTAGTGTTGGGTGGGGTTGCTGGGTTGTGGGGATAGGGTGGAGGTGTTGACCTTGGGTAGGGTGCTCTTTCCAAGAGCCGGTGCAGACTCGATGGGCCGAATGGCTTCATTCTGCACTGTAGATTCTATGATATTCTATGATATCATTTAATCATCTGCTCTAAAAAACATTATTTTTTAAAATTAATTTAGAGGGCCCAATTCATTTTTTCCAATTAAGGGGCAATTTAGCGTGGCCAATTCACCTAGCCTGCACATCTTTTGGGTTGCGGGGGTGAAACCTACGCATGCACGGGAAGAATGTGCAAACTCCACACGGACAGTGACCCAGAGCCGGGATCGAACCTGGGACCTCAGCGCCGTGAGGCAACAGCAGTATAAAAAAAATTATTGAATCATTATGTGACATCCTAAACAGCATCATTTTGTGCTCATTTCGGATCACTTCATTACTTACAAAATGGTCAATTGACATCAAAACCGATCAGAGCTGTTCATGAAGAAAACTTCAAGTTCTCGAGATCATATAAAATGTAACAAAGCGGCAGAGATCAGTTGACGACATCAACAATATTGGGCAGGATTCCCTGCTTCAGAAACTAAGTGTTGCCGCCGGGACTGAATCGTTGGATATCTACAACTAAATTGGCGCCGATCCCGGAGCAATTCATGATCGTTAATGGGCGAGCACCAGCACCACATGGAATTTGAGCAATTCCAATGAAAAATGGTGTCCGATTCGATGGGCTCAGGACTGCCACTCGAGAAGCTGCAGCCACATATTAGTCCTCCACTCCCCACACAAACTCACCCCAGCCAACAAGGTAACAATACGAAGAGTGGCACCCCAGTTCGGGACGTAGAGCTGGACTTCGTGAAGGAGAGGCGGGGTGGGGAGGAGGCTGTTCCCTGGGGTGGGAAAGAGGCTGCTACCTATCGAAGTACCCTCGGCCAGGGCGCAGGTGTCAGAGGCCGTTAGCGACAAGGGCCACACAGCCAGGAACGCACAGCGGTGCCGGAAGAAGTTGCTTGGCCTCCTCAGGGCAGCCAGGTTGAGTAGGCAACACCGTGCCCCTGGCATCAACTCCCGTCCCACACACCCGTAACCCCCGCCCCCCTCACACCTGGAGGGCGGCCAAACCCCAACCGCCGGCAGTCTGCTCACACTCCACCCTGCACCACATGCCAGTGCCCATATGGTCAGCAATGGCCGGGTGCCCTAGCAACAAATGCCAGCAGCTGCCCACCTCTGTTTCCAACTGCCTAACACTGTGTGCTTTCTCTCTCCCTCTCACGCCCCCCCACCCCCCACCCCCTCCCCAGGAGAAAGTGGCGCAGAACCGCAGAGAGAAAGAGTAAACCGGAGGAAGCCTGCTGGACCTGCAGCCCCTCACTGTTGCAGAGCAGCGGCACTGAACTGGGTCAGTGGGCCAGAGAGAGGGCAGTCGCTAAGGCAGAGATTGGCATCGGGCAACCAAGTGAGCCCTTGCTGTGTAGCAGTGTACCTATGGCATGCGGTGCATGACCACCCTTCACCACCCACACACCATCCCCTCACCACCTTCACACCACCTGTCGTGTTAATCAACCTGGGGTAACACGGACTGAGGGCATTGCCCTTTTTGCCAGCCATTTGCAAGGTGGTGCGTTACACGCTGCAGAAGAGGGTCTTTGGCAGTCTCTTCACGAATGCTGATCACTCTTTCATCTGAGGCTGGGAGGTTGCTGGCACACAGCTGCATCTGTGCCTCAATCTGGCGGATGAAGTCACAGGGCGAGGGGATGGAGCGGGACAGGGCATCCGCAATTATCAGCTCCTTGCCTGGTGTGTATACTAACTCAAAATCGTACCTTCGGAGTCGAAGGAGAATGCGCTGAAGCCTAGGCGTCATGTCATTCAAGTCCTTATGAATGATGTGCACCAAGCGGCTGGGGTCAGTCTCCACTGTGAATGTTGGTAGACCGTAGACGTAGTCATGGAACTTTACAATGCTGATTAGAAGGGCCAGGCACTCTTTTTCTATTTGGATGTACCTCTGTTTAGTAGGAGTCATGGCCCTTAACGCATAAGCAACTGGAGCCCAGGACGAGGAGTCATCCCTATGGAGGAGCACTGCGCCAATGCCGTCCTGGCTTGCACTGGGGAGATTTTTGTTTCCATGTTGGGTCACAAAACGCTAGTACCGGAGCAGTGGTGAGCTTTGCCTTGAGCTCGAGCCACTCTGCTTGATATGTGGGTAGCCACTGGAATGCAGTGCACTTCTTCACCAGATGCCTGAGAGTCGTGGTGTGTGAAACCATGTTGGGAATGAATTTTCCCAAGAGGTTCACCATTCCGAGGAAGCGTAGTACCGCCTTCTTGTCTTCCGGGGTCTTCATAGCTTTAATGGCCTTGACCTTGTCTGAATCTGGTCGCACACCCTGCTGGAATATCTGGTCGCCCACTTTGATTGACATGCCAAAGGAGCACTTGGCCTTGTTCACTTGAGTCCGTTTGCATGGACACGTCGAAAGACTTGTTTGAGACGAGATATGTGTTCCTCGGGGGTCGTGGACCATATGATTACATCATCTACGTAGACACGCACACCCTGAACGCCCTCCATCATCTGCTCCATGATCCTGTGGAAGATTTCAGAGGCTGAGACAATGCCGAACCGCATACGGTTATATAACAGTACCTGCCAAATGGTGTGTTGAACATGCAGAGCTTCCTGCTGGACTCATCCAGTTGTATCTACCAGAAACCACGCGTTGCATCCAGCTTAGTGAAGAATTTGGCATGTACCATCTCACTGGTCAGTTCCTCCCGCTTCGGGGTCAGGTAGTGTTCCCGCATTATGTTCCGGTTAAGATCTTTGGGATCTATGCATATCCGCAACTCTCCTGAGGGCTCCTTCACACAGACCATCGAGCTGACCCAGTCAGCCGGTTCCGTCACTTTGGAGATGATGCCCTGGTCTTGGAGCTCCTGTAGCTGTGCCTTCAGAGGAGCTGGCACCCGGCTTGGTGCATGGATTACAGGCGTGGCATCAGGCCTGAGTAGGGTCTTGTAGCAGTATGGCAGAGTGACCATTCCATCAAACACATCCGGATATTGAGCAAGGTTGTCATCAATGTCAGCCTGAAGATCCACATTGGAAGAGGACATGGCATGGACTCGCTGTACGAGGTTGAGTAGCTTGCATGCATGGGCACCAAGCAGGGATGCCTTATCAGGCTTGACGATTTTGAATCGCAGTGTGACATTGATGGTCTTGTTGGAGACAAACAGATGACAAGATCCTAGTGCAGTTATGGCATTGCCATTATAATCGAGGAGCTGGCAGGCTGGTGGAAGAATTTGGGGTTGCTTTTTAATGCGGTCAAAATCAGCTTGAGAGATGAGATTGGCTGAAGCGCCAGTGTCCAGCTTGAACTGGATGCTGCATTGATTAACGTGTACGACAGCACGTCATTCGTCCGCAGAATCCACATTGAGGATAGGTAGGCATCTTGCTGAATTTGAAGAGGCATACTCACATGTAGTGATGATGCGCACACGATAGGGGGACTCCAGGCAGTCGTCCTCTGTATCCGTAGTGCTACCAGGATCAGAATTCAGTAAACCTTGCTGTACACATCGAACGCGCTTGCGTTGGAATTGGGATCACTGGCCCTTGACTGGTGGTGCAGACTTGCACAAGGCTGCATAGTGTCCAGACTTCCGCAATTTAAACATCGCCTGCCTTTTGCAGGGCATTGCCGCTTTAAGTGGGCGGTGCCGCAGTTCCAGAACGGTCTTGAATTTGGTCTTGTCCTGGCCGTCGGTAAAATTAAGCGAGTTGAAAATCTGGATGGCTTGGTACCCCGCAGTTGATAGGAGCAGCACGATTTTTCTGGCACCGGACGCATCCTCGAGGTCTGAGGCCTCAATGTAAAGAAGGAACCTTTGCTTGAAGACCTGCCAGAGATCCGTAGCTGTGGAGGCGTCTGGATCTTCTCCATGCCGCTGGAAGGCACTTGCTGGTCGTCACGGAATCACTCGAGGTAAACCATTTAGAGATAGTAGACTACTGGTACCATGTCGTGTTAATCACATTGGGGTAACACGGACTGCAACTAAATGCAGTTGTACTTGAAAATAGACTCCAAACTTTGATGTAGGTTCAATACGCTTTACTGAACTTCTTAAGCAGTGCCCACAATTCGCTGTGGGTTTGACACTCTACTAATCTAAGTGTGCTTTCTATAAGTAACTAGACCAGACTAGCTCTGAGCCACGTGTAGAAGGTGCTAACTGATATATACACCCTGACTGTCACTACTGTTGTCACCAGTGGAAAGAGGCAGAGTGTTGATGCCTCGTGTGTTATATAGTGGGAGACCACCTTCTAGTGTTCTGCCCGGTGATTGGTTGTGTTCTGGGCTGTGTGTTGATTGGCTGTACTGGGTGTCTGTCACTGCCTGTCTGTATCTCATTATGTGCATGAGTGCATATCATGACACCACCCATCACCCCCAATCCACACCGATCCAATCATCCAATCATGTCTTTGTGCCTAGCAGGGTCATCTGGCGACAAGGTGGGCAATTCTGGTGTCTTCATCCCCAACCCCAACCAGATTCCAGCGACAAGGAGACAACGGATGGTGAAGAGAGCTTCCAAACGCCAGTCCAAGACACCCTGGAGCACCAGTCCGGGACCACAACGACTTTCAGTCACAGCTGTATCCAAAACCTTCCACCATCCAGAGACACTCACCTCAGTTGTGCATGTTAGTGAAGAGGCCGCTGGGGCACTGTCTGGTGCGCACCACACACTTGCAGCAGTAAATCAGGTGAAAGTCGTATCCCCAACCCATTGTGACTGGGCTAACCTCTGGAGCACCACTGCAATGTCCAGTTGGAGAGTGGCCGACCCCAGGGACCAGCCGCCATCCAGGCGGGTCTCGGACATCAGGAAAGGGCGGTCCCACCGATAATGGAGATACAGACACAGAGCCAGAGACTACATGAGTGGTTGTCAGCAAACATCCAGCAACTGCAGGTGCATATGGAGGAGTCCAATGCCTGCAGGGACAGGAGGCGTTGCAGACCATGAGTGCCAACCAAGCAAGCACTGCATGGGTGGCCTCCACGGTGGAGGCCTTGGGGGTGAAGGAATCGACCATTGGTCAGGGTGTCCAAGGCCTGGATTAATCTGTGAGGGCAGCGACCGAGACGCAGGACAGTGTTGCCTTCTCACAAGCAGCTATTTGGAGAGCCATCTAGACACAACAGTGCTGCTCCAGAGCTTGGCCCAGTCACAATGGGTTGTGGCCGATGGCGTTGACAGCATTGTCCGGGCTCTGGCTGACATGAGTCAGTCCCAGAGGGAGGTGGCACAGTCCCTATGCTCCACGAGTGTGAGCCTGGAGACCCTGGTCAAGAAGAGAGCGCATTGCATGGGGCGGATTTTGGTGGGGTGGGAGTGGGGGGTTATGGGGGTGGGACGGGATTTTCGTGCCGTTGGCCAGGTCTCATAGTCAGTGAACCTGGAGGCAGTTAGAGACCCCCATGCGCACCAGTCCTGGCGCACAAGTTGTGCAACGTCCTGTGCCTACCCGGGCCCCATGCCCTGTCCACGGTGGCCTTCCTCCCCATTCTTCTCATCAGACGAGGTCTGGCGTTCATTCCTCCTTCTCCAGGACATTGCACCCCCGCTGCTTCGCGATGTTGTGGAGGATGCAGCCGGACACCACAATGTGGGAGACTCCATTAACACTATACTGGAGGGCTACTCCAGAGAGGTCCAGGCACCTGAACTTTATCTTCAGGATGATGACGCACCGCTCAATCACTACCCCGGTCGTAGCATGGATGTCGCTGCAGCAGGTCTCCGCTTCAGTCTTTGGTCTCCGGATAAGCGCCATCAACCACAATTGCAGCGGATAACCCCTGTTGCCCAAGAGCCAATCCCTCACCCGGGGGTGCACCTCAAAGCTGTCAAGAGGCATTGAATGTGCCAAGATGAAGGCTTCGTGCACACTGTCCAGGTATTGGCCACAGGCGTGCATGATGTGCAGCTCATGGTCACACACCAGCTGCACGTTCATTGAGGAACCCCTTTTGGTTTGTGGAGACCGACCCTTCATGGGTGCTCATAGGGGGACATGCATCCTGCCAATCACTTCCTGAACCTGGGGCATCCTGGCATCGGTGGTGAACATCACTTCCCAGGCATCTTGGTGGGCACGGTCCACAACGAAACTGATATACCGAGCACACAAGGCCTCCGTTATAGCAGGGAAAAACCTGTGCACCGAGGTCTGCGAGATCCCAGACAGTTCCCCACTGGGCGACTGGCAGGACCCAGTAAAAGTTCACGGCGTAAATGTTCAGGGCGAGCGTCACCTTGATGGCCACCAGGAGCGGTGTCCTCCAATTTATTGTGGCCAATCCGCCTAACCTGCACATCTTTAGACTGAGAGGAAACCAGAGCACCCGGAGGAAACCCACTCAGACACGAGGAGAAGTTGCAAATTCCGCACAGTCAGTCAGCCGAGGCCGGAATTTAACCCAGGACCTGGAGCTGTGAGGCAGCAGTGCTAACCACTGTGCCACCGTACCAAGGTGGCAAACATCTCAACATTCACTTGAGAAAAGAAAATCTGGGCCATTGACTACCATATCTTCTACATCCATGTGTGGACACACTCTCACAACAGAACTGTTTTAACTGTGACAATGAAAGTGAAGATTTCATTGATGTTTACACTTTGATAGTGGCTGTGACCCGTCATGCTTCCCATCACAGTGTTAAGTAACTTATAAATGATTTATTTTGTGACACAGCCATATCCCTGTCCAATTCATAAAGGGTGATCAGCAGCAATATGAGAGAGATACTTAAGTGTAAGACAATTAAACTTCTCCACATCTCCAGAACATAGGCACAATAGACAATAAAATCATAATCATTTCAGTCGCCAATCCACTTCTTCACTGTCAAACCTCAATTCCATACCACCACAACTCAGGAACATGCACATGGGTGATGCATTCCATGTCATGTTTAAACCAAAGGCGGTTGAGGACCCGGGTTCGAATCCTGGCCCGGGTCACGGACTGTGTGGATTTTGCACATTCTCCTCATGCCTGCGTGGGTTTCACCCCCACAACCCAAAGATGTGCAGGTTAGGTGGATGGGCCATGCTAAAATTGGCCCTTAATTGGAGAAAAAAAATAATTGGGTACTCTAAATTTACAAAAACAAATGTTTAAACCAAAGTCACCCGCCTTTAACTTCACTTTGTGATTGGGAAATGCAGAGGCCACACTCTCAGTAATCAATGTGCAGCTGGAGGAATGGCTTCCTACACTGCAGCACCTCCATGGTGCTGTCCCCTCGGTTTGAGTCACTGCCACTGGGCAGAGCTGAGAGCATGATCACAGCCTAGGGGAGACTGCAACTTCGAGGCTGGGGAAGAGCAAGGCTCTGTGGATTGAGCCGAAGTGCGAGGCTGTGGCCAAGAGCAGGAGGACAGACTGAGAGGGAGAATGGGTTAGAGGTCAAGAGTGTAGCCGCAGCCTTGGGGAGAGCATTAGACCATGGTCTAGAGATAATAATGGGTCTCAGGCTGAGCATGAGCATGGCCTGGGACCAAGGGCAAGGCCACGAGTTGTGATTTTGTGTCTGGTGTGGAGTGGGGCTGGTGAACAAAGAGATGGGAGCGCTCCCCATCAGGGCAAATTGGAAAAATCCAAATGGTGGGACAATAGAGGAGGAAGAGAGGATGAGTGAGTGAGTGAGGGCTGAGGGAGAGGGAAAGGAGGGCTTGGGTGAGTTTTCTATTCATTAATGGGATGTGGGCATCATTGGCTAGGCGAGCATTTATTACCCTTCCCTAATGGCTCTTGAGAAGGTGGTAATGAGTCACCAGCTTTGACAAAGAGACATCGGACTAGAAACGTTCGCTCTTTTCTCTCCCTACAGATGCTGCCAGACCTGCTGAGATTTTCCCGCATTTTCTCTTTCGTAATGAGTCACCTTCTTAAACTGCTGCAGTCTGTGTGGTGTTAGGGAGAAAGTTCCAGTATTTTGATCCAGGGAATGAGTGCAGAAGAGGCTTAATGATCACTTTTGACATTAAATATGACCAAAAGTGAGCATTGGCATCAAAAGGTGGAAATGAGCGTGGACAACTGATGAGAAACTGGTTCCAAATTATTCCTTTTTGATGTCAAATAATATCAAATGACTAGTGATCATTTTGAGTATGTTTGAATGCAAAATGATGTCAAAATGATGTCAGGGAGAGCATGGTGGCACAGTGGTTAGCACTGCTGCTTCACAGCAGCAGGTACCCAGGTTGAATTCTTGGCCGTAGGGTGACTGTGTGGAGTCTGCACGTTGTCCCCATTTCTACGTGGGTTTCCTCTGGGTGCTCCGGTTTCCTCCCACAGTCCAAAGTGGGTTAGGTCGGGTTACGGGGATAGGGAAGGTTGAGAGGAGAATTGATCAAAGTATTCAAACCGTGAAGGGTCTGAACAGAGTAGATAAGAAGAAACTGTTCTCATTGATGAAAAAATTGACAACCAGAGAGCACAGTGGTGAATGGTTATGATCTGAGAGTTTGGTGGACACAGATTCAATCAGAGGTTTGATGAAGATTTGGACAATTCTCTGAAGATAAATGATTTGCTGGGTTAAGGAGAAAAAGCAGTGGATTTGGAATGGTTGAGTGACTCTTACAGAGGGCAAGCTTGGACATGGCGGACAAATGGTCCCCTTCTCTGCTTTAATTATCCAATAATTCTCTGATATTTCAGGAGACAGGCTTTCAAATTGCAGGTAAATTCAATTTTTTGTATTTTATCTCTTGCAGTCTCTGGGATTTATCTGGAGTGTTGGTGAGTTACTGAATATGTCAGATTGCAATGCAGATCATCAGATTCAAACAATACTGTAACTATTTCTCATATATCTCAGGCTCTGTGAATCACACAAAGTCTGTAACACACACAATCACACACTGTAACGCACAATGTGACAACATATCACAGCATCTTTGGAAGTATTTAATGGTCTGTATTTCGGATGTCTTGTTCCCTCTTCACAGAAATGTACAATTCCATGGTGGAGTTTGAGGAGGACCTGAAGAAGATGTGGTTTGGTCTCTACTCCAGAGCCAGCAATGTTCTCGATTCTAGTGGTTTCGAACATGTCTTTTCAGGTAGGTAATGGTTTGAACAAACTGTGTGAACTCCTCACAGCTATTGAGCCGAGGGAATCTGCAGCACCTACAATTAAAAGTTCCCATCGCACCTCGAAATCTGTGTATTACCTGGGTCAGTGCTGTAACATGGCTGAACCTTGTGATGTGGTTTAACAAGATACACCTTCATCATCACACACTCATCACCACACTTTCACCATTAACTTCACAATCTAGTTTCTCCTTTCACATGTTCACTATTAAACTCTCACTGACACAATCTCACTGTGACCATCTCACCATCACACACTGACCATCAAACTCTCATTATTAGTTTCACTTATACACTTCCATTACTACACCCTCACTGTCCCATTTTCACCATCATGCTCTCATGATTAACTTTGTCATCCCCCATTGAGTCACAGTCATTTAATAGCACAGAAGGAGTCCATTCAGCCCATTGAGTCTATGCCAGCTTCCGATGGAACAATCCAGTCAAGCCCATTCCTGTCGCCTTGTAAAGTTTATTATCCTCAAATTATATCCTAATTCCTTGTGAAATCATTGGGCAGGATTCTCCGTCATCCGACACCGAAATCGGGAAAGGCAATTGGACAGAGAATCGGTTTTGATGCCAAAATCATGGCGGGCACCAGGTCCACGCCAAATCGTAATTCTCCAGTGCCTCGACAGTGGCTTCAATGCGTTCCAGTCCGCAGCCATGCAGCTGCGCATGCCACCAACTGGCCGCTGTGAGCTTAGCACCAAGGCTCGTATGGGTGTGTGTCCCTGGGTGTCCTCTGGCCTCAGATGACTCATCAATGGGATGGGGCGCTCCAGCACAACCAGTGCCATCTTGTTGGCTGATCACCTGAAGCTTGATTAGTGGCAAAAGGTGTGAATTGTATTGAATTGCATTCTTCTTCTTCTTGAAGCTAAGTAGTGTGACTCATCTTAGTTTAGCTGAGTTCTATATAAAAGGCAGATACAAAGCGCAATAAGCTTGTGTACAGTGAAGTCGAGGAGTGAGTGAGACAGCTGGAGTGAGGTAGAAACTTGGTAATTTGGTGCAGTGAGGTAATCAAGAAAGGCAAGTGGTAAATCTAATTGTCCTGTTTTTCAGTTAAAAGTTCAGTGTCTAGCTTAGTGTCTGATTGGCTGAAGCTGCCCCCACTCCTAATTGTGGAGTGGCAGTAATCTCAGTCACCTGAAGCCTGATTAGTGGCAAAAAGGTGTGAATTATATTGAATTACATTCTTCTTCTGTTTGAAGCTGAGTAGTGTGACTCATCTTAGTTTAGCTGAGTTCTATATAAAAGGCATCTGTCACCAAAACTGTCACCAAATCCCCAACTCTGCCCGACTGTCACCAAATCCACACCCTGCCCCAACTGTCACCAAATCCCCACCCTGCCCCAACTGTCACCAAATCCCCACCTCTGCCCGACTGTCACCAAATCCCCAACTCTGCCCGACTGTCACCAAATCCACACCCTGCCCCAACTGTCACCAAATCCCCACCTCTGCCCGACTGTCACCAAATCCCCACCTCTGCCCGACTGTCACCAAATCCCCACCCTGCCCCAACTGTCACCAAATCCCCACCTCTTCCCGACTGTCACCAAATCCCCACCTCTGCCCTAACTGTCACCAAATCCCCACCCTGCCCCAACTGTCACCAAATCCCCACCTCTGCCCGACTGTCACCAAATCCCCACCTCTGCCCGACTGTCACCAAATCCCCACCTCTGCCCGACTGTCACCAAATCCCCACCTCTGCCCGACTGTCACCAAATCCCCACCCTGCCCCAACTGTCACCAAATCCCCACCTCTGCCCGACTGTCACCAAATCCCCACCTCTGCCCAACTGTCACCAAATCCCCACCTCTGCCCGACTGTCACCAAATCCCCACCTCTGCCCGACTGTCACCAAATCCCCACCTCTGCCCGACTGTCACCAAATCCCCACCTCTGCCCGACTGTCACCAAATCCCCACCTCTCCCCGACTGTCACCAAATCCCCACCTCTGCCCGACTGTCACCAAATCCCCACCCTGCCCCAACTGTCACCAAATCCCCACCTCTGCCCGACTGTCACCAAATCCCCACCTCTGCCCAACTGTCACCAAATCCCCACCTCTGCCCGACTGTCACCAAATCCCCACCTCTGCCCGACTGTCACCAAATCCCCACCTCTGCCCGACTGTCACCAAATCCCCACCTCTGCCCGACTGTCACCAAATCCCCACCTCTGCCCGACTGTCACCAAATCCCCACCTCTGCCCGACTGTCACCAAAACTCAAACACTTTCCCTGACTATCGTTGCACGGAGTTGGAACCACATGGAATAAAGTTCTATATGGGAATCTCTGCCTACAGCTCATCTTATTATCCACCCTGTGTATTCACAGACATAGAATAATAGAATTCCTACAGTGCAATAGGAGACCATTCGGCCCATCAAGTCTGCACTAGCCCTCAGAAAGAGGCCTACCGAGGCCCATTCTCCACTGCCCTATCCCCGTAACCTCACCTAACCTGCACACCTTTTGACTGTGGGAGGAAACCGGAGCACGTGTAGGAAACCCACGCTGACACGGGGAGAACGTTCAAACGCCACACACACAGTCACCCCAAGGCTGGAAATGAACTCAGCTCCCTGGCGCTATGAGGCAGCAATGCTGACACTGTGTCAGTGTGCCATCCATGTGCCACCATACTGCCCCTGTGCCACCATGCCACACCTGTCCAACCATGTCACATCCACAGTAACCCTGTTTTAGAGTCCATGGATGGATTTTTCTCACCTCCCACCCACTCCCCATGGCATGTTTTGCAGCTGGTGGCAGGAACTTCTGGTTCCACCACTGTCAATGGGTTTCCCCATTGCTTGCACCCTCTCCCATTGGGGAACACGTGGCAGGAGGTTGCCGTCACCGGGACTGCAAGATCCTGCCGGAGGGAACAGCCGGACAATTTGGACCTATTACTTTCTGCCTTAAACTGTAGCCAGTAAGAACTCATTATTTCCTACTCCAGGGCCATCTCTCTCTCCACATTTCGTGCACCTTAGTATTACTCACAGGGAATCCCTCCCAGTTGCCACATATCTGCCAAGTTAACTTGAACCTTCCCCCAATAATACTAACAAAGAACATGGTGCCAGCCCTGGCCTGCCAGGCTCTGGAGCACCGCTGCAATGTTAGTGGCTCTGGTACAGGCCGCCTGTGAGAAGGCAGCCCTGTCTTGGGCCTCAACCATCACCTACACAAATTGCCCAGGCCTTGATGCCATTGCCAAAGCCTTCGCCCCCATGGATACAACTTGTGCAGTGTTGGCCTGGTGATGGATCTCTGTGTCTATTCTGAACCCTGGATATGCATTATCCCTTCTTAGTTCCCAAATAACAGAAATTCAGGCTGTTTTTTTTTTTGCAAAGTTACGTTGAACTTTAGTCGTCAGCTTTAGTGTCTACTGGTAAATTCTTTGTTACAATACAAACTTAGGTCAGATTGATTGTCTTTAGAGAATACAGTAGTTGAGTTAAATATACAACTCGTGGTAATACTTCAAATCATAATACACAGTACAAAATTACAGATTAATTTAAACAAAGGAAAAATGGCAACAGCAAAGGCAGCAGCAAGTCATAGGTTTCAGAAAGTGATAGATTGATTCCGGAATGAAATTTTCCATCCCGACAAGAGAGTTTTAAGAAGATCATTATCTTAAAGTTTCGCCTTCTTTACAGCTGTGATTGGCTTCAACTAATTTATAATTCACTCAATTCGACCAAATTGTCTGTCTGTCAATTAGAGATAAATGTTTTGGTGTGATTTTGTAATTTTCCATACCCTGGCTTGCCAATTATGCCTCTAACATTAATAAGATTAACACAGTTTTCAAAAAGTCATTATGACCCTGACTGACTGTTACCATGGAAACGGACCTGTCCAGGCCTGGGAAGGCATCTGCATACGATGCAGTCTTTTGTCACTGGACTTGGATTCTGGCCAGTCTCGAACAACTTGCAAAATGTGAACATTTAAAGTCTTATCTGATTATTTCCCAGCTAGTCAGTTTTCCTCACTCTAATGGTTAATATGATTTAGTCAATTACTCTTAATGATTTCTTAATTAAACCTTTTATCTACCTCATCTACAGCTAACCAGAAAATCGGATTTCTATCACCTGGGTGGCACATATGGTCGGCTTGTTGGTTGGACCCCTCCAACTGCACCTGCAGGCATCGGATGCTTGCCAACCACCCCCTCATGCAGTCCCTGGTTCTGCAAACGCATCTCCATGATCGATGGGGCCATCCTTTCCAGACCGAAATCTGTCTGGATGACAGCTAGTCTCTGGGGTCAACCCACCCTCCGAGCGTCCGCCCTATCGGGGTTACTACCTCCACCTGTTGCACTGCAGCAAGTGTTGATGGTGTTGGAGACTGCTGTGACGGAAAGTCGCTGCCTTCCCCGGACTTGAGCTCCGGGCTGTCATGGGATGCGGGTTAAGGGCTCCCGTCGCTGTCCGTATCCTCGCCATCGCCGCTTTCCTCATGTGGTTGTGGTTGGTGCCGGTTATGGGGGACAACAGAAGGGCCCACGCCATCACCAGGAGCTCCTGCAAGAGACATGATTGGACTACAGGCCGGGGTGGAGTGGGGTTGGTGGGAGTGTATGGTGGGAGGGGGTTGTTTGGGGAGAGGGAATGGGGCTGGTGGTGGAGATGGGGTGTGGAGGTGGTGGTGGAGGAGCAGGGATGTGGGGTGGAGGTGTCTGAATGGTGGTGGGTGTGGGGCGGGGGTGGGTGGAGGGGTGGTAATGGGGGTCGTGGTTTGGGGATGACACATGTGCCGTGTGGAACTGCAACTCTGGCGGGGGTCTCGCCTCCTTGCCTGAAGCCGAGGCCCACCTCGGCAACTTCCCTTTTTCCAGGCCCATCGACCATGTTCAGTGCCCTCTGTTCCATTGTGGTGAAGGGCCACAGGTCTGGCCGTCCCCCTCCAGTCTTCTCCATCTCACGACGATTATGAGCAGCCTTCTCCTGGGGGCAGGAACAGAAAATGCACAGTATTAGACAGTGCGGCGCATGCAGGCCAGGGGTTGGTAGCTGGCGGTTTCAATCGCCAAGGCACCTGGTCATGGCGGCCGGTATGGGTGCCGGCATGTAGTGTGGGGTGGGGGTTTGGCCGCCCTCCAGGTGGGATAGGGGGCGGGGGGGATTACAGGTGTGCAGGACAGGGGTTGGTGACATGGCACAGTGCTGCCTACTCGCCCGAGCCACCCTGAGGCGGCCGTGAAGTTTTATTCAGCACTGCTGGCTGGTCATAGCGATGTTGCCCATGGCACTCACGACCTTTGCCACCTGCATCCAGGCACAGCGAAATGCGGTGGCCAGCAGCCTTCTTTCCACCCCGGGGTGCAGGGTCACCTGACTCCCTCCATGGCATTCAGCAGGGTCTCAAGTTCAGGGGCCGCTCTCCTTGCTGCCATCTTGTTGGCTGGGATGGTGTGTGGGGGGAGTGAAGTGTGTATCTGCAGCTTGTCAGCCTCCTGGGTGTCAATCCCGAACCCGGCGAATCAGGCACCATTTCTCATTGGAATCGATCGTGTTCTACGAGACACCGGTGCTAGTCGCTTAATGGCCGGTGAATTTTTACAGAGGGATATGGCACATGGAAATGCTGAGGGCTTTGGCCAAGGTTGGTATCACGATCGGCACAGGCTTGGAGGACCGCAGAGCCTGTTCCTGTGCTGTATTGTTTTTTGTTCTTTGTTCTGAATTGGTCTAGGTGCAGCATCAATTTTGCTGTCTTGGAACTCCACAAGTCCTGCTCCGGCGTGAACACTTATCTCAGGAATGGAGAATTCTGCCCAGTGCCACTTGTAACTTGGCCATTTTTCCCAGAAAACACAGAGCCAGGTCTAGCGTGGTCAGAATTCAAGTGACAGACTTCACCCAAAGCAATGTCTGCAGATTTCTCATCAAATCCCCCAGATACTAAAAAAGCTATAAAGAAAAGTAAGATAGATTATGAGAGTAAACTTGCTCAGAATATAAAAACAGATAGTAAAAGTTTCCACAAATACATAAAATAAAAAAGAGTGGCTCAGGTAAATATTGGTCCTTTAGAGGATGAGAAGGGAGATTTAATAATGGGAGATGAGGAAATGGCTGAGGAACTGAACAGGTTTTTTGGGTCAGTCTTCACAGTGGAAGACACAAATAACATGCCAGTGACTGATAGAAATGAGGCTGTGACAGGTGAGGACCTTGTGATGATTGTTATCACCAAGGAGATGGTGATGGGCAAGCTAATGGGGCTAAAGGTAGACAAGTCTCCTGGCCCTGATGGAATGTATCCCAGAGTGCTAAAAGGGATGGCTAGGGAAATTGCAAATGCACTAGTGATAATTTACCAAAATTCACGAGACTCTGGGGTGGTCCCGGCAGATTGGAAATGAGCAAACGTGACACCACTATTTAAAAAAGGAGGTAGGCAGAAAACGGGTAATCATAGGCCAGTTAGTTTAACTTCGGTAGTAGGGAAGGTGCTGGAATCTATCATCAAGGAAGAAATAGCGAGGCATCTGGATGGAAATTGTCCTATTGGGCAGACGCAGCATGTGTTCATAAAGGGCAGGTCGTGCCTAACTAATTTAGTGGAAATTACCAGTGCGGTAGATAACGGGGAGTCAATGGGTGTGGTATATCTGGATTTCCAGAAAGCTTTTGACAAGGTGCCACACAAAGGTTGCTCCATAAGATAAAGATGCATGGCATTAAGGGTAAAGTAGTAGCATGGATAGAGGATTGGTTAATTAATAGAAAGCAAAGAGTGGGGATTAATGGATGTTTCTCTGGTTGGCAATCAGTAGCTAGTGGTGTCCCTCAGGGATCAGTGTTGGGTCCACAATTGTTCACAATTTACATAGATGATTTGGAGTTGGGGACCAAGTGCAATGTGTCCAAGTTTGCAGACGACACTAAGGTGAGTGGTAAAGCAAAAAGTGCAGAGGATACTGGAAGTCTGCAGAGGGATTTGGATAGGTTAAGTGAATGGGCTAGGGTCTGGCAGATGGAATACAATGTTGACAAATGTGAGGTTATCCATTTTCGTAGGAATAACAGCAAAAGGGATTATTATTTAAATGATAAAATATTAAAACATGCTGCTGTGCAGAGAGACCTGGGTGTGCTAGTGCATAGTCGCAAAAAGTTGGTTTACAGGTGCAACAGGTGATTAAGAAGGCAAATGGAGTTGTGTCCTTCATTGCTAGAGGGATGGAGTTTAAGACTATTGAGGTTATGCTGCAATTGTATAAGGTGTTAATGAAGCCACACCTGGAGAATTGTGTTCAGTTTTGGTCTCCTTACCTGAGAAAGGACATACTGGTGCTGGAGGGTGCGCAGAGGAGATTCACTAGGTTAATCCCAGAGCTGAGGGGGTTGGATTACGAGGAGAGGTTGAGTAGACTGGGACTGTACTCGTTGGAATTTAGAAGGATGCGGGGGGGGGGGGGGGGGAATCTTATAGAAACGTATAAAATTATGAAGGGAATAGATAGGATAGATGCGGGTAGGTTGTTTCCACTTGCGGGTGAAAGCAGAACTAGGGGGCATAGCCTCAAAATAAGGGGAAGTAGATTTAGGACTGAGTTTAGGAGGAACTTCTTCACCCAAAGCGTTGTGAATCTATGGAATTCCTTGCCCAGTGAAGCAGTTGAGGCTCCTTCATTAAATGTTTTTAAGATAAAGATAGATAGTTTTTTGAAGAATAAAGGGATTAAGGGTTATGGTGTTCAGGCCGGAAAGTGGAGCTGAGTCTACAAAAGATCAGCCAGTATCTCATTAAATGGCGGAGCAGGCTCGAGGGGCCAGATGGCCTACTCCTGCTCCTAGTTCTTATGTTCTTATGTTTGCATACGTCCCTGGATTGCCACAGGTATTCAAGCTTCCTCACAATCTCTCACCACTGCTTCACAGGCCCGTAGTAAGCAGTCACCAATCCTCTAATCACTTCAGAGCTCTGGCCTCGCACAGGCTTATTGTGCTCTATTGCTTTCTGCAGCTTTGCCTTTTAACTTGGAGCTTTTCCCTACTCCTCACTCTCAACTTCGCTGGAGAGAACATTTCCCAGATTCCTGTTCTTTGTTCCTTTGACTTCACAGACTTGGAAAGCTCTTCTGACCCATTCCCTGGTTTCTGGGCCTTGCTGTCTTTTAGCTTGGACCTGCTCTCTACAGCCTGCTTTCATGTCTTCCCTCCTGCGTTATCTTCCAACTAAACTAACTACTTCTGCTTTTCTTGTGGACTCCTGGTGACTAACCAACAGCTTTTTTTCTATCCTTTTTTTTTCTATCCTTTTAAAAAAATAAATTTAGAGTTCCCAATTCATTTTTTCCCAATTAAGGGGCAATTTAATGTGATCAATCCACCTACCCTGTACATCTTTGGGTTGTGAGGGCAAAACCCACGCAAACATGGGGAGAATGTGCAAACTCCACACGGACTGTGACCCAGAACTGGGATCGAAACTGGGACCTCGGCGTCGTGAGACAGCAGTGCTACCACTGCATCACCGTGCTGCCGTGGTTTTTTATACCCTATGTTTGTTTTAGGCATCATAAAAATATCATTACAATACAGACCCACAGACTTATTTTTTAAATTCCAAAGTTTTAACCCTCGTTTAACAATAAAATAGACACACAATAAAACGTAAACCGAAAGCCAAACCTTATTCCGAACACACACACACAAATACAAATATAAATTACGTAAAGCTATCTCTACTTTATTAGTGAGGCTCATGATTAAACTTCAGAGAGATTATAGGCTGAAGAGAGTAAAGATTTTGGCTCCAGTCCCATACTTAAAACATAGAACAGTCCAGCACAATGCAGGCCCTTCGGCCCACGATGGTGTGCCGACCATTTATCCTAACCTAAGATCAACCTAACCTACACCCCTTCAATTTACTGCTCTCCATGTGCCTGCCCAAGCATCCCTTAAATGTCCCTATTGACTGACTTCACCACCTCTGCTGGCAGTGCATTCCACACACCCACCATTCTCTGTGTAAAGATTCTACCTCTGACATCTTCCCGATACCTTCCTCCAATCACCCTAAAATTATGTCCCCTCATGACACCATTTCCGCACTGGGGAAAAGTCTCTGGCTAACCATTCTATTCATGCCTCTCATCACCTTGTACACCTCTATCAAGTCGCCTCTCTGCCTTCTTCGCTCCAGTGAGAAAGGCCCTAGCTCCCTCAACCTTTCTTCATAAGACATGCCCTCCAGTCCAGGCAGCATCCTGGTAAATCTCCTCTGCACCTTCTCCAAAGCATTCACATCCTTGCTATAATGAGGCGACCAATTGGACACACTATTCAAGTGTGGTCTAACTAGAGTTTTATAAAGCTGCAGCAAATCCTCATGGCTCTTCAATTCAATCCCCCTGTTAATGAAAGCCAACACACCATGCGCCTTCTTAACAACTCTATCAACCTGGGTGGCAACTTTCAGGGATCTATGTACGTGGACCCCAAGATCCCTCTGTTCCTCCACACTTCCAAGAATCCTGCCTGTAACCCTGTATTCAGGATTCAAATTTGACTTTCCAAAATGAATGACTTCACATTTATCGAGGTTGAACTCCATCTGCCACTTTTCAGCCCAGCTCTGCATCCTTTCAATGTCCTGTTGTAACCTGAAACAACCCTCAACACTATCTGCAACTCCACTAACTTTTGTGTCATTGGCAAACTTACTAACCCACCCTTCCACTTCATTTATAAAAACCACAAAGAGCAGAGGTCCCAGAACATATCCTTGCAGAACACGACTGGTCACCTCCAGGTGGAATACTTTCCATCCACTACCACTTGCTGTCTTCTTTCGGCCAGCCAATTCTGTATCCAGAGAGCCAAATTTCCCTGTATCTCATACCTTCTAACGTTCTGAATGGGCCTACCATGGGGAACCTTATGAAATGCCTTACTGAAATACATATACACCACATCCACTGCCTGACCTTCATCAATGTGTCTTGTCAGATCCTCAAAGTATTCAATGAGGCTTGTGAGGCATGACCTGTCCCTCACAAAGCCAAGCTGACTATCTTTAATCATGATGTGGAGATGCCAGCGTTGGACTGGGGTGAGCACAGTAAGGAGTCTTACAACACCAGGTTAAAGTCCAAGTTTCAAATCACTAGCTTTTGGAGCACAGCTCCTTCCTCAGGTGAATGAGGAAGGAGCAGCGCTCCGAAAGCTAGTGTTTGAAACAAACCTGTTGGACTTTAACCTGGTGTTGTAAGACTCCTTACTATCTTTAATCAAACTAAGTTTTTCTAAATAATCATAAATCCTATCTCTCAGAATCCTTTCCAGTATTTTGCTCACCACAGACATAAGACAGAATAAGGATTTCCCTATTCCCTTTCTTGAATAGGAGAACAACATTCGCCTCCCTCCAATCATCCGGTACTACTCCAGTGGATAGTGAGGATGCAATGATCATCGCCAATGGCGCAGAAATCTCCTCCCTCGCTTTCTGTAGTAACCTTGGGTATATCCTGTCAGGCCCAGGGGCTGATGCTTTTCAAAATTTCCAGCACATCCTCCTTCTTAATATCAACCTGTTCGAGTCTATTACTGGGTTCACGTTGTTCTCACGAGCAACAGTGTCCCTCTCTCTAGTGAATACTGAAGCAAAATATTCATTAGGGCCTCCCCTACCTCCTCAGACTCTAGACACAAGTTCCCTCCACTATCCCTAATCAACCCTACTCTCACTCTGATCATCCTCTGATCATCCTCTTGTTTCTCACATAAGTTTAGAACGCCTTGAGGTTTTCCCGAATCCTTCCCACCAGGGCTTTTTCATGCCCCTTTCTAGTTCTCCTAAGTCCATTTTTGAGTTCCTTTCTGGCTACCTTGTAACCCTCTCGAGCCATGCCAGATCCTCACTTCCTCAACCTTATGTGAGCTTCCTTCTTCCTCTTGACTAAAAGCTCCACATCTCTTGTCATCCAAGGCTCCTTCACCTTACCATTCCTTCCTTGTCTCAGTGGGACAAAACTATCCAGCCCTCGCAGCAAGTGCTCCTTAAACAACCCCCACATTACTGTTGTGCATTTCCCTGAGAACAACTGTTCCCAATTTATGCTCCTCAGCTCCTATCAAATAGCAGTATAATTTTCCTTCTCCCAATTAAATACCTTCCCATACTGTCTGTTCCTATCCCTCTCCATGACTATGCTAAAGGTCAAGGAGTTGTGGCCACTGTCACCGAAATGCTCTCCCGCCGAGACACCTGACACATGGCCTGGTTCGTTGCCAAGCATGGTAGCATAATGGTTAGCACAACGGCTTCACAGCGCCAGGGTCCCAGGTTCGATTCCCGGCTTGGGTCACTGTCTGTGCGGAGTCTGCACGTTCTCCCTGTGTCTGCGTGAGTTTCCTCCCACAATTCCTGAAAGATGTGCTGTTAGGTAATTTGGACATTCTTCTTTCTCTATCTCGAGAGAACAGAAAAGGTGGGGGCTTTAGGTAAACTTTGCCATTATTTCATTGTTATTACTACATATCATAGGTAAGGTAAGATGGGGTTACGGGGATAGGGTGGAAGTGTGGGGTTAGGGTGGAGGTGTGGTCTTTCCAAGGGCCGATGCAGACTCGATGGGCTGAAAGGCCTCCTTCTGCACTGTAAATTCTATGATTCTATAATTCTGTGATTCAAGCACCAAATCCAATTTGGCCTTTCGGCCTATCTACATACTGAGTCAGGAATCCTTCCTGGACACACCTGACAAAATCTGCTCCATCCAACTATTTGCACTAAGGAGCTTCCAGTCAATATTAGGGAAGTTGAAGTCACCCATGACAACAACTCTGCTACTTCTGCACCTTTCCAAGATCTGCCGCCCAATCTGTTCCTCCATCTCTCAGCTTCTATTGGGGGGTCGGTACAAAACTCCAAATAAAGTCACTGCTCCTTTCTTGTTTCTGACTTCCCCCCCTACTGACTCAGTAGACAAACCCTCCTCAACTACCTCCTTTTCTGCAGCTACAATGCACTCCCTAATTAACAATGCCACTCCCCCTCCTCTTTTACTTTCCTCCCCATTCTTCTTAAAACATCTAAACCCCAGAACATCTAACAACCATTCCTGCCCCTGTGAAATCCATGTCTCCGTAATGGCCACAACATCGTAGTTCCAAGTACTGATCCATGCTCTAAGTTCATCTCCCTTATTCCTGACACTCCTTGCATTGAAACAGACACACCTTAACCCATCCCACTGAGTGCAACTTTGCCCTATCAACTGTCTATCCTTCCTCACAGACTTGCTGCATACTATTTCTGCCTGTTCAACAGTTATCCTATCCTCTGATCCATAGCTCTGGTTCCCATTCTCCTGCCAAACTAGTTTAAACCCTTCTGAAGAGCTCTGGCAAACCTCCTGCCCAGGATATTAGTGCTGCTCCAGTGTAGGTGCAATCCGTCCTTCATGGACAGGTCCCAACATCCCCAGAAGATATCCCAAAGATCTTCATATCTGAAGCCTTCCCTCCTGCACCAGCCCTGTAGCCACGTGTTCAGCTGCACTCGCTCTCTGTTCCTTGCCTCACTAGCAAGTGGCACCGATAGCAATCCTGAGATCACTACTCTGCTTGTCCTGCTCTTTAGCTTCCAACTTAACTCCCTAAAATCACTTTTTAGATCCTCATCCCTTTTCTTAGCTATGCCGTTGGTGCCTACGTGTGCCACGACTTCTGGTTGCTCACCCACCCCCTTAAGAATCCTGTAAACTCGATCCAAGACATCCCTGGCCCTGGCACCCGGGAGGCAAAACCTTCCGGAGTCTCGTTCGCGACCACAGAATCTCCTATCCGTTCCCCTAACCATTGAGTCTCCTATCACTATTGCTTTTCTATTTCCCCCGCTTCCCTTCTGAGCCACAGAGCCAGGCTCAGTGCCAGAGATCTGGCCGCTAGGGCCTTCCTCTGTTAGGTCCTCCCCCCCCATCCCCACCCCCCACCCCAACAGCTTCCAAAAAGGTATACTTGTTCTGAAGGGGAATGGCCATGGGGGGGTCCCTGTACTATCTGCCTGTTCCCTTTCCTTTCCCTGACTGAAACCCAGCTACTCTTGCCCTGAAACTTGGGTGTGGCTACCTCCCTGTAACTCCTCTCTATCACACCCTCTGCCCCCCGGATGATCTGAAGTTCATCCAACTCCAGCTCCAGTTTCCGAACGCAGTCTCCGAGAAGCTGGAGTTGGGTGCACTTCCCGCAGGTGTAGTCAGTGGGGACATTAGTGGTGTCCCTTACCACCCACATCCTACAGGAGGAGCATGCAACATCTGAATTGCCAAAGCAATTTAAAAGGAAAAAAAATTAAAGATGAAACACGCGTTAGGCCCTTAGAAAAAATATATACTGCTGCTACTCTCTCAAGTGAACCCTCTAAAATTGGTGATTCTGCTGAATGATACAATTATAGCTTGCTGCCTCCAAAAAAAAAAAGGACAACAATTACCTTACAGAATGTAGCTGAGATTCTGCTCTTTGAACCAACTGGAATTCCGCCCTCCGACTCTGCTCCCAGTCAGCTGCACCCTCTGTAAACCCCCGGCTCCCCTCACGCTCTTTGAGGAAATGTCGGAAATGAACCCCATGATATCCCCACAGCCTCCACCATTCTGGACTGAATAGCTACTAATTGGTTGGTTTGGCTTCTGCGTCTATCGTTAATCCTGGGATTAATTTACACCAAATTCTTTTGAAAACAGGTGAAGTGAAGAGGGGGAAAGTGTCTGGATTCCACAGCTGGATCCACTTCTATCTGGCGGAAAAGAATGGCGAGTTGAATTATTATAGTTACAGCTACAATGGACCGGTAAGTGTCTGGTAGAGATAGTGTGACAGTTGGCACACCATTTTATCACATTCCAACAACATCACGTTGCCCTCTCACCCCCACATCATTTCCTCTCCTTTAACTGCTTTTGTGTGTACGTTCACAGCACCCAGCCCCAACTCTACACCCATTCACCAGCCTCTCCAATTTTATTTGTGTTCTTTAATGATGCAGCTAGCAGGACGGGTAAAGGGGAATGAGTGGATGCAATGTATTTTTAATTTCAGAAGGCATTCTGGGCCCAAATCGAGAACTGAGCCAGGCGCCGATCGGTTTGTGATTTAACCGGCCCGCTTCTGTTGGCGAAATCAGGATCCCGCAGTGGCTTGGCACAAAACCAATTATCACCACTTAAGGCCAATCTCCTTACAATTAATGGAAAGGAACCCCCATCTAACGGCCTCCCATGATTGAACTGCCTCCCCAGCAAGTGGTGACGCGGGCGCTGATAAGTCCACCTTTTTAAAAAGGTGAAGCTGGCGGAGTGGCTGTTGGGGGAACATGAGGAGGTGAGGAGCCATCTTCGTTCCCAGGCAATGAGCCTGGAGGCACTTGGGTTGCTATCCCAGTGCTGGGGGGAGGGGGGGGAGGAGACCTCGGGGGAGGGGAGGCAGCCTCGGTCAGGGTGGGCAGCCATGAGTGGAGGGGGGTTACCCCTGGGCTGGGGGTGGGAGGACGTGTGTGTCTTAGCACCCACGGGTCCATCATGCCACCCCCTGGTTCACGTATACCCATTACGGAGGCAACCCCAGTACCTACCCATCTGTTGCACCGACCACCCCTAACTCCCACTGACTGTGGAGGCCTCGCGGCTGAAGGCTATGAGCTAATAGGGAATTAACAATCATAGTTAAGTGAGCACTTCACAGCTCCCAAGTGGATTCCGTGGGTAGAAGTGCCGCATTGCATGTAAGGGTTATTACCCAGCATCCCAATCAGACTGTGATGCTTCGACACTGCAAGAAGGAACAAGGATGCAGCAGCCAACATCCGAACACCCAGGGGCTGGGCCCCAGCACCGGGGACATTGCCAGACTAAGCTAGAGTCGCAGACTAACGATATGGATTTTCATCGATTGTAGAATGGCTTAAACAATGGGCTACAAAGTAAAGCCGAGTAGAATCTCTGGCAGCACGCACCACTTTCTGATGATCTCAATGTATTCTACAATCGGTTCGAGCAGGAAACCATCCAACTGTTGTCAACAGCCCAATAGCCTCGGACACATCCATACCTACCATCACAGCTTCCAAAGTCAGATCGGCCAAATCGGCTTTCTTGAAAGTGAACCCTCGGAAAGCAATGGGTCCTGACGGAGTCCCCAGTCAGGCACTCGGATCAAGCATGGACCAGCTGGCAAAGTGTTCACGGACACCTTTAACCTCTTCCTACTCCGCTCCGAGGTTCCCACCTGCTTCAAGACCAGCATCATCAGTGCCAAAGAAGAACCAGGCAAAGTGCCTCAATGACTACCATCCAGTGGCTTTGACAACTATCATTATGAAGTGCTTCGAGAGGTTGGCCATGAAACTCACCAACTCCTTACTCCCAGAATGCCTTGATCCATTGAAATTCGCATACTGACACAACCGATCCACAGCAGACACCATCTCCCTGGGCCTACACTCATTCCTGGAGTATCTCAACAGCAAGGACTCCTATGTCAGGCATCCATTGACTATAGCTCCGCCTTCAACGCAATAATCCCAGCCAAGCTCATTTCAAAACTCCAAAACTAGGCCCTGGCTCCTCCCTCTGCAACTGGATCCTCGTCTTCCTGACCGATATACCACAATCAGTAAGGATAAACAACACCCCCTCCATGATAGTCCTCAATACCAGGGCCCCACAGGCTGCGTACATAGCCCCGTTACTATACTCCTTATACACACACGACTGCGGGGCAAAATTTGGCTCCAACTCCCTTTTGCTGGTGACACGACTGTAATGGGCCAGATCTCAAGCAATGACACGTCAGAATACAGGAGAGAGATAGAGAATCTCTCCCTCAATGTCAGCAAAACTAAGGAACTGGTCATTGACTTCAGGAAGCCAAGTATCAATGTCAGCATCAATGGTGCTGAGGTGGAGATGGTTGACAGCTTCAAATTTCTAGGTGTGCACATCTTTCCTGGTCCACCCATGTTGACGCTACGACCAAGAAAGCATAACAGCACCTATGCTTCCTCAGGAATCTTAAGAAAATTCGGCATGTCCACATTGACTCTTACCAACTTTTACAGATGCACCATAGAAAGCATCCTATCTGGCTGTATCACAATCTGATATGGCAACTGCTCAGCCCAAGATCATAAGAAACTATAGAGTCGTGAATACAGCCCTATACATCACACAAACCCACCTCTCACCCATTGACTCTATCTACATCTCCTGCTGCCTTGGGAAAGCGAGCAGCATAATCAGAAACCCCGCTCACCCGGGTTTCTCTCTTCCAACCTCTTCCATCTAGCAGGAGACACAAAAGTCTGAGAACAGATTCAAAAACAGCTTCTTCCCCGCTGTTACCATGCGCCTGAATGCCCACTTATGGACTGAAAAGTTCTAAATTGAGGCAAGGTGAATTAGACAGTCGCTTGCAAGGGTTGATTGGAGGAGCTTATTTGAGAACAAGGGACCTACAGCAAGTGGGAGGCCTTTAAAAGTGAAGTTCCAAATCTATATATCTGTGTTAGGGTGAAGGACAAGGCTGGCAGGAGAAGGGAACCCTGGATGACAAAACATATTGAGGTTTTGGCCAGGAAAAAGAAGGAGGCTTGGCTCAGGTACAAGCAGCTGGAATCAAGGGATTCCCTGGAGGTGTACGGGGGATACAGGGGTGTACTCAAGAAGGAAATTAGGATGGCAAAAAGGGGGCAAGAGGTAGCTTTGGCTGAGAGGATTAAGGTGAATCCAAAGGGATTCTTTAAATATATTGAAGTAAAAAGAATAACTAGAGAGAGAATAGGACCCCTCAAGGACCAAAGTGGACACATATGGGCTTCACAGCGCCAGGGTCCCAGGTTCAATTCCCCACTGGGTCACTGTCTGTGCGGAGTCTGCACGTTCTCCCCGTGTGTGCGTGGGTTTCCTCCGGGTGCTCCGGTTTCCTCCCACAGTCCAAAGCCGTGCAGGTTAGGAGGATTGGACATGTTAAATTGCCTCTTGTGTCCAAAAATGTTAGATGGGGTTATTGGGTTACGGGGATAGGGTGGAAGTGAGGGCTTAACTTGGTCGGTGCAGACTCGATGGGCCGAATGGCCTCCTTCTTCAATATATGTTCTATGTCTATATGTGTGGAACCGCAGGAGATGGGCGAGGTTCTCAATGAACATTTCTCCTCTGTCTTTACCATAGAGAAAGACATGAAGACTTGGGAACCTGGGAAGGTTAGTGGCGATGTATTGGGGACAGTTCGCATTACAGTTGAGGAGGTGATGGACGTGTTAAAATGTACGAAGGTGGATAAATCTCCTGGCCCTGACCAGGTATATCCAAGAACACTGTGTGAGGCTAGAGAAGAAATTGCGGGAGCCCTGGCTGAGATGTTGGCATTATTGTTAGCCACGGGTGAAGTACCAGAAGACTGGAGGGGAGCAAATGTTGTGCCCTTATTTAAGAAGGGCTGCAAATAAAAACCTGGGAATTATAAACCGGTAAGCATAACATCTGTGGTGGGTAACTTATTAGAGAGGATTCTTATGGATAAGATATACAGGCATTTGGAAAGTCAGGGTTTGATTAGGAGCAGTCAGCATGGCTTTGTGCATGGGAGATTATGCCTTACAAATTTGTTAGAGTTCTTTGAAGAAATGACCAGAAGGTTGATGAGGGCAGGGTGGTAGATGTAGTCTACATGGACTTCAGTAAGGCCTTTGATAAAGTCCACATGGTAGGCTGCTCACGGTTAGATCACATGGAATCCAGGGAAAGCTAGCAAATTGTTTATACAATTGGCTTGATGGTCGGATGCAGAGGTTAATGGTGAAAGGATGCTTGTCGGACTGGAGGCCTGTGACTAATGTGCTTCAGGGGTCAGCGCTGGGCCCATTGCTGTTTGTTATCTATATCAACGATTTGGATGAGAATGTGCAAGGCATGATCAGTAAAATAGGTGCTATTGTAGACAGTGAGGAAGATTATCAAAAATTGCAACAGGATCTTGATCAGCTGGGGAAGTGGGCCGAGAAATGACAAATGCAGTTCAATCCAGATAAGTGTGAGGTGTTGCATTTTGGAAAGTCATCAATGTGGGACTTTCATGGTGAATGGTAGGGCCTTAGGGGGTATTGTGGAACAGAGGGACCTTGGAGTTCAGGTGCACGGTTCTCTAAAGGTGGAGTCACAGGTAGATAGGGCAGTGAAGAAGGCTTTTGGAATGCTGGCCTTCATCAGTCAAGGAGTCAGGGCACTGAGTACAGAAGTTGGGAAGTTATGTTGCAGTTGTACAGGATGTTGGTGAGGCTGCACCTGGAGTATTGTGTTCAGTTTTGGTCACCTTGCTATAGGAAAGATGTTATTAAACTGGGGAGAGTACAGAAGAGATTTACAAGGATGTTGCCAGGCCTCAAGGGATTGAGTTATAGGGAGAGATTGGACAGGCCAGGACTTTATTATTTGGAGACTGAGGGGTGATCTTATAGAGGTGTATAAGATCATAAGAGGCACAGATAGGGTGAATGTACTCAGTCTTTTTCCCAGGGTTGGGGGATCAAGAACTGGAGGGCCTAGGTTTAAGTTAAGAGGAGGCAGGTCCTTCGGAGCCTGAGGAGCAACTTTTTTTTTACACAGAGGGTGGCATCGGGCTGGTTTAGCACAGTGGGCTAAGACAGCTGGCTTGTAATGCAGAACAAGACCAGCGGCATGGGTTCAATTCCCGTTCCAGCCTCCCCGAACAGGCGCTGCAATGTGGCGACAAGGGGCTTTTCACAGTAACTTCACTGAAGCCTGCTCGTGACAATAAGCGATTATTATTATGTATGTGGAATGTACTGACGGAGGAAGTGGTTGAGGCAGGGACACTGACAACATTTAGAAGGCATTTGGACAGATACATGGATAGAAACGATTGAGAGCGACATGGGCCAAAGGCAGGCAGATGGGATTAGTTGAGATGGGCTTTTTGGTTGGCATGGACCAGTTTGGGCCGAAGGGACTATCTCCATGCCATAGATTCTATGATTCTTCACACATTTGTGTCTGGATTCTCCGCTCCGCCGTGCCACATTTCTGCTTCACCCCGCAGGTGGGATGCTCCGTTATACCTGCTAATCAGTGGACTTTCCCATTGTGGAGTAGCCCCACACCGTTGGGAAACCCCCCGGCGGCCGGCAAAATGGAGCATCCCGCCGGCGGAGAATCCAGCCTTGTCTTCTGAGTAGTACCACACTCCGTATGCTTCACCCTTTGCCTGTGTCTATGTGTTTACATGGTGTGTTTATGTCTATCCTATGTTTTCTTCATGTATGGAACGATCTGTCTGGACTGTACGCAGAACAATACTTTTCACTGTAACTCGGTACATGTGACAATAAAGCAAATCAATCAATCTCTGCGACCAGAGGGTGGGTGTGTGCACTGGTGAGGGGACCAGTGCCTGGTCCAGTTACCATTATGTGTGGTGTCTGGGGTACAGAGTGTGGAGTCCAGTGACCAGCGGCCCCTGCTGTGGCCATTGGTACGTGGGCAGGGCGTGCCGGATGGCAGGGAATGTGGGAGGAGAAAAGGTGGAAGTACTGGGGGAATGGAGGGTCCCATGGTGGAGGACACCGCTCGTTGTCAGTCTCACACCCTCTCCAATTCCTTACAGATATTACACAAGCTGGATGATATCTTGGACCCCGTGGAAGCAGCCCTCGCGGGGTTGCTGGTAGGCCAGGCGGCCTGACACCAGAGGAGGCAGGGCAGCAGCATTGGCAGAGATGCGAGGTAGCGGCCCATGTGCAGAGCCCCACCTCAAACACAGAGGATCCTGCCGCCCATCAGGCCAGAGAGGGATTCGGAGGGGGAGGCCGACGACAGCCCAAGGTGTACAGGCGCCACTGGTCTTTCAAACAGATGCCGGACAGGGTGTGCCGCAAAAGGAGCGGTACCTTGCAGACTTGGCACCACGTGGTGGAGGAGGATACCCACTCACTGTACATCAAGGTCAGCCCTGACCATCAGGATCATTCTAGGACTCGAGCGGGACTTGTGTGGCATCTCGCAAGCTACAGCCCACAAGTGAGGTCACGGATGCCCTGTTTGCCCAGGCATGACTATATAAACGTTGACATGGACCAGCCCCAACAAGATACCCGGGCAGCAGGATTTTCAGCCATCGCCGGGATGCCCCAGGTCCAGGGGGTAATAAATGGCACACATGTTGCTTGTGCGCACCGGGCCATCTGGGAGTGCCCTTCATTAACAGGAAGGGTTCCACTCCCTGAACATCCAACTCCTGTGCGACCACCACATGAAGATCATGCACGTGTGCGCACGCTTTCCAGGGAGTCTGTACGACAGCTATATCCTGGGGCAGACGGACATCCCCAGCCTCTTCGAGGGCCTCCCCAGGATGGTCAGTTTGCCCTTGAGGAATAAGGGGTACCTGCTGAGGACCTGGCTAATGATGCCAGTATGGAGGCCCGTGACCGATGCGGAGACCCAATACAATGAGGCCCATGCAGCCACCCGGGCTGTAATTGAGCAGTGCATCGGACTCCTCAAATTGTGGTTCTGATGCCTCAACCACTCAGGTGGTGCACTGCAGTACACTCCCCAGAGGATCGCCCACTTTGTGGTTGTCAGCTGTGCCCTCCACAACCTGGCCCAGTGGCAGGGCGATGAGCTGGAGGTGTAGAGGGAGGAGCATGTGGTCACCTCCAACGAGAAGGATGAGGAGGCGCTGGACCAGGAAGGGCTGGAGGATGAGCCCGGGGTGGACCCGCAGGACCAGCCAGAGGATGGAGGACAGGCAGCAATGGCGAGGGTTGGCAAGCCCGGAGTGTCAGGGACTCCCTCATCCTCACCCGCTTCACATAAGACATGGCCTTATCCGTCATCGCACACCCTCCCCTTCCCCCCCCTTCCCCCCTACCAACCACCCTGTTCTACAATCCCAGCGTGTGTGTAACATAAATCCAGGGTGATGGGACTGTGTCGGCACTGCCAGCGGGTCACTGTCATAGGTAGGGGATGATGACGCTGAGGGCTGAGCACTGGTGCTCCTCAATCTGACTTCTGCCTGTCTGCTGAATGCTTGCTCACACCCATCACCTGTACGTGGTGTGTCTGGGTGGGGGAATCCAGGACCATGCCCAGGGGCCTGCGGTAGGGGATTGGTGGTTGGCCGGCATTGCAGAAGAAAGTGTCAGAGGCGTTATAGAAAGTGCCAGAGGTTCGGAGCAACGTTTTCTAATGCACATATGTGTCCGCAACTGCCCAACCCCCGATGGTGCCACCCCACCTTCTCCACCCCTCGCAATCCCTCCCCCAACCTTCTCCCCCTCATCCCACCCTTATCCTCATTGCCCTCTTAGCGATCCTTGACCTGCCTAACCTTCCGTGCTCTACCGCTGTGTCTAGGAATATCCCCAAGATGCACATTACAGGTGGAGGCATCCTGCTGCCCATTGCGTCCGGTGGCCTTTGATGCCCCTGGCGAGCGTGTAATGACACCCTGGGCGAGTCAACTTCATCCTCATAAACCCGGGAGTCCCAACATAATTAAATTAACCAATAATTTGTGTACTTTCCTGAGATCCTTAACCCTTGACTGCTCCAATGAGTTACAGGCACCAGATTTATAAGTAAAACATTAAAAAACTGTTTATTTATAACAAGAGTGAAAGATGAACATATAATGGAAATAATGGAACAATGATCTACTAGTCTAAATAATCCACAAACCACATCGCACACTCCACCCAGATACGCACAAGACAGACACACAGTGAAGGTGGGAGGAAAGGTTAAAAAATAACTGGGGTTACGAGGTATGAGAGATTTGGGGATCCCCGCTGCTGAGGTTGTGGTTCGCGATGTTCCAAAGACACGAAGTGTCGAACTGCTTGGTTGGTTTGTTGGGTCACGTTCACTGCCCCCTCAGGGGGGGGGCATAATTGTTGGCTGCATTTATGAGAAAGATGGGGGGGTTGGACACGTGGAGGTTTCTGCACCCAAGGGAGAGGGAGTATTCATTTTTTCTGCCAGTACAAAATGTTTATTCGAGGATAGACATCTTTATTTCGGGAAAAGCGCTGTTGGGAAAGGGGTGAGGAAGAGTGAATGTTCTGCGATTGTTTTCTTGGACATTGCTTCACATTGGGTGGATGCGGTCCTGGAGAAGGGACCAGCATAGAGGCCTACCTGGAGGCTGGATGTGGGGTTGTTGCCGGATCCAAACATTTGCACGAAAATGGGAAAGGGATTGAGGACTATGTAGGGTTTAATAGGAATGGCGAGGTGTTGCTATTAGTGATGTGGGAAGTGTTCAAAGCGGTAGTGAGAGCTGAAGTGGACAGGGAGGCAAGAGAGGAACGGCAACGGTTGGATCCCGGGTGAGGAGGAAGGAGCTGCAGGCGAGGGTTGACCAGCTGTCCATGGGAAAGGCAATCCGGCAATTAAGGCAGGTGAAGGGGGTTGTCTACGAGTATGGGGAGAAGGCCAGCCGCTTGTTTGTAGGACAGCTCTGCCGGCAGGCGGCGGCGAGAGAGATTGTTCAGGTCCAGGACAGGACACGGAGTTGGTGGTGGCCCCGGAGCCGGTGAACAAGGTGTTTGAAGAGTTTTACAAGAAAGTGTTAATCAGAGCCTCCGGAGAATGAGTCAGACATGAGGGAGTTTCTGAGACGGTTGGAGGGTCCTCCTTCTGCATTGTAAATTCTATGATTCTGTGACGGGTGTCCTGAGGTGGGAGAGGAGGAGAGGGCAGGGTTGGAGCAGTCTATGGGGGTGGAGGAAGTGCGGGTGGCGATAGGGAAGATGCAGACAATTAAGGCTCTGGAATTAAAAACTTGGAGGCAGTAGAATTCCCTCCTGATAGTCACTTGCATTTGTAGAGCCTCTGCCGATCTAACCCTCAGACCCACTGAGGTAATATTAGAATTCTTCACCTAAGGATTTCACTTGGTTTTTAAACAATCCCTTCCTCCTACAGATGGTGCTGGACTAGGTCCTTCCACAGGTTAAACTGACTGCAGAGAGGAAGGTCTTTAACCACAGGTCTTCAGTTGAGAAAAGTCAGTTTCAGCTCCCCATCCTTTGACTCAGAAGTGGAACATTCGCAGGCCGGCTGGAGGGTACTTTAATTGAGAGCCTTAGCTGATAGGAAGGGTGTTTTACATCACTAGCCATCCCAAACAGAGATTTAAAATTCTCATGGACCTGACAACTGTCTGCTGGCTTTTAAATAGGAGTGGCTTCTCGAGCCTGACTGGAACCAATTTAAATCGCCGAGCCAAGAGTTCTGTTTTGCTGCCTTCTCGGTCTAAGTACACAAGTGAAACTACTTTGCAAAATGACTTGTCTGTGTTCTCCAGAACATCCTGAAGTGCTTGACCAATCACCAGTGAAAATATGAAAAGGTCCGGAATTCCGGAAGAGGTGATTGGCTTGTTGCTGAGTCCATCAAAATGACATCATGGGCTATGCCACAGAGAACACTGGATCAGTCCACATAGCAGATTGCAGCAGGGGGTGGGGGTTTCAGTTCAAAACCAAAAGTCTGTGATTTTAAAACCAGTCAGCAGGACAGGCATTAAAAGAGAAACATGAAACAGACGAGGAATTAGTTCCTTACAGGCGTCCTCAGGGGCCCTGGGGCTGGAGGGCCCTGGCCCATTTGCGGTTGGCAACGTGCTGCCCTGTTCTGAACTGACTCCGAGACGCGCTGTTGTCAGGTGGCTGGAACTCGGGGAGCTGGTGACGGGCCTTTGCCACTCCGTACGGTGGCTCCGGGTTGGCACCCGGTGCCCCGTCCCCCCGCTTGGTGCCCATCGGGCCCTGGGGGTCACATTAGGATGGAGGGGCAGTTGGATTAAGCCCCAGTTTCCTCTCTGTCATCTGAATCTGCCAGCCTGGTGGCTCCCCAATATCTGCAGCATGGTGTCAACGCCCTTGGCGATGCTCCTCAGTGACTGGGGCATGCTCAGGAGTGTCCCAGCAATGTCCACCTGTGGGACATGTCATTGAGACACTCAGCCATGGCCATCATTGACTAAGCCACACGATGGACACCTCCACTCATGCTGCTGATGTTGGGCACCAGGCTCTCCACTGAAGTCAGCACCCTAGCAGTGTTGGCCTCGATGCCACGCTTTGCCGGTGCTATCTCCTGTACCCGTAGCCTCTGGGACTCCTCCAATCAGCTATGGAGTGTCACTGACATCCCCTCTGAATATCACGCTGCACCCTATTGACTGCATCAGCTCTGGGTAAACATGTTGCAGAGGCTCAGCATCTGACTGGGATCCAGCTGGGTCCTGGGATTCAGCAAACCTCCGACTGCTGTCTCTCCTGGGCATTCCTGTCTGCACCTGATGCTCACCAGAATGTGCCCCAGATGCCTGACCACTACTATCACTCACCGATGTGTGTGTCTCAGCACTGTTGGAGGGTGGAGGTGACATCTGTGCCGTGAATACAGTTGTCTCCTCGGAACTCCCATCCATGGTGTTCTCATTGAAGGTGTGGGGGTCGGGGAACTATCCCGGATGGACCGGCACCATCGGATGAAGATCCTGCGGGAGAATGGACATGTGGTCAATGGGACAGATGGATCATGCTGTATGGCCTTAACAACTCTCATGTCACAGGCCATCTGGATGGGGGCCGATGGATCCTCACCTCGGTCACCGCCGCGACCTCCAGGGCCAGTTATTCGTAGAGATGAGGACTGATGTCTTCTGCCCCACCAACTGTATTGGCCCTCTTCCATCTGTTGTGGGCCAACATCACCTGTGGGGACACAGAGGGCATCGTTAGCCGCGTGCTTCATTCATCGTGGTGGGGTGGGAGAAGAGGGTATGGTGTGGGTGACACTGCTAGGCATAGATAGTCCAGGGCATGGTACGGTGCTGGATGGGGACAGTGTCAGGCGCATGCTAGTGGAGGGGGCGAGGGTGGCAGGCGGGGGTGGTGCCAGGGGGCCCATGCCAACTCACTCTTGTAGCCTGGTGGAGATCGTTGATTTTCTTATGACACTGGGTGCCAGTCCTCCTGATGATGCTCTCGGAGCTGACAGGTGCTGTCACTTCCTCCCAGGTGGTACTAGCTGCCCTGTGGCTGACCCTCCGAGCCACTCAGGGCATTCAGTCTGGTCTAAAGCATGTCCACCAATCTGGCAAGGTCGGCATCTCCGAATTATGAGGCTGTTCTCCTCGGTGCCATGGCTGTGTGGGGTTTGCTCTGTGGGATTGGTTTAAGTCCAGCTCCCCTGTGTTAGCGAGGAGCTGGCATCCATGGTCCTGGTGAATCAGTTGGCACGACCATGATTTCCAGCATGAAGCCCATGGGGCCTCGTAAAGTGGACCAATTAACATTTTATACCGGAGACAGCCTCGTTGGGTTGAGCATCGAGAAGGTCAGCCAGTTCCCGCTCACTACCACACTTGGAAACTTTAACATTAAATCACGCCCTAAGTGTTGCCTTTGCTATTCTTTTACAACACCCTGGGTGTGTGCACGGTCAACTCCAGCCCACAGACCCTGGAGTCCCAACGTAAGTGAATAAATCAATAATTTGTTCCCTGAGATCTTTGACCCCTGACTGCCCCAATGACTTACAGGCTGCAGATTGCAAGTAAACAAAATGTTTAAACTGTTTATTTATAACAGGAAAATAGATAATCATGTCATGACAACAATATAACAATGGTCTGCTGATCTAATTATTCCCCTAACTCTGTCCAACCTTCCACCCAGACACACAGATGACGGACACATGGTGGGGGTAGGGAAGATCAAAATAACTGGGATTAAACTGGGAATGAGAGATGTGTATCTTCACTGCTGAGTGATGTGTTGGGTGCTCTGGATCCGTGGAACACATACAGGCCACCAACACTTAAAATAGTGCAACACTATTTCATTAAGTCAGAAACTGTTGAACATACTTTCACTGTGGGTTAACACGATGTTAGATTAAACTAAAGACCTATGCCTGTCCTAACCAGTCTATGCACTCAGCACATGGTGAAGATCTGTGCTGTAAACTCTGTCCTTCTCGGAGGCTGCATCCCGAATGAGCGGGAACTCTGATGCCCCCTGTCTTTATAGTGAGTGTGCTCTAACTGGTGGTTGGCTGCGGTGTTGTGTGTGTTGATTGGTCCCGCTGTGTGTCCATCAGTGTGTGTGTATCAGCACCATGATATACTGGTGTATATTATGACATTGAGGTTGTGATCTTGGTTGACGACAATCTTCTCAGGACACAAAGTGTTGAAAAACATTGGTTGGTTCAAACTTTTTCGTATCTGCTTTAAATTAGCTGTAAGGCTTGCTCTGTAGCTACCTTCATCTCCTCTGGCTTGGGCTTTCACTGAGAAGGTTCCCCCCAGGTCTGTGTAATTCCAACTTGCATCCACGAGTTAAACTATTGAATCAAAGTGAAGTTCTCAACATGAGAGTTACAAATGGATTTTCAAACACCCAATCTGCCAGCAGGTGGTGCTGGTCTGGATCCTCCTGCAGATTAACCTGAACTTTCAGGAAGAATCTAATAGGGGAGAGAGAATTCAGAGCTCTTGGTTCACGGTTGCCTGATTAGAATAGACTACTTGCCAACAGCTTCCAGGGTGTGCAGAAAGAGGAAGGTATTTTGTCAGAAGTTATCAGAGGAGAGAGATCTGCTTCAGCATTTCAATCAGAATTTACTTTCACAGGCTGGTTTAAGCATTTAAATCGGCAAGCTGAAGAGCTGATAGAGGAAAAGTGTTTTAAACCTGCTTCTTGCCTTGGGTTTCACAGAACTGAAACTTAAACTCTGCAAAATGGAGCTTGCCTGTGTTTCCAGAACATTCTGAAGGGTTCTCCCAATCAAAATCAAGGATTGGATAATACCCAAAATTCCAGAAGATCTGTTTGGCTGCTAGCCAGATCCATCAAATATGTTGTCACATGGTCACGCCACATAGCTCACCGCACCAAGGGGAGACCTGGGGCAATTTAAATGATAGCTTAGACTAGGAGCTTAGACTAGGGGTGTTTCAGGTTAAAGCTAAAACCTGCAGATTTGAAAGAGCCAGCAAGACACAAAATAAAAAGGGAAATGGGGGGTCAGGCAAGGTTTTAAAAGAGGTTCCTTACAATTCACAAATGAGTCACAGCATGCAAATGGACCAGCACTGTGCCCATGTGAATTGAGGGCAATTCTCATTCCCTCTGGCGTCTGATTCACTGGAGAGCCTGACAGGCTGGAATTACACTCCACTTACCACAGACTCTCATCCCAACCAAGAAGATGGTTCTATGAAGACCTGCACCATGCTTCATGGAGAGTAGGCTGGACAGAATGATGGACACTGGGGAGGAGAGAAGGGACACCCTCTTCCCCAGGGTGGGGCGATGACTGTTGGCAGAGGCAGTCAGTGCTGCCAGCCTGACCAGGAACCCAGTGCCAAAAAAAGGTGAATGACAGCTGAGGTGAGTCACCACATCGATTCCCTCTGCATCACACCTGTCCCTCACTCCTCACATCAACCTCCAATTCCCAAGAAAGCAAACACACCCCACCTCTTGCATCTTCCTCACATCCCACCCTGCACCAAACCCAACATATATATTGTCCTTTATGTCCAGTTGCCTTGCTCATATATGCCATAAGCTGCAGACTCCCAAAGAACTCACCTCTCAACATCTTACTATGTCCTTTCTGTGTTCCCTAGGACAAGGTGGGCCATTACAGGCACCGGTGCCAAATAGAACCTGGTACCATGATGCATTGAAGCACAGTGCCAAACACTGTGCTACCATGCCGCCCGAGGAAGGGGGTTCCATTTGGGAGGGTGGGGAGGCAACCTGAGCAGCAGAGCTGCCGGCGGACAGGCCTCTTACTTAGCAAATCAAGAGAGTGTCCTGTGTGCCCTGGAGCACAGGTTGGATGACCTGCCCTACCAGCCTGGCTCCATGTCATGTTCTTCCTGTACACTCTCTTCATCCGATGAGGCCTGGCATTCTTCCCCCTGCATGCCCCCCCCCCCCCCCCCTCTGCTGCAGGGTGCAGTAGGTCAGTACATGTTAGAGACACTCATGGGGCTATATTGAAGTGCTCCTCCAAGTCCAGGTATCGGAACCACATCTTGAGGATGCTAATGTATCTCTCAACGATACTCTTGGTTGCTGCATGGCCATCATTATAATGGGTCTCCACGTCAGTCTGGGGCTTCCGGACAGGTGTCATTAGCCATGACCTCAGTGGGTAACCCAGATGTGACCTCACCAGTGTCCTGCACAACTGAAGCATAACCTCCCTACATTTGTATTCAATTCCTCTCTGAATAGAAGATACCATTCTATTGGGCGGCATGGTAGCACAGTGGTTAGCACTGTTGCTTCACTGTGCCAGGGTCCCATGTTCGATTCCCGGCTTGGGTCACTGTCTGCACGTTCTCCCCGTGTCTGTGTGGATTTGCTCTGGGTGCTCCGGTTTCTTCCCACAAGTCCCGAAAGACGTGCTTGCTAGGTGAATTTGACATTCTGAATTCTACCTCTGTGTACCCGAACAGGAGCAACTAGGGGATTTTCACAGTAACTTCATTGCAGTGTTAATGTAAGCCTACTTGTGACAATAATAAAGATTATTTTAATAATAACCTTTTGTCACCCAAGAGTCAGTACCTTCCCCGAGGGAATGCCTCGAAGGTGCCGGGAACCTCAGAGTGCACCAGGATATATGCGTTGCGTGCATGCTGCTCGGGTATTAGGCACAGGCGTGCAAATGTGCATGATGTGCACACTCCAACTGCACATTCAGGGAATGAAACCCTTTCCTGTGGTTGATGAACACCTCCTGATGAACCGGTGAACGGAGAGGTCCATGCGGGCCATCGATCGCCCCCTGGACCTGGGCCGCTTGACCCCTGGAAAAGCCCAGTGGCATAAAACTTCAGGGCAACCGTCACCTTGACAGCCAACGGGAGTGGGTGTCTTCCTCAAAACTGCTGCGGTGCAAGAGGTACCGCCACCTTGCACAGATGGCACGCTGTCTTCATGGTTAACCAAGTCTTCGGCGTCGCAGGCAGTCTGGCAGCTCCTCGAAGGAAATGTGCCGATGACATATGCCTTGATGCAGCGTCTCCTTCGCACGTCCTCCTTAGCCTGTCAAACAGCCATCACTTGAGCATCACCGGCTGGGCCCTGCTCTTCTGGGGCAGGGTCCTCTTGTGCAGGATCCTCTATGAGCAGGACTGCTCTTCCAGCCTCCGTCCATCTACATTGGCAGCTGCGGTCAGGTAGATAGTAAACGTTCCTGGCTCTACTCCAAAATTCATTCTCTGCAGGGGAGACAAGAGAAAAAATGTTAGCAAGATGAGTATTCCCTTGCCCGCCCATCCAAAGCCACCAGATTACATGGACATCCCGAATTGTACTTCAGCATCTCAGTACCACCCTCAACATGCCCCGTCCAAACCCCACCCCTCCCAACCAGCCCCCTCAATATGTTGTCATCCACACTGCACCCCTACCCCATCAGCGAGTGCCACCGGGCCTGTGATGTGGGGAGCCTCTATCCTCACCACCCATCCCTTTCATCAGGGGTACCAGTGACTGCCACAACCCAGATCAGCGTTTAGTGTTGGCTCTGATCGATTGGAAAACATTACTTAAAGGGATGTCTGTGGATAGGCAATGGAAAACACTCAAGGACCACATGGGGGAACTGCAACAATTATTTATTCCTGTCTGGCACATAAGTAAAATGGGGAAGTTGGTCAATCCATGGCTTACAAGGGAAATTAGCAATAGTATTAGATCCAAAGTAGAAACATACAAATTGACCAAGAAAAACAACAGACGTGGGAATTGGGAGTAGTTTAGAATTTAGTAGTTTGCATCAGTATTCACAAAAGAGAAGGAATTGGTGGATGTTGAGTCTGGAGAAGGGTGTGGAGATAGCCTGGGTCACATTGAGATCCAAAAAGACGAGGTGTTGGGCGTCTTGAAAAATATTAAGATAGATAAGTCCCCAGGGCCTGATGGGATATACCCCAGAATACTGAAGGAGGCTAGAGAGAAAACTGCTAAGGCCTTGACAGAAATCTTTGGATCGTCACTGTCTTCAGGTGATGTCCCGGAGGACTGGAGAATAGCCAATGTTGTTCCTTTGTTTAAGAAGGGTAGCAAGGATAATCCAGGGAACTACAGGCCGGTGAGCCTTACATCAGTGGTAGGGAAATTACTGGAGAGAATTATTCGAGACAGGATCTACTCCCATTTGGAAGCAAATGGACGTATTAGTGAGAGGCAGCATGGTTTTGTGAATGGGAGGTCGTGTCTCACTAACTTGATAGAGTTTTTCGAAGAGGTCACAAAGATGATTGATGCAGGTAGGGCAGTGGGTGTTGTCTATACGAACTTCAGTAATGCCTTTGACAAGGTCCCTCATGGCAAACTGGTACAAAAGGTGAAGTCACACAGGATCAGGGGTGAGCTGGCAAGATGGATACAGAACTGGCTAGGTCATAGAGGGCAGAGAGTAGCAATGGAAGGATATTTTTCTGATTGGAGGGTTGTGACTAGTGGTGTTCCGCAGGGATCAGTGCTGGGACCTTTGCTGTTTGTAGTATATATAAATGATTTGGAGGAAAATGTCTGATTAGTAAGTTTGCAGACGACACAAAGGTTGGTGGAATTGTGGATAGCGATGAGGACTGTCAGACAGCAGGATTTAGATCGTTTGGAGACTTGGGCGGAGAGATGGCAGATGGAGTTTAATCCGGACAAATGTGAGGTAATACAGGTAGGGAATATACAGTGAATGGTAGAACCTTCAAGAGTATTGACAGTCAGAGAGATCTAGGTGTACAGGTCCACAGGTCACTGAAAGGGGCAACACAGGTGGAGAAGGTAGTCAAGAAGGCATACGCCATGCTTGCCTTCATTGGCCAGGACGTGGAGTATAAGAATTGGCAAGTCATGTTGCAGCTGTATAGAGCCTTAGTTAGGCCACACTTGGAGTATAGTGTTCAATTCTGGTCGCCACACTACCAGAAGGATGTGGATGCTTTAGAGAGGGTGCAGAAGAGATTTACCAGGATGTTAACTGGTATGGAGGGCATTAGCTATGGGGAGTGGTTGAATAAACTCAGTTTGTTCTCACTGGAATGACGGAAGTCAAGGGGCGACCTGATAAAGGTCTACAAAATTATGAGGGGCATAGACAGAGTGAATAGTCAGAGGCTTTTCCCCAGGGTAGAGGGGTCAATTACTAGGGGGCATAGGTTTAAGGTGCTAGGGGCAAGGTTTAGAGGAGATGCATGAGGCAAGTCTTTCACACAGAGGGTAGTGGGTGCCTGGAACTCGCTGCCGGAGGAGGTGGTCGAAGCAGGGACGATAGTGACATTTAAGGGGCATCTTGACAAATACATGAATAGGATGGGAATAGAGGGATACGGACCCAGGAAGTGTAGAAGATTTTAGTTTAGACGGGCAGCATGGTCGGCGCAGGCTTGGAGGGCCGAAGGGCCTATTCCTGTGCTGTACTTTTCTTTGTTCTTTGTTCTATTCAGCAAAGACAGAGCAAGGGATTGATTAAGAAGGGGAAAATAGAGTACGAGAGTAATCTTGCAGGGAACATAAAATTGACTGTAAAATTTTCTATAGATATGTGAAGAGAAAAAGATCGGTGAAGACAAATGTCTTGTCCATTACAGTCTGAAACAGGGGAATTTATAATGGGAAACAAAAAATGGCTGAGCAACTAAATGGTTCTGTCTTCACAAATGAGGGCACAAATCAGATACCAGAAATGTTGGGGAACACAGGGTTCAGTGACAGGGAGGAACTGAAGAAGATCAATATTAGTAGAGAAATGATGTAGAGAAATTGATGGGATTGAAGGCTGGATAATTCCCCAGGGCCTTATAATCTACATGCCAAAGTACTTAAGGAAGTGTCTCTAGAAATAGTGGATGCCTTGGTGGTCATTTTCCAGGATTATATCGAATCTGGAACAGTTTTCCGATAGATTTGGATTTGTTTTATTATCACGTGTACCAAGGTGCAGTGAAAAGTATTGTTCACTGTACAGTCCAGCCAGATCGTTCCACACATGAAAAGAAAACATAGGACATACATAAATACACAATGTAAATACATAGGCAAAGGCAATGAGTGAGCATAGGGAGCGCAGCTTAGTAGAGAAAATGTGTGAAGGGCAGTTCAGCCTCCCAGGGGGTCAGTGTGAGCCTCCCAGGGGATCAGTGTGAGCCTCCCAGGGGGTCAGTGTGAGCCTCCCAGGGGGTCAGTGTGAGCCTCCCAGGGGGTCAGTGTGAGCCTCCCAGGGCGTCAGTGTGGGCCTCCCAGGGGGTCAGTGTGGGCCTCCCAGGGGGTCAGTGTGAGCCTCCCAGGGGGTCAGTGTGAGCCTCCCAGGGGGTCAGTGTGAGCCTCCCAGGGGGCCAGTGTGAGCCTCCCAGGGGGTCAGTGTGAGCCTCCCAGGGGGTCAGTGTGGGCCTCCCAGGGGGTCAGTGTGGGCCTCCCAAGGGGTCAGTGTGGGCCTCCCAGGGGGTCAGTGTGGGCCTCCCAAGGGGTCAGTGTGGGCCTCCCAGGGGGTCAGTGTGAGCCTCCCAGGGGGCCAGTGTGAGCCTCCCAGGGGGTCAGTGTGAGCCTCCCAGGGGGTCAGTGTGAGCCTCCCAGGGGGTCAGTGTGAGCCTCCCAGGGGGTCAGTGTGAGCCTCCCAGGGGGCCAGTGTGAGCCTCCCAGGGGGTCAGTGTGAGCCTCCCAGGGGGTCAGTGTGAGCCTCCCAGGGGGTCAGTGTGAGCCTCCCAGGGGGTTCAGTTCAGTTTCCGGTCAATGGTAACCCCGGGATGTTGATAGTGGGCGATTCAGCGATGGTAATGCCTTTTATTATGACACCCTGGGCTGGTGCACAGTCAATTCCAGCCCCATTTGTCCCAGAGTCACAACACAAATGAATTAACCAATAATTCTGAGCAAAATACCCACAGATTTTCCCCCTTGGCTGCCCAATAGTTAGTCACCAGGTTTGTAAGTATAAACACAATTACTGTTTATTTGTAAGAAGAACAATAATGAAATATACAGCAAATACAAATGGTTAACTATTACCTAATTCCTAATCCCCACTTTAACCTGCCCCCAACCTCTACACACACACTAGACAGACAAACACGGAGGGGTGGGAAGGGGTAAAAATCCCAAGTAAAAGGCAAAAGAGTCTTTGCTTCAGATGGGGGTTTTCAGCACACCTTCCTTCACAGCAAGCTTGCAGGTTTACGTTTCAGTTTGAAACCTGTAATGGTCTTCTCTGTAGATTGGTTAATTCAGGTTCCCTGTAGTTTCAAGAATGCAGTACTCACAGCTTTTCTTGAGCGAGTCAGCAGGGACAAGTTTTTGTTTTGCAGCCTGCAATGGTTTTCCTCCAAGTTCAGAAACACAGTGCTCACAGCAGCTGTTCTGGAGAGAGCCTTGGTACTGCCAAAATCAAATCTGACTGAAACCTTGGGACTCCGAAAAGCATTCCAGTGGGACAGGATCCAATCACTGCCTGTTACCAGCCAAAGCACAGCCTTTTGGGCTAATTCATTGGCCACAAGCCGATCAAGCAAACCGAGTCCCAACCCATTCTCACTTTCTGGTGCTGACAAATCTGCAGCTCTTGTTTAAATCACCCCAGACTAGCAGAATGTTCTCTCCTGCAACGTCTGAATTCTTCTGCTTGCCTTAAAGACACATGACCATTAATCACCCATGGATCAAAAATAATAACAGCAAAATAAAAGAAGGGGGAATCAAGGAATAAACAGGAAGGACCATTAAGCATTGAATCTCAAGGACAAGGGATAGATCAGCTATTGTTGGAAATTGGCAAGTACATACGAACATATGAAATAGAAGCCAGTCAGCCACTCCACCATTGAGTAAGATTCTGGCTTGTTTGATTGTAACCTCAACCCCACATTCCTTCCTAACCCCAATAACCTTTCACCCCTTTGTTAATCAATAATCTAGCCAGCTCTATCTGAAAAATATGCTGTTCCACTGCTATGCTGTTGTTGTCCCCTTTTACTGGTGTTCATGATGTGTATCATTTTTTTCAACAATGCTCAAGTTCTGTAATACCAACCATCTCTCTCAGAAGATTGTTAGTGTTTGCATTCTCTTCCTCAGAGAGAGTAGTGAAAGCTGAGTCAAGCCTGAGTTAGAGACACTTTTGATTCAGGAGGGAGTCAAGGGTTATGGGGGCCCACAGAAAAATGGAGTTAACGCCTCAGGTATATCAGCCATGATCTAATGAATGGCAGAGTAAGCTTGATTTAGCAAATGGCCAACTTCTGCCCCGAATTCATATGACCCCCTTCTCTTCTCATTGAAGACTCTGGGGATAGAGTGCACCGTTGCACTTGATGGGGAACAATATCAGGGACAATACGTTTTGTGCCGAATACCAGCAATAATTCAGGAGCTAATTCCCCTTTTAATAGGCGGATGGCCTTGTGACAGGATGGCACAGTGGCTCAGTGGTTAGCATTGCTGCCTCAGAGCCAGGTACCTGGATTCAATTCCAAACTTGGATGACTGTTGGTGTGGGGTTTGCACTTCCCCCACCGTGTCTGCGTGGGTTTCCATCGGATGCTCCGGTTTCCTCCCACATCCAATGATCAATGTGTTGGCTTAAGGGAATAAGGCGGGGCAGTGGGTCTAGGTAGGGTGCTCTTTCGGAGGGTCGGTGTAGACTTGATGGGCCAAATGGCCTCCTTCTGCACTGTAGGGATTCTATGATTACTAGCCATGACTGGAAGACATTGTACAGAAGTTGATATTGGAGTTGTTCTTTTCCAATGGGTTCAATGATTTTTCCTGTCTTCACAGTGGATTAACTATCCAGATGTCCTGGCGATGCAGTTTAACTGGAACGGATACTTCAAGCAAGTGGGCTCAGAATTCATCGGCTCCAGTCCCGAGTTTGATTTTGCCATTTTTACTCTTTGCTTCATTGCAAAGCCGGACTCTCCGTAAGTGTTAATCAATTCCTGGTCAGAAATTTGAATAATGACAGATATTTTCAATCAGTATAATTGAAAACACACCAGGTCAAGGAAGATCTAATTAGTGTTCAAAAGCATACAGCGTTTTGAACTGGGATGTACTGGATCATAGCCCTAACTTCTAGGCTCCATTGTGTTTGATTTAGGGGTACCCGAAAAATGCACTGGGGAATCCCTCTCCGAACTTCCCAGGTAAACATTTGCACAGTAATTGTCCAGAAATGCTATCTTCCCCTGGACAATTGCCCTGCACTGGGAACCATCCAAGAAAGATTTAAATTGCTAATTTGAATGGTTCACAACAGTTACTCTGAAAGACTTAGAAAAACTAAAACCCTTTCCTCACTTCCCCCCTAAATCTTCTGCCCATTATCTTAAAGCTCTGCCCTCTGGTCATTGATCCCTCCACTAAGGGGAAAGATTTCTTCCCGTCTACTCTATCTCTGCCCCTCATAATTTTATACATCTCAATCGTGTTCCCCTCAGTCTCCTCTGCTCCAAGGAAAGCAGCCCTGGCCTATCCACTCTCTCTTCATAACTAAAACTCTCCAGCCCAGGCAATATCCTGGTGGATCTCCAATTAGATTGTTTTTCCAATTAGAACAAACAGTGCAGAAGGAGGCCAGTCGGCCCATCGAGTCTGCACCGACCCACTTAAGCCCTCACTTCCACCCTATCCCCGCAACCCAATAACCCCATCTAACCTTTTTGGTCACGAAGGGCAATTTATCATGTCCAATCCACCTAACCTGCACGTCTTTGGACTGTGGGAGGAAACCGGAGCACCCGGAGGAAACCCACACAGACACGGGGAGAACATGCGGACTCCGCCCAGACAGTGACCCAGCGGGGAATCGAACCTGGGACCCCGGAGCTGTGAAGCAACAGTGCTATCCACCTGTGCTACCGTGCTACCCATCTCCTCTGCACCCTTTCCAGTGCTATTGCATCCCTCCCATAATGTGGATTTCAGAACTGCACACAATACTCCAGCTGTGGCCTAACCAACGTTTTATAGTTCCATCATAACCTCCCTGCTCTGCACTCTATGCCCCAGCTAATAAAGGCAAGGCATACTATATGCCTTCTTAAACATTGTATCCACCTGCTCTGCTACCTTAATGGACCGATGTACATGCACACCAAGGTCCCTCTGATCCTCGGTGCTTCCTACTGTTTATCCTGTATTCCCTTGCCTTGCTTGTCCTTCCCAAGTGCACCACCTCACACTTATCTGGATTGAATTCAATTTGCCACTGATTAGCCCATCTGTCCAGCCCATCTATATACTCTTCAAATCTATCCTCCTCGCTATTTACCACCCCACCATAGAATAATAGAATCCCAACAGTGCAGAAGGAGGCCATTCAGCCCATCAAGTCTGCACTGACGCTTTGAATGGGCACTCTACCCATATGCACTCCCCCATCCACCCTGCCCTATTCCATAACCTAACCTGCACAACCCTGGACACGAACGGGCAATGTAGCATCGTCAATCCACCGAGCCCACGCATCTATGGACTGGACCAATTTTTGTTTTATCTGTGCACCTACTGATCAACTCGCCGACATTCATGTCTAAATAATTTATATGAACCACTAACAGCAATGGGCCCAACACTTTTCCCTGCAGGACCCCACTGGAGGGGTGGCACGGTAGCACAGTGGTTAGCACTGCTGCCTCACAGTGCCAGGGTCCCAGGTTCAATTCCGGCCTTCGGTGACTGTCTGTGTGAAGTTTGTACATTCTCGCCATGTCTGTGTGGGTTTCCTCCGGGTGTTCCGTTTCCTCCCACAGTCCAAAGATGCACAGGGTAGGTGGATCGGCCCTGTTAAATTGACCCTTAGTGACCAGAGATGTGAAGGTTAGATTATTGGGTTGCAGGGATAGGGTGGGATCTGGATCAGTGCAGACTCCTAGAATCATAGAATTTACAGTGCAGAAGGCAATTTGTCCCATTGAGTCTGCTCTATCCCTTGAAAAGAGCAACCCACTCAAGCCCATGCCTCCACCCTATCTCCGTAACCCAGGTACCCAACCTAACTTTGTTTTGGACACTAAGGGGCAATTTATCATGGCCAATCCACGTAACCTGCAAATCTTTGGACTGTGGGAGGAAACCGGAGCACCCGGAGGAAACCCACGCAGACATGGTGAGAAAGTGCAAAAACTCCACACAGACAGTAACCCAGGCCGGAATTGAACCCAGGAACCTGGAGTTATGAGGCAGCAGTGCTAACCACTGTGCCACCGTGCCGCCCATACTTGATGGGCCTAATGGCCTCCTCCTGCACTGTAGAGATGACAGGATTCTGTGATACAGGCTTCCAGTCAGAAAAACATCAATCGAACAACACCCTCTGCTTTCTGTCCCTCAGCCAATTTTGGATCCAATTTGCCAAATTGCCTTGTATCCCATGTGCTCTTACCCTCGCTATCAGTCTCCCATGTGGGACCTTATCAAAAGCCTTGCTTGAAGTACAAGTAGACTATGTCAAATGCATTTCCCATATCTACACTCCTGGCTACCTCTTCTAAAAATTCAATCACATTGGTCAGACATGAACTCCCCTTAACAAAACCACGTTGATTGTTCTTGATTAATCCCTGCCTCTCCATATGCAGATTAATTCTATCTCTCAGAATTGCTTCCACTAGTTTTCCCATCGCTGAGGTTAGACTGACTGGCCTGTAGTTTCCTGGTTTATCCCTTCCTCCCTACTTGAATAACGGTACCACATTGGCTACCCTCCAGTCCTCCGGCACATCTCCTGTGGCCAGCGAGGAATTAAAAATTATTACAGTAAGAAGTCTTACAACACCAGGTTAAAGTCCAACAGGTTTGTTTCGATATCACTAGCTCTTGGAGCACTGCTCCTTCCTCAGGTGAATGAAGAGGTATGTTCCAGAAACATATATATAGACAAATTCAAAGATGCCAGACAATGCTTGGAATGCGAGCATTAGCAGGTGATGAAATATTTACAGATCCAGAGATGGGGTAACCCCAGGTTAAAGAGGTGTGAATTGTGTCAAGCCAGGACAGTTGGTAGGATTTCGCAGGCCAGATGGTGGGGGATGAATGTAATGCGACATGAATCCCAGGTCCCGGTTGAGGCCGCACTCGCGTATGCGGAACTTGGCTATAAGTTTCTGCTCAGCAATTCTGCGTTGTCGCGCGTCCTGAAGGCCGCCTTGGAGAACGCTAACCCGTAGATCAGAGGCTAAATGCCTTTGACTGCTGAAGTGTTCCCCGACTGGAATGGAACATTCCTGCCTGGTGATTGTCGCGCGATGTCCGTTCATTCGTTGTCGCAGTGTCTGCCTGATCTCGCCAATGTACCACGCTTCGGGACATCAAGCATGGTACATTGGCGAGACCATGCAGATGCTGCGATAACGAATGAACGGACATCACGCGACAATCACCAGGCAGGAATGTTCCCTTCCAGTCGGGGAACACTTCAGCAGTCAAGGGCATTCAGCCTCTGATCTCCGGGTAAGCGTTCTCCAAGGCGGCCTTCAGGACCCGCGACAACGCAGAATCGCCGAGCAGAAACTTATAGCCAAGTTCCGCACACATGAGTGTGGCCTCAACCGGGACCTGGGATTCATGTCGCATTACATTCATCCCCCACCATCTGGCCTGCGAAATCCTACCAACTGTCCTGGCTTGGTACAATTCACACCTCTTTAACCTGGGGTTACCCCATCTCTGGATCTGTAAAGATTTAATCACCTGCTAATGCTCGCATTCCTAGCATTGTTTGGCATCTTTGAATTTGTCTATATATGTGTTTCTGGAACAGACCTCTTCATTCACCTGAGGAAGGAGCAGCCCTCCGAAAGCTAGTGACATCGAAACAAACCTGTTGGACTTTAACCTGGTGTTGTAAGACTTCGTACTGTCCTTAGCCAATGCTGCACATTCCTCGATATGCATAGTTCCCTGGATTTGTTGGTCCCACTCTTTTTGTTGGTTTGAACACGTTGGCCTTGCACTCTCCCTATTTCCTTCTTGAATGCGTCCCACTGTTCTGTCACAGGTTTATTACCTAAAAGTGTCTGCCCCCTGTCCACTCTGGCCAAATCATAGCTGCTCTTCTTAAAATTGGCCTTCCCCCAGTTTAGAACTTTGTTCTCAGGCCCATTGTTGTCCTTTTCCATAACAATCTTGAATCTGATGGAGTTATAATCACTGTCTGCAAAATGCTCCCCCACTGATACTTAACCACTCGCCCGGCTTCGTTAGGACCTTCTACATACTGGCTTGAAAAGTTCCACTGGATGCATTTGAAGAATTCACTTCCTCTAAACCTTTTACACGCTGACTACCCCAGTTAATATTGGGGAAGTTGCAATCCCGCACTATCCCTACCCTATTACTTATATACTTCTCTGAAATTTGCCTTCATATCTGCTCTTCTATATCTCTCGGACTGTTAGGTGGCCTAGAAAACACTCCCAGCAATATGATTGCACCTTATTGGTTTTAAGTTCTCCCCATTTGGCTTCAGTTGAAGTGCCGTCTAAGATGTCACCCCTCCTTACAGCCGCAATTGATTCCCAGATCATAATTGCAACATCCTCTCCTCTTTTCCCTCCTTGCCTATCTTGCCTGAAGTCGTGTATCCTGGAATACTGAGCTGCCAATCCCGCCTCTCTCTCAACCATGTCTCAGTGACAGCAATTACATCATACCCCCATGTTTTAATTTGGGCCCTCAACTCATCTGTCTTGATCGTCAGACTCTTTGTATTAAAATAAATAGCATTCAGTATTACCAAACTCCTTTGTGACTCAACTGGTCTAGAAATTCTATGCCTTCCGGACTCACTCGGTGTCTCTTCTCATTTTGGCTGTGCATCTATCCCTGCTGAACCTTCTCTCACAATCCCAGTCCCTGACAAGTTAGTTTAAACTCGCCCCAACAGCACTAGAAAACCTTCCTGCAAGGACACTGGTCCTATTTCGGTTCAAGTGCAAACCGTACTTTTATAAGGAGCAATAAAATACAACACCTCCAACATCAATTTGCCTTTATATCGCACCTTTAATGTAGAAAAAAACTCCCAATGCCAGTCACAGTGATGCAATCAAACTGGGGCAGAATGGCAAACCAAAGAATGAGATACTGATTGGTTCACTGAGTTTAGGGCCCAGCCTGCTGAATGGTCATTGGTGTGGAGTGAAAAGGGTGGTAGATACAAATTAGAGATAAGCAAACGCAAGTGTAGGGGTGGAAGAGGTTATGGAGTGGGACAAGTAGACAGAGGCCGAGGAAGAGACAGGTGGGGCTACAGTGGGATTTACAAGAATGATCATTTTAAACTGGAGGCATTATTGGATAAGAGGTCATTGTAAGTCAAGGGTAATTTTGGTGGGTCTTGGTGTGGAATAGCAGAGCTTTTGGTGGGCTGAGGTTTATGGAGTGTGGGCAATCAATTGGTCTACCCGCATTATCAATCTCAAAAGTCTATCACATTGAAGGTGCTCAGCCTATCAAAGTGGCTGAGCTAGGTGATCTTCAGTTGCCTAGGTGATGATATCAGAATTCAACAACATTTGTGTCTTCTGCTGCTTCCGGACAGGTGTACGGTGAGGCTTGGCGGTAACACCATGAAAATTCAGACCTACACCTGGACCAAGTCCACGTATGGAAACGGCAAGAAATATGTAGCATCGGCTTTCCCACTGACTCCGTGACAGGAGAATAATTTTGTCAATGCAATCTGATATAAAATAAAGGCGATTGCTCTGCAACATCTCGGTTTCATTGCCTAGATTTGATTAGATTCTGAGAATGGATTATATCAGACTCAACCACAAATGCCCCAGCTAACTCAATGGTACCCATTCCACTGCCCACTCTATGGTACCCATTCCACTGCCCACTCTATGGTACCCATTCCACTGCCCACTCTATGGTACCCATTCCACTGCCCACTCTATGGTACCCATTCCACTGCCCACTCTATGGTACCCATTCCACTGCCCACTCTATGGTACCCATTCCACTGCCCACTCTATGGTACCCATTCCACTGCCCACTTTATGGTACCCATTCCACTGCCCACTTTATGGTAACCATTCCACTGCCCACTCTATGGTACCCATTCCACTGCCCACTCTATGGTACCCATTCCACTGCCCACTTTATGGTACCCATTCCACTGCCCACTCTATGGTACCCATTCCACTGCCCACTCTATAGTACCCATTCCACTGCCCACTCTATGGTACCCATTCCACTGCCCACTCTATGGTACCCATGCCACTGCCCACTCTATGGTACCAATTCCACTGCCCACTCTATGGTACCCATTCCACTGCCCACTCTATAGTACCCATTCCACTGCCCACTTTATGGTACCCATTCCACTGCCCACTTTATGGTACCCATTCCACTGCCCACTCTATGGTACCCATGCCACTGCCCACTCTATAGTACCAATTCCACTGCCCACTCTATGGTACCCATTCCACTGCCCACTCTATGGAACCCATTCCGCTGCCCACTCTATGGTGACCATTCCACTACCCACTCTATGGTACCCATTCCACTGCCCACTCTATGGTACCCATTCCACTGCCCACTCTATGGTACCCATTCCACTGCCCACTCTATGGTACCCATTCCACTGCCCACTCTATGGTACCCATGCCACTGCCCACTCTATGGTACCAATTCCACTGCCCACTCTATGGAACCCATTCCGCTGCCCACTCTATGGTGACCATTCCGCTGCCCACTCTATGGTGACCATTCCGCTGCCCACTCTATGGTGACCATTAAGCTGCCCACTCTATGGTGACCATTCCGCTGCCCACTCTATGGTGACCATTCCGCTGCCCACTCTATGGTGACCATTCCACTGCTCACTATATGGTGAACATTCCATGGTGACCATTCCGCTGCCCACTCTATGGTGACCATTCCACTGCCCACTATATGGTGACCATTCCACTGACCACTCTATGGTGACCATTCTGCTGCTCACTCTATGGTGACCATTCCACTGCCCACTCACTGGTGACCATTCTGCTGCCCACTCTATGGTACCCATTCCACTGCCCACTCTATGGTGACCATTCTGCTGCCCACTCTATGGTGACCATTCCACTGCCCACTCACTGGTGCCCACTCTATGGTGACCATTCCATGGTGACCATTCCACTGCCCACTCTATGGTGACCATTCTGCTGCCCACTCACTGGTGACCATTCCGCTGCTCACTCTATGGTGACCATTCCGCTGCCCACTCTATGGTGACCATTCTGCTGCCCACTCTATGGTGCCCACTCTATGATGACCATTCCATGGTGACCATTCCACTGCCCACTCTATGGTGACCATTCTGCTGCCCACTCACTGGTGACCATTCCGCTGCCCACTCTATGGTGACCATTCCGCTGCCCACTCTATGGTGACCATTCTGCTGCCCACTCGATGGTGCCCACTCTATGGTGACCATTCCATGGTGACCATTCCACTGCCCACTCTATGGTGACCATTCTGCTGCCCACTCTATGGTGCCCACTCTATGGTGACCATTCCATGGTGACCATTCCACTGCCCACTCTATGGTGACCATTCCACTGACCACTCACTGGTGACCATTCCACTGACCACTCTATGGTGACCATTCCGCTGCCCACTCTATGGTACCCATTCCACTGCCCACTCTATGGTGACCATTCCGCTGCCCACTCTATGGTGACCATTCCGCTGCCCACTCACTGGTGACCATTCTGCTGCCCACTCCATGGTGACCATTCTGCTGCCTACTCTATGGTGCCCACTCTATGGTGACCATTCCATGGTGACCATTCCACTGCCCACTCTATGGTGACCATTCTGCTGCCCACTCTGTGGTGCCCACTCTATGGTGACCATTCCATGGTGACCATTCCACTGCCCACTCTATGGTGACCATTCCATGGTGACCATTCCACTGCCCACTCTATGGTGACCATTCCACTGACCACTCACTGGTGACCATGCCACTGACCACTCTATGGTGACCATTCCGCTGCCCACTCTATGGTACCCATTCCACTGCCCACTCTATGGTGACCATTCCGCTGCCCACTCTATGGTGACCGTTCCGCTGCCCACTCACTGGTGACCATTCTGCTGCCCACTCTATGGTGACCATTCTGCTGCCCACTCTATGGTGCCCACTCTATGGTGACCATTCCATGGTGACCATTCCACTGCCCACTCTATGGTGACCATTTTGCTGCCCACTCTGTGGTGCCCACTCTATGGTGACCATTCCATGGTGACCATTCCACTGCCCACTCTATGGTGACCATTCTGCTGCCCACTCTATGGTGCCCACTCTATGGTGACTATTCTATGGTGACCATTCCACTGCCCACTCTATGGTGACCATTCTGCTGCCCACTCTATGGTGCCCACTCCATGGTGACCATTCCATGGTGACCATTCCGCTGCCCACTCTATGGTGACCATTCCACTGCCCACTCTATGGTGACCATTCCACTGCCCACTCTATGGTGACCATTCCACTGCCCACTCTATGGTACGCATTCCGCTGCCCACTCTATGGTGACCATTCCGCTGCCCACTCTATGGTGACCATTCCACTGCCCACTCTATGGTGACCATTCCACTGCCTACTCTATGGTGACCATTCCATGGTGACCATTCCACTGCCCACTCTATGGTGACCATTCCACTGCCCACTCTATGGTGACCATTCCACTGCCCACTCTATGGTACGCACTCCGCTGCCCACTCTATGGTGACCATTCCACTGCCCACTCTATGGTACGCATTCCGCTGCCCATTCTATGGTACCCATTCCACGGCCCACTCTATATCAAAGAACAAAGAACAATACAGCACAGGACAGGCCTTCAACCTTGGCCAAAGCCCTTAGCACTTCATTATGCCTTATCTCTCTATACGTATCCTATCCATGTGTTTGTCAAGATGCCTTTTGAACGCCATTAATGTATCTGCTTCTACAACCGCCCCTGGAAACACGTTCCAGGCACTCACCACCCTCTGTGTAAAAAATCTGCCTCGCAGATCTCCTGTACTTTTCCCCATGGACCTTAACCCTATGTCCTCTGGTGATTGACCCCTCCACCCTGGGAAATAGTGCCAACCCAACCACTCTATCCATACCCCTCATATCTTGTAGACCTCCATCAGATCATCCATCAACCTCCGTCGTTCTAATGTCCGAGTTTATTCAGCCTCTCCACATATCTAACACCCTCCAGACCAGGCAACATCCAGGTAAACCTCCTCTGCAAAGCCTCCTCATCCTTCTGGTAGTGTGGCGACCAGAACTCTGCTCAATATTCCAAGTGCAGCCTTACCAAGATTCTATACAACTGCAGCATGACTTGCCAGTTTTTATATTCGATGCCCAATCCAATGAAGGCAAGCATTCCGTATGCTTTCTTGACTACCTTGTCCACTTGTGTTGCCACTTTCAAAGATCTGTGGACCTGCACGGCCAGATCTCTCTGATTCTATATTCCTAAGAGTTTTGCCATTTACGGTATATTGCCCCTCTATGTCAGACCTACCAAAGTGCATTCCCTCACATTTGTCTGGATTAAACTCCATTTGCCATTTTCTTATCAAGTCTCCAACCTCGGGGAGCACGGTAGCACATGCATGTGCGAACTGTGCCAGTTGCTTCACAGCTCCAGGGTCCCAGGTTCGATTCCCGGCTTGGGTCACTGACTGTGTGGAGTCTGCATGTTCTCCCCGTGTCTGCATGGATTTCCTCCGGGTGCTCCAGTTTCCTCCTACAGTCAAAGATGTGCAGGTTAGGTGGATTGGCCATGATAAATTGTCCTTAGTGTCCAAAAAGATTAGATGGGGTTGCTGGGTTTCTGGGATAGGGTGGAGGGGTGGTCATAGGTAGGGTGATCTTTCCATGGGTTGGTGCAGATTCGATGGGCCGAGTGGCCTCCATCTGCACTGTAAATTCTTTGATCTATGGGGCGGGATTCTCCGACACCCCCCGCCGGGTGAATCCCGCCCCCACCGGCCGCCGAATTCTCCAGCACCAAAAATTCAGCGGGGGCAGGAATTGCGCCGTGCCAGTCGGCGGGCCCCCCCTGACGATTCTCTGGCCCGAAGTACCGCTGCTGTCATGCCAGTACTGCCGGCGTGAATCAAACCACCTACCTTACTGGCGGCACGGGCGGGCTCCGGGGTCCTGGGGGGGGGGGGGGATCTGGCCCCGGGGGGTGCCTCCACGGTGGCCTGGCCCACGATTGGTGCCCACCGATCCACAGGCGGGCCTGTGCCGTGGGGGCACTCTATTCTTTCCGCCTCGGCCATAGCCTCCGCGATGGCCGATGCAGAAATGACCCCCCCGCCCTGCGCATGCACAGGGATGACGTCAGCAGCCGCTGACGCTCCCGCGCATGCGCGGAATTCTGCCGACCGGCCCTTCGGCCCCAGCTGGCGTGGTGCCAAAGGCCTTTCCTGCCGGCCAGCGGTGCGCCAAACACTCCAGCGCGGGCCTAGCCCCTCAAGGTGAGGGCTTGGTCCCTAAAGGTGTGGAGAAATACGCACCTTTGGGACGGCCCGACGCCGGAGTGGTTCACGCCACTCCATCCCGCCGGGACCCCCCCCACCCCGCCGGGTAGGGGAGAATCCCTCCCATGGTCTATCTATGTCCTGCTGTATCCTCTGACAATCCTCAACACTATCTGTCACTCCACCAACCTTGGTGTCATCCACGAACTTACTAATCAGACCAGCTACATTTTTTTCAAAATCGTTTATGTACACTACAAACAACAGAGGCCACAGCACAGATCCCTGTGGGACACTACTACTCACAATCTTCCATTCAGAAAAACACCCTTCTACTGCTACCTGTCATGATATGCAAACATGTAACCAATGAACACTCAGAATAGGACACAACCAATGGGCAGTCAGGACACTCAGAGGTGGCATCACCACAAGGGGGCATGACATAAACACTATAAAAGGGATGAGGCACTCACACCCTGCCTCTTTCCACAGACAGACATCTAGAGAGTTAGGCAGGGTTGATCAGCAGCATCACACCCCAGCACATGACTTAGAGCAAGCTGATACAGTTAGACTGAGTTACTGCAGTTAGATTAGCAGAGAGTCAAACTCATTTGAGAACTGTGTTAATAGTTCAATAAACACGTTGAACTAATTTCAGAGTCTGGAGCATCCTTTAGTTAAGACTGCATCAAGTAGCAGCCTGTGTTATCCGAAGCAGCATAACACAACATGATACCAGGTGTGACTGTTCAATCTATTTAGTTCAACTCAGCAAGATCCGTGACAACCATCTACTGAATACAGGCACAATGGACAAGATTCAGGCTCCTCATCAGCTCAGGACCACCGGCAACCTTAGTGCCAACTGGCGATCATTCAAGCAGAAATTTCAACTAGACGTGGAAGCATCCGACCTCAATGGCGCGATCGATGCTCGGAAGATAGCTCTTCTACTCACCACTGAGGATGACCATGCGATAGAGATCTTCAACTCCTTTCACTTTTCCGAAGGGCAGGACAAAACGAAGTACCAAACCATCCTGGACAAATTCGACAGTCACTGCGAGGTGGACACCAACAAAATCTTTGAGCGCTACATCTTCAAGCAGAGGATGCAAGGTAAAGACGAATCCTTCAACTACTATCTAACTAACCTTAGACTGCTAGCGCAATCCTGCAACTTCGGTGATATCACTGACTCCATGATCAGAGACCAAATCGTTCTTGGAGTCCACTCTGATCCTCTGCGAGAGCAAATGTTGAAAATCAAGCACATGACCCTGCCAGATTGAAATGTGTACTGTGCATGAACAAAACAGCAGAAAGTGAAAAACAAGCCTCCCACGAGGTGGAGAGTGTTCAGGCCATCTCCCGGATGCAGCGCCTCCACACTGATGAAAGCGGCAATTTTGCACGCTCTTCCCGGGGCCCGACGCATGCGTAATGTGATCGGGAACGCGAAGCGGCCGAAAACCGCACTGCGCAGGTGCAGACGTCCGAGAACCGCACCGCGCATGCGCAAAGAGGCACTGAGCATCATGACACCGACATCATGACGTGTGCGAACTGCGGCACCGCCCATTTTAAAAAGAACTGCCCTGAACAAAGAACAAAGAAATGTACAGCACAGGAACAGGCCCTTCGGCCCTCCAAGCCCGTGCTGACCATGCTGCCGGACTAAACTACAATCTTCTACACTTCCTGGGTCCGTATCCCTCTATTCCCATCCTATTCATGTATTTGTCAAGATGCCCCTTAAATGTCCCTATCGTCCCTGCTTCCACCACCTCCTCCGGTAGCGAGTTCCAGGCACCCACTACCCTCTGTGTAAAAAATTTGCCTCGTACATCTACTCTAAACCTTGCCCCTCTCACCTTAAACCTATGCCCCCTAGTAATTGACCCCTCTACCCTGGGGAAAAGCCTTGGACTATCCACTCTGTCTATGCCCCTCATAATTTTGAAGACCTCTATCAGGTTGCCCCTCAACCTTCGTTCCAGTGAGAACAAACCGAGTTTATTCAACCGCTCCTCATAGCTAACGCCCTCCATACCAGGCAACATTCTGGTAAATCTCTTCTGCACCCTCTCTAAAGCCTCCACATCCTTCTGGTAGTGTGGCGACCAGAATTGAACACTATACTCCAAGTGTGGCCTAACTAAGGTTCTATACAGCTGCAACATGACTTGCCAATTCTTATACTCAACGCCCTGGCCAATGAAGGCAAGCATGCCGTATGCCTTCTTGACTACCTCCTCCACTTGTGTTGCCCGTTTCAGTGACCTGTGGACCTGTACTCCTAGATCTCTCTAACTTTCGATACTCTTGAGGGTTCTACCATTCACTGTATATTCCCTACCTGCATTAGACCTTCCAAAATGCATTACCTCACATTTGTCCGGAGTAAACTCCATCTGCCATCTCTCCGCCCAAGTCTCCAAACAATCTAAATCCTGCTGTATCCTCTGACAGTCCTCATCGCTATCCGCAATTCCACCAACCTTTGTGTCGTCTGCAAACTTACTAATCAGACCAGTTACATTTTCCTCCAAATCATTTATATATACTACAAACAGCAAAGGTCCCAGCACTGATCCCTGCGGAACACCACTGGTCACAGCCCTCCAATTTGAAAAGCATCCTTCCATTGCTACTCTCTGCCTTCTATGACCTAGCCAGTTCTGTATCCACCTTGCCAGCTCACCCCTGATCCCGTGTGACTTCACCTTTTGTACTCGTCTACCATGAGGGACCTTGTCAAAGGCCTTACTGAAGTCCATATAGACAACATCCACTGCCCTACCTGCACCAATCATCTTTGTGACCTCCTCGAAAAACTCTATCAAGTTAGTGAGACACGACCTCCCCTTCACAAAACCATGCTGCCTCTCACTAATCCATTTGCTTCCAAATGGGAGTAGATCCTGTCTCGAAGAATTCTCTCCAGTAATTTCCCTACCACTGAAGTAAGGCTCACCGGCCTGTAGTTCCCTGGATTATCCTTGCTACCCTTCTTAAACAGAGGAACAACATTGGCTATTCTCCAGTCCTCCAGGACATCACCTGAAGACAGTGAGGATCCAAAGATTTTTGTCAAGGCCTCAGCAATTTCCTCTCCAGCCTCCTTCAGTATTCTGGGGTATATCCCATCAGGCCCTGGGGACTTATCTACCTTAATATTTTTTAAGATGCCCAACACCTCGTCTTTTTGGATCTCAATGTGACCCAGGCTATCTATACACCCTTCTTCAGACTCAACATCGACCAATTCCTTCTCTTTGGTGAATACTGATGCAAAGTATTCATTTAGTACCTCGCCCATTTCCTCTGGCTCCACACATAGATTCCCTTCCCTATCCTTCAGTGGGCCAACCCTTTCCCTGGCTACCCTCTTGCTTTTTATGTACGTGTAAAAAGCCTTGGAATTTTCCTTAACCCTATTTGCCAATGACTTTTCATGACCCCTTCTAGCCCTCCTGACTCCTTGCTTAGGTTCCTTCCTACTTTCCTTATATTCCACACAGGCTTCGTCTGTTCCCAGCCTTTTAGCCCTGACAAATGCCTCCTTTTTCTTTTTGACGAGGCCTACAATATCTCTCGTTATCCAAGGTTCCCGAAAATTGCCGTATTTATCCCTCTTCCTCACAGGAACATGCCGGTCCTGAATTCCTTTCAACTGACACTTGAAAGCCTCCCACATGTCAGATGTTGATTTGCCCTCAAACATCCGCCCCCAATCTAGGTTCTTCAGTTCCCGCCTAATATTGTTATTATTAGCCTTCCCCCAATTTAGCACATTCATCCTAGGACCACTCTTATCCTTGTCCACTAGCACTTTAAAACTTACTGAATTGTGGTCACTGTTCCCGAAATGCTCCCCTACTGAAACCTCTACCACTTGGCCGGGCTCATTCCCCAATACTAGGTCCAGTACCGCCCCTTCCCTAGTTGGACTGTCTACATATCGTTTTAAGAAGCCCTCCTGGATGCTCCTTACAAACTCTGCCCCGTCTAAGCCCCTGGCACTAAGTGAGTCCCAGTCAATATTGGGGAAGTTGAAGTTTCCCATCACCACAACCCTGTTGTTTTTACTCGTTTCCAAAATCTGTCTACCTATCTGCTCCTCTATCTCCCACTGGCTGTTGGGAGGCCTGTAGTAAACCCCCAACATTGTGACTGCACCCTTCTTATTCCTGATCTCTACCCATATAGCCTCACTGCCCTCTGAGGTGTCCTCCCGCAGTACAGCTGTGATATCCTCCCTAACCAGTAGCGCAACTCCGCCACCCCTTTTACATCCCCCTCTATCCCACCTGAAATATCTAAATCCTGGAACGTTTAGCTGCCAATCCTGTCCTTCTCTCAACCAGGTCTCTGTAATGGAAACAACATCATAGTTCTAAATACTAATCCAAGCTCTAAGTTCATCTGCCTTACCCGTAAAACTTCTTGCATTAAAACATATGCACTTCAGGCCACCAGACCCGCTGTGTTCAGCAATTCTCCCTGTCTGCTCTGCCTCAGAGCCACACTGTCCCTATTCCCTAGTTCTCCCTCAATGCTCTCACCTTCTGACCTATTGCTCCCGTGCCCACCCCCCTGCCATACTAGTTTAAACCCTCCCGTGTGACACTAGCAAACCTCGCGGTCAGGATGTTTATGCCTCTCCAGTTTAGATGCAACCCGTCCTTCTTATATAGGTCACACCTGCCCCGGAAGAGCTCCCAGTGGTCCAGATAACGGAAACCCTGCCTCCTACACCAGCTGTTTAGCCACGTGTTTAGCTGCTCTATCTTTCTATTTCTAGCCTGACTGGCACGTGGCATAGGGAGCAATCCCGAGATTACAACCCTAGAGGTCCTGTCTTTTAACTTTCTGCCTAGCTCCCTGAACTCCTGCTGCAGGACCTCATGTCCCTTCCTGCCTATGTCGTTAGTACCAATATGTACAACGACCACTGCCTGTTTGCTCTCCCCCTTCAGGATGCCCTCTACCCATTCGGAGACATCCTGGACCCTGGCACCAGGGAGGCAACATACCATCCTGGAGTCTCTTTCACGTCCACAGAAGCGCCTATCTGTGCCCCTGACTATAGAGTCCCCTATTACTATTGCTCTTCTGCGTTTTGACCCTCCCTTCTGAACATCAGAGCCAGCCGTGGTGCCACTGCTCTGGCTACTGCTGTTTTCCCCTGATAGGCTATCCCCCCCAACAGTATCCAAAGGGGTATACCTGTTCGAGAGGGGGACAACCACAGGGGATTCCTGCACTGACTGCCTGCCCTTTCTGGTGGTCACCCATTTCTCTGCCTGCACCTTGGGTGTGACCACATTTATATAACTGCGATCTATGACGCTTTCCGCCACCTGCATGCTCCTAAGTGCATCCAATTGCTGCTCCAACCGAACCATGAGGTCTGTGAGGAGCTCCAGTTGGGTGCACTTTCTGCAGATGAAGCCATCCGGGATGCTGGAAGCCTCCCGGACCTGCCACATCTCACAGTCAGAGCATTGCACCCCGCTAACTGACATTGCGTCAATTAGTTAGTAAATTAAAATTAAAAGTTAAAACATTTTTTTTTAAAAATAAAGTTACTGTTAACTATCTGTTTCCTAGCACTAGATTTCTACTATAAATGTGAAAGCTAAATATAGTACTCTCCGATCTCTGGCTTAGATGCCCCTCTAAATTATAATTAAGTAATTATGTTTAATTAGTTACCAATGCTTAATTTTTTAAATTTAGTGTAGATTCCCAACCAGCCACTCAGGTCACAGCTTTTCTGTGATGTCACTTCAGTCACCCCCCTCCCCCCCCCCCCCCCCCCCCCCACACACACACACACACACAATTTGAAAAGGTAATAAAAGTAAAAATGAGTAAAAATCACTTACTTACCTTCTTACCTTCTGAGGGTCTCAGATGTTCTCAGGTTCTCTCCCTGACAGAGACTGCTCCTCCTCCTCCGAACGGCTCCCGAAACTAGGCCGCGATCTTTTTAAATCTCTGCTCCGACTCGCAGCTCCCACGCTTTTTAAATCTCCGCTCCGACTCGCAGCTCCTGCTCTTTTTAAATCTCCACTCCGACTCGCAGCTCCTGCTCTTTTTAAATCTCCACTCCGACTCGCAGCTCCTGCTCTTTTTAAATCTCCACTCCGACTCGCAGCTCCCGCGCTTTTTAAATCTCCGCTCCGACTCGCAGCTCCTGCTCTTTTTAAATCTCCACTCCGACTCGCAGCTCCCGCGCTTTTTAAATCTCCGCTCCGACTCGCAGCTCCCGCGCTTTTTAAATCTCCGCTCCGACTCGCAGCTCCCGCTCTTTTTAAATCTCTGCCCTGCAAGACGCAAACACTGTTTAAACTGTGGGAAACCAAACCACTATGCAGTCCTGTGCAGATCTGCAACGCCAGTCAGGAGCCAGCGCTCCCAATTCCAACAGCGGCGCATCAGAAGTGTGCAACACCGGATTCATGACTCTGATCCAGGCAGTGCAACGGATCCAGATGATGAATACCTGGACAACACTTACCAAGTGGGCATTATTATGAAGTGTGAATACTCCACACCGGACACATCGCAAGGCCAATCAATCCTGGCCGTGGTTTCCGAGGATGAATGGCATGCAGTGATGAAGGTCAACCACTGCCCCATCCAGTTCAAACTGGACACAGGTGCCTCCGCCAACCTGATTTCGCAGGTGGACTTCAAGAGAATCAAGAAGCCCCCCACAATCCTTCCAGCTGCCTGCAAACTCCTGGACAACAATGGAAACGCAATCAAGGCACTGGGGTCCTGTCATCTGCAGGTGTCCAGCCGACACACACAAGCAAGCTTACGCTTCGAGATTGTTTAACCAGACAGGGCGTCCCTGCTAGGTGCGCACACCTGCAAGCAACTGAACCTCACTCAAAGGGTCTACACCACAACGCCGTCCCAATCGGATCTTCAGGCCAGCATCGACGACATCCTAACCCAGTACCCAGATGTATTTAGCGGGATGGGCACGCTGCCGTACGAGTACAAGATTCTACTGCAGCCTGATGCCAAGCTAGTGGTCCACGCACCACTACGAGTCCCTGCTCCACTGGGAGAGCGCCACAAGGCAGAGCTCACGAGTCTACAACAAAAGGCATCATCTCCAAGGTCACTGAGCCAACCGACTGGGTCAGCTCGATGGTGTGCGTAAAGAAGCCTTCGGGGGACCTACACATCTGCATTGACCCCAAGGATCTAAACAAAAACATTATGCGGGAACATTGCCCCATCCCGAAGAGGGAAGAAATCACGAGTGAGATGGCACACGCACGCTTCTTCACAAAATTGGACGCATCCCAAGGATTTTGGCAACTCCAACTTGAAGAGTCCAGCAGAAGGCTCTGCACCTTCAACACGTCTTTTGGCAGGTTCTGCTACAACCGAATGCCATTTGGCATCATCTCGGCATGAGAGATTTTCCATCGCATCATGGAACAGATGATGGAGGGAATAGAAGGGGTTCGTGTCTACGTTGACGATATCATAATCTGGTCCACAACCCCAGAGGAACATGTGTCGCGACTCAAGAAAGTATTCCGACGCATACATGAACATGGCCTCAAGCTAAACAGGTCCAAGTGCTGTTTTGGGACATCCACGCTGAAGTTCCTGGGCGATCAGATGTCGCGACATGTGCGCCCGGACACAGACAAAATTAAAGCCATCGAGGTAATGAAAGTCCCCGAGGACAAGATGGCAGTACTGCGCTTCCGGGGAATGGTCAATTTCCTTGGCAAGTTCATCCCGAATTTGGCCACACACACCGTGGCCCTACGCAACCTGGTGAAAAAATCAACCGCCTTTGAGTGGAAGGCGGAGCACAGAACAGAGTGGCTGGAGCTGAAAGCCAAGTTCACCACTGCACCCGTCCTTGCATTCTTTAACCCAGACCGAGAGACCAAGATATCCACAGATGCAAGTCAGGATGGCATTGGGGAGGTGTTGCTTCAAAGAGACGACACGTCATCCTGGGTACCAGTAGCATACGGGCAATGACACCACTGAGACCAGATATGTGCAGATTGAGAAGGAGTGTTTAGGTCTCCTCATCGGCATCCTCAAATTTCATGATTATGTCTACGGCTTGCCAACATTTACTGTTGAGACGGATCTTAGGCCTCTGGTCCACATCATCCAAAAGGACCTGAACGACATGACGCCTCGTTTGCAGAGAATTCTGCTCAAACTCCGGAGGTATGATTTCAATTTGATGTACACACCTGGCAAGGAGCTCATCATCGCCGATGCATTGTCCTGCTCCGTCAACTCACCCAGTGAACCACTGGAGATCATCCAGCACATTGAATTGCAGGTACAACTGTGTGCAAGCACTCTCCCGGCAACAGATGAGAAGATCGTTCTCATCCGAGAAGAGACAGCCAAAGACCCCCTGTTGCAGCGAGTCATCCACAACCTCAGCAATGGCTGGCAGAAAGGGCAATGCCCTCAATTCTACAACATCAAGGACAACCTGACTCTGATCAACGGTATCCTGCTCAAGCTGGACAGAATAGTCATCCCGCTACGTCTCCAGAACATGGTGCTGCGGCAGATTTATGAGGGACACCTGGGCGTAGAAAAGTGCAGATGCAGGGCCCGGCAAGCTGTCTACTGACCCAGCATCAACCAGGACATCACGGACATGGTCCTGAACTGCAAAACCTGTCAGAGGTTCCAACCAGCGCAGAGCAAGGAGACGCTCCAACCACATGACCTAGAGACCTCTCCACGGTCCAAGGTTGGCATTGACCGATTCCACGCAAATGGTCGCGACTATATCTTAATCATCAATTACTTTTCAAACTATCCTGAGGTGCTGAAGCTGCCAGACCTCACCTCACGGACCGTCATCAAAGCGTGTAAAGAGACATTCTCACGGCATGGCATCCCGAACACCGTCATGAGCGACAATGGCCTATGCTTCCACAGTCGAGAATGGTCCACATTTGCCAAGAGCTACAATTTGGGCACGTGGGCAGCACGGTAGCATTGTGGATAGCACAATTGCTTCACAGCTCCAGGGTCCCAGTTTCGATTCTGGCTTGGGTCACTGTCTGTGCGGAGTTTGCACATCCTCCCCGTGTGTGCGTGGGTTTCCTCCGGCTGCTCCGGTTTCCTCCCACAGTCCAAAGATGTGCAGGTTAGGTGGATTGGCCATGATAAATTGCCCTTCGTGTCCAAAATTGTCTTTAGTGTTGGGTGGGGTTACTGGGTTATGGGGATAGGGTGGAGGTGTTGACCTTGGGTGGGGTGCTCTTTCCAAGAGCTGGTACAGACTCGATGAGCCGAATGGCCTCCTTCTGCACTGTAAATTCTATGATCTATTTCAGCATGTCACCTCCAGTCCGCACTATCCACAGTGCAATGGCAAAGTCGAAAAAGGGGTGCACATCGTTAAGCAGCTCATCCGCAAGGCCTCGGACTCCGCTTCCGACATACACCTTGCACTACTTGCGTACCGGGCGACTCCCTTGTCCACTGGCATGTCGCCAGCTCAACTGCTGATGAACAGGGACCTGCTGACGATGCTTCCAGCCATACACCTGCCCAATCTTGATCACCTCCCGGTGCTGCAGAAGATGCAGCAGCTTCGTGACAGCCAGAAGCAGGGCTATGATACACATGCCACCGATCTGGACGTGCTATCCCCGGCAGACACGGTCAGGATCAAGATACCGGATGGTGGGTGGTCTGCTCCGGCTGTCATTGTTCGACAGGCCACGCCCAGATCCTATGTAATACGTATGGCTGATGGCTCCATTGTGCGAAGGAATCGAAGGGAACTGCGAAACGTTGCTTGCCCACAACCACATTCGCCTATATTTCCACGTCGAATTACCACCTCCAGACACCTCGAACCATGAGGCCACCAGATGTGCCTCCCACTCGCCTATCAAGACACCGTCATCCCCTCCACCACCTCTCCGGCGGTCGACGAGGATCAGACGCAAGCCTCAGTAATGCACGATCAATGACCACTAAAGTGAGGTTGTAGTCCAACTGAAGGCTTTAATAAGCTAGATGTTTCCCCCAACAGCTCAGACACAGAATGAAGGCTGATGGGGCGGCACGGGCTCTTATACCCCACCTTGCAGGGCGGAGCTACCATTCAGCTTGACCAATAGGAAGCATACAATATCTACCAATGGTGTTTCAGCATTACCAGGTACCGTAATACGTCTACACAGACTACCACATTCACCCCCTGTTAAAAAAGAGAGTCCGGCGGAGGTGGTGGCCTGATATTACAACATGGTAACGTAGTAGAAATTATAGTTATGGAAGTACTGTAATACCTCCGTACAGCGTTTTGTAACTATTTACAATTCTAATTACCATTTTCAACTTAGGATTCATAATTAAATATACACTTTAAAATGAAGCAATCAGTCGATCGGGGGCCCTGGTCGTCCTCTGTGATCGTCGAAGCTTCGGTGGTGACTCCAGTGGAGGCTCGGGCGTCTGTGACTCGGGGAGTGTGGCCTCGGTCTCTGTGGCAGCTTCGACACCCCTAGACGGCGCTGGTGGGGAAGACAGTTGACCTGGGAAGGGTGCGTCTGCGGGGTGCTTCAGTGGGCGGGGGGGGCTAGACGGGGCCGGCGGAAGGACCGATCCTCCTCTAAGGTGCACTGGTGGGAGGGAGGGTGGGACTGGTGGCTGGGGTGTGCGTGGGGCTCCGGCGGGCGCCAGATCTCGTAGGGAGACTGTATCTTGTCGGCCGTCGGGGTACGCCACGTAGGTGAGCTGGGGGTTAGAACATAGAACATTACAGCGTAGTACAGGCCCTTCAGCCATCGATGTTGCGCCGACCTGTGAAACCACGTGGCATGGAGAAGGTGGACCCTCTCGACCAATGGGTCCGACTTGTGCGCCCGCACGTGTTTTCTGAGCAGGATGGGTTTGGGAGCTGCCAGCCAGGTCGGGAGCGAGGTCCCAGAGGAGGACTTCCTGGGAAGACCAGGAGACATTTGTGAGGTGTTTGTTTGGTTGTGGTACAAAACAGTGACTGGATGGAGTGGAGGGCATCCGGGAGGACTTCCTGCCAGCGGGTAACTGGGCGATTCCTGGACCGTTGGGCCAGTAGAACGGTCTTCCAGGCCGTTCCATTCTCCCTCTCTACCTGCCCGTTTCCCCAGGGGTTGTAACTGGTCGTCCGGCTTGAGGCAATTCCCTTGCTGAGCAGGAATTGACGCAGTTCGTCGCACATAAAGGAGGACCCCCTATCACTATGTATGTAAGCGGGGAACCCGAACAGTGCAAAGATGCTATGGAGGGCCTTGATGACGGTGGTTGCGGTCATGTCGGGGCAGGGGATGGCGAATGGGAACCGGGAGTACTCGTCAACCACGTTCAGGAAGTACGTGTTGCAGTCGGTGGAGGGGAGGGGGCCTTTGAAGTCCATGCTGAGGTGTTCAAAGGGACGGGAAGCCTTTATCAGGTGCGCTTTCTGTGGCCGGTAGAAGTGCGGTTTGCACTCCGCGCAGATTTGGCAGTCCCTGGTGGCTGTCCTGACCTCCTCGATGGAGTAGGGCAGGTTGCGGGTCTTGATAAAGTGGAAAAAGCGAGTGACCCCCGGGTGGCAGAGGTCCTCGTGGAGGGCTCAGAGGTGGTCCACTTGTGCGTTGGCACATGTGCCGCGGGACAGGGCATCAGGAATCTCGTTTAGCTTCCTGGGACAATACAAGATCTCATAGTTGTAGGTTGAGAGTTCGATCCTCCACCGCAAGATCTTATCGTTCTTTATCTTGCCCCGCTGTGCATTATCGAACATGAAGGCAACCGACCGTTAGTCAGTGAGGAGAGTGAATCTCCTGCCGGCCAGGAAGGGGCTGTTTAGCACAGGGCTAAATCGCTGGCTTTGAAAGCAGACCAAGTCAGGCCAGCAGCACGGTTCAATTCCTGTAACAGCCTCCCCGAACAGGTGCCGGAATGTGGCGACTAGGGGCTTTTCACAGTAACTTCATTGAAGCCTACTTGTGACAATACGCGATTTTCATTTCAGTTCATAATGCCGCCAATGTCGCATAGCTTCTACTATGGCCTGGGCCTCCTTTTCGACTGAGGAGTGGCGGATTTCAGAAGCATGGAGGGTATGTGAGAAGAAGGCCACGAGTCTGCCCGCTTGGTTGAGGGTGGCCACCAGAGCTACGTGAGACGCGTCGCTCTTGACCTGGAAGGGGAGGGACTCATCGATGGCGCGCATCGTGGCCTTTGCAATGTCTGCTTTGATGCGGCTGAAGGCCTGGCGGGCCTCTATCGACAGGGAAAAAGCTGTGGATTGGATCAGGGGACGGGCCTTGTCCACATTGTTGGGGACCCACTGGGCATAGTAAGAGAAAAACCCTAGGCAGCTCTTCAGGGCCCTGAAGCAGTGAGGGAGGGGGAACTCCATAAGGGGGCACATGCGTTCAGGGTTGGGGCCTATAACTCCATTTCGCACTACGTAGCCGAGGATGGCTAGGCGGTCAGTGCTAAACACGCATTTATCCTTGTTGTAAGTAAGGTTAAGGATCTTTGCGGTCTGGAGGAATTTTTGGGGGTTGGTGTTGTGGTCCTGCTGGTCGTGGCTGCAGATGGTGACATTATCAAAATACGGGAATGTTGCCCGTAAACCGTACCGGTCAACCATTCGGTCCATCTCGTGCTGGAAGACCGAGGCCCCGTTGGCGACACCGAAGGGAACCCTTAACAAGAGACAGGGGTGTTCACACTGGCGATAGAGCCCTTGGTGATGGCCCTTAGGAGGTCTGTAGTGTTGCAAGGGATTGTGAGGGGAGCAGGGAGCACTGGGTGTCGCTGTACATGGAAGACTTGTTGAAGAGTATGGGTAGGATCATGGGAATATTGGAGAGGTTTGGGACCTTCTCTGGGTACAAGTTAAATGTCAGGAAGAGCAAAGTGTTTCCGATAAATGCAGCGGGGTGGGGGGGGCCACAATGGGGATGTTGACATTTAAGGTAGCTTGGGAATGGGCATGTATTTGGTGATTCAGGTGACGAGGAAATGGACTACGATGCACAGAAGGAAGTTGACAACATTGGTGGAAGAGATTAGGGGGGGGGGGATTTTAAGAGCTGGGATATATTGCACCTGGCACTGGCAGGAAGGGTGCAGATGGTAAGAATGAATGTGTTGCCAAAGCTCCTGTTCGTTTCCAGACCCTCCCAATTTTTCTCCCGAAGGCCTTCTTTCGGAAAATGGAGACAGTGATTTTGTAGTTTACATGGGCGGAGAAGGTGCCCTGCGACAGAGACAGAGGCAGATAGAGGGGGGGGGGGGGTTGCACTCCCAAACCTGCTGCACTACTATTGGGCAGTGAATGTGGAGAAGGTGAGGCAATAATAGGGGTTGGGGAGGGGGTGGGGTAGGTCATGATGGAGGAGGCATCTTGTAGGGGATTCAGTCTGAGGGCTATGGTGACAGCTTCGCTGCCACTAGTTCTGGGGAAGCTACAGGGAGCCCGGTGGTACAGTCGATGGTTAGGATGTGGAATCAGCTGTGGAGGCACTTTTAAGTTGGAGGGGATGTCGGTGTTGACGCCACTGTGCGGGAACCACAGGTTTAAGCGAGGGGAGATGAATGGAATGAATGGGAAGTGAAGGGAGGAGCGGCTGGCGGGTGAGGGACTTGTACTTGGAAGGGAAGTTTCCAGGTCTGGATGAGTTGCGGGAGGGGTTTGAGTTGCTGAGGGGGTGGGGAGGGATGAATTTCGATAAATGCAGGTGAAGTAATTTGCACGAAAGGAGTGGATGCATTTCCACACTGCCGGGATATACCCTATTGGAGCAACTGCTGCTCCCAGGGGAGTCGGGAGAGGGTAGGATTGGGGAAATATTTGGGTGGTTGGCGGAGCTGGAGAGGTGCAAGTGGTGAGGACCAAGGGCAAATAGGTAGAAAGGTTGGGGGGGGGATGTAGGCTAGGGACTGTGGTGCGAGGCAATGCGTAGGGTGAATTCAACAATCTCCTGTGCGAGGATGAGCTTGATTCAGTTCAAAGTGGTGCACAGGGTATATAGAACCCGGGCGAGGACGAGTGGATTCTTTCAAAGGGTGACCGATGAGTGTGAGAATTGCGGGCGAGGCTCGGCGAATCGTGTGCACATGTTCTGGGGTTGCGTGAAGCTGGAGAGTTACTGGGACGTTATCTAAAATTGTGGGGGTGGAGGTCAGGCTGGACCCAATGTTGACAAATTTTTGGGGTGTTGGAAATGCCGGAGCTGCTGGAGGGGAAGGGGGCCGATGTCGTGGCCTTCTCTTCTCTAACTGCCCGATGAAGGATCTTGCTGAATTGGAGGTTGGATCCGCTGCAGTGCGTGGCGGCCTGGTTGGGGGACCTGTATGATTTTCTTTGGTTTGAGGTAAGGGAGGTCGGCGGAGGGCTTTGAGACACAGTGGGGATTGTTCATTGCAATGTTCGTCATGGAGGGTGGGGAGGGTGGGAGGAAAAATTGTACAAGCTGGGGACTGTGAGATTGTGGAGCGTGTTGTTGTATATGTTACTGTTTTTTTGCACAAGTTTGGAATAACATTTATTTATTTATTTATTTAAATATTCACCTCCCAAAGGGCAAGAAAGAGATAAGGGCAGGGATAAGTTGTATGTGTGTAAATGCACAGAGTATGAGTGAATAAAATTGGGGATCTGGAAGCAGGGGATATGGGATATATCATAGTAGCATTGACAGAAACGTGGCTCAAGCTATAACAGGCCTGGGTTCTCAGGTTTTTAGGAGAAACCGTGTGTTATAGGGAGGAGGTACAGCAGTCTGGATCAAAGATAGTATCATAGCACTTGAATGAGATGCAGGACCTGAATTAGAATCTATATGATTACATAGATACATAGACACATAGAAGATAGGAGCAGGAGGAGACCTTTTTTGCCCTTCGAACCTGCTCTGCCATTCATCACGATCATGGCTGATCATCCAACTCAATAGCCTAATCCTGCTTTCTCCCCATAACTTTTGATCCCATTCGCCCCAAGTGCTATATCCAGCCGCCTCTTGAATATATTCAAAGTTTTAGCATCAACGACTTCCTGTGGTATTGAATTCCACAGGCTCACCACTCTTTGGGTGAAGAAATGTCTCTTTATCTCTGTCCGAAATGGTTTACACTGAATCCTCAGGCTGTGACCCCTGGTCCTGGACACACCCATCATTGGTAAAATCTTCCCTGCATCTACCCTGTCTAGTCCTGTTATAAGTCTCCATGTGATCCCCCCTCATTCTTCTGAACTCCAGCGAGAACAATTCCAACCTAGTCAATCTCTCCTCATATGACAGTCCCACCATCATAGAACATAGAACAGACCCTTCGGCCCTCAATGTTGTGCCGAGCATTGTCCGAAACCAAGATCAAGCTATCCCACTCCCTGTCATTCTGGTGTGCTCCATGTGCCTATCCAATAACCACTTGAAAGTTCCTAAAGTGTCCGACTCCACTACCACAGCAGGCAGTCCATTCCACACCCTAACCACTCTGATTAAAGAACCTACCTCGGACATCCCTCCTATATCTCACACCCTGAATCTTATAGTTCTGCCCCCTTGTAACAGCTATATCCACCCGAAGAAATAGTCTCTGAACGTTGTTATGGGCGAGGCATTTTCAGAACCCCAAAAATGTATCATGGAGTTCAACCAACCTCTCCCTTTAATGGATTTGTTGCTTTTCCTAGCACATGGCTTTATCCCGAGGTGTTGGATTACAATTATGGACACGTGGATTTTTAAACACAAAACACTGTTTATTATATGACCTCAACTTAACATCTTAAATAAACATTGGATCTCTTAACACCCCTTACTTCAAAGATAACTCAGAAAATATTGCAACAGTAAATAACTCCTTAAACTGTTCCTTCAAACTTCCAAGAGACTTAACACCTTTAAACAGTATCACATCAGGTTAAAGGATATATATATTTTCTGTAGAATGGCAGATTTATATTAGTTTGGTTGACTTCAGCTCCAGCACCTTGCTTTCTTCCTGCAGCTCTCTGGACACACACAAACTGCTTTTTCCAACTGCAAAACTAAATTGCAAAATGGCTGACCTTACCTCAGCTCCACCCACTCTCTGACATCACTGTTTCCTTAAAAGGTACATTGCTTAAACATCCATGAATTAAAGGTACCCTCACATGACACCTCCCCGCCAAGAAAAAAAACCCCATCAACTTCAAGATGGTTTCATTTTTGACTTTTCCACCATCCACTAAGAAATGTACACAGTAAATATACCTTTTCCTTTTTTTTTTGTTGCAAACAACACATGCAAACAGGAATAATAATAGTCCATTTTTCTTGGTTCTTCTTCCTCCAACCGAAATCCTTCTCAATTGATCACATTCGTGACAAAGCATCGGCTATCACATTTTCCCGTCTGGCCACATGTACAATTTGTAAATGAAATTACTGTAACAACAAACTCCAGCGAAACAGCCTTGCATTGTTATTCCAGAATCACTCCAAAAACGTCAAAGGATTATGATCCGTATATATAATGGTGTCAGATGGATTGCTGGTCACATAAATGTGAAAATGTTGCAAAGCCAGCACCAAACTCAAAGTCTCCTTCTCAATCGTCGAATACTTTTTCTGGTGAGAATTCAATTTCTTTGAAAAATAATCAACGCTCTAGCCTTTCGTCGTCGTTTTGTAGAAGCACCGCACCTACACCCACCATCAACAGCCACTTTGAAGGGTTTGGTATAATCTGGGATGGCTAACACTGGAGCAGTGGTTAACACTGCCTTCAGGCCGTCAAATGCCTGTTGACACTCCGCTGTCCACTGGAATTTGTTACGCTTCTTGAGCAAGTCCGTCAGTGGAGCGACCACACTGCTAAAATTTGGTACAAATTTCCGGTAAAATCCACTCATACCAAGAAATCGCATTATTTCCCGTCGTGCCGAGGGTATTGCAAACTCCCCAATAACTTTCGATTTCACATCCCGTGGGACCAGTCGACCCTGTCCGATATGGCCAAGGAAAGTGACTTGGGCTTTTCCAAATTCACTTTTGGCTAGGTTTATCACCAAACCCACCTCCTGAAGTCGAACGAATAACTCCCTCAGATGTTATAAATGTTCTTTCCATGTCTGGCCGAAAACAACCAGATCGTCGATGTGGACCGCACAATTGGGTAATTCTGAAACGACTGTATTAGTTAACCGTTGAAATGTTGCTGGGGCGTTTTTCATGCCAAATGGCATAACTTTGAACTGGAATATACCATCTGGAGTCACAAAAGCTGAAATCTCCTTCGTCCGTTCGGATAAAGGTAACATTTCAGTAAATCCAATTTGGAAATAAAAGCGAATTTTCCCACTTTCTCAATGCAATCCTCCAAACGTGGGATAGGATAAGATTCCGTTCTTGTAACTGCATTAACCTTTCCATAGTCCGCACACAACCGTTGGGTACCGTCTGGTTTAGGTACCATCACTATGGGTGAGCTTCATTGGCTGCAACCCACTTCAATTATGCCATTCTTCAGCATACTCTCAATCTCTCTGCTAACCTGTGCCAATTTTCAAGGATTACGTCTATATGGATGTTGTTTCATAGGAACAGCATTTCCCACATCTACATCTTATAGCCATTTTAGTACTTCCCAATTTATCTCTACAAACTTGCCCATGTGATATAAATAACTCTTTCAGGTCAGTTCGTTATTCCCTCTGGAAGGTAACTTAACAATTCATCCCAATGTTACAATTTAATTTGAGGTATGTCAAATTCACTGTCATCTGGATTTGGTTTGTCACTTTGAGTTAGAATCATTAAAACCTCCTTTTTCTCTCCTTCCTTTTCGAAGTACCTTTTAAGCATATTCACATGACACTCGGTGAGTCTTCCTTCTATCTGGTGTTTTTACCACATAATTCACCTCACTTAATTTCCTTTCCATCTGATATAGTCCACAAAACCTAGCTTTCAAAGTCTCCCCTACCACTGGTAACAACACTAAAATTTTATCCCCACTGGCAAAACTACGAACTTTGGATTTCTTGTCCGCTACCCGTTTCATCACATTTTGTGCAACTTTCAAATGTTGTCTAGCCAATTCACCTGTTCTATTTAATCATTCCCTAAAATTTGACACGTAATCCAATAGTGTAATTTCCGATTTCTCACCCACCAATTTTTCCTTCATCAATTTAAGTGATCCTCTTACCTCATGACCAAAAATTAGTTCAAAAGCACTAAATTTGGTAGACTCATTAGGTGCATCCCTAATTGCAAACAATACGAATGGAATTTCTTTATCCCAATCCTCTGGATAATCTTGACAATAAGCCCTCAACATTGTCTTTAATGTCTGATGCCACCTTTCTAACGCTCCCTGCGATTCAGGATGGTACGCAGTTGATTTAAATTGTTGTATTCCTAAGCTATCCATAACTTCTTTGAATAACTTTGAAGTAAAATTCATTCCTTGATCCGATTGAACTTCTGTGGGTAGTCCATATCTAGTAAAGAATTTAAGTAACTCCTCCACAATCCGTTTAGCTGTAATATTACATACTGGAATGGCCTCTGGAAACCTAGTAGACATATTCATTACAGTCAAAAGATATTGATTCCCACTTTTTATTTTAGGAAGCTGTCCTACACAATCGATTAGGACCCTTGTAAAAGGTTCCTCAAATGTTGGAATGGGTATTAAGGGCACTGGTTTTATCACTGCTTGAGGTTTCCCTATCACTTGACATGTGTGACATGATTGACAAAATTTAACTACATCTTTATGTAGTCTAGGCCAATAAAAATGTTTCTGGATTTTAGCTCGAGTTTTCCTTACTCCCAAATTACCTCCCACTGGTACCTCATGTGCAACTCGTAACACCTCCTTTCTATACCCTACCGGCAATACTACTTGATGAACTTCTGGCCACTTTTCATCCACCTGCATATGTACAGGTTTTTCTCATCAAGACATAATTTGTACAGTAATAACACTCTGGTATACTCTCAGATTCCTCTTCCGTATATGCTTTCTGATATGTCCATTTTATTTCTACATCTTTCTGTTGTAACTCCGCCAATTTTCCTGAACTACAAATATCCGCCTCATCCTCCACCTGTTCTTGTTCTTTTTCAACCGTCTGATCATAAATCGTTTCTGATAATTGCATTTCAACTTCATCTTTACTCTTTGATTTCTCCTTGTCTTAATCTGTGACTTTGCGACCTTGTTACTACACAATCCGGAAATATCCCATGATATTCATCCTTCAACACTTCAGTAGACTGATTTTCCACTGGCTTATCAACCACAGTAGGCATCACTCCCACCTGCGATCCAGCTATATTATTACCCAAGATAAACTGTATTGCTGGACAAGATAGTTTATCTATTACTCTTACTACCACATCACCACTCTACACTGGACTTTCCAACCTCACCTTATATAATGGAACGCTACTCCTCTCACCCTGAATTCCACATATCATCACCTTTTCTGGCAACATTCTTCCCAAAATACATAATTCCTCATCTCTTACCATTAAAGATTGACTAGCACCTGTATCTCTTAAAATTGTGACTTCTTTACCTGCTCCTCCTGAGACACGAGTAAACTTTACCCACACAAGTAAATTCTTGAAAGACATCTGGCACCTTCTTAACATTTACTTCTTGAACAGGCTGTACAATTGTTTGCACCTCCTTCACTCCCCTTGGGCTTTCCTTTACCACTTGAACAAACCCCACTGTCTTATCCTGTTTTACCACATCAGCCTTCCCAGTGCTTTTCTTCAACCACCAACACTGTGACTTTACATGGCCTAGTTTATTACAGTGAAAACATTTGAAACTTTTCATTCATTTTCCACCCTCCTGGATTTCTTTTTTAATCTGAGGTACACTCTCTTTATTATCTCACATCAGATCACCTTTAACTTTACCACTTGAGTGTTTCTCATGTCCCCAGTTTCCATCCCTCACCGGCTGAAACGGATGTCGGAAACCAATCATTGATTTATGAACTAATTCATAATCATCTGCCATTTCAGCTGCTGATCTCGCAGTTTTAACCCTCTGTTCTTCCACATGAGTTCTCACTACATCAGGAATTGAATTTTTAAACTCCTCCAAAAAGTATAATTTCTCTGAGAGCTTCATACGTTTGGTCTATTTTCAAAGCCCTTATCCACCTATCAAAATTACTCTGTTTGAGCCTTTCAAACTCCATGTATGTTTGACCAAATTCTTTCCTTAAATTTCTAAACCTTTGTTGGTAAGCTTCAGGCACTAGCTCATATGCACTTAAGATGGATTTCTTCACCTCCTCATGCGTTCCAGATACCTCCTCCGGTAGTGATGCAAACACTTCACTAGCCCTACCTACCAGCTTTGTTTGAATCAGTAATACCCACATGTCCTGTGGCCATTTCATTTGTTTACCTATCTTCTCAAATGAAATAAAAAAGGCTTCCACTTCCTTATCATCAAACCTTGGCAATGCTTGGACATATTTAAATAGATTCCCACCAAGCCTTCGACTATGATGCTCTTTCTCACTATCCTCATCACTATCATCCAACTGTACGTTTCCCTTTACGTCTGCCAATTTTCACTGATTGTCATGTTTCATGGCCATTTTCTGAAGTTCAAACTCCCTCTCTTTATCTTTTGCCCTGATCTGTACCTCCCTTACTTTTGCTTTTTGTTCTGCTAGGGCTATTCTTTCTTTTCTCCTTTCTTCTCTCTCCTTTTCGTTTTCCTCTCTCTCTTTCGCTTTCCTCTCTCTCTTTCTCTTTCCTTTTCCTCTCTCTCTCTCTCTCTTTTTCCTCTCTCTCTCGCTCTCTTGCTTTCTTTTTCCTCTCTCGCTCTTTCTTTTTCCTCTCTCTCTCTCTTTCGTATTCAAGCTGCTTTAATTCTTTCTCATGTTCCATTTGTTTAATTTGCAACTGAATTTTTGCCATTTCCAATGAGTCAAACTCTATCTCAGGCAACTTTAAATGCTTAACCACTGCCATAATTACCTCATCTTTTCGCATTTTGTCAGGTAATGTTAACTGCAATGTTCTTACCAAATCTAACAGTCTGCTTTTCCTTTCTGACCGCAAGGTACTGCGTGTGACATTCTCCACCCCCAAAAACTTCTGAGCCTCTGAAAGAGCCATTGTTCACAACACTCTCCCCACTTAAACTAAAATGCCACACAGGAAAAGCAACAATCCTTCACTGTCTTTAAGTTCACAAAAGCCAATCCAATAGATAGACTTTTATCCCCCTCTATCTCCCTCGAGCCCCCAATTGTTATGGGCGAGGCGTTTTCAGAACCCCAAAATGTATCATGGAGTTCAACCAACCTCTCCCTTTAATGGATTTGTTGCTTTTCCGAGCACGTGGCTTTTTCCCTACAAGCAACTCACAGCGAGCCAGAACTTCTCAAGCTGCTGTCTCAAACTGGCTTTCTCCTTTTAATCAGCTCACAGCAAAACAGACAGGCACTTTTAAACTGCTCTCAGCAAAACCAGCCAGGCACTTGTCAAAACTGCAAAATGGCTGACCTGACCTCAGCTCCACCCACTCTCTGACACACTGTTTTCTTAAAGATACATTGCTTAAACATCCATGTCTTAAAGGTACCCTCACATGACAACGTCCACTCGATCTATCCCCCTCATCATCTTATAAACCTCTATTACGTCGCCTCTCATCCTCCTCCGCTCCAAAGAGAAAAGCCCTAGCTCCCTCAACCTTTCCTCATAAGACCTATCCTGCAAACCAGGCAGCATCCTGGTAAATCTCTTCTGCACCCTCTCCAATGCTTCCACATCCTTCCTATAGTGAGGTGGCCAGAACTGCACACAATACTCCAAATGTGGTCACACGAGAGTCATGTATAGTTGCAGCATTACCCCGCGGCTCTTAAACTCAAGCCTCCTGTTAATAAACGCTAACTCACTATAAGCCTTCTTCACGGCTCTATTCACTTGAGTGGCAACCTTCAGAGATCTGTGGACATGAACCCCAAGATCTCGCTGTTCCTCCACATTCCTCAGAACCCTGTCGTTGACCCTGTAATCCGCATTCAAATGAACTGGTCCATATTTAAGAACTCAGCGACCAACCTTGATGAGTATGCCACCACTGTTACAGACTTCATCAGCAAATCTGTGGACGACTACATGCCAAAGAAAGTAGTGTATATGTTCCCCAACCGGAAACCATGGCTTAATCGGGAGATTGACTCCCTACGGAAGGCCAGATCTGAGACGTTCAAGTCAGGCAACCATAACCTATACAAGAAATCCAGGTACGACCTCCGCAAAGCCATCCTAGATGCCAAGAGACAATGTCAGACCAAGCTAGAGTCACATTACAGACTCTCGTCGGTTGTGGCAAAGCCTAAACAACATATTGGACTACAAAGAGAAGCCGAGCAGTATCTCTGGCAGCAGCAGACCCCTCCCCGATGAACTCAATGCATTCTATGCTCAGTTTGAGCAGGAAACCATCAAACCGCTGCTGACTGTCCCAGCAGCCGCGGACACACCCACACCCACCATCACAGCTTCCTGAAATTGAACCCCTGGAAGGCGATGGGTCCGGACGGGGTTCCTGGTCGTGCACTCAGATCCTGTGCGGACCAGCTGGCAGATGTGTTCGTGGACATCTTCAACCTTTCCCTACTCCGTTTCAAGGTCGACACCTGCTTCAAGAAGGCCACCATAATCCAGGGCCAAAGAAGAACCAGGTAACGTGCCTCAATGACTAGTGTCCAGTGGCCCTGACTCCGATCATAATGAAGTGCTTTGAGAGGATGGTCAAGAGGCACATGAACTCCATACTCCCAGAATTCGTAGATCCACTACAATTCACATACTGCTGCAACCGGTCCACAGCAGAAGTCATCGCCTTGGCCGTACACTCATCCCTAGAGCATCTCAAAAACAAGGACTCCTACATCAGACTCCTATTTATTGACTGCAGCTCCGCCTTCAACACCATAATCCCAGCCAAGCTTATATCAAAGCTCCAAAATTTAGGATTTGGCTCCTCACTCTGCAACAGGATCCTCGACTGATAGACCACAATCAGTAAGAATAAACAGGAACATCTCCTCCACGATGGTCCTCAATGCCAGGGCCCCACAAGGCTACATACTAAGCCCCACACAATAGCCCCTATACACACACTGCATGGCAAAATTTGGCTGCAACTATAAGAACAAATAAAAGTACAGCACAGGAACAGGCCCTTCGGCCCTCCAAGCCTGCACTGACCATGCTGTCCGTCTAAACTAAAATCTTCTACACTACCGGGGTCCGTATCCCTCTATTCCCATCCTATTCATGTATTTGTCAAGATGCCCCTTAAACGTCACTATCGTCCCTGCTTCCACCACCTCCTACAGTAGTGAGTTCCAGGCACCCACTATCCTCTGTGTGATTTGTTATGTTGTAGGTGTAACATAAGCGGCTTCCTTGTGGTGCACTTGACAAAGGAAGGTTCAGACGTGGAGATAACTTCAACACGTTTATTAAACTATTTACACTTCTAATGCTCAGGTTCGATACTACTGCTAATCCTACTATAGCTACCCAGACTGACTAACCAGTTGCTGCAATCCACGTGGTGGGTGTAATATTGAATCAACCCTGTGTCTACTCACTGACTGTCTCCACTGGAAAGAGGCAGATCATGTGTGTGGTGTCCTTTATATATGGGTTGGTGTAATGCCCCCCTGAGGTCGTATCACCTCCTTGTGTATCGTGAATGTCTATTGGTCATTTCCTATCTACTTGATCTATTGGTTGAGTGTGTGTGTGTGATGTCACTGGTGCTCCCTCTAGTGTCTAGGTAGCCTACATGTATTTACATTGATGCACATCACCACATTCCCCTCACATCCCCCCTTTTTTATATGTACATTTTTTCTGTACACTTTAAGAAAATTGAAGAAAGAACAGGTAGATAAGTTAAGGTATATACACAAGCCATGGGAACAGTGATTAAACAATAAGTCCAAATCAGTCGTGTGAGTCCATAAACCATCAATCATCATGGTCAAATGTCTCTCTTGGTTATGAACGCCATCAACGTCCCTGCGCCACAGGAACCAAGAAGTGGTCAAATCACTTCGCTGTCTGATTTGGAGTCCCTTTCTTTTTTCGATGTTTGTGATGGTGCTGTCGGGTGTCATCTTGTAGCTGATAAGGCATTGACGTTGAAGAGGTACCATCAACAGTATAATTCGAGGTCATGGATGGTGCCATATGGTGAAGTTGGATAAGACTGTATATACTGGTTCTGGCCACGTGCTGTGTAGGAAGGGTGACCCTGCTGAGAACCGTTGACGCTTGTCGAATTGGAAACAGAATTGCTGCTCGCATAAATACCTGGTGATGGTGCAAAACTAGAACCTTGCATCTGATAGGAATATGCCGTCTGGCCAGGCTGGGGTGCAGCAAATCCTGGGCTGCAACCAAGACATCCAGTCTGTAGTGCAGATTGCGCTTGCGGTAGTCCTCCTTCGGTCTTGATTCCATTAGTGGGCGATCCATAGTGCTGGCCTGTTTGAGAATATGCTGCATAGACTGCTGGCTGCTGTATGCCTGAATACTGGGTTTGTCGGCATGAGCTGTCATTGGCTGCACTGCTGGTGTGGAAAAAATGTGTGGATATAGCTGTGGTGAATATTGGCGTATTCCTCTTGGACTGTTGCCTTGTTATTACTGACCCAGTGTAATTGTTAAGTGATCCATCTCCTGTCGTTGTGGCATTTTCGGTCACCCTGAGCATGCCATCACTGAGGTTGTGGCACTCCCTGTCTGGAGTAAAGTCTGGTGTACGTGAATCAGAGTCGGCGTTTGGTTGCTCCCCATCTGGAGTCTGGTCTGTTTGAACTGAGTCAGTGTTGGTTTGTTGATGCTCCCGGTCCGGAGTCGGAGCAGGTTCACTGGAGTCAGCTGAGATTTCTTGAAGCTGCACTTCTGGAGTCGGAACATGCAGGAATGCATTGACTTGTGGAGAGATTCGAGCGAATGAGGGTGGATTTATCATGGTGTCACCGGAGTCACCAGTGTTCTCACAGTGATCGTCGAGTGCCTCTGTACACATTAGCTGAGGTATGTCACTTTGCAGATCTTGCATGGGAAGTGGGATGCTGTCGTCACTCGTCTCACATACCGTGGGTAGAGCCTCAGTAGCTGCTTGTTCACTTGGGTTGGGTAAATTGTCAGAGTCTTCATCTGATGGTGCAAACAATGTGGGTGGACTGTCATCGTCTTGCTGTTGTCCTTCATTTGGGCTTGGACTGTCATCGTCGCTTTGTTCTTCACTGTAGCATGATGGACCGTCATGGTCGTCCTGCTGTGCACTGGAGCGTGGTAGACTGTCATAGTCTTCTTGCTGTTTACTTGAGCATGGCAGAATTGTATCGTCTGCCGCTAGTTGGTCAGAGGAGGTTGCTAGACCCTCATGGTCTTGTTCCTCTAAGGACTGTGCGTAGGAGTCTTGCGTTGCTTCTATCATGGAGGCTGTCCATGAGCTCGCTGCGGAGGCTTGTGACACTGGATTCACGTCTTGCGTGTGCAAGGACTGCACTCTGGAGACTTGCTTTTCTGCAATTGTGGAGTCTTCTTTCGTAGAGTTGGGAACCCTGAGCGGGGCGTGGACCACGCTTTGTTTGGCAGCAGGCCGCTCTCTGTGGGCTTGTACCGCTCTCTGTCTCTTGGTGTCAGGCTGCAGCATCATCCTGCACTCACGAGTTGGGATCTCATATCTGCTGGGCTGAAGATCTCCAAATCCGAAGAATCCGTCGCGGGGTCGTCAATGTGCAACACGTTTAGTTGCGGTTCGGATTTGGTACTGGGGTAGCCTCCCAAGGTGAAAGGTTCGTCCGAGTCGTAGTCTTCCAGGACCATATCATCACTGTTTGCGCCGGAGCTGGCATTGGGCTCGCGAGGTCCAGAGAAAATGTAAAGGTCGGTATCGAAGTATTCAAGGTCGGAATCATCGGTTTGGGTGTAGGTAACTGCTTGCTGCAGGGTTCTTCGGCGGTTAAGTTCATTTCCTGGTTCAATTTGAGGCATTGTGCTGTCATTCCAGGTGAAGGAATGTTGTTTTACAGCTTTAAAAGATTTTTTCTTTGATTTGGGACGTTTCCCCTTTAAATGGGGGTGGGCCGGGGCCTCTGACGTCATGACGCATGTGGCGTAGCACATAGGAAGCGTTTGCACATGCGCAGATTGCGGTTCCTTTACTGATGGCCGTTTTCGTGATAGCGCATACGCGACGTCGCGCAACTGCGCAAGTGCAGTCCCTGTAGAAAGATGGCCGCCGACCAAAATCGTTCTCTGCTCAAGGATTTCGGCCTCGTGGTGAGTACTGGTGCTTCTCTTACCTTTCCTTGCTGGTTGGAGTGTGTTTTCCTCACAGTATTTGGCGAATTTGTCCAGGACTGCCTGGAAGCCGTTCCTGTTTTGCCCCTTGGAGAACTTGAATTTTTAAAAGATTTCTTCTGCTTTGGCACCTGCGACGGTGAGCAGAAGCTCTGTTTTTTCAAGATCAGCCATTTCTTCTAGTTCGGCTGCCACCAGGAAGATTTCAAACATTTGCCGGAATACCTGCCAGTTTTCGCGGCAATCACCGTGGCACTGGAGCTGCTGTGGAACCCGGATCTCGAACATCTTGCCTGGGTATCGTTGCTGGTTGTCACTGTACGCTAAGGTATGGCTTTCTGCATTGAAACAGTTCACTGCTGGTGCCATGATTTGTTATGTTGTAGGTGTAACATAAGCGGCTTCCTTGTGGTGCACTTGACAAAGGAAGGTTCAGACGTGGAGATAACTTCAACACGTTTATTAAACTATTTACACTTCTAATACTCGGGTTCGACACTACTGCTAATCCTACTATAGCTACCCAGACTGACTAACCAGTTGCTGCAATCCACGTGGTGGGTGTAATATTGAATCAACCCTATGTCTGTACTCACTGACTGTCTCCACTGGAAAGAGGCAGATCATGTGTGTGGTGTCCTTTATATATGGGTTGGTGTAATGCCCCCCTGTAGTCGTATCACCTCCTTGTGTATCGTGAATGTCTATTGGTCATTTCCTATCTACTTGATCTATTGGTTGAATGTGTGTGTGTGATGTCACTGGTGCTCCCTCTAGTGTCTAGCTAGCCTACATGTATTTACATTGATGCACATCACCACACTGTAAAAAACTTGCCTCGTACATCTCCTCTAAACCTTGCCCCTCGCACCTTAAACCTATGTCCCCTAGTAATCAACCCCTCTACCCTGGGAAAAAGTTTCTGACTATCCACTCTGTCTATGACCCTCATAATTTTGTAGACTTCTATCAGGTTGCCCCTCAACCTCTGTCGTTTCAGTGAGAACAAACCAAGTTTATTCAACCTCTCCTCATAGCTAGTGCCCTCCAAACCAGGCAACATCCTGGTAAATCTCTTCTGCACCCTCTCTAAAGCCTCCACATCCTTCTGGTAGTGTGGCGACCAGAATTGAACACTATACTCCAAGTGTGGCCCGACATGACTTGCAAATTTTTATACTCAATGCCTCGGCCAATGAAGGCAAGCATGCCGTATGCCTTCTTGACTACCTTCTCCACCTGTGTTGCCCCTTTCAGTGACCTGTGGACCTGTACACCTAGATCTCTCTGACTTTCAATACTCTCGAGGGTTCTACCATTCACTGTATATTCCCTACTGTATTAGACCTTCCAAAATGCATTACCTCACATTTGTCCGGATTAAACTCCATCTGCCATCTCTCCGCCCAAGTCTCCAAACGATCTAAATCCTGCTGTATCCTCTGACAGCCCTCATCACTATCCGCAATTGAACCAACCTTTGTATCATCCACAAACTTACTTATCAGACCAGTTACATTTTCCTCCAAATCATTTATATATACACTACGAACAGCAAAGGTCCCGGCACTGATCCCTGTGGAACACCACTAGTCACAGCCCTCCAATCAGAAAAGCACCCTTCCATTGCTACTCTGTCTTCTATGATGCCGGCGTTGGACTGGGGTGAGCACAGTACGAAGTCTTACAACACCAGGTTAAAGTCCAACAGGTTTGTTTCGATGTCACTAGCTTTTGGAGCGCTGCTCCTTCATCAGGTGAATGAAGAGGTATGTTCCAGGAACACATATATAGACAAATTCAAAGATGCCAGACAATGCTTGGAATGCGAGCATTTGCAGGTGATTAAATCTTTACAGATCCAGAGATGGGGTAACCTCAGGTTAAAGAGGTGTGAATTGTATCAAGTCAGGACAGTTGGTAGGATTTCGCAGGCCAGATGGTGGGGGATGAATGTAATGTGACATGAATCCCAGGTCCCGGTTGAGGCCGCACTCATGTGTGTGGAACTTGGCTATAAGTTTCTGCTCGGCGATTCTGCGTAGTCGCGCGTCCTGAAAGCCGCCTTGGAGAACGCTTACCCGGAGATCAGAGGCTGAATGCCCTTGATTGCTGAAGTGTTCCCCGACTGGAAGGGAACATTCCTGCCTGGTGATTGTCGCGCGATGTCCGTTCATTCGTTGTCGCAGCGTCTGCATGGTCTCGCCAACGTACCACGCTTCGGGACATCCTTTCCTGCAGCGTATGAGGTAGACAATGTTGGCCGAGTCGCACGAGTATGTACCGCGTACCTGGTGGGTGGTGTTCTCACGTGTAATGGTGGTATCCATGTCGATGATCTGGCACGTCTTGCAGAGATTGCCATGGCAGGGTTGTGTGGTGTCGTGGTCACTGTTCTGAAGGCTGGGTAGTTTGCTGCAAACAATGGTTTGTTTGAGGTTGCGCGGTTGTTTGAAGGCAAGTAGTGGGGGTGTGGGGATGACCTTGGCAAGATGTTCATCTTCATCAATGACGTGTTGAAGGCTGTGAAGAAGATGTCGTAGTTTCTCCGCTCTGGGGAAGTACTGGACAACGAAGGGTATTCTGTCGGTTAGAATCATAGATAGAATCATAGAAGATTACAGCATGGAAACAGGCCCTTCGGCCCAACCAGTCCATGCCGCCCAGTTTTTACCATTAAGCTAGTCCCAGTTGCCCGCACTTGGCCCATAACTCTCTATACCCATCTTACCCATGTAACTATCTATAGAATCATAGAAGTTTACAGCATGGAAACAGGCCCTTCGGAGATTTAACAAACAATAAAAACATGTGTCCCATGTTTGTCTTCTGAGGAGGTCGGTGCGGTTTTTCGCTGTGGCGCGTTGGAATTGTCGATCGATGAGTCGAGTGCCATATCCCGTTCATACGAGGGCATCTTTCAACGTCTGTAGATGCCTGTTACGCTCCTCCTCGTCTGAGCAGATCCTATGTATATGGAGAGCTTGCCCATAGGGGATGGCTTCTTTAATGTGTTTAGGGTGGAAGCTGGAGAAGTGGAGCATAGTGAGGTTATCCGTGGGTTTGCGGTAAAGCAAAGTGCTGAGGTGACCGTCCTTGATGGAGACGAGTGTGTCCAAGAATGCAACTGATTTTGGACAGTAGTCCATGGTGAGTCTGATGGTTGGATGGAACTTATTAATGTCATCGTGTAGTCGTTTCAGTGATTCTTCGCCGTGAGTCCAAAGGAAAAAAATGTCATCGATGTATCTGGTGTATAACATCGGTTGAAGGTCCTGTGCGGTGAGTAGGTCCTGTTCAAACTTTTGCATGAAGATGTTGGCGTATTGGGGTGCGAATTTGGTCCCCATGGTGTAGAGTGCCGAGATGTCCATTGTGATGAGGAATGTTCCTGGTTCAACTGGTCCACGGTTGCTGAGTTTCTGTAGGAAGTCCGTCGTGTCGCGACAGAAGCTGGGCGTACCTTGTACGATGGGTTTCAAGATGCCCTCGATGTAGCCAGAGAGGTTCTCACACAGGGTCCCATTGCCTGAAACGATAGAGCGGCCTGGTGTGTTGGCCTTATGTATTTTCGGGAGGCAGTAGAGATCTCCAATGCGGGGAGTACGTGGGATGAGAGCACGTAGGGTGCTCTGAAGATCTGGATCCAAGGTCTTGATCAGTCTGTTAAGTTGGCGGATGTGTTCCTTGGTCGGATCTGCGGGTAACTGTCTGTAGTGTTCTTGGTTGTTCAGTTGTCGGTATACTTCTTTGCAGTAGTCCGTTCTGTTCAGTACGACCCCCCCTTTGTCTGCTGGTTTGATGACGATGCTGCGGTTGGTCTTGAGAGCGCGGATGGCATTGCGTTATGCTTGGGTGACGTTCGGGGCTGTCTTGTGAATGCGACTGATGAATCTGGCATTGACGCGACTCCTGACGGCTTGAGCATACATGTCGAGTCTAGGGCAGCGGCCTTCCGGAGGGGTCCAATTCAACTCTTTCCTCTTCGGTTGCCACACCGCAGATCTCTCGGTCTGCTGTTCCGGTTCATTGGTAGTCTGCTTGGGTTCGCTGTTGGCCTCTTGGGGTCTGTGGAAGAATTCCCGGAGCCTCATTCGCCTGATGAATTCCTCCGTGTCTGCCGCAAGGCTGATGGGGTCCATTTTGGTGGTGGTGCAGAAATTGAGCCCTCTGCTGAGGACTTCGATTTCGTCTGGTTGAAGGGTGTAGTCTGACAAGTTGACAATAGACTTCCCTGTATTGTTTTCTACTGTGGCACCGGGGAGGCTTGGTTGCTGCTGGTGGTGATGCCGAGTTTCTCAAGCTTTCTGTTCTTGGTGTGCATATAGGTGGCATAGTATTGTTGTCTCATCTGTTTGGTGGTGTTCCGCAGCTGGTCTGCTGCATCCTGAGCGCAAGTTGAGAATATGGCAATCTCTGCAAGACGTGCCAGATCATCGACATGGATACCACCATTACACGTGAGAACACCACCCACCAGGTACGTGGTACATACTCGTGCGACTCGGCCAACGTTGTCTGCCTCATACGCTGCAGGAAAGGATGTCCCGAAGCGACAATGGATGTCCCATTGGCGAGACCATGCAGACGCTGCGACAACGAATGAACGGACATCGTGCGACAATCACCAGGCAGGAATGTTCCCTTCCAGTCGGGGAACACTTCAGCAGTCAAGGGCATTCAGCCTCTGATTTCTGGGTAAGCGTTCTCCAAGGCAGCCTTCAGGACGCGCGACAACGCAGAATCGCCGAGCAGAAACTTATAGCCAAGTTCCACACACATGAGTGCGGCCTCAACCGGGACCTGGGATTCATGTCGCATTACATTCATCCCCCACCATCTGGCCTGCGAAATCCAACCAACTGTCCTGGCTTGATACAATTCACACCTCTTTAACCTGAGGTTACCCAATCTCTGGATCTGTAAAGATTTAATCACCTGCAAATGCTCGCATTCCAAGCATTGTCTGGCATCTTTGAATTTGTCTATATATGTGTTTCTGGAACATACCTCTTCATTCACCTGAGGAAGGAGCAGCGCTCCGAAAGCTAGTGACATCAAAACAAACCTGTTGGACTTTAACCTGGTGTTGTAAGACTTCGTACTGTTCTATGACCTAGCCAGTTCTATATCCACCTTGCCAGCTCATCTCTGATCCAGTGTGACTTCACCTTTTGTACCAGTCTGCCATGAGGGACCTTGTCAAACGACTTACCGAAGTCCATTTAGACAACATTCACTGCCCTACCTGCGTCAACCATCTTTGTGATCTCCTCGAAAAACTCTGATCAAGTTAGTGAGAGAAGTCCTTCCCTTCACAAAACTATGCCGCCTCTCGCTAATACGTCCACTTGCTTCCAAATGGGAATAGATCCTATCTCGAAGAATTCTCTCCAGTAATTTCCCTACCACTGACATAAGGCTCACCGGCCTGTAGTTCCCTGTATTATCCTTGCTACCCTTCTTAAACAAAGGAACAACATTCTGGGAGATCACCTGAAGACACATGTCGGGGGAAGGAGCTGGGGCTGGAGGAGGGAGCAGGGGCTGGAGGAGGGAGCAGGGGCTGGAGGAAGGGGGAGGGGATGGAGGAAGGAGGAGGGGGTGGAGGAAATGATGGTGCCGTGCTGTTGGGGAGGGGGGGGCTGAGGGCAGGCAAGGTTACCCGCAGGAGTGACATGCCAGCCGGGACAGTGGCGAAGACACACTTCCAATTGCAGGTCATGCTGATGCGCCGAGACAAGTGGCACCGCAATGAGGAGGGACGGGGTGAAGTGGCCGGTGGACGCATACTGTGGGCAGGGTGAAGGTAGCATGTGTGTCTGCAACGGTGCAAGGCAGCCGGGGCACCCATATATCCCGTGGGTTTAACGCACCATCGTTAAACATGTTGTTGTCTCTCTTTCCCAAACCACGCGCACCCACCCCCCCCACATTTGTGTAGGTCGTCATGTTTGCGCACCATCCAGCCATGTTTGCCGTTGTGGCAGGAGCAGCTGCCCTGCTGGTAGCCATTCGGCACCGCCAATGATGGCGGCTCAGAGCAGCTGCTGGAGCAGCGGCTGCAGCAGAGGGACTGGCTGCAGAGGGCCCCGTGCCAGCCACTCATGCTGCTGGCCCTCCCGCCTGACAGGTGCAGGAGGTAAGGGAGGAGGGGGATGATGACCACCACATTGTCGGGCATGCAGAGGACGAGGATGGCTCGTGAGCGGGCAGCCCTGTCCTGGGCCATGGATGACACGTGCACATCAAGCCCCACGCCTTGCAGAACCTGACCCATGGCCGAAACCGTTGCCCCCATTGCCTCCACCGCGGACGTCACCCATGCGGTGTAGGCCTGGGTGGCAGCCATGGCAGGCACCAGTCCCTGCTCCTGGACGCAGATGGACTTTTCCAACTGCGTCTGCAGATGCTGGAAGACAGCCGTCACCCCATTGTTCACTCCCTGGGTTTCCAAATGCATTGGGTCCGTGGGCGAGTCTATTAAATCCAGGAACCCGGGAACTGTCTGGGCGGTAGCTGGGTGCTGGGCCTGGGCTGCCCTCCAACCGTCCAGCCCCTCGGCTGCTCCTACCTGCACCTGCTGTACCAGTTCGGCTGTGTGATGCGCACCAGTCAGTGATCCCGAAGCTTCATCACTTATGTGCCCAACCGAGGTGAGTGTATCTGCGATAGTGGACATTGTGGGTGACAGCACTGCCGCAAACTCCAGCTCCTCATCTGTCCCCAGGTCCGGGGTCTCCTGGGTCCATCCTTGGACCGATGCTACTAGTCCGCGGCCCACGGTAGGTGCCATGTCCGGTGTGTTCTTCGACTGTCTGGCCGTCCTCTGTGCGTCACTGTCCAGAGTCCCGGTCCACCCTCAGTCACTGTCCTGGCTCACAGCCCTCTCCTCGTCCGACTCACGGCTATCAATGTCCTCAATGTCCGTCCGTTCCTAGGTGTGCACATCACCAAAAATCTGTCCTGGTCCACCCACACCCACATCGACACTACCACCAAGAAAGCACAACAGCTCCTATTCTTCCTCAGGAAATTAAGAAATTTTGGCATGTCCACATTGACTCTTACAAACTTTTACAGGTGCACCATAGAAAGCATCCTATCAGGCTGCATCACAGCCTGGTACGGCAACTGCTCGGCCCAAGACCGCAAGCAACGTCAGAGTCGTGAACACCGCCCAGTCCATCACACAAACAAAGAACATAGTGAAGAAGGAGGCCGTTCAGCCCATCGATGCTATCCACTTGTGCTGGGACTCCAGGGACTGGAATTGAAAATAAAAAACATAATTTGACAGGATGGGAGGTTTGCTGGCTGGGCCAGCATTTATTGCCCGTCTCTATTACCTTGCGAAGTTGGTGGTGAACCACTTCTTGAACCGCAGCAGTCTATGTGAAGTAGGTATACCAACTGCGCTCTTAGGGAGGGAGTTGGGGCAGCACGGTAGCACAAATGGATAGCACTTCTCTGGCTTCACAGCGCCAGGGTCCCAGGTTCGATTCCCCGCTGGGTCACTGTCTGTGCGGAATCTGCATGTTCTCCGTGTCTGCGTGTCTCCGCGTCTTTGGGGGCCGAGCCCCAACCTTAAGGGGCTAGGTCGGCGCCGGACGAATTTCCGCCCTGCCAGCTGGCGGAAAAGGCCTTTGGTGCCCCGCCAGCTGGCGCGGAAATGACATCTCCACGCGGCGCATGAGCGGGAACGCGAGCAGCCGCTGACGGCATTCCCGCGCATGCGCATTGGAGGGAGTCTCTTCCGCCTCCGCCATGGTGGAGACCGTGGCGGAGGCGGAAGGGAAAGAGTGCCCCCACGGCACAGGCCCTCCTGCGGATCGGTGGGCCCCGATCGCGGGCCAGGCGGCCCCAGGATCCCGGAGCCTGCCCGCGCCGCCTTGTCCCGCCGGTAAGGTAGGTGGTTTCATCTACGCCGGCGGGACAGGCATTTTGGCGGTGGGACTTCGGCCCATCCGGGCCGGAGAATCGCGCGGGGGGGGCCCCCGCCAACCGGCGCGGCGCGATTCCCGCCCCTACCGAATATCCGGTGCCGGAGACTTCGGCAACCGGCGGGGGCGGGATTCACGCCAGGCCCCGGCGATTCTCCGACCCGGCGGGGGGTCGGAGAATCTCGCCCCATGGCCTAACCAGCAAAGCCCACATACTGCAAAAAAAAAAAAAAAAAAAATGTAAAAAGAAGAAAAAAAAATGTAATGGAGATACAGAGCCCGATGGTGCAGTTCTCTCCCCTCTCCCAGTTCATAGCATTGGACTGATCCAAATTCAAAATGCTCATTATAGGATGACGTTTTATTTTATGGCATTGAACATATTCAGATTTAAACAGTCAACCTCCTTAAACCACCATGCAGGAGGAGCAGAGAGGCAGAGAGTCAAATTAAATGAGGTCCTTCCAAACAACCAATTGTAAAATATCCCTTTATTACAAAGTTACAGAAACACACATAGATCCAGAAAAATGTTGTGAACGTCAGGATTCTGTCAGATTACTTCTTCCGACAGCATAGAATTTGGGATTGGGATTGGTTAAGTTTTCCAGAACCTTCACTCTCGCAGCTTTAACGGATTCTCGATAAGCACTCACTTGTTCCGCAGCAACTTTCTTCTACAAAAATATTTTTAAAATGCAAATAAGCAGTAGCATTTAGATCAGTGCTGAGCAACCTAGGCCAATGGACTGGCCGTCTCACTGGGCTGCAAGACTGAAATCAGGCTTGTTCACTAACCATGGTCACAAACAAGATTGAATACATTTAAGGCACACAAAATATTTCATAATGAGGTAAACAAATAACTATTAACTAAAAATGGTTTAAAAAAACCTGAAGAAATATTTACACTTTAGGAGGCGCACAGCTCTCCGTCATCAGCACACACCTCCCTTGCCCTCGCTTTTCGTGCAGATCATACAACAGTCACACCAGGAGGAATAAACACGCTGATGGGAATCAGCGGAACGTGGCAACCCGCACATGGGACAAGTCACGGCCACACTCAGAACCCAGATGAGCTGCATGTGGTCCCCGGGCTACAGGCTGTCCACCATGGTTTTAGATGTCCCAGTCCAACAAAGTAATTGGTCAGTGCTGACACTTTGTATGTCAGTTGTGGGGGCACCTTACGCAGACTGCTTTTGTCTAGATGTTTGTGTGAGAAAAGTACATTTCCTACTCACTTCAGCCATCTGAAGTCAACAATTTCAAGACAGAATAAAGCTCCCTCTACACTGTCCCCATCAAACACTGCCAGGACAGGCACAGCACAGGGGTAAAGCTCCCAGGTAAAGCACAGGGTGAGATACAAAGGGTGCGATCTACCGACCGCAATGCGCACGAACGAAAGAGCAACGCAGCTGGTAGATCCAGGTAGTGGCATCCCGCGAGTTCCCAGCTGCCTTTATGCCTCGCAGGATATACCCATGTCCTGTAAAGCGTCTGAATCAGAATCCTGCCCAAAAGGGGTTTGACCAAATGGCATATTCCTCAATAGGTTTCAAACCTACTTCGGCGACCTTCCCCGGGATCTACCAGCCTCCCCAGCAAAGCTGCAGCCGGGGTGCCATCCAGTACTGGTCCACACAAACATGGACCATGTGGAACAGCACCTGGGGGATCTCCCGGGCCATCAGAGACCCCGAGCTGGCCAGGGCGGTTCTCTGGCCCTCTCCCTAGAATGCTGGCACCTTGGCACTGGTAAGGTGCCAGGGTGGCACTACCAAGGATGAGGTGCCCATGAAAGGAGGGTGGAGGGCATTTAAGCAAAAGCCTCTGGGAGGTTGGGGCCCCAGGGATCACATAGTAGGGTAATGTCCAGGTGTGTGGAGGAGTGACATTGCACATGGGTGGGGCACCCACAAGCTCACTTCGAGATCGGGAGCCCCTTTCAAAATGGCGGCCCAATCGGAACTCCCAAGCTGAAAAAAATTCAGAGGGCGCAATTTAATGGATATTTTCTAAGCGGGGTAGTGAGAGGGAACTGCCACGACTTCCCCGGCGCTGGTACCAGCAAGGCCATCACCACCATAAAAACTGGCCCATTTAACGAGGCCCCACAGGATTCACGCCACAAATTATGGTTCATCATCTCGCCCGGGACCGTGCCCACCAGCCCCCTGTCAACACGTGACAGCAGCACCGCTCCTGAATGGCCAACACCGCTCCACTCACAGTCCTGCTAACAGAGACTAGCCCCACGCTTTGGTGACACCGAGCTGGGACAAAGGAGGCCAGCCGAAATGCCCTGTTCCCCTGAGCGTCAGCCACAGATGAGGAAGTGGCAGCAGCCGTCAAGCTTGGGGAGCGTAACCAGGAGGACCGGCAGCCAGTGCAAGGTCAACAACCTCCACCGGGCCACTAAGGTGAGTTTGTATCGTATCTCCGAAACCCCCCACCCCTCCAACCGTACTCCGCAAGCCCCCCCTCCCATATGACATCTCCCCCAGGCACACCCCACCCACCCCTCACCCCCCCCCCCAAATCTCCCATGAGGACACCTCGGAGGAGAGTTGGGAGGGTGCCACCAAGAAGCGGCATAGCTGTCATCCTCACCCTCCACCAGCGCAGAGACACAAATCAGTGGGCAACTGTCCTGGTCAGACTTCTGGGCACACTCTGGTGAGCACCACAAAGTTGCTGATGCACATCTGGAGGCAGGAACACTAAGGCAAGGCAGCAATCGGCGGTCTGCTGTGTCCCAGTCAGATGCGGAGCATCTGGAACAGGTTTACACAATGCAGACGATAGGGTGCGGCCGTAATATTGAGGGGTTGTCAGCTGTGATATTGAGGGGGATATCAACAACCCTCCAGCAGGTCCAAAGCCAATTGTAGAGGTGCAGATGCTACAGATGCGGGAGATGGCACTGGCAATACGTAGAACTGAGGCCAACACTGCTAGGGCAGACCACAGTGGAGAGCCTGGTGCACATTGTCAGCACCATTAGTGGAGGTGTCCAAGGCGTGGCTCACTGACAGCCATGGCTCAGGGTCTCCGTAGAATGTCCAGCACGCTGGAGGATGTGACCCAGTACCAGACGAACCTTGATGAGGCACTGCTAGACATGTCCCAGTCTCAGATGGGAATGCCCAAGGCTCTGCGAGATTGTCCCGGTTGTAGGTGACCATTGACAGGGCACTGGGAGCATCACCGAGGGCGTTGGTTAGATGCTGCAAACACTGGGGAGTCGCCAAGGCTGGCTGAGTCAGATGATGCAGCGGCTCAGATATGTTGCCCCTCCATCCGGAGGTGAACCTCAGTTGCCTCTGTTCCAAGGTGAACCCCAGGGCCCATGGGCACTGACCGGGAGGCGGTGCTGGGTGCTAACCCACAGAGTGGCAACGTCATCCACCAGCACCCCAAAGTTCTACCCATCCAACACTGCTTCTCAGTCAGCACCTGGTACAGGGTAGCACATTGGGGCATGTGCCACCAGAGCAGAGGATGCCCACCAGGGGCATTGAAGACGATGGAACGTGGTAAACAGCTTGTCTAATGTGTGATATACCTGTGCACAGTTCTGCATATAGTAATGCGACCTCCAACCAGCTGGTGGCGACAAGAGATCTATCACGTGACTCTAGACACCCACCAGTTGGCAGTAAGATGTACATGAAGATCGGTGCACTCAAGAGTTGCCAAAGTAATTTAGCAGCCATCCTCTGTATAGTAGTTGTAGTTCCTTAGTTATCTTTACCACATGTTTATTAATAAATCTTTCTTATAGTTAATCAGCTATATGTTCTGTGTACATCATTATAACGGCTACATCACAGAACACATCATGGTACCAGAAGTGCAGAATACTTAAAGATAATGGACAAAACAGGGCAAAATCGGTTGAAGAACCATTGACCTTGTGAACTCCGGTCATCTCCAACTCAATGTAACAAAGGACTGTAAAGTTAGAGATGGAACCCATCTGGAGGCAGGAACACCCAGGCAAGGCAGCAATCGGCAGTCTGCTGGGTCCCAGTCAGATGCTGAGCATCTGGAACAGGTTTACACAATGCAGACGATAGGGTACGGCCATGATATTGAGGGGTTGTCAGCTGTGATATTGAGGGGGATGTCAACAACCCCACCAACTTCAAGCCTTGGGTATGGTGATAAAAATTGGCGTCTTTTTAAGCAACAACTTAAGATTCTATGTTACAGCCCTTGGCCTGCAGGCACAGCCTAATGAGAGGTGTATTGTATTGCTGCTCACGGTAGCGGGTCCTCAAGCAATAGAAATATGCAATACTTTCGCCAGCAAAGAGGAAAGCAAGAGCTTCGATGCAGTAATAAAATACTTTGATCGGCATTGCTCTCCGAAGAAAAATGAAACAAGTGAACGTCATATATTTCGTACACATACCCAAAAAGAAGAGCTTCAATCAGAAAGCCCTGTTAAGAGTTGTTATGCAAGTGAGCTCAACTGGAAACAGTTTGGTGCCAATTTAGAAGACGCAGCACTGTGAAGCAGTTCAATAAAAAATGTGGTCTCAGTGCAGGTGGCCATTTTAAACAGCCGACCGGGTCCGCTATTTTGTGCCAACAATGCAGCAATCATCATGGGCACAGAAATGTCCAGCATTTGGGAAAAAATCTTCCAAGTGTGGCCGGAAAAATCATTTTGCAAGCAATGTTTTTTGCTTCTCACAGTGGACCAAACAGGGTCAACTCAATGCAGTTGATGAGATGTCCCTTGAAGAATTGTTTTTCATTGATCTGATCTCAACTAAGGACTCGATGAGTCTGGATATGAAAAGTGAAGAAGTCTTACTGACTCGTTGTAACAATAGTCCTGAAGAAGCTGATTTGATCAAAGACAGATAGACAATTTCAGTGATGAATGCCACATTGATAAAATGAAAGCTCGACACGGGAGCGAGGAACAACCTCCTCAGTTGGTCTAGCTCTTCTGGTTAACGGTCTTCGATGTGGATTTGCTTAGTGGCATGATACAAGGCATGTTGAGCTCGTATTAAAGCAACTACAAGATGTGAACGTTAAATATTCAGAGCTTGAACAGCCAATGAGCTCTGGAGTTTAAGTTTGAGCCTAATGACTATTTCACAAATAGTATACCAAATGAAGTCGCTCCCTGACGAGTTTGATTTTTTATTCTTTGACAAACCAGAAATCATGGGATGCGCAGGGTGCCAGATTGACTGGAATAAGGAAAATGAAACTAAATCATACCCTGCAGCAAACAGCCTAAAACAAAAATAAAAAGCTGACAGACAGCCCAGCTCCATCCATTCGGACATCTCTGCAGTCGTAAACACCCATTTCTTAAAGGTGCTCTCACTACAGATATTTATATACATACCCAGTTATAAACACCCATTTCTTAAAGGTACTCTCATATGACACATGACAGAAGAGCAGATGGATACATCTGCGTGCAGTTCTACAATGACAGACAAAACATACATCATCTCATCAGATGAGGGTGAGCCACTAATCGGCTCTTCAGCAAAAGACGACCCATATGTCGTCATATCAAGTGAGGATGAGCCACCAATTGGGGCAAAAGCACAAAATGAAGCAGCACCCAACGTTGGGGACATCGATCTTAGCCAACCCCGAACCAGAGTGCAAGACTTTGAATTTGCAGACATGGCTGCGACCGCACAGTCTGCCAAAGTATGCCGACACTGGATGTTTCACCGGGTGATGGGCATGCAACTCAGCATGCGGGCACAGCCATGGATCAAGCAAAACTCATCAGTCCAGCTAAGGTTCCAAAAGCCGCCATGGTGGAGGACGTGCCCAGGTCAGCCTGCATAGCAGACGATCCACAAGACTATTTGTCCCATGGCACAGTCCAGCAGCATGATGGGTGCCACCAAAGCAAAAAAGAAGTGCAGTCAAAAGACCCCTCCCATATGGCCATAAGACAAAAGAGCAGAATTTGGCCACTCGGCCCATCGTGTCTTCTCCACCATTCAATCATGGCTGATATTTTTCTCATCCCCATACTCCTGCCTTCTCTCCATAATCCTGATCCCCCTATTGATCAAGAACCTATCTATCTCGGTCTTAAAGACACTGTGATTTGGCCCCCACAGCCTTCTGTGGCAAAGAGTTCAACAGATTCACCACCATGCTTTCCAGGCCTCGCAGTGTCCTGCAAGTTTCAATAAGATCCCCCCTCATCCTTCTAAACTCCAATGAGTACAGACCTAGAGTCCTCAACCGTTCCTCATACGACAAGCTCTTCATTCCAGGGATCATTCTTGTCCACCTCCTCTGGACCCTTTCCAAGGCCAGCACATCCTTACTTAGACACGGGGCCTGAAGCTGCTCACAATACTCCAAATGGGGTCTGACCAGAGCCTTATGCAGTCTCAGAGGTACATCCCTGGTCTTGTATTCTAGCCCTCTTGACGACATAAATGCCAACATTGCATTTGCCTTCCCAACTGCCGACTGAACCTGCAAGTTAACCTCAAGAGAATCATGAACAAGGACTCCCAAGTCCCTTTGTGCTTCTGATTTCCCCAAGCATCTCCCCATTTAGAAAATAGTCTATGCCTCCTTCTTCCTTCCAAAGTGCATAACCTCACATTTGTCCACATTGTATTCCATCTGCCACTTCTTTGCCCACTCTCCTAGCCTGTCCAAGACCTTCTGCAGCCCGCCTGCTTCCTCAATACTACCTGTCCCTCTACATATCTTTGTATCATCTGCAAACTTAGCAACAGTGTCTTCAGTTCCTTCCTCCAGATCATTAATGCATATTGTGAAACGTTGTGGTCCCAGCACCAACCCTTGAGGCACACCACTAGTCACCGGCTGCCATCCTGAAAAAGACCCCTTTATCCCCACTTTCTGCCTTCTGCCAGTCAGCCAATCCTCCATCCATGCCAGGTTCTTACCCTTAACACAATGGGTTCTTAACTTGTTTAACAGTCTCCTATGCGGCACCTTGTCAAAAGGCTTCTGGAAATCTAAATAAATCACATCCACTGGTTCTCCTTTGTCTAACTTCTTTGTTACCTCCTCAAAGAACTCTAACAGATTTGTCAGACACGACCTCCCCTTGACGAAGCCGTGCTGACTAATAATGGACTCTAAAAATCTTACCAATAAAAAGAACAAAAAATAATGAACAGTACTGCACAGGAACAGGCCCTTCGGCCCTCCAAGCCTGCGCCGATCACATGTCCTATCTAGACCAACCGTCTGAATCCTTCTATACCCAGTCTGTTCATGTGTCTATCCAGATAAGTCTTAAGGTCGCTAACGTATCTGCCTCGATTGGCAGTGCATTCCAGGCCACCACCACCACCCTCGGTATAAAAAAAAAAAAAAAAAAACTTCCCCTGTACATTTCCACTGAACCGGTCCCCCCTCACCTTAAACTTGTGCCCCCTCGTAATTGTCATTTCCGCCCTGGGAAAAAGTCTCCATCTGTTCACCCCATCTATACCCTGAATAATTTTATAAACATCTATCTGGTTGCAGCTCAGCCTCCATCTCTCTAGGGAGAACAATCCCAGTTTCTTCAATCTAATACCTTCCAGATCAGGCAACATCCTAGTTAAGCTTTTCTGTACTCTTTCCAAAGCCTCCATATCCTTCTGGTCATGTGGTGACCAGAATTGAACACAGTATTCCAAATGTGGCCCAACCAACATTCTATATAACTGTAACATAATTTGTGAGCTTTCATACTCTATATGGTTGCATCTAAACCGGAGAGGCATAAATATCCTGGCCGCGAGGTTTGCTAGTGTCACACGGGAGGGTTTAAACTAGTATGGCAGGGGTTGGGCACGGGAGCAATAGGTCAGAAGGTGAGAACATTGAGGGAGAACTAGGGAATAGGGCCAGTGTGGCTCAAAAAGAAAAAGAAGGCATGTGTCAGGGCTAAAAGGCTGGGATCAGACAAAGCCTGAGTGGAATATAAGGAAAGTAGAAAGGAACTTAAGCAAGGAGTCAGGAGGGCTAGAAGGGGGTCACAAAAAGTAATTGGCAAATAGGGTAAAGGAAAATCCCAAGGCTTTTTACACGTACATAAACGCCAAGAGGGTAGCCAGGGAAAGGGTTGGCTCACTGAAGGATAGGCAAGGGAATCTATGCGTGGAGCCAGAGGAAATGGGCGAGGTACTAAATGAATACTTTGCATCAGTATTCACCAAAGAGAAGGAATTGGTAGATGTTGAGTCTGGAGAAGGGTGTGTAGATAGCCTGGGTCACATTGAGATCCAAAAAGACGAGGTGTTGGGTGTCTTGAAAAATATTAAGGTAGATAAGTCCCCAGGATCCGATGGGATCTACCCCAGAATACTGAAGGAGGCTAGAGAGGAAATTGCTGAGGCCTTGACAGAAATCTTTGGATCCTCACCGTCTTCAGGTGATGTCCCGGAAAATTGGAGAATAGCCAATGTTGTTCCTCTGATTAAGAAGGGTAGCAAGGATAATCCAGGGATCTACAGGCCAGTGAGCCTTATGTCAGTGGTAGGGAAATTACTGGAGAGAATTCTTCGAGACAGGATCTACTCCCATTTGGAAGCAAATGGACGTATTAGTGAGGCAGCATGGTTTTGTGAAGGGGTGGTCGTGTCTCACTAACTTGATAGAGTTTTGCGAGGTCACAAAGATGATTGATGCAGGTAGGGCAGTGGATGTTGTCTATATGGACTTCAGTAAGCCTTTGGCAAGGTCCCTCATGGCAGACGATTACAAAAGGTGAAGTCACACGGGATCAGGGGTGAGCTGGCAAGGTGGTTACAGAACTGGTTAGGTCATAGAAGGCAGAGAGTAGCAATAGAAGGATGCTTTTCTAATTGGAGGGCTGTTACTAGTGGTGTTCCGCAGGGATCAGTGCTGGAACCTTTGCTGTTTGTAGTATAGATAAATGATTTGGGGGAAAATGTAACTGGTCTGATTAGTAAGTTTGCAGACAACAAAGGTTGGTGGAATTGTGGATAGCGATGAGGACCGTCAGAGGATTCAGCAGGAGTTAGATTGTTTGGAGACTTGTGCGGAGAGATGGCAGATGGAGTTTAAACCGGACAAATGTGAGGTTATGCATTTTGGAAGGTCTAATGCAGGTAGGGAATATACAGTGAATGGTAGAACCCTCAAGAGTATTGAAAGTCAGAGAGATCTAGGTGTATAGGTCCACAGGTCACTGAAAGGGGCAACAAAGGTGGAGAAGGTAGTCAAGAAGGCATACGGCATGCTTGCCTTCATTGGCCGAGGCATTGCGTATAGAAATTTGCAAGTCATGTCGGGCCACACTTGGAGTATAGTGTTCAATTCTGGTCGCCACACTACCAGAAGGATATGGAGGCTTTAGACAGGGTGCAGAAGAGATTTACCAGAATGTTGCCTGGTTTGGAGGGCACTAGCTATGAGCAGCGGTTGAATAAACTCGGTTTGTTCTCACTGGAACGACGGAGGTTGAGGGGCGACTTAATAGAGGTCTACAAAATTATGAGGGGCATAGACAGAGTGGATAGTCAGAGGCTTTTCCCCAGGGTAGAGGAGTCAATTACTAGGGGGCATAGGTTTAAGGTGCGAGGGGCAAGGTTTAGAGTAGATGTACGAGGCAAGTTTGTTTTTTGTTTTTTTTTTTAAACATAGAGGGTAGTGGGTGCCTGGAACTTGCTACCGGAGATGGTGGAAGCAGGGACATAGACATAGAATTTACAGTGCAGAAGGAGGCCATTCGGCCCATCGAGTCGGCACCAGCTCTTAGAAAGAGCATCCTACCCAAGGTCCAAACCTCCACCCTATCCCCATAACCCCACCTAATCCCCATAACCCAGTAACCCCACCCTACACTAAAGGGCAATTTTGGACACAATGGGAAATTTAGCATGGCCAATCCACCTAACCCGCACATCTTTGGACTGTGGGAGGAAACCGGAGCACCCGGAGGAAACCCACGGACACACGGGGAGGATGTGCAGACTCCGCACAGACAGTGACCCAAGCCGGGAATCAAACCTGGGACCCTGGAGCTGTGAAGCAATTGTGCTAACCACCATGCTACCGTGCTGCCCCAGGGGAGTCTTGACAAATACATGAATAGGATGGGAATAGAGGGATACGGACCCAGGAAGTGTAGAAGATTGTAGTTTAATCGGGCAGCATGGTCGGCACGGGCTTGGAGGGCTGAAGGGCCTGTTCCTGTACTGTGCTTTTCTTTGTTCTTTGTTTTGTACTCCGTCATATGAAGGCAGGCATGTCATATGCTTTCTTTACCACCATTTCCATCTGTGCTGCCACTTTAAAAAAAAAAATTTGGAGTACCCAATTCATTTTTTCCAATTAAAGGGCAATTCAGTGTCGCCAATCCACCTACCCTGCACATCTTTGGGTTGTGTGGGTGAAATCCACGCAAACGCAGGGAGAATGTGAAAACTCCACACGGTTAGTGACCCAGAGCCGGGGTCGAACCTGGGACCTCAGCGCTGCGAGGCAGCAGGGCTAACCCACTGCGCCACCGTGCTCCCTGTACTGCTACTTTCAGAACCTGTGGACCTGCACGCCCAGATCTCTGAGTCTCTATGCTCCTGATGGTTCTGCCATTTATTTTCTAACGCCCACCTGAATTGGATCTACCAAAATGCATCACCTCGCATTTGTCCGGAGTCAGGCTAACCGGCTTTTAATTTCCCTTCAGTCATGTGAGAGTAACCTTAAGAAATGGATGTTTAAGCAATGTACCTTTAAGAAATGGAGCTGATCATATTACTGAAGTGATGTCAGAGGGTGTGGGGAGCGGAGCTCACTTCTGCGTTTTGAGTTTCAGTTTGAGAGAGCAGCTGGGAGTCTGTGTGTTTTGCTGTGAACTGCAGGAAGAAACACAGCTGGTCTGTTGATTTCTGCAATCCAAAGACTATAAATATATTGAATGTAACCTAATATGCTCCTATTTTTGAAGGTTTGAAGTCTTTTGGATGTTTCAAGGAACAGTTTGAAGGATTATTTAGTGTTGTCGTCTTTTGGGGTTACCGTTGAAGTAACGGGTGTTAAGATATTCAATGTTTGTTTTAAAAGTGTTAACTTGAGTTCATAAAATAAACATTGTTTTGTTTTAAAAACCACTTGTCCATTTCTGCTGCATCATGCCTGGAGAGTACACCGTGTGCTTCCCACACCACAATCTATTAAAAGTTGTGGGTCAGTTGAACTCCATGCTACACTTTGGGGTTCTCTAAACTCTGACCCATAACACTTCTTCTGCCTCACTTCCATCTTAAACAGCGGTGTTACATTAGCTACTTGCCAGTCTTCTGGGGCCCTTCCAGACTCCAGTGATTCCTGAAAGATCATCACCAATGCCTCCACAATATCCTCAGCGATCTCTTTTAGAACCCTGGGGTGTAGTCCATCAGGTCCAGGTGATTTGTCCACCAAAATAAGTTTCCCCAGAACCTTCTCCTTGGTGATGGTCACTGCATTCACCTGCTCCCTGATTCTCCTGGAGCTCTGGCATCCCATTGGTGTCTTCCACCATTAAGACTGATGCAAAGTAATTACAGTTAGTCTGCCATTTCTTTGAGAAGTTTTTCTGGAGAAGTAATAATAGGAATATTACTTCTCCAGCCACATTTTCCACTGGTCCAATGTCTATTTTTGCCTCTCTCTTACCTTTTATATCTTTTCAAAAACTCTTCCCGAATACACGCAGTACTGAAAAAGGCATCGGCAACATGGCTGACAGACCAGAAAGCATTCGACAACGCAGCAAGAAGCATCACAGTAAAAAGAGACCAGCAAGAAAACTGTGCTTTCTGGACGCAGCACGTCCAAAAGGCCAAAGAACCTGATAATACACAGAAAACCAGTATTTCGGAAGTTAAAACTAAATCGCGCAGTCTCTAAAAGTTCGGAAGAACAACGGGTCGATGTCGTTGTTGTAGCCATCTGGGATGGCCACTTCCAACAAGGTACGGAGAAATTCGCAAAGCCTAGCGGGTAAAACGTACAAGCCAAAACTCAGGCAGGCTCTGGGCCTGAAATGCATATTTGTAAGCAAGGAGTATCGATAAGCAGACGGTATTGAAACTCAATTCAATTAGCATTTTAATGGGGCCGATTAGCATTTGATGGCCCACCTTCACCAAAAAAGGACTGGTACTCGAGCAACTGGGACAGTCCCAGACATTTCAGCGCCACTTCCTGTTCAAGGGAAATGAAAAAAACGGGGTCAGTGACCACTTGGGACGCGCCCCCAACCATACAGATCCCCGCCCACTTATTGGTTAAGGAATCGAACAGAGTGATCAGGGATCACCCAATTAGTAAGGCCCAAATTGAAGGACCACCCAAAAGAGCGCAAAAACCCCTAAGTACAAGAAGTAGTGTCCGCCACGTGTTCACTCTCTTGGTCCTGGTACCCCGGTCACGGCCATCGCCAATTGCAGCAACACCAGAAGAAAGTACAAGTTCAACGCAACCAGACGGATGAGCCTAGCTGAGCAGCAGTTACTCCTTCGAACCAGAATCGAACAGCGGCCACTGTTTTCTGACCTAAGCCAGGTGCCCGAAGTTAAATACAGGCTGCCTTAGTCGATAGGTGTAGTTAACTAGTAGTGTTTATGTTGCATGACTAATTGTGTGCAAATAAAGTACCCTTGACCTTGAACTAACTAACTGGTGTTTGGCTCTTTGATCGATAGCCGGTTGAAACTGGTGGTGGTATCATTCGATACCTGGCGACTCTAAGCATTAGGACATAGATAACATAGAAAGAAGGGCAAATTCACTGATTGCCATAATTGGAACAGAGCCATAGGAAAAGAGAGGCAACAGTTATTGGCGACATCTGACGGGGCTCGACCCAGAAATGACCGTGTCACTCCGAGAGAACCCACAAAAGCGTTTGAATTAGAAATCCAAATTGGCAAAGTAAAAGAAACCACAAGCGAAACCAGTATCAATCAAACGTCCAGAATTCAGAAGTATGTAATTTGCATGCGTACTAACAAAGGGATATAAGGTAAACTCGATAGATTTTGTTGCGTGAAACTTTCGAGAGTTGCGTAAACCAGAAACTAGCTTGAGCCATACCAGTGTTTGCACCACCGCTTTATTCCCCTTGTCCCAAATTTCTGGTAGAGACAGAAGTAATTGTAAGGATGGCCATGAAGGCAATGGAACGCCTTATGCATCCACAAGAGCCTGAGGTCACAGCGACCAATAGATCAGAACAGTGTCCCGTATGGGAAGAGGAGCTTAGGAGATATATGAAGGGGAAAGGATGGCCCCTATGGTCGGAATTTTGCGCAAATGTAGAGACAGGTCCTGGCAGCATAGGACAGACTTGGTGGGGCAGCAGCCTGACTGAGATCCATAAGAAGAGTTTAACTAAGGTTCGTAAGCCGATGGCAATCGTGTCCTATCTGGCACAATTGGAGGTCATGAGAAGGAAAAAAGGAGAGAGGGAGGTTAACTGTACAGCTCAGGGAGTAGTTAGTGGCGAAGGACAAGGAAATGGATGATGTCAAGAGGGCACATCGATCCTGTCTCGCCCACATTAGCAGCTTCCAAATCCAGTACGATAGGCCTACCAGGACACACAACGTGCTGTAATGGTAAGAGAAGAGACAGAGAACCAGGTACAACAGTTAAGGAAACAGTGTGATGATTTGAAGGCAGCCGTCCGAGCACTCCACAGTTCCACCACGGAACAGAGGCAGAGTTCGGTGGATCGTGCCAAATGCAGGCAGCAAATTGCAAAGTTGCAATCCCTGCTATCTGTTCAAAATGGGTTTAGAGACATCTTTGGCCCACAGCTAGACCAGGAAGACGGCCCCGATTGGCAGGAACTCAGTGAAACGGCCCAACAGTGAGACCGAGAATCAAAATAGAGCCCCCCAGGCCCCGAAAAGTAAAGCACCCGCACCACCGACTGCACAGGCAGCACCCAACCCAATGAATCCCATTGCCACGCAGCGCAGGGTCACCACGGAAGGCCAACCCGATTTAGTGAACACCACCCCATTAACTATCACAGTTAAGAGATGCCCGCGAGAAGATAGAGACTTTCCACCCCACATCGGACCCACATCACTTTTTCGAGTTAGCAAAACAACAAACCTTCATGTACGGTTTAGACGAGCCGGAAGAGGTAAAGCTCATAGTGTTGAGCCCAGACCCGTCAGTTAGTTCAGCCCTTCCCGGCTCACAAAATGTAGGATGAGGTAGCCTTCACGAAACGAAAACGGCCATTTTAGACACCATAGGATAGAACAGTGGAAACCTGGTAGACGGTCTCAACCGGTGCAGGCAGAAAAAGGGAGAGCATCCAACAGCGTTTGCTGGATGCCTCCGGATCCATTTTACTGCGGTATTCGGTGGATTGGATTGGATTTGTTTATTGTCACGTGTACCGAGGTACAGTGAAAAGTATTTTTCTGCGAGCAGCTCAACAGATCATTAAGTACATGGGAAGAAAAGGGAATAAAAGAAAATATATAATCGGGCAACACAACATATACAATGTAACTACATAAGCACTGGCATCGGATGAAGCATACAGGGTGTAGTGTTAATGAAATCAGTCCATAAGAAGGTCATTTAGGAGTCTGGTGACAGTGGGGAAGAAGCTGTTTGAGTCTGTTCATGCGTGTTCTCAGACTTCTGTATCTCCTGCCCGATGGAAGTTGGAAGAGTGAGTAAGCCGGGTGGGAGGAATCTTTGATTATACTGCCCGCTTTCCCCAGCAGCGGGAGGTGTAGATGGAGTCAATGGATGGGAGGCAGGTTCGTGTGATGGACTGGGCGGTGTTCCCGACTCTGAAGTTTCTTGCGGTCCTGGGCCGAGCAGTTGCCATACCAGGCTGTGATGCAGCCTGATAGGATGCTTTCTATGGTGCATCTGTAAAAGTTGGTAAGAGATAATGTGGACATGCCGAATTTCCTTAATTTCCTGAGGAAGTATAGGCGCTGTTGTGCTTTCCTGGTGGTAGCGTCGACGTGGGTGGACCAGGACAGATTTTTGGAGATGTGCACCCCTAGGAATTTGAAACTGCTAACCATCTCCACCTTGGCCCCGTTGATGCTGACAGGGGTGTGTACAGTACTTTGCTTCCTGAAGTCAATTACCAGCTCTTTAGTTTTGCTGGAATGGAGGGAGAGATTGTGGTCGCTGTGAGTTAGACCGCGCCCATTTATCAGCAGACACTATGGCCAAATGGACCCACATGTTGGTATCCCATGCCACAGAGGCAGGACAGAGGGCATGTGCCAGTTACGACCCCTCAGACCTAGCACACAATGAAGTGTGGGTTCTGAAATGCTTGTCCAGAGCTTGGGAACAGTCGGTACTGAAAAAGACAGAGCATGAGAGAGTAGACACCACAATGAATCCAGTAAGGGCACACCAAGACCCCCATGGGTCTTGGTGTGGGTAAATGAAGGCAGAGGTACAGCGCCGCACCCAAAGACATAAGAATGTTATAATTGTGGACACGAGGGACATTAACATAGAACATAGAACATAGAACAGTACAGCACAGAACAGGTCCTTCGGCCCTCGATGTTGTGCCGAGCATTGTCCGAAAACAAGACCAAGCTATCCCACTCCCTGTCATTCGGGTGTGCTCCATGTGCCTATCCAACAACCGCTTGAAAGTTCCTAAAGTGTCCGACTCCACTATCACAGCAGGCAGTCCATTCCACACCCTAACCACTCTGATTAAAGAACCTACCTCGGCCATCCCTCCTATATCTTCCAGCCTGAATCTTATAGTTCTGCCCCCTTGTAACAGCTACATCCACCCGAGGAAATAGTCTCTGAACGTCCACTCTATCTATCCCCCTCATTATCTTATAAAGCTCTATTAAGTCGCCTCTTATCCTCCTCCGCTCCATAGTGAAAACCCCTAGCTCCCTCAACCTTTCCTCATAAAGACATATCCTGCAATTCTGCAAACCAGGCAGCATCCTGGTAAATCTCCTTTGCACCCTTTCCAATGCTTCCACATCCTTCCTATAATGAGGTGACCAGAATTGCACACAATACTCCAAATGTGGTCTCACGAGGGTCATGTATAGTTGCAGCATAACCCCGCGGCTCTTAAACTCAAGCCCCCTGTTAATAAACGCTAACACACTATAAGCCTTCTTCACGGACCTATCCACTCGAGTGGCAACCTTCAGAAATCGGTGGACATGAACCCCAAGATCTCTCTGTTCCTCCACATTCCTCAGAACTCTGCCGTTGACCCTGTAATCCGCATTCAAATTTTTTCTATCAAATTGAATCACCTCGCATTTATCAGGGTTAAACTCCATCTGCCATTTTTCAGCCTAGCTCTGCATCCTATCAATGTCTCGTTGCAGCCTACAACAGCCCTCCACCTCACCCACTACTCCACCAATCTTGGTGTCATCAGCAAATTTACTGACCCACCCTACAGCTCCCTTCTCCAAGTCATTGATAAACATCACAAATAGCAGAGGACCCAGCACTGATCCCTGTGGTACACCGCTGCTAACTGGTCTCCAGTCTGAAAAATTTTCATCCACCACCACCCTTTGTCTTCTATGTGATAGCCAGTTACTTATCCAATTGGCCAAATTTCCCTCTATCCCACACCTCCTTACTTTCTTCATGAGTCGACCATGGGGAACCTTATCAAACACCTTACTAAAATCCATGTATACGACATCAACTGCTCTACCTTCATCTACACACTTAGTTACCTCCTCAAAAGAAGTCAATCAAATTTGTGAGGCAAGACCTACCCTTCACAAATCAGTGTCGACTATCCCGGATTAAGCTGCATCTTTCCAAATGGTCATAAATCCCCTCCTTCAGAACCTTTTCCATTATCTTCCCGACCACCGAAGTAAGACTAACTGGCCTATAATTACCAGGGTCATTCCTATTCCTTTCTTGAACAGAGGAACAACATTCACCACTCTCCAGTCCTCTGGCACTATTCCAGTGGACAGCGAGGACCCAAAAATCAAAGCCAAAGGCTCTGCAATCTCATCCCTTGCCTCCCAAAGAAACCTTGGGTATATCCCATTTGGCCTAGGGGACTTGTGGACCCTCAGGTTTTTCAAACTTGCTAATACATCCTTCCTCAGAACATCTACCTCCTCCAGCCTACCCACCTGAATCACACATCCTCAAAAGCATGGCCCCTCTCCTTTGTGAACACAGAAGAAAAGTATTCATTCAACACCTCTCCTATTTCTTCTGACTCCATGCACAAGTTCCCACTACTGTCCTTGACCGGCCCTACCCTCACCCTGGTCATTCTTTTATTTCTCACATTACATTTCTCAGACATTACGCCCGAGAATGCAATGCAATGCCCCCCCACCCCACAAGCAGCGAAGGAATCAGTACCCAAACACCCCCCAGAAACAATACCCGACAGTGTTAGCTCCCGACCAGATAATGTTGGCGCCCGACTGGATAATTCGGCCGTGAATGGCACCGATTGATGGTGTTCGGGCTCCCCAACTTGGGTCTGCGTTACCCTTTGGGAAAAGTCCGGCAAGTCCGGAGGACCGGTCGTTGCAGGCACAGTCCGGGGACATCCCTTAGAGTTTTGTTGGGACACAGGAGGGTCCGGAACCATGTTAAACTCCTCCACCATGTACCAGAAAGAGATATGGCCCACTACGGACACCATTACCCTTCGTGGTTTTACAGGTCACCTCCAGCAGGGACACATCCCAGCCCCTGTGGACGTACAGCTCGGTAATATTAAAACAAAACACTTGGTTGTTTTAGTAGATTTGCCCCAGGGAGCAGAACACATCCGAGGCATCGACTTCATGAGTACACACAACCTTTCATTCGACCCAGTCAACCGATGCATATGGAAACTGGCTAGAGCCGCGCGAGCCCCCGCCACGCTCACAGTAGGAGATTATGCCCATAGAATCAGCTCAGTAGGAGTGTACTGGTTTGATCCACAAACCATTACTACAGAAAAAGCCATGATGTGGAGATGCCGGCATTGGACTGGGGTGAGCACAGTAAGAAGTCTTACAACACCAGGTTAAAGTCCAACAGGTTTGTTTCAAACACTAGCCTTCAGAGCACTGCTCCTTCCTCAGGTGAATGAGGAAGGAGCCTGAGGAAGGAGCAGTGCTCCGAAAGCTAGTGTTTGAAACAAGCCTGTTGGAATTTAACCTGATGTTGGTAAGACTTCTTACTGCACCGACAAAGCGGTTAGAGAGGTCTTGAAAAGACAAAGATCATTTGCCCAGCACAAGCACAACTGCGGCAAAATCCCAGAAGTAGTAAACATTACAGGTCCCGATCCCAAGCCCCAGAAACAGTACGGCTTCCCCCAGCAAGCCGAGGGAGAGATAGCCAAGGTAATTCAAAGCTTATTGAATCAAGGAATGATTCGACCCGTTGCACCGACGAATAACGCCCCGATTTGGCCAGTAAGAAAACCCGATGGATCATGGCGACTGACCATCAACTACAGAGAATTGAACAAAGTGACTCCCCTAGCAGCCCCCACCGTTGCCACAAGCCCCGAGACCATGTTGAGACAGGGACTCTCAAGTCGAAATTTTTCCACAGTATTGGATATCAGTAATGGCTTTTGGTCCATACCACTGTACAAAGCATGCCGGTATAAATTTGTGTTCACTTTCCAGTGACAGCAGTACACGTGGTCGTGCCTTCCATAAGACTTCCACAACTCCCCCTCCATTTTTCACAGACAATTGGCAAACGGATTATCTAAATTTTCCTGCCCGGAATGCCTTGTTCAGTATGTGGACGACTTGCTCCTACAGACTGACACCAAGGAAGGGCACATCGCTTCTTTCTGAATTATTAGAACTGCTTACAATGATTGGATGCAAAGTTAACCCCAAGCCCAAATCCTTCAGGAAAAAGTCACATATTTAGGTACGGTCATCACGCACGGGAAGCGCGAGATAGAACTCAAACGCATTGATTCCATTGTAAATTTGCCCTTGCCGCAAAACGTTACAGCATTCCGGTCATTTTTAGTGACTGGTTGAATATTGTAGGAACCACAATATTGACGGATTCGCCACAAAAGTAGCCCCACTTTCCGAGCTACTAAAGAAATAGGCACCATGGAAATGGCTTCCACAGCACACGGATGCCGTGGATGCATTGAAACGCGCCCTGGGCACAGCCCCCGCTTTGCAAGCCCCAGATCCACACTCCCCATATGCGATAGAGGTAGCGATCACAGACCAAACCCTTTCGGCCGTACTCCTGCAGGAAAGGCACGATCATCTAGGACCTGTAGCCTATGCCTCATGAGTCCTAGATCCAGTGGAACAGGGATTTTCAGCCTGCGAAAGGCACCTGTTTAGCAGTTTTCTGGGCGGTACAGCACTTTTCGTACATAACCAGACTCAACCCAGTAACCATTTTGACCGAGCACACCCCGACACAGCTTTTATTCAACGGCAGACTAAAGGACGGCAGAGTGAGCCAAATTCGAGCAGCGCGATGGACCCTACTCCTACAGGGACACGACATCACTGTAAAACGGACAATAACTCACACGTTTCTGGCCGATAATTTGCATTATGCAGGAACCCCACATGAGTGCGAGATCATAGCCCCCAAGCACAGCACAGGTCCCTTTGTTCCCAAGTCAGTACCAAGAAAGACAGGTATCGGACAACAGACGACCCAGCCCACAGACAAAGCACTGAGAATTTACGTAGATGGCTCCACAGTCCTGGAGGGAAAAAGGATAACAGGATGTGGGATTTATGTAGAGGACGCACTTTAGAAGGGATAGCTTTAAAGTTGCCTGGACACTTGGGTTCACAGGCAGCCGAGTTAGCGGCTATTGCTTACATTGTCCAGCACCCAGATTCGTTCCCGACCCCAGCAGACATATATTCAGACAGTGTGTACGTCTGCAACAGCCTAACAGAATTCCTACCCCTGTGGGAATTGAGAGGATTTATTTCCGCTGACAGAAAACCTCTACCCTCAGCCCCGCTGCTCAAACACATCCTTCAGACAGACAGCTAAAGGCAGGAAATATGGCATTGTCAAAGTAAGAAGTCACCATCATTTCCTCCCCACCCAGTAACGTGAAAGCTGATGACCTCGCGAAGGCAGGCTCACGACATGGCCACTTTTGACAATGAGGACCCACCCACTGACAACCCAAGTTCCCCCTCCCCCAGCAGCACATCCACAGACACGGCCTTGACCACACCCCCAGAATCAAATTTCACCCCGACGCTTGATTCGGCTTCTAGCGACAGCGACAGCACTACTGAAGCCCCTGAGAGACCCGAACGAAGGTCCCACGAACCAGGCCCCAGTCACTACAGACCCAGAGACCCCGACCACGATACGCTCAGCCTCCTTGAAACAATTTATTTGCCCACACCGGAGCCTGACCTTCCACCCGACGATAGCGACAGCCCCCTTGCAACTTTCCTACGAAACACTGGCAGTGATAATTCCTGTCGTCTGACAAGGAATGATGAAATGGACCCCACATCGCCACACACCGCATTAGCATGCAAACTCCATGAGCGAGTTCGGCACCCGGGAAATGGTGACAACTCAGAGTCGGACTCCCACCATGGTAACCCCTTTGAAAATCTTTTTGGAATGGAACCTTGAGGTGTCCAGATGATGAGAGTCAGGAACCGATTGAGATTTACGGTGTCCTATACTCTGATGGAACCTGCCCGTCTTTATGTTTAGTTTGTTATTAAATGTTGTGCATTCTCTCTTGTACGATTGTGTGCGTCATCCTCATGGACGCTCTCTTGCTACAGTCATAACTACTCTTCTGACGCCACATGGCAGTTAAAGAAAGTTTGTTTGGAGCCTATATATTTACAAATTCTTACCACTCTTGGAAGGTCACTCAGGCAGTGGAGTAACGGCACTTATCCCCGCCCTGCCGGAGGACCCCCTATACATTTGGTCAGCCAAGCTCGGGTAGTGGAGCAACAGCACTGATCACCACCCTACCCGGGGATCCCACCCATTCTTGCCCTGCCGCGGATCATACGCACCACCCCATTCGGATAATTGTTTTCGACACTCTTTTGCTGTTCTTTTCTAGTCCTGTGGTTTAAAGAATGCATTTTGCCACAACTTTTGCCCTTTCCAGCAACCCTTCGGTTGCTATCCCCCACATACTATTTACATGTCATTTACATGTCAGAAACACTTGGTTGGAAAAACAAGTTTGCAGAGGACGGAGAAATTGCCCGCCCACTCAGCCCATTGACCACAGCCTGCGAGAGTGTTCGCACGGTGTTACAGAATTTTTTTTCGGATGTCTCGTCTCCGCAAATGGTTGTTTAAAAAAAATGAGGGAGTCACATATGGTGACAATTCTAATGGGACATTGACATTAAGGAGAAAAAGACAGACATACGAGATATTAAACAACAAGATAACAGACACTCTGCTTGTTCCCCTGGGAATATGCGAAGATACTCAACAGCGAAGGAAAGCCTGAACAAGATGAAGACGACCCTGCTGATCGTCATCATGATCGTCGCTAGAACAATACAGTTGCGCGTATTACCAACCTTCGCCTCCCTCACCACACTGGTCCTGAACACGACTACCTAACAACACCCCCAGCCCAGACACTACAAAATAGATCCCAGCCAACGATACCCCCCACATGGTGTGCATGGTATGAGAATCTTGTTAAGTGGAAGCCATATTGTGCAGTGTCATCCAGACAATTAGATTGCGAAAATGGAGGAGGAGGAGGAGGAGGGCATCCCACACTATCGTATACACATTTAGAGCCCCTTTCCTCGGATTTCAGCAAACCCCACACTCTTTCTGAACCTTCCTCTATAATAAATTCCGCGGTTATTGTTTTGTTAATAAAGTTTATTTTTCTGTGTATGAATGTTAGTAATAAGAAGAAATATGATGCTATCAGATTTTTGTATTGTAAGATAAGTTCTTTGTTTAATAGCAGCATGAGTGTAGTCTAGTTAGAGACAGTTACAGGTTCCCTTTTTACTGAATGTTAAATGGCTCCCTGGGAATTTTTAGATGTGTTGTTTAGGGAAATTTAGGTAAATGTTTTTGACCCATAGGACAGAGTAGGGTAGAAACTGTCCTTGGTTGAGGGTACCCGGCATTTCAGAGAAAAAGACCCAGTATTGTGATCCTTCACGCTTCGCGTTGAGGATCAAGAGGACGGAGTGTAGCCATCTGGGATGGCCACTTCCAACTAGGTACAGGGAAACTCGCAAAGTCTAGCGGGTAAAACGGACAAGCCAAGACTCAGGCAGGCCGAGAGCCTGAAATGCATATTTGTAAGCAAGGAGTATCGATAAGCAGACGGTATTGAAACTCCGACCAATTAGCATTTTAATGGGGCAGATTAGCATTTGATGGCCCATCTTCACCAAAACAAAGGACTGGTACTCGAGCAATCGGGACAGTCCCAGACATTTCGGCGCCACTCCCTATCCAAGGGAAACGCAAACAACGGGGTCAGTGACCACTTGGGACACGCCCCCAACCATCCAGATCCCCGCCCACTTATTGGCTAAGAAATCGAACGGAGTGATCAGGGATCACCCAATTAGTAAGGCCCAAATTGAAGGACCGCCCAAAAGAGCGCGGAAACCCCAAAGTATAAGAAGAAGTGTCCGCCACGTGTTCACTCTCTTGGTCCTGGTACCCCGGTCACAGCCATCGCCAATTGCAGCAACACCAGAAGCAAGGACAAGTTCAACGCCCGCTACCAGACGGATGAGCCGAGCTGAGCAGCAGCTACTCCTTCAAACCCGATCGATCCAGAATCGAACCCCGGACATAGGGGTCCTGGATTCCTGCCACTCCGCTCCCTGGCACAGCACATGCAGGTGATGGTGAGAGCGAGCACTCAGCAGACAGGCAGGGGTCAGACTATGGCATAGATTGAGGAGTACCAGTGCTTGGCTCTCTGCAGGTTAGCACTCCCCTTCCCTCGACAGTGCTGACACAGTCCCATCACCCTGGATTGATATTACATAGACCCTGCGAGGGTGGAAAATGGCAGGGGGTGGGGATGATGGGCCCGCCAGACCCTCTGGGCTTGCCAGACCCTCGCCACCGCTGCCCATCCTCCATCTGGTCCGGCGGCTCTTCTGGGCTTATCCTCCAGCCTCTGCTGATCCTCCTCAGTGAGGTGACCATGGATTCCTCCCCCTCCAGCACATTGCTGCTGTGCCAGGTTATGGTGGACACAGCAGACCTCCCAGAGGGTGGCCCACTTTGTGGTGGTGTACTGGAGAGCACCACCCGAGCGGTTGAGGCATCGGAACCGCATTGAGGAATCAGTTGCACTGTTCAATTACAGCCCGGGTGGCCACATGGGCCTCGTGTTATTGGGTATCCGCATCGGTCACCAGCCTCCATACTGGCATCATTAGCCAGGTCCTAAACAGGTATCCCTCATCTCCCAAGATCTAAGCGGCAGTCTTGGGGCGGTCCGCAAAGAGACTGCCCAGGATGTAGTTGCCGTTCACACTCTTGAGAAGCATGCACACATGCGTGATCTTCAGTTGGTGGTCACACATGAGCTGGATGTCGAGGGAGTGGAACACTTTCCTGTTGATGTGGGGCACTCCTAGACAGCCAGGTGAGCACAAGACAACACGAGTGCATTCTGATAGCCCCTGGACCTGGGGCATCCAGTCGATGGCGGTGAATCCTGCTGCCCAGGCATCTTGTTGAGCCTGGTCCATGTCAAACGTAATACGGTTTGCTGCCCAGGCAAACTTGCAGGCTGTAGCTTGTATGATACCACACAAGTCCCCACTCGAGCCCTGAAATGATCCTGTGGTGTACAGTTTCAAAGCTGCGGTGACCATGACAGGAGTGGGTATTCTCCTCCACAAGGTGTCGAACCATCCCCTTGAGGCAAAGCCTCTTGTGGTATGCAGTATCTGCTTGAAGGACCAATGACCCTTCTACACGTTGGGCCATGGTGGGCCTCCTGCTCTGGATCCCATCCTGGCTTGATGGGAGGCCGGGTCCGCAAGGTGTGGGCGAGGCTCAGCATATCGTCCACTGTCGACTTTTACATTGCCACTGCCTTCTCCGGCGTCTGGCTGCCAGAGCTACCAGCCGCACCACGAGAGCACATTCCGCTGGGTCCACTATCAACCATACGGTTAAATAGATTTAGATATGTCATGTGTACAGAGGTACAGTGAAAAGTATTGTTCTGCATGCAGTCCAGGCAGATCACTCCATTACATGAAAAACCATAGTAAGAAGTCTTACAACACCAGGTTAAAGTCCAACAGGTTTGTTTCGATGTCACTAGCTTTCGGAGCGCTGCTCCTTCCTCAGGTGAATGAAGAGGTATGTCCCAGAAACACATATATATACAAATTCAAAGATGCCAAACAATGCTTGGAATGCGAGCATTAGCAGGTGATTAAATCTTTACAGATCCAGAGATGGGGTAAGCCCAGGTTAAAGAGGTGTGAATTGTGTCAAGCCAGGACAGTCGGTAGGATTTCACAGGTCAGATCTTTTGAATCTGTCTATATATATGTTTCCATACCTCTTCATTCACCGGAGGAAGGAGCAGTGCTCCGAAAGCTAGTGACATCGAAACAAACCTGTTTTACTGTGCTCACCCCAGTCCAACGCCAGCATCTCCACATCATGAAAAACCACGTACAAGGAATTGGGGAGAGTGTGAGACGGACAACCAGTGACGTCTTCCATCCTGGGAACCTCCAGTCCTCCCCATTGCTCACGCCCTCTTTCGTTCTCCTCTTTCCTCCCCCCCCCGGCACACATCCTGTTCATGCATCCCCGGACACAGCAGGGACCCGGCTCACCGACCCCACACCCCCCGCAGGTAATGTTACCTAGACCGGGCGCGGGTCTCCCCCCGCCCCCCCCCCCCCCCCCCCCCCCCGGGTGAAGTCACCCACCTTCTGGCTGCGGTAACGTCCCTGGTGCTGGGACCCAACCCCTGGGTGTTCAGATGCTGGCGCCCCATTCAGTGTCCAGACATCACAGTCTGCTTTAGATGTTACATTCCCACATGCCAAGCCTACCCACAGGAATCCACTTGGGAAAGGGCTCACTAAACTATGACTCACAATTCGCAATAGCCTTCAGCCACGTGGCCAGAGGGAGTTATGGGTAGTCAGTGGGGCAGCCAGATACGGGTTAGAGTTTCCCCCCCGGAACCCCCCCCCCCAGCCAAGACCATGGGCAGCCACCCCTCTGCTAAGAACAAAGAACAAAGAAAAGTTCAGCACAGGAACAGGCCCTTCGGCCCTCCAAGCCTGTGCCAACCATGCTGCCCATCAAAACTACAATCTTCTACACTTCCGGGGTCCGTATCCCTCTATTCCCATCCTATTCATTTATTTGTCAAGATTCCACTTAAATTTCACTATCGTCCCTGCTTCGACCACCTCCTCCGGCAGCGAGTTCCAGGCACCCACTATCCTGTGTGTAAAAAATCTTGCCTCGTACATATACTCTAAACCTTGTCCCTCCCACCTTAAAACTTATGCCCCCCTAGTAATTGACCCCTCTACCCTGGGAAAAAGCCTCTGACTTTCCATTCTGTCTATGCCCCACATAATTTGGTAGACCTCTATCAGGTCGCCCCGCAACCTCCGTCGTTCCAGTGAGAACAAACCGAGTTTATTCACCGCTCCTTATAGCTAATGCCCGCCATACCAGGCTACATCCTGGTAAATCTCTTCTGCACCCTCTCTAAAGCCTCCACATCCTTCTGGTAGTATGGCGACCAGAATTGAACACTATACTCAAGTGTGGCCTAACTAAGGTTCTATACAGCTGCAACATGACTTGCCAATTCTAATACTCAAAGCCCAGCCAATGAAGGCAAGCATGCCGTATGCCTTCTTAACTACCTTCTCCACCTGTGTTGCCCCTTTCAGTGACCTGTGGACCTGTACACCTAGATCTCTTCAATACTCTCGAGGATTCTACCATTCACTGTATATTCCCTACCTGCATTAGACCTTCCAAAATGCATTCCCTCACATTTGTCCAGATTAAACTCCACCTGCCATCTCTCCGCCCAAGTCTCCAAACGATCGAAAGCCTGCTGTACCCTCTGACAGTCTTCATCGCTATCCGCACTTCCACCAACCTTTGTGTCGTCTGCAAACTTACTAATCAGACCAGTTACATTTTCCTCCAAATCATTTATTCATTTATATATACTACAAACAGCAAAGGTCCCAGCAGAACAGCACTAGTCACAGACCTCCAATTAGAAACACACCCTTCCATTGCTACTCTCTGCCTTCTATGACCTAGCCAGTTCTATATCCATCTTGCCAGCTCATCCCTGATCCCGTGTGACTTTACCTTTTGTACCAGTCTACTATGAGGGACCTTGTCAAAGGCCTTACTGAAGTCCATATAGACAACATCCACTGCCCTAACTGCATCAATCATCTTTATGACCTCTTCGAAAAACTCTCATCAAGTTCGAGAGACACAGCCTGCCCTTCACAAAACCATGCTGCCTCTTGCTAATACATCCATTTGCTTCCAAATGGGAGTAGATCCTGTCTCGAAGAATTCTCTCCAGTAATTTCCCTGCCACTGACGCAAGGATCATCGGCCTGTAGTGCCCTGGATTATCCTTGCTCCCCTTCTTAAACAAAGGAACAACATTGACTATTCTCCAGTCCTCCGGGACATCACCTGAAGACGGTGAGGATCCAAAGATTTCTGTCAAGGCCTCAGCAATTTCCTCTCTAGCCTCCTTCAGTATTCTGGGGTATATCCCATCAGGCCCTGGGGACTTATCTATCTTACTATTCTTCAAGACACCCAACACCTTGTCTTTTTGGATCTCAATATGAGTCAGGCTATCTGCACACCCTTCTCCAGACTCAACATCCACCAATTCCGTCTCTTTGGTGAATACTGATGCAAAGTATTTCTTTAGTACCTCGCCCATTTCCTCTGGCTCCACACAGATTCCCTTGCCTATCTTTCAGTGGGCCAACCCTTTCCCTGGCTACCCTCTTGCTTTTTATGTACGTGTAGAAAGCCTTGGGAATTTCCTGAACCCTATTTGCCAATGACTTTTCATGACCACTTCGAACCCTCCTGACGCTTTGCTTAAGTTCCTTCCTACTTTCCTTATACTCCACACAGGCTTCGTCTGTTCGCAGCCTTCTAGCCCTGACAAATGCCTCCTTTTTCTTTTTGGCGAGGCCTACAATATCTCTCGTTATCCAAGGTCCACAAAATTTGTCGTACTTATCCTTCTTCCGCACAGGAACATGCCGGTCCTGAATTCCTTTCAACTGACACTTGAAAGCCTCCCACATGTTGATTTACCTCAAACATCCACCCCCAATCTAGGTTCTTCAGTTCCCACCTAATATTAGTTATAATTAGCCTTCCCCCAATTTAGCACATTCACCCGAGGACCACTCTTATCCTTGTCCACCCGCACTTTAAAAGTTAATGAATTGTGGTCACTGTTCCTGAAATGCTCCCCTACTGAAACTTCTACCACCTGGCCGGGCTCATTGCCCAATACCAGGTCCAGTACAGCCCCTTCCCTAGTTGGACTATCTACATATTGTTTCAAGATGCCCTCCTGGATGCTCCTTACAAACTCTGTCCCGCCTAAGCCCCTAGCACTAAGTGAGTCACAGTCAATATTGGGGAAGTTGAAGTCTCCCATCACAACAACCCTGTTGTTTTTACTTGTTTCCAAAATCTGTCTACCTGTCTGCTCCTCTATCTCCCGCTGGCTGTTGGGAGGCCTGTAGTAAACCCCCAACATTGTGACTGCACCCTTTTCATTCCTGATCTCTACCCATATAGCCTCACTGCCCTCTTTAGGTGTCCTCCCGTAGTACAGCTGTGATATTCTCCCTAACCAGTAGCGCAACTCCGCCACCTCTTTTACATCCCTCTCTATCCCGCCTGAAACATCTAAATCCTGGAACATTTAGCTGCCAATCCTGCCCTTCCCTCAACCAGGTCTCTGTAACGGCAACAGCATCATAGTTCCAAGTATTAATTGAAGCTCTAAGTTCATCTGCCTTACCCGTAATACTTCTTGCATTAAAACATATGCACTTCAGGCCACCAGCCCCACTGTTTTCAGCAACATCTCCCTGTCTGCTCTTCCTCAGAGCCATACTGTCCCTATTCCCTAGTTCTCCCTCAATGCTTTCACCTTCTGACCCATTGCCCCGGTACCCACCCCCCTGCCATACTAGTTAAACCCTCCCGTGTGACACTAGCAAACCTCGCGGCCAGGATATTTATCCCTCTCCAGTTTAGATGCAACCTGTCCTTCTTATACAGGTCACACCTGCCCCGGAAGAGCTCCCAGTGGTCCAGATAACGGAAACCCTGCCTCCTACACCAGCTGTTTAGCCACGTGTTTAGCTGCTCCATCTTCCTATTTCTAGCCTCACTGACACGTGGCACAGGGAGTAATCCCGAGATTACAACCCTAGAGGTCCTGTCTTTTAACTTTCTGCCAAGCTCCCTGAACTCCTGCTGCAGGACCTCATGTCCCTTCCTGCCTATGTCATTAGTACCAATATGTACAATGACCTCTGCCTGTTTGCCCTCCCCCTTCAGGATGCCCGCTACCCGTTCCGAGACATCCTGGACCCTGGCACCAGGGAGGCAACATACCATCCTGGAGTCTCTTTCATGTCCACAGAAGCGCCTATCTGTGCCTTTGACTATAGAGTCCCCTATGACTATTGCTCTTCTGCGCTTTGACCCTCCCAGCTGAACATCAGAGCCAGCCGTGATGCCACTGCTCTGGCTGCTGCTGTTTTCCCCCTGATAGGCTAAGAGTATACCTGTTCGAGAGGGGGACAACCACAGGGGATTCCTGCACTGATTGCCTGCCCCTTCTGGTGGTCACCTATTTCTCTGCCTGCACCTTCGGTGTGACCACATTTATATAACTGCTATCTATGACGCTTTCCGTCACCTGCATGCTCCTAAGTGCATTGAACTGCTGCTCCAACCGAACCATGCAGTCTGTGAGGAGCTCTAGTTGGGTGCACTTTCTGCAGATGAAGCCACCCGTACCTGCCACATCTCAACAGCGCGTGTCTCCCTCACACACCCCCCCCCCCCCCCCCCCCCCACACGGCTCCCCCACCCCCCCTCTGAGCACCAGGGCAGAATCCCCATGCCACCAGGGCAGAATCCCCATGCCACCAGGCTCTTTGCCTGGGAGCTAAGAAGGTTACTCACCTCCTCGGTTCCCCGCAGCAGCTCTTCTCGTTTTTAAAAAGGATTACTAATCGGCACCCGCATGACAACTTGCTGGGGAGGCTGTTAGATCACGGGGGCTGCTCCTGTTAAAAGTGGTGATTATTGGTTCCACACCACACAAAGGTGAGATCTGGATTTTGCCCACGGGAGTTGGCTGAATAGATCACAAACAGATCAGCGCCCGCGCATTTCTCCACGGCCTTGTCACACTCTCACTTAAGCACAACGCGGCTATTAAGTTTCACCCAAAGTGTGGACTAAACCAGGGAGAAACTCCCCTTGTTCCAAACAAAAGTGCCCAAGTGTCTTTTGATAACGGTGGGGAACTCGCCAGGAGACCTGGTGGGAAATTCCCTGCAAAGTCCGCCACAAGTGAACTTAGAAATGTCTCAATTCAGCCTAGAGTAAAAGCTCCCTCTACTGCAATCTTATTGCACCAATATCAGGTGAATGAATCTCCTCCCAAGCCCAGAGTTTCATCTCCTTTCCACTAAAAGAGCACACACCATGTACAACGTCAGCCGTTCCATTTCCAATCTGAAGAACTCTTCCACAGTCAGATCGAAAACATCAGCTTTCAAAGCAAGGAATGCACAAGCTGGAGAGTGACGTTGATGTTCCAACCTGTTGGGAAAGGTGGAGGAGGAAAAAGGAAAAGAATATAATAAAGATTAGTCATGAGAAAACACAACTGTAACCCCCTCCCCCACCAATGCCCAGACCAGAAAACGACCCCCCACCCACTCCCTTGCCGAAATGAGTCACAAATCTTGAAGGAAAATTACTTGTGCATCTCAAGAGTGGCAGATGAAAATGAGGGAACTAAATGTAATAATTCCTAATTTGCAGATGACACAAAGCTGGGTGGGAGGGGGAGCTATGTGGAGGATGCAGAGATGCTTCAGTATGATATGGACAAGTTGAGTGAATGAATGGCAGATGCAGTGTAATTTGGATAATTAAAGGGAAATTATCAGGGTAGCTATAGATGGGAAGGGGCAGAAATGTGCATCAAATCCTGGGTGTCATTGTACACGAGTCAGTAAGTATGCGGTGCAGCAGGCGCTAAAGACGACAAATGGTGTGTTGGTCTTCATTGCGAGAGGATTTGAATACAGGAGCAGGGATGTCTTATATACAAGGCCTTGGTGAGGCCACACTTGGAATATTGTGTGCAGTTTTGGTCTCCTTATCGGAGAAAGGATGTTCCGGAATGTGGAACTTTGACAATAGTCCATAACTTACAAAACCTGGGCTGGTTTAGCACAGTGGGATAAATAGCTGGCTTTTAAAGCAGACCAAGGCAGGCCAGCAGCGCGGGTTCAATCCCCGTACCAGTCTCCCCAAACAGGCACCGGAATGTGGTGACTAGGGGCTTTTCACAGCAACTTCATTTGAAGCCTACTTGTGACAATAAGCGATTTTCATTTTTAATTTCTTGCTCCAGAGGGAGTGCAGCGAAGGTTTACCAGACTGATTCCTGGGATGGCGGGACTGATGTACGAGCAGAGATGGAGTCAGGATTGTAGTTGCTGGAGTTCAGAAGAATTAGCGGGGGAGGAATCTCACAGAAACCTGTAATTCCAACAGGACTAGACAGGATAGATGCAGTAAGGATGCTCCCGATGGTGGGAGTCCAGAGCAAAAACTCATGTCCGAGGATAGCAGAGTAATTGCCCATCCAAAGTTTCAACTTCCCAGTAAATTGCTGTGTAGTCCTTACATGTTGACCTCTTGAAAGTGGTTGGCAGGGGTGGGGGAGGTTTAGTCCCCCAGCACATCTTGGTGTACCTCCGGAGTATATAACTTGCAGGGTATGCAAATTATGGGCTATTGTCAAAGTTCCACATACCAGTATAAAAAAAGGAATGAGAGCGACAGAAGACAGACTGTATCAACTATGGCTTTCCAGAGGGTGGACATTGTTGCTCACTGGTCAGTGTCCTAGGGCTGCTGCTGTTTTTGAAATACAAAATACAGTAAACAATAAAAAGGATAGGAGGAGCAGGAGGATGTGGACAAATGTGAAGTGCTGCATTCTGGTATGGATGGATGTCGGGGGTATAAAATGGTGCACTGTTCAAGGAAGAGACCAGAGGGTGTAAACATATAGAAATTTTCCCAACTGCAGGACAGGGTGAAGACTGATCCTCAGCCAGGAATTTATGCCAATCCTTGATAATATCCTGGTTAGGTCTCAGTTGGTGGATTACATATAATTCTAGTCACAGATGTCAAGGTATTGGGAGAGGACATTAATTACCAGAATAGTTATCAAGAATGAAAGCTGTTTAGTTACTGGAGAAGCTCAAATGATCTTATCTGCTTTAAGGAAAACAAGTGGGCAGCACGGTGGTTAGCACAATTGCTTCACAGCTCCAGGGTCCCAGGTTCGATTCCCGGCTTGGGTCACTGTCTGTGCGGAGTCTGCACGTTCTCCCTGTGTGCGTGGGTTTCCTCCGGGTGCTCCGGTTTCCTCCCACAGTCCAAAGATGTGCAGGTTAGGTGGATTGGCCATGCTAAATTGCCCTTAGTGTCCAAAATTGCCCTTAGTGTTGGGTGGGGTTACTGGGTTATGGGGATAGGGTGGAGGTGTGGTCTTGGGTCGGGTGCTCTTTCAAAAGAGCTGGTGCAGACTCGATGGGCCGAATGGCCTCCTTCAGCACTGTAAATTCTACGATTCTATGATTCTATGAAGTGGAGAAGTTGGACAGTTCCTCCTTGTTAATGTTTCCCTCCTCCCCCCCCCCCCCCCCCCTCCCCATAAGCACCGTTCCTTCTGGTCCCCTGTGCTGAATGGCATTCGTCTGAGGATTCTGAGGCGAAGGGTTGAATCCCAAAGCCTCCGATACCTCAGCAAATCTTGATCCTGCCTATTGTGGGAGGGATTCACATCGCGACATCTCGCGAGATTGCAGTGAATCTTGTAAAGCGTTGCAAGCCGTGTAGATCCCGGGAATAAGGTCTCCCGGCTTTCAATGGCTACGCTGTGCCGTTGTGAGCTACATTTCCAGTGCAGCGTGGCTGTTGGATCATGCACTGTACTTCATTTTGCTTTGAGCAGAGCACGCATGCACAACTCGGATTTCTTCAAGCTTCATATCCATGTAAACTGTTCTTATGTGCCTAGTCTTAATAAGTGAAAACACTGACCCAATCCCTTACTTAGCACAGAAGTCCAAGGTATTATAACATGACATATTACATTAGAAATCTCCCACAAGAGCAGAGGATTCATTCGAGAACTCTCAAGGTGATGGCCCAGACAATGGGTCAAATGGTTGCCTCCTGCACTAAATGACACTTTAGCACAAGATGCCTAGTTAGCTGCACCTTAGCACTAAATCCCAGTTTACCCACAGCTTCAATCAAACTCTAACCAAAATTTATTCCAATAGACTTAATGATGAATATATTCCCTCCCACTCCCCATCTACCAGGGTTCATCTTCAGGCTCCCAGCTTTCCAGTTCCTTCAGGCAAAAAAAGCAGGTGGCGACGTCAGGTTCATTCTCGGTTGGACAATGTAGAAATCCAGCCTTGGCCATCTGTAGAGAAACCGTTAATAAAAACATCAACATCTGGAGACAAACCAGTCCGGACATCACAGTCAATGAAGTGACAGAGCTCACGGCTGAACTGGAAGAAAACTACTCCTAAACCACCAGAGAGCTTCATAGCACTAGGGGGGAGAAAAGAGAGAGAAGAGAGAGGAGGAACACTGCAGAATTACCACAACGCATGGATTTTCAATTCCAGTTGCAGAAGGTGCAAATAATTTCAGAGAAGCAATAGAAAACATGATTGATATTGATAGTCACGTGTACCGAAGTATTTTTCTGCGGCCAAGAGAATGTACACTGTACGTACATAGTAGACAAAAGAATAATCGACATAGTACTGCATCAACAAATAGTGATTGGTTACAGTGCGGAACAAGGCCAAACAAGAGCAGCACAGACGTCATGAATAGTGCTCTTACAGGGAACAGATCAGTCCAAGGGAGAGTCATTGAGAAGTCTAATAACTGGAGAAGAAGCTGTTCCTGTGTCTGGATGTGCGGGTCTTCAGACTTCTGTATCTTCTGCCTGATGGAAGGGTCTGGAAGAAGTCACTGTCTGGGTGTGAGGGGTCACTGACAATGCTGTCTGCCTTTCTGAGGCAGCGGGAGGTGTGTACAGAATCAATGTGCGGGTGGCAAGCTTGTGTGATGTGCTGGGCGGAGTTCACCACACTCTGCAGTTTCTTGCGATCTTAGGCCAGGCAGTTGCCATACCAGGCTGTGATGCAGCCGGATAGGATGCCCTCTATGGCACATCTGTAGAAGTTTGAGAGAGTCGATGCAGACATGCCGAATTTCTTTAGCTTCCAAAGGAAGTAGAGACGTTGTTGGGCTTTCGTGACTGTTACATCAACGTGAGTGGACCAGGACAGACTGTTGGTGATGGTGACCCCCAGAAACGTAAAGCTATCGACCATCTCTACCTCGGAGCCATTGATGTGGGGGGGGGGGGGGGGGGGTCATGCTACGGTTTCTGAAGTCGATGATCAGTTTCCCTCATTGAAACCACAGAATCCAAAAATTCATTAAATCCTCAATTTCTGGCAGTTTGCTTTACATATAGTCATCACACATTTCCTTTTAAAAAATTCTAAACTATTCAGAGAGCATGAATCATCAAATTCTACAATGGGCTTTTCAATGCCTCATGTCTGCTTTTTGGAACGATTCAAGTAGAATTGGGCCCCATCTCGAGTAGCTCAGCTCATTTTACCCTCAACTAGTGTCTAATTCCCTGTGGGAAGTTATTGTCGAACAGGAGTGGGATTCTCCCAACCCCGCGCCGGAGAATCCCCATGAACGGATCACGCCCCCCCGGCGCACGATTAACCGCAGTGCGGAGAATTGGTACCATTGGCGTCGGCATGGTGGCGCGGCGCCGGTCGCCAGCCACTCCACGCGGCCAGCGCGCCGATTCTCCGACCCGAATGGGCCGAGCAGCCGTAGGAAAAGAGCAGAGTCCCGCCGGCGCCACTCTAACCGTACTGGTCCCCTGTAGGGGCCAGAATTAGACGTGGGAGTGGCCCATTCACGCCGACGTAATACGCGATGGCGTTTACGACGGCGTGGACACTCTGCCGCGGGATTGAAGAATCCCGCCAGTGTCCACCCCTTTTGCGGAATATTGAAGACTCCATCAAGATTCAATAACAACTTCTCCGAAAGAGGTTATCAGGGCTATGGGGAAAGAGGAGAGGTGGGATTAATTTGATACCTTCTGCAGAAACAACATTGTCATTCAAAGAAAGATTCTCTGACTTGATAACTTCCAACAAATCTGCTGTCATAGTCGATATCTTTATCAACTGGACCAAAGTCAACCTTACGCTTTTCAAAATGGACAATTGCTGAGCTAATAAGGTGGTTGCAGCTGGTCATATGCTGGCTTCCAGAGGTTTGAGCCATTCCAAATTTTTTTTAAAAGGCTAGCACCTCAAACAGCTGGAATATAACACTCTTACAAAGCACAAATATGCCAGCCAAGATAACACAACGGCCCAGCAGGCAGTCTGCCCAGCCAACTTTGAACGGCAATCCTTCGCTGAACCTAATCTCCAATGATGGTGCTAATGGCCCAAGTATTAACTGCTCTAACATAATGGTGTCAACAGACGGGCTTCGACTTCCGGTTGCGGCTATGCAGAGCTAAGTCGCACATTCAGCGGCTCCCGCAAAAACGGACTTTTGGTCTCTTTTCAGGGCCCCAAACGGCACTTTTTCGATGCTTCCCGGTGTGGGAAGGAGTTTATAACAGCTCCCCATCAGTATATGGCTTCAACCAGGAGCGGGGCAACAAAAAAAGGTGGTGGACCCGAAGAAGGTGCGAGGGAAGAAGAACAAAATGGCGGCGGGCGGAGACCAGGCAGCGTGGATGCAGTGGGCGGAGGAGCAGCAGGAGGGTATCCAGCGCTGCTTCAAATAAATTAAAACGGACTTGCTAGAGCTGATGAAGGCTTCCATTGATAAGCTGCTGGAGACACAGACGGCCCAGGGGGTGGCGATCCGCGAGGCTCGACAGAAGATCTCTGACAATGAGGACGAGATCTTAGGCCTGGCGGTAAAGGAGGAGGCGCACGAGGCACTCCACAAAAAATGGCAGGAGCGGTTCGAGGAGATGGAGAATCGGTCGAGGCGGAAGAATCTGTGGATTCTGGGCCTCCGAGGGGCTGGACGTGGGGGCTTATGTGGTCACCATGTTGAACTCGCTGATGGGAGCGGGGTCCTTCCAGGGGCCCCTGGAGCTGGAAGGGGCCCATTGTGCTGGCGAGGAGGCCCGAGGCTAACGAGCCTCCACGGTCGGTGCTGGTGAGGTTTCATCGGTTCGTCGATCGGGAGTGTGCGCTCAGGTGGGCCAAGAAGGAGAGGAGCAGCAGGTGGGAGAACGCGGAGGTCCATATATACCAGGACTGGAGTGCGGAGGTTGCGAAGAGGAGAGCCGGGTACAATCGAGCGAAGGCGGTGCTGCATAGGAAGGGGGTGAAGTTTGGCATGTTGCCAGGGAGAGAGGGTGGTCCCCAACTCCAAATCATCTCTGTAAATTGTGAACAGTTGTGGGCCCAACACTGATCCCTGAGGGACACCACTAGCTACTGATTGCCAACCAGAGAAACACCCATTAATCCCCACTCTTTGCTTTCTATTAATTAATCAATCCTCTATACGTGCTACTACTTTCCCCTTAATGCCATGCATCTTTATCTTATGCAACAACCTTTTGTGTGGCACCTTGTCAAAGGCTTTCTGGAAATCCAGATATACCACATCCATTGGCTCCCCGTTATCTACCGCATTGTTAATGTCCTCAAGAAATTCCACTAAATTAGTTAGGCATTCCACTAAATTAGTTAGGCACAACCTGCCCTTTATGAACCCATGCTGCATCTGCCCAATGGGACAATTTCCATCCAGATGCCTCGCTATTTCTTCTTTGATGATAGATTCCAGCACCTTCCCTACTACCGAAGTTAAGCTCACTGGCCTATAATTACCCGCTTTCGACCTACCTCCTTTTTTAAACATTGGTGTCACATTTGCTAATTTCCAATCCGCCGGGACCACCCCAGAGTCTAGAGAATTTTGGTAAATTATCACTAGTGCATTTGCAATTTCCCTAGCCATCTCTTTTAGCACTCTGGGGTGCATTCCATCAGGTCCAGGAGACTTGTTTACCTTTAGCCCCATTAGCTTGCCCATCACTACCTCCTTGGTGATAACAATCCTCTCAAGGTCCTCACCTGTCATAGCCTCATTTCCATCAGTCACTGGCATGTTATTTGTGTCTTCCACTGTGAAGACCGACCCAAAAAACCTGTTCAGTTCCTCAGCCATTTCCTCATCTCCCATTATTAAATCTCCCTTCTTATCCTCTAAAGGACCAATATTTACCTTAGCCACTCTTTTTTGTTTTATGTATTTGTAGAAACTTTTACTATCTGTTTCTATATTCTGAGCAATTTTACTCTCATAATCTATCTTACTCTTCTTTATAGCTTTTTTAGTAGCTTTCTGTTGCCCCCTAAAGATTTCCCAGTCCTCTAGTCTCCCACTGATCTTTGCTACTTTGTATGTTTTTTCCTTCAATTTGATACTCTCCCTTATTTCCTTAGATATCCATGGTCGATTTTCCCTCTTTTTACCGTCCTTCCTTTTTGTTGGTATAAACCTTTGCTGAGCACTGTGAAAAATCACTTGGAAGGTTCTCCACTGTTCCTCAACTGTTTCACTATAAAGTCTTTGCTCCCAGTCTACCTTAGCTAGTTCTTCTCTCATCCCATTATAATCTCCTTTGTGTAAGCACAAAACACTAGTGCTTGATTTTACCTTCTCACCCACCATCTGTATTTTAAATTCCACCATATTGTGATCGCTCCTTCCGAGAGGATCCCTAACTATGAGATCCTGAATCAATCCTGTCTCATTATACAGGACCAGATCTAGGACCACTTGTTCCCTCGTAGGTTCCATTACATACTGTTCTAGGAAACTATCGCTGATACATTCTATAAACTCCTCCTCAAGGCTGCCTTGACCGACCTGGTTAAACCAATCAACATGTAAATTAAAATCCCCCATGATAACTGCTGTACCATTTCTACATGCATCTGTTATTTCTTTGTTTATTGCCTGCCCCACCATAATGTTACTATTTGGTGGCCTATAGACTACTCCTATCAGTGACTTTTTCGCCTTACTATTCCTGATTTCCACCCAAATGGATTCAACCTTATCCTCCTTAGCACCGATGTCATCCCTTACTGTTGCCCGGATGTCATCCTTAAATAACAGAGCTACACCACCTCCCTTACCATCCACTCTGTCCTTCCGGAAAGTTTGATACCCTCGGATATTTAACTCCCAGTCGTGACCATCCCTTAACCATGTTTCAGTAATGGCCACTAAATCATAGTCATTCACGATGATTTGCGCCTTCAACTCATTTACCTTATTCCGAATACTACGAGCATTCAGGTAAAGTACACTTATGCTGGCTTTTTTACCTCTGTTCTGAATCTTAACACCTCGATCAGTAACCTCTCCCAAGTTATATTTCCTCTTAACCTTTCTCCTAATTTTCCTTGTCGTTGAACCCATATCTTCATGTAACAACCTGCCGCGTCGCTTACCATTAATGTTTTCACTTCCCGTCTTATTTCTTTTAGTATTCCTGGTCCTATTCACTGAGCTCCCCTCAGTCACTGTACCTTGTACTGTCGCCCTTTTTGATTTTTGACTATGGCTTCTCTGCCTTACACTTTCCCCCTTACTGCCTTTTATTTCTGTCCCTGTTTTACTACCTTCCAACTTCCTGCATCGGTTCCCATCCCCCTGCCATATTAGTTTAAACTCTCCCCAACAGCTCTTGCAAACACCCTAGGGCATCGGTTCCAGTCCTGCCCAGGTGCAGACCGTCCGGTTTGTACTGGTCCCACCTCCCCCAGAACCGGTTCCAATGTCCCAGGAATTTGAATCCCTCCCTCTTGCACCATCTCTCGAGCCACACATTCATCCTCTCTACCCTGACATTCCTACTCTGACTAGCTCGTGGCACTGGTAGCAATCCTGAGATTACGACCTTTGAGGTCCTTCTTTTTAGTTTAACTCCGAGCTCCCTAAATTCAGCTTGTAGGACCTCGTCCTGTTTTTTACCTATATCGTTGGTGCCTATGTGCACCACGACAGCTGGCTGTTCACCCCCCCCCCCCCCCCCAGAATGTCCTGCAGCCGCTCCGAGACAGAAGAGAGGGTTGTTTCCCGCGCTTAGAGTGGAAGGGGGAGGGGGGAGAGCCTATGGATGGGGAACAGGAGAGGAGGGTGTGCCACACAATGGGAGGAGTCGAAGGAGAAGCGGGAGTGGCCAGGGTCAGCAGGAGTCAGCTGACTTGCGGAAGTGCAATGGGGGGAGTAAATCAGCTAGGATGGGTCCTAGCTGGGGGAGGGGGGGGGGTTGAGAAATCGGGCTGCTGCTGCTATGGTCAAGGGGGAGCTGGAGCGAGTGGGGGGGGGGGGGTCGAGACGGGGGTATGCCGCTGTGGGGTGCGGGCACGTGGCTGGCCGAGGAGGGGTTATGGCTAGTCAGCGGGGGAGGGGGGCGGGTAGCCCCCTGATCCAGCTGATAACCTGAAACACAAGGGGACTGAATGGGCCGGTTAAGCGGGCCCCCGTGTTCGCGCACCTGAAGGGGCTCAGGGCGGATGTGGTCATGCTCCAGGAGACACACCTGAAGGTGGCAGACCAGGTAAGATTGAGGAAAGGGTGGGTAGGTCAGGTGTTTCACTCGGGGCTGGATGCCAAAAATCGAGAGGTGCCGATCTTGGTGGGATAGAAGATGTCGTTCGAGGCGTCGAGCATTGTGGCAGATAATGGCGGTAGTGGTGATAAGTTGCAGGGAGAGAGGGTGGTACTGGTCAATGTGTATGTCCCGAACTGGGACGATGCAGGTTTTATGCGGCATATGTTGGGTCGGATCCCAGACTTGGAAGTGGGGGGCCTGATAATGGGGGGAGACTTTAACACGGTACTGGATCGCTCCAGGTCTAGGACCGGTAGGAAGCCGGCGGCGGCTAGATTGCTGAGGGGGTTTATGGACAAGATGGGAGGGATGGACCCTTGGAGATTTGCAAGGCCGGGGGCTAGGGAATTTTCATTCTTCTCACATGTCCATAAGGTTTATTCCCGAATCGACTTTTTCATTTTGAGTAGGGCGCTGATAGTGAGAGTAGAGGATACGGAGTATTCGGCAATAGCCATTTTGGACCACGCCCCGCATTGGGTGGACTTGGAGATGGGGGAGGAGAGGGACCAGTGCCTGTTGTGGCGCTTGGAGGTGGGCTGTTGGCAGACGAGGAGGTGAGCGAGCGGGTCCGAGGAAGTATAGAGAGGTACTTGGAGACCAACGACAACGGGGAGGTCTGAGTGGGGATGGTATGGGAGGCACTGAAGGCAGTGGTGAGGGGAGAGCTGATCTCCATTAGGTCCCACAAGGAGCGGAGGGAGAGGGAGAGGCTGGTGGGGGAGATGGTGTGGGTAGACAGGAGGTATGCAGAGGAGCCAGAGGAAGGATTGTTGAGAAAGAGGTGTAGTCTCCAGGCCGAATTCGACCTGGTGACCACCAGGAAGGCAGAGGTGCAGTGGAGGAAGGCCCAGGGGGCGGTCTACGAGTATGGGGGAAAGGCAAGCCAGATGCTGGCGCATCAGCTTTGGAAGCGGGACGCAGCTAGGGAAATCGGGGGAGTTAAGGACAGGGGAGGGAGTATGGTGCAGAGTGTGGTTGGCATCAATGGGGTCTTCAGGGACTTTTATGAAGAATTGTACCGATCCGAGCCCCCACCGGAGGGAGGGAGGGATGGGCTGCTGCCTGGACCAACTGAGGTTTCCAAAGGTGGAAGAGGGACTGGTGGCGGGATTGGGGGCCCCGATTGGGTTGGAGGAGCTGATCAAAGGGATAGGAAGCATGCAGGCGGGGAAGGCACCAGGGCCGGACGGTTTCCCGGTTGAGTTCTATAAAAAATATATGGACCTGTTGGGCCCGCTGTTAGTCAGGACCTTTAATGAGGCAAGGGAGGGGGGGCTTTGCCCCCGACGATGTCCCGGACACTGATCTCCTTGATCCTGAAGCGGGACAAGGCTCCCCTGCAATGTGGGTCTTACAGACCGATTTCCTTGCTAAATGTAGATGCCAAGGTGCTGGCGAAGGTCTTAGCCACGAGGATTGAGAATTGTGTGCCGCAGATCATTCATGAAGACCAGACAGGGTTTGTGAAGAGGAGACAGTTGAATGCGAATGTGCGGAGGCTTTTGAACGTTATCATGATGTCGGCAAGGGAGGGGGAGGCGGAGATAGTGGTGGCGATGGACGCTGAGAAAGCCTTCGATAGGGTAGAGTGGTGGTACCTGTGGGAGGTGCTGAAGAGGTTCGGGTTTGGGGATGGGTTTGTCAGGTGGGTTAGGCTGTTGCATGAGGTCCCGATGGCAAATGTGGCCACGAACAGGAAGAGGTCCGAGTACTTTCGGTTGCACGGAGGGATGAGACAGGGGTGTCCCCTGTCCCCCCTGCTCTTCGCACTGGCGATTGAACCCCTGGCTATGGCACTGAGGGAGTCAAGGAACTGCAAGGGGTTGGTGCGGGGTGGGGAGGAGCATAGGGTGTCGCTTTATGCGGACGACCTGCTGCTGTATGTGGCGGACCCGGTGGGAGGAATGCCGGAGGTAATGAGGATTCTGAGGGAATTCGGGGACTTTTCGGGGGTACAAGCTCAACATGGGGAAGAGTGAGCTGTTCGTAGTTCATCCAGGGGACCAGGAGAGGGGGATTGGCGAGCTCCCACTGAAAAGGGCGGAGAGGAGCTTCAGGTATTTGGGGGTCCAGGTGGCCAGGAGCTGGGGGGGCCTGCATAGGCTTAATTTTACAAGACTGGTGGAGCAAATGGAGGAGGAGCTCAAGAGGTGGGACGCGTTGCCGCTGTCCTTGGCGGGTAGGGTGCAGTCAGTCAAAATGACGGTGCTCCCAAGGTTTTTGTTCCTGTTCCAGTGCCTCCCAGTGTTTAATCCGAAGGCCTTTTTTAGGCGGGTTAACAGGAGTATAATGGGGTCTGTGTGGGCGCAAGGGACTCAGGGGGTGAGAAGCGTGTTCCTGGAGCGGAGTAGAGATAGGGGGGGCTGGCACTGCCGAACCTCTATGGGCACTACTGGGCCGCCAATGTGACAATGGTGCGCAAGTGGGTGATGGAGGGGGAGGGGGCTGCATGGAAGAGGCTGGAGACGGCGTCTTGTGTGGGTACGAGTCTGATGGCGCTGACAACGGCGCCGCTGCCGCTCCCTCCAATGAGGTATACCACGAGCCCGGTGGTGGTGGCGGCCCTCAAAATCTGGGGGCAGTGGAGGCAGCTCAGGGGGGGGGGGGGGGTAGTTGGGTCCTCGGCATGGACCCCATTACAGGGGAGCCATCGGTTCACCCCAGGAAGAACAGGTGGAGGGTTTTCGGGGTGGCACAGGGCAGGGATACGAAAGTTGGGGGACCTGTTTGTGGACGGGATGTTCGCGAGTCTGGGTGAGCTGGAGGAGAAGTACGGGCTCCCCCCGGGGAACACCTTCAGGTACTTACAGGCAAGGGCGTTTGCCAGGCGGCAGGTGTGGAATTCCCACGGCTACTGCCACACACAGTACAGGACAGGGTGCTCTCAGGGGGGTGGGTGGGAATGGGGAAGATCTCGGAAACTTACCAGGTGATGCAGGAGGAGGAGGCGGCCTCGGTGGTGGAGGTGAATGGTAAGTGGGAGGAGGAGTTGGGAGAGGAGATGGAGGAAGGGACATGGGCAGATGCCTTAGGGAGGGTGAACTCTTCCTCATCGTGCGCGAGGCTCAGCCTCATACAGTTTAAGGTGCTGCATAGGGCACACATGACTGGGACAAGGATGAGCCGTTTTTTTTTTTTTGTGGGGGGGGGGGGGAAAGAGAATATTTGAGGTGGCAGAGGAGCCGGGAGTGCAGGAGGCGAAAGAGGCCGGTATTCTGGCCTTTGAGTCCCTGGTAGCCGGGCAAAGGATTCTCCTTCAGTGGAAGGATGCGAGGCCTCCAAGCGTGGTATCCTAGATCAGCGATATGGCGGGGTTCATTAAATTGGAGAGGGTGAAATTCGCCTTGAGGGGGTCAGTACAAGGGTTCTTTAGGCGGTGGCAACCGTTCTTAGACTTTCTGGCAGAACGATAGACATTGGTCAATGGCAGCAGCAGCTTGGGGGGTGGGGGTTTACTTTATTATTGTTTTTGTTATTTACTGAGGGGGTGTATATACTTGCTGTGTTAAGTCGGGGTGTTAATGTTAATTTATTATTTATGTACAGGGATTGAGTTTTGTACTTTACCCTGTTGGGTTCTTTTTTTTTCTCATTTCGTTATTGATATTTTATCAAAACCTTTAATAATTTTTTTTTTTTTTTTTTTAAACCAGACAGGCTTCATTTAGTCAGAAGTTTAGAAGAATACCGTTTATGGATAGGTGGTGAGCGAGGAAATCACGGCAGTTTAAATTGACCCCGCCCACTCCCAAAGAACAATACAGCACAGGAACAGGCCCTTCGACCCTCCAAGCCTGTACCAATCAGGATACCAACCTTGGCCAAAACCCTCAGCACTTCCTAGTGCCGTATCTCTCTATACCCATCCTATCCATGTTTGTCAAGATGCATTTTGAATGCCGATAATGTATCTGCTTCCACAACCTCCCCTTACAAAGTGTTCAAGCTCACCACCCTCTGCGTAATAAACCTGCCTCACACATCTCCTCTAAACTTTGCCCCACAGACCTCAAACCTATGCCCCCTGGTGACTGATCTCTCCACCCTGGGAAAGAGTGCCTGCCTATCCACGCCTCCCAATCTTGTGGACCTCTATCAGGTCACCCCTCAAACTCAGTCTTTCGAATGAAAACAATCGGAGTCTATGCAGCCTCTCCACAATCGCTAACACCCTCCAGACCAGGCAACATCCTGGTAAAACCTCCTCTGCACCCTCGCCAAAGCTTCCACATCCTTCTGGTAGTGCGGCGACCAGAATTGTGCACAATAGTCCAAGTGCGGCTTTACCAAGGTTCTGTACAACTACAGCATGACTTGCCAGTTTTTATCCTCAATGCCCCATCTAATGAAGGAAAGCGTTCTGTCTGCTTTTTTGACTACCTTGACCACTTTTGTTGCCACATTCAAAGATTTGTGGAACTGCACGCCCAGATCTCTGACTTTCTATATTCCTAAGAGTTTCGCTATTTACGGTACATATCAAAACACAGTCACAAAACAGTTTTAAAATTGAGAATCCTCCAATGTGAAAAGGTTCTAGGACAATGAGATTGCAATTTAAAAGTATTTAAGCTAAACAAATGATTTGGGAGGTACAAATTGGGAGACATAACGACGTTACAATTAACTAATTTGTCTTTCAGTCACTTAGAGAAAGGTCATAATCCAAAGGAGCACCAGAAACCCCTGCCAGGGAGATCACAAGAGGACCTCGGACCCCCTCTACTCTCTGCATTTGGTAACTTACATTATTGTATCCAATATCCAAATGATATTATCTGATACCAGGTCACTGACAAAATAAAACTTACCATTTTGATTTAAGTATGGTTGCAACTTGGATTTTAGAGTCAACACAAACCCAGAAACATTTAATATCACACTAAAAAAAGATATTAGCCTGTAGTCTTGTGGAGAGATGGTTGCCTAGGCAGCTCCTAATTCTGATCAAGTCCCAGCTGAGTTTCTTCCACTTCAGGAGTTATTGAATCTGTTTGAGTTTTGTCCTGGAAAGTAAAGGTCTCACAGTACAGCAGCACTTTAACCTCTTCCCTACGCACAAATACAAAACAGATCATCAGTCAGTGTCACCCCCTGTAACATTCCCAAACTCACATTTTCAGGTGTACATCGACAGCATTCAGTAAACGGCCAGTTTCTGAAAGTAGCCAACCTGTTCTCATAGGAATACATCAACTTAGACTCCAAGAGCCAACTATAGTGATCAACCATTTTAGTAAAAAGAGCAGCTCCTTCCAGCAGACCACTCCCGACTGCTGATCCAGGACTAATAACGAAATGCTACAGATCAATCACTAAGTCAGTTAAAGGAGTGGGCCATTAAAACAAAGCCCTAAGTTAAACAGGCTGGTGGTGGTTGTATTAGTTTTAAACCAAACATTGAATACTTTTCAAGTACCAATAAATACAATTGGGCAGAATTGAGGCAACTCTTGTTCAATGATTAAGTAGAATCATATTTGTTGACAAGTGAGTGTAGGTACAATTATTTAAATGTTGATTAGAGAGAGGAGCATCAGAAAGTGTTTAAATACTAATTGCTAACACCCGATCCCCTGAAACAGTATGTCTGTGATCCTTGGGTAATTACTTTCTCTCTCTTTTATATAGTCTTCACCAGCAGTGTAAAGATGCACTTCCACAGACTTCATTAGTGAAAACAAGACATATTTATTAAAAAGGATTGAACAGCAGCTCTGTGATTGAAGCTAGCTTCCAAAATGTTTCTGTCACCATGGGGTGATTCCACACTCTGAGTTCCGATTGGCCATGCAACCCATGTGACTCTTATTCCATTGTGTTGTCCTTAAAGGGACAATCACCACATCCCTCCCCTTTAACTCCTTGATACGATCTTCAATAACTAATTCACTCAGTCCTAAATTTAACTAAATTTTATTTACATGGGTTGGACAATTATAAATCGAGTCTTTGAATGGTTTTTCTGTTTCTTGTGAATCGGCGTAATTCTGCTATCTGAGATGCCTCCACAGGATCGACATTAACAGGAATTGCAATAACCCTTCTGGCACTACTCGCTTCCACGGAGAGATCAGTTATGTCTATAACACGTTGATCGGGTACTTTGGTGCTCACAGGTTCGAAAGCATGTTTGAATGACAACATTGACCACTGGAGCATCTCTCAACTCCTCAAGTGACCCATGTGTTTCTGGGCAATCCGCCCCTCCACGTCCATTTGTAAGACCATAAGACATAGGAGTAGAATTAGGCCACTAGGCCCATCGAGTCTGCTCCGCCATTCAATCATGGCTGATATTTTTCTCATCCCCATTATCCTGCCTTCTTCCCATAACCTCTGATCCCCTTATTAATCAAGAACCTATCTATCTCTGTCTTAAAGACACTCAGTGATTTGACCTCCACAGCCTTCTGCGGCAAAGAGATCCACAGATTCACCACCCTCTGGCTGAAGAAATTTCTCCTCATCTCTGTTTTAAAGAATTGTCCCTTTACTCTGAGATTGTGTCCTCTGCTTGTAGTATTTCCTACAAGTGGAAACATCCTCTCCACGTCCACTCTATCCAGGCCACGCAGTATCCTGTAAGTTTCAATAAGATCCACCCTCACCCTTCTAAACTCCAACGAGTACAGACCCAGAGTCCTCAACCGTTCCTCATATGACAAGCTCTTCATTCCAGAGATCATTCTTGTGAACCTCCTCACCCAGCACATCCTTCCTTAGAGACAGGGCCCAAAACTTTTCACAACATTTGGTATGACAGAGATCTGGTGTCAGAGACAATAATTCCAGGGATCCAACTTGTCACACGACCACAGTTTCTCACATATATGACTTCATTAACTATAAATGATTGAGCTGTACTATATGCTTTCTTTCTGATGAGTTAGGTTGGTTTCTACCCTCACTGGCAAACTTAGAAACATGTGTCTCAGTGTCATCTGTGGCCACATTTCATTAGCAGTTCTGCTGGTGAAACTCCCATTGTTGCATGCGGAGTGGTACAATAGCTGGGGCAACATTGTGAGAATTTAGTCTCTAATGTTCCTCTGGACAGTTTCTTTCGACCAGACTTGAATGTTTGAGCAGCTCTCTCGGCTTGTCTGTTTGATGGTGGATACTAAGGCGCAGCTGTGATGTGTTTAATATTATTAAGAGTGGTGAAGTTTTTAAACTCAGCAGATGTAAATACGGTTCTATTGTCTGATACCATGACTTCAGGTAATCCGTGAGTTGAAAAACATTGATGTAATCTTTCGATGAGAGGAGAAATGTCCATCCATTTAGAGCGTGCATCACTCATGCGCAATAGCATTGTGCCCAGGAATGGACCAACATAATCGGTATGGATTTGTGCCAATGGCTGGCCAGGCCATTCCCAAGTGTGAAGTTGGGCCTGTAGAAAACATTCTCTGTTGCAGTCGGCACTGTTGACGGTGCTTGACTAGCTTCTCGATATCAACATCAATACCAGCATTCACGCATAACTCCTGGCAAACATCTTTAACTTAGAGATGCCAGGGTGAGCACTTCATAATTTGGTTAGGAACAGCCCTCTGCCTGGTACAGGAACCACCACTCTTGCTCCCCAGAGTATGATGTTAGCCGTTTTAGTTACTGTGATATGAAGATTCTAAAGTTCTTGTTACTTTTCACCAAACACCATTTATTTCACTTTCACAGCCTCCGCACAAAACCCTTAACAACACACCACCTGACAGAGGCCACCTGAAGCCCCTTTACGTATCAGTGTCAATTAATGGATACTTAACATAAATGAGACAACTAATTGCAATGTTTCTTAACCCATTACTTAACATATGATGCCAACCTGACAACTCAATTCATTCTGACAGGTAAAAAATGCTTTAATTTCCTTGTAAACTGGTTCATTTTCCACTCCATAAGTATTTTGACTGTCACTTTGGACAGAAATGAATATTGATTGTCAGCAAGCACAGTGGCACAGTGCTTAGCACTGCTGCCTCACAGAACCAGGGACCCAGGTTCGATTCCAGCCTTGGATGACTGTTTGCGTGATGCTTGCTCATTCCCCTGTTTCTGCGTGTGTGTCCTCCGGGCTCCCCGGTTTCCTCCCACACCCCAAACATGTGCAGATTCGGTTCATTGGCCGTGCTAAATTGCCATTTAATGTTCAAAGATGTGCAGGTTAGGTGGGGTTACGGGGTTACTGGGATAGGGCCAGGGTGTAGGTCTAGGTATGGTGTTCTCTCGGAGGGTTGTATTGTGGGGTAAGATGCCTCCTTTATCGCCTTGGCCTTTTCTGCCACAAGGTTTAATCCTTGTGCATCTACCAATGCCCTGGTAGGTCACCTCAGTGGATTGAAAGGTACACTTTTCATTCTTGAGGCAAACCGCAGCCTCTTGAAATCTCTTTAACACATATTTGAAGTTTGCTAGTGCTCAGCCTCTGTTGGTCCAGTTATAAGGACATTATCAAGAAATACTACAACCCACGGTAGCCCCTGTAGCGGACTCACCATTGATGTTTGGAATATTGCGCACGCCAGAGACACTAAAAGGCAGGCACGTGTACTGGAACAGACCTTTACGTGTGCTTATCATGACATACTCCTGTAAAACATCGTCTAATTCGTCATCTACCCCTGTAAAACGTCATCTCATTCGAGTTGCTGGTACCCGTGACCCATAGCCAGCTTTGTGCAAGATTGACCTCCTGCTAGCTTTGAATACAGGTCTTCAATTCTCTGGATTGGATGTTTATCCAGCTTGACGACCTGATTAACTATTAACTTATAATCTCCGCAAATGTGGATTAGTCATTTCCGGTTTCAATACGAGGACGATAGGTGCTGCCCATTCTGAGAACTGAACTGTCTGGATAATATTTAGTTCTTCCAACCTGTTCAACACAGTATTCACATTCTCTTGTCTTGCCCTAAAGAATCGGAGTTGTCAATTCAATTTGATTTCTGTAAGTTAATCGCAGCTTGGTCCTTCACCTGTCACTATTCATAGAATCATCGAATCAGATCATTTACAGTGCAGAAGGAGGACCATCAAGTATGCACCGGCCCTTGGAAAGAGCACCCTACTTACGCCCATGCCTCCACACTATCCCTGTCACCTCACCTAACATTTTTGGACTTTAAGGGGCAATTTAGCACGGCCAATCCACCTAACCTGCGCATCTTTGGACTGTGGGAGGAAGCCGGAGCACCCGGAGAAACGGGGAGGAAGCGCAAACTCCACACAGACAGTCACCCGAGGCGGGGAGTGAACCTGGTTCCCACGGAGTAGTGAGGCTAACCATTGTGACACGGTACCGCCCTGGGAGCTGGGTAGACTGTTGTCCATAGCTTACTGGTACCATTGCAATGCCTTTTATTTTTTATTGCTTCTCCCGGATAAGTCTTCAACTTTGCAGAATTTCTCTTCAAGTTAAATGGTTGAACTTCCTCTCTTAGGTGCTGAAATGCCTGCTCACCCATCACAAACAAAGAACAAAGAAAAATACAGCACAGGAACAGGCCCTTCGCGCCTCCAACCATGTTGCCTGTCTAACCTAAGCCTTCTACACTTCTGGGGTCCATCCGTCTATTCCCGTCCTATTCATATATTTGTCAAGATGCCTCTGAAACATCACTATCGTAATTGCTTCCATCACCGCCTCCGGCAGCGAGTTCCAGGCACCACTACCCTCTGTGTAAAGAATTTCCCACGCACATCTCCTCTAAACTTTGCCCCTCACACCTTAAACATATGTCCCCTAGTAATTAACTCTTCCACCCTGGAAAAAAGCTTCTAATTATCCGATCTGTCCATGCCACTTACTAATTTGTAGACTTCTATCAGGTCGCCCCTCAATTTGCATCGTTCCAGTGAGAACAAACCGAGTTTATCCAATCTGTCCACATAGCTAATGCCCTCCAGACCAGGCAAAACCCTGGCAAACTTCTTTTGTGTTAAATTTGAAAAAAAAATTGAAAAAAATAATTAAAATTCATTCATTAACTAGTTCAGAAGTGACTAAAGCTGAGGGCAGAGATAAGTATTTAGCATTTAATTTTACAGCAGAGATCTAGCACCAGGGACCATATAGTTAATTGTAACTTAATCTAATAATAATTTAATAAGTATTTATTTTAAATTAATTAACTAGTGCTTAAATACACTCAGTGGTGGGCAGTTTAGGGGCTGTTTAGCACAGGACTAAATCGCTGGCTTTGAAAGCAGACCAAGGCAGGCCAGCAGCACGGTTCAATTCCCGTATCAGCCTCCCCAAGCAGGCGCCGGTATGTGGCGACTAAGGGCTTTTCACAGTAACTGCATTTGAAGCCTACTTGTGACAATAAGCGATTTTCATTTCATTTCATTTCAGTGCTCTAACTGTGAGTTGTGGGAGATCCATGATGCTTCCAGCGTTCCGGTCGACAACGTCTGCAGGAAGTGTAACCAATGGCAGCTCCTCACAGACCGTGTGGTTCGGTTGGCGCAGCAGTTGAATGCACTTAGGAGCATGCAGGTAGCGGAAAGCATCATAGATAGGAGTTATAGAGACGTGGTCACACCCAAGGTGCAGGCAGACAGATGGTTGATCGCTAGAAAGGGCAGGCAGTCAGTGCAGGAATCCTCTGTGGCTGTCCCCCTCTCTAACAAGTACTGTTTGGGGGTGGGGGGGGAATAGCCTACCAGGGGAAAACAACAGCAGCCAGAACAGTGGCACCACAACTGACTCTGTTGCTCAGCAGGAGAGGGCAAAGTGCAGGAGAGCAATAGTTATAGGGGACTCTGTAGTAAGAGGCACAGATAGGCGTTTCTGTGGACATGAAAGAGACTCCTACGTTATTCTCTAAGTCTGAATAAAGATTGTAGACTTCCAGTTAACACAAATACTTTATTCAGTAGGTTTGTTCTGTTTCCAGAGCTTAACTAGATATAATACAGTCAAGAGGTATGACCAGTGAAGCTAAGGTAAGCTGCCTATGCTGAGCTGTCTCTGTCTGCTGCTGCTCACTAGCCCTGTGCTTCTGAAAGAGGCGGATCCTACCTTGGGCCCTTCCTTGGACCCTTTATACCAGTCTCTGATGCCCTCTAGTGATGCTGTGGCTGTTACATCTGTCTGCAGTCCCTGGTGTATGTGCAGATGTATGTACAGATGTACAGATCACTACATGGTGCCAGAGTCAAGGATGTCCCTAAACGAAGACAGGACATCCTGAAGGGAAAGAGTGAACAGTCAGAGGTCGTAGTACACATAGGTACTAATCACTGTTGTGATCTTTGTTTTAGTTTTTTCAGGATGGAGGTTGTAGGCTAATTTATTACACAACACAGAATTAGATTTGAACATTGTGGTAGGCTATATTAGGGGTATCCCAGTACCTAGGTGGGATGGACCTTATACTGTAGTATGAGTGGTGGAACCTGCCTGCTGGTTCCGCCCAGCAGGCGGAGCATAAGAGTTTGTGTTTCACCCACAGCAGTCATTCTGTACCGGAGCTGCTGGAGTAACTACTTGTTCATTAAAGCCTTCAATTGGACTACAATCTCGCTTCAGTAGTGATTGATCGTGCATCAATTTAATGAACAAAATTGAAGAATGGCTGCTCTCCGCATCAAGCCAGAGTGTCTACAAACCAACCCCACACGGCAATGCAGCAGCAAACTTTTAAACATTGGCTGACATGTTTCAACAGGTACATCAGGATGGCCCCGACTACCCCCACGGAGGAACTGAAAATGCAAGTCCTCCACTCAAGGCTGAGCCCAGAAATCTACATGCTTATCGAAGACGCGGACGGTTTTGAGGATGCAATGGCTTTGTTAAAAGAGCACTACATCCACACTGTGAATCAGGTATACGCTCGGCATCTTTTAGCTACCAGATGGCAGATCCCAGGGGAATCACTGGATGATTTTTACCGTGCATTGTTAGTGTTAGGTAGAAACTGTAACTGTCCACAAGTCTCAGCCAATGATCACATCGAACTCTTAATACGGGATGCTTTTGTTGCGGGCATGCTGTCCTCTAAAATCCGCCAGCGACTGCTGGAAAACGAAACGCTAGGGCTTAAAGAGGCACGGAAATTTGCACACTCCCTAGATGTAGCCTCCCGCAACGCTCTGGCCTACGTTCCCAACCGCGCGGTACCCTCATGGACAGGGTGGACCCCACCCGCGGCCAATTCCAAAGCACCCCTAAATTCCCCACAAGGCTTGTGCAGTGCGGCAGCCAGGAAACCCCGGGGGGGCGGGCCGGATGCTATTTTTGCGGGCAAAACAAACACCCCCGGCAACGCTGCCCGGCCTGATCCGCAATCTGCAAGGGGTGCGGGACGAAGGGACACCTCATGGCAATATGCCAGGCCCGGTCGGCCGCCGCTGTCTCCACAGACGAACCATTCCTCTCCTCACAGTCCATGTGCGATTCATGGGGGCAGCCATCTTGGACGACGTCTCAGGACCCCGACTCGCTTGCCATGTATCGCCTGATGAGATCTCCCAGTCGGCCATGTGCGATTCATGGAGGCAGCCATCTTGGATGACGTCTCAGGACCCCGACTCGCTTGCCATGTATCGCCTGATGAGATCTCCCAGTCGGCCATGTGCGATTCATGGAGGCAGCCATCTTGGATGACGTCTCAGGACCCCGACTCGGGTGGCCGTGCATCGCCCGACGAGATCTCTCAGCTTCTGCCACAACTTGCCTCTGTGACACTGGACCAGTCACGGGCCCGAACGCTTTCAATCGCTACGACGTCGGTACTCATCAACGGGCACAAGACATCCTGCTTGAACGACTCTAGGAGCACAGAGAGCTTCATCCATCCCAATATGGTAAGACACTGCTTCCTCGCTGTACACCCGATTAAACAAAAGATCGCCCTGGCCTCTGGGTCCCACTCTGTGGAGATCCGGGGGTACTGCATAGCCAACCTCACGGTCTAGGGCATGGAGTTCAATAACTTCCAACCCTGCGTCCTCCCCCATCTCTGAGCTGCCACACTCCTGGGACTGGACTTCCAGTGAAACCTGCTGTGGTAGCCTGTGCAGAGGTATTACGGTACCTGGTAATGCTGGAACACCATTGGTAGATATTGTATGTTTCCTATTGGTCAAGCTGTATGGTAGCTCAACCCTGCAAGGCGGGGTATAAGAGCCCGTGCCACCCCAGCAGCCTTCATTCTATACATGAGCTGCTGGGGGAAACATCTAGCTTATTAAAGCCTTCAGTTGGACTACAACCTCGCTTTAGTGACCATTGATCGTGCATCAATTTAATAAGCTAGATTTAAAAGGATGGAGCTCCGAATCAAGCCGGAGTGTCTGCAACTCAAACCCCATGCGGCGAATTCAGTGGCAATCTTTAAGCACTGGCTGGCGTGTTTTAAAGGATATCTCGGAACGGCCGAAAACACACCCACAGGAGAACAGAAAATGCAAGTCCTGCACTCGAGGGTGAGCCCGGAAATTTACACCCTCATTGAGGAGGCGGAAGACTTCGTTGTAGCAATACAGCTGTTAAAGGGACATTATATTCGCCCGTTAAACCAGGTCTACGCCCAACATCTGCTAGCAACGAGGCGACAAATCCATGGGGAATCGCTGGAAGAATTCTACCATGCGCTCCTGGTGTTGGGGAGAAACTGCAGCTGCCCGCAAATTTCGGGAGCGACCACACAGACACTTGATCCGGGACGCTTTCGTGGCAGGTATGCTGCCCTCCCAAATCCACCAGCGATTGCTGGAAAAAGACACCCGAGGCCTCATGGAGGCACGGGCCCTTGCAGGCTCCCTGGATGTGGCCTCCAGAAACGCCCGCGCTTACGTTCCTGACCACGCGGCAGTCCCCTGGGCAGCGTGGAACCCCTCCGCAGCCGACCCTGAGACATCTCCCATCCCCCCACAAGCTTGTGCTGCAAGGTGGCCTGGCAACCCCGGGGCACCCTGCTGCTACTTTTGCGGGCAGGCCAAGCACCCCCGGCAGCACTGCCCGGCCCGCGCATCCACCTGCAATGGATGTGATAAAAAGGGCCACTCCGTGTTGGCATGCCAGGCCCGTGCAGTTGCCGCGGTCTCCGGCGGCGAATGCGGACCACCACCACAAACCTCTCCACGGTCCCCGTGCGGCCAGCGGGCGCCGCCATTTTCCTACTCCAGGGCCACGTGCGGCCCCCGGGCGTCGCCATCTTGTCCCACGGACACCACGTTCAATGGATGTGCGCTGTCATTTTGTGCACCCCCAGCCATATGCGACCAATGGGAGCCGCCATCTTGGATGGACCCCCAGGACCCCAGCTCGGCTGACCACACACCGCCCGAAGAGAACACTCAACTGCTGAGATTAGCCTCGGTGGCCCTGGATCAGTCCCGGCCTCGAACACTCTCAACTGCGACAACGACAGTACTAATCAACGGGCACGAGATGTCCTGCTTAATCGACTCTGGGAGCACGGAGAGCTTCATACACCCCGACACGGTAAGGCGCTGTTCTCTCCGCTTTATCAAGACCCGCAACCTGCCCTACTCCATCGAGGAGGTCAGGACAGCCACCAGGGACTGCCAAATCTGCGCGGAGTGCAAACCGCACTTCTACCGGCCACAGAAAGCGCACCTGATAAAGGCTTCCCGTCCCTTGTACCTGAGCTGCTGGGGGAAACATCTAGCTTATTAAAGCCTACAGTTGGACTACAACCTCGCTTTAGTGGTCATTGATCGTGCATCACCTGCAAGGTTTAACGTTCAAATTTGGTGGCCCCATACCCCCCTCACTGTCTGCGGCCTCGCGACCCTCAAGGTCGACCCGCCTTCCCTGTTTGCAAACCTTACCCCCGATTGCAAACCCATCGCCACCAGGAGCAGACAGTACAGTGCCCAGGACCGAACCTTCATTAGGTCGGAAGTCCAACGGTTACTAAAGGAAGGCATTATCGAGGCCAGCAACAGCCCCTGGAGAGCTCAAATGGTGGTTGTAAAGACCGGGTAGAAACATAGGATGGTCATAGACTACAGTCAGACCAACAACAGGTATATGCAGCTCGACGCGTACCCTCTCCCCCGCATATCTGAAATGGTCAACCAGATAGCGCAATACAAGGTTTTCTCCACAGTAGGCCTTAAATCAGCCTACCACCAGCTCCTCATTCGCCCGGACGACCGCAGGTACACTGCATTCAAAGCAGATGGGCGGCTCTACCACTTTCTAAGGGTTCCCTTTGGTGTCACAAATGGGGTCTCGGTCTTCCAACGGGAGATGGACCGAATGGTTGACCGGTACGGTCTGCGGGCCACGTTCCCGTACCTCGACAATGTCACCATCTGCAGCCACGACCAGCAGGACTACGACACCAACCTCCGTAAATTCCTCCATACCGCAAAAATCCTTAACTTAACCTATAACAAGGACAAATGTGTGCTTAGCACTGATCGCCTAGCCATCCTCGGCTACGTAGTGCATGATGGAGTCATAGGCCCAGATCCCGAACGCATGCGTCCCCTCATGGAGTTTCCCCTTCCCCACTGCCCCAATGCCCTGAAACGTTGCCTGGGCTTTTTTTCTTATTACGCCCAGTGGGTCCCCAATTATGCGGACAAGGCCCGCCCACTAATCCAGTCCACGGTTTTTCTCCTATCGGCAGAGGCCCGCCAGGCTTTCAGTCGCATCAAAGCAGACATCGCCAGGGCGACGATGCACGCAATCGATGAGTCCCTCCCCTTCCAGGCCGAGAGCGACGCATCAGACGTAGCTCTGGCTGCCACCCTCAATCAGGCAGGCAGACCCGTGGCCTTCTTTTCATGCGCCCTCCATGCCTCAGAAATCCGCCATTCCTCCATTAAGAAGGAGGCCCAAGCCATCGTCGAAGCTGTGCGGCATTGGAGGCATTACCTGGCCGGCAGGAAATTCACGCTCCTCACTGACCAACGGTCGGTAGCCTTCATGTTTGACAATGCACAGCAGGGCAAAATTAAGAATGATAAGATCTTACGGTGGAGGATCGAGCTCTCCACCTATAATTATGAGATCTTGTATCGTCCCGGGAAGCTCAACGAGCCTCCTGATGCCCTGTCCCGCGGCACTTGTGCCAGTGTACAAGTAGACCGACTCCGGACCCTCCATGACAACCTCTGCCACCCGGGGGTCACCCGGTTCTTCCACTTTGTTAAAACCCGCAATCTGCCCTACTCCATCGAGGAGGTCAGGGCAGTAGCCAGAAACAGCCAAATATGCACGGAGTGCAAGCCGCACTTCTACAGGCCAGAGAAAACGCACCTGGTGAAGGCTTTGCGCCCCTTTGAACGCCTCAGTGTGGATTTCAAAGGGCCCCTTCCCTCCACCGATTGAAACACGTATTTCTTAAATGTGATTGATGAGTACTCCCGGTTCCCTTTCGCCATCCCCTGTCCCGACATGATGGCTGCCACCGTCATTAAAGCCCTCCACAGCATCTTTACCTTGTTCGGTTTCCCCGTGTACATCCATAGCGATAGGGGGTCCTCCTTCATGAGTGACGAGCTGCGTCAATTCCTGCTCAGCAAGGGCATTGCCTCCACCAGGACGACAAGTTACAACCCCCGGGGAAACGGGCAGGTAGAGAGGGAGAACGGAACGGTCTGGAAGGCCGTCCTACTGGCCCTATGGTCCAAGAATCTCCCAGTGTCCCGATGGCAGGAGGTCCTCCCCGATGCACTTCACTCCATCCGATCACTACTGTGCACTACTACCAACGAAACACCTCATGAACGTCTCCTTGCCTTCCCTAGGAAGTCCTCCTCGGGGACCTCGCTCCCAACACGGCTGGCAGCCCCCGGACCCGTCCTACTCCGCAAACACGTACGGGCCCACAAGTCGGACCCACTGGTCGAGAGGGTACATCTCCTCCATGCTAACCCCCAGTACGCCTATGTGGTGCACCCCGACGGCTGACAAGACATGGTCTCCCTCCGGGATCTGGCCCCCACTGGATCCGCCCCCTCAAACCCCCCACCCTCCACAACCCCAACCATTTTTTTCACCGGCGCACACACCACAGCCCCCTTCCCAGGAGGATCCGTCCTCCCACTGGCCCCATCTGGATGTGATGAAGCTGAAGACAACATGTCCCCAGAGCCACGGATGCCCGAGCCGATGCCAGCATCACTGCCGGGACTGCGACGATCGCAGAAGACGACTAGGGCCCCCGACCAGCTGATAGTTTCATAGTAAAATGAACTTGTGAATAATTGTCTGTAAATATGTGTATTGCATGTAAAGGCACCGAAGGGTACCGCTATAACCTCTACCACTGTAAAAGCAAGGCCACCACTCCTGCCGGATTCTTTTTTAAACAGGGGGTGAATGTGGTAGGCTATATTAGGGGTATCACGGTACCTAGGTGGGATGGACCTTATACTGTAGCATGAGTGGTGGAACCTGCCTGCTGGTTCCGCCCAGCAGGCGGAGCATAAGAGTCTGTGTTTCACCCACAGCAGTCATTCTGTACCGGAGCTGCTGGGGTAACTACTTGTTCATTAAAGCCTTCAATTGGACTACAATCTGCTTCAGTAGTGATTGATCATGCATCAAACATATTACCAAGGAATTAGTTAAGTAAAGATTACACTACACATCTGCACTATTAACATACTATTAGTTCAACTATCTCACAACTGTGCTGTCTTGCTCTCTTCCACTATCTCCATCTATCGCCATATATCCCCCAGAAGTCAAGGAGGCATATGATATTTATATGGTTGCTCTATAGCACTATCAAGTGACTAGAGTAGTAACATTGCATTAACCCTTTATGTGCTTTACAATATCCACATATTGCAACATCCCCCTTCCTTTGAAAAATTTGAACTTGCATTCAAATATACATACAGGTACTGTATGGGAATTGTACAATAATGAACATCATTAAAAGTTACACATGAGTTAAATCAGTATTTTACAATTCATAAATTGAGATGATCAGGTTTCTTTCTTGATCTCAATGATCTTCTCAATCAGTGAGTTTTCCAACTTCTGATTTGTATTTGTATCAGGAAGTTGAGTATCAGACGATGAAGTACTCAATTTCATCAAATGTCCAGGAAACTCACTATTGGAAAACAACTGTTGAGGCTTAATTGGAGGTTGAATTGGAGTTGGATGTTACTTATACCTTTAGCAATGCACAACGATTTCTCCTAAATATCGAACCTTCAGACATTTTTACAAGATAGGAATGTGGAGGTGCCTGACTTAAAACATGAGCAGTGCCTGTTGGATCTTGTACGTGTACACAATCTCCTGGAACTCGCAGTATCAGTTGTTTGGCTGACTTGTTACAATACAAGCTTTGAGTATGCTGCTGCTGTCTCATCAAGATTCAGTACAGTTAGGCTTGGCAATGCGGTACGCAGCTGTCTGATCATAAGAAGTTGTGCTGGCAAGAGACCTGTCGATAAAGGAGTAGCTCGATAACTTAATAAAGCTAGAAAAAAATCTTATCTCACCTCATATGCTTTTTTCAACAATTTCTTCACGATACCCACACCTTTCTCAGCCTTCCCATTGGACTGGGGATTTAGAGGCTTGACGTGACATGATTGAAATTGTAGCACAGAGAAAACTCTCTATTCTCAACTGTTGAAACAAGGTCCATTGTCCGTTACGACCGTCAATGGTATCCCATGTCTAGAAAAAACATCTTTTGTTGCCTTGACGATTTACTACGAACTCGAGTTTGTAAGTTTAATAACGTCTGGATAACTTGAGTAATAGTCAATAATGACGAGGTAGTCTTTGCCTTGAAAGTAGAAAATATCTATTCCCACTTTAGACCATGGAATTGTAAGAATAACCATCACTGGGAATTTCTCTTTCTGTTGAACAGACTGGTTTCTTTGACAAATGTCACATTCAGAAACATAATTTTCAATGTCTGAATTTATGCCAGGCCACACATGGATTGCCTTGCACGTCGCTTACATTTCTAGTGTCCTTCATGGATCTGGGTAAGAATCTGTCATCTCAACTTTGTAGGAATGACTATTCTGTCCAGTTTGAGTAAAAATCCATTTACCACGGAGAGGTCACCTTGAACACTTCTGAAGCTGGAACAGCTTGCATTTGACCATCCATCAGTCATGTGATGAATCACTCACTGCAAAATGTCATCCTTTGCAGTTTCTTCTTTTATTAGTCTTAATTTGACATCAGAAACAGGTAGTGTGTCAGCTAGCATGCCAGTTTGAGCTTCTATCACCTGCACAAGATCTGGAATCTTACCTTCATGTTCAGTAGCACGTGATAAGGTATCTGCAAGGATCAGATCTTTTCCTGTAGTATATACTGGACAAAAATCATATCTACTCAGTCTCATTAGCATTCATTGCAATCTGTCATTTAGACTCTAGTGAATTATATGCACAAGTGGCCTATGATCAGTCTCAATCACAAATGTAGGTAGACCATAAACATAATAGTGAAATTTTTCAAAACTTGTCAACAGACCAAGACATTCATTCTCAATCTGTGCGTACCATTGTTCTTTGGACGTCATGGCTCGAGAAGCATCTGCAACCGGTTTCCACAGATCATTTGAAGTCTTCTGTAGAAGAACAGCTCCTATCCCATCTTGACTCGCGTCTGTCGAGACCTTTGTCTCCTTTGTCAGATCGAAAAATGTGAGAATTGGGGCTGTGGTCAGTGCGAATTTGAGGTCGGACCACTCATTATCATGATGTGACATCAAGAAAAAGAAACATTTTACTTGATCAAATGTCAGAGAGCTGTCGTCACAGATGAAAGATTTGGAATAAATTTGCCAAGTAAGTTACCAACTCCAAGCATTCTCAAGACAGCTTTTTCGTCTTTCGGTACATTTTTTGTCTAGCTTTAACTTTATCACTTAGTTATACACCATCCTTAGATATGAGATCTCCCAAAAACGTCAGTTTGGAATTCCCAAATTGACACTTGGATTTGTTGAGTTTCAATCTATATGAATCAATGCATTTTATAATTTGTAGTAGTCTGGAATTGTGCTCTTCTGGTGTTACAGACCAGATGATAATATCATCGACCTACACCTGTACCCCATCAATACCTTCTGTAATGGGTTCCATTGCTCTTTGGAAAATTTCTGATGCAGAGATGATTCCAAAGGGCATACAATTAAAGCAATATCTTCCACACGGAGTATTAAAAGTACAGAGCTTTCTGCTGGACTTATCAAGTTGCAGCTGCCAAAATCCTTTTGAGGCATCTAACTTTGAGAACATTTTTGCATGTGCCATCTCTCCTGTAATCTCCTCGTGCTTAAGAATTTCACCATGCTCTCTCCTGATATTCTTGTTCAGATCCTTTGGGTCTATCATATCCGGAGATCACCATTAGGCTTTCGTACACGCACCATGGAATTAACCCAATCCATTGGTTCAGTTACCTTGGATATGATGTTCAGTTGCTGCATACGATCAAGTTCCTGCTTGAGACGTTCTTTGAGAGGGGCTGTTACTCTTCTCGGAGTATGTATTACTGGTGTAGCATTTTCTTTAAGCGATATTTTACAGGTAAACGGTAACATTCCCATACCAGTGAACACATTTGGCAGCACGGTAGCACAGTGGTTAGCACAGTTGCTTCACAGCTCCAGAGTCGATTCACGGCTTGGATCACTGTCTGTACGGAGTCTGCACGTTCTCCCTGTGTCTGCGTGGGTTTCCTCCGGGTGCTCCGGTTTCCTCCCACAGTCCAAAGATGTGCGGGTTAGTTGAATTGGCCATGCTAAATTGCCCTTAGTGTCCAAAAAGATTAAGTGGGTTATTGGGTTACGGGGTTAGGGTGGAGGCGTGGGCTTGAATGGGGTTCTTTTTCCAGCGCCCGGTGCAGATTCAATCGGCTGAATGACACTGTAAATTCTATGATTCTAAATTCTATGAAATCTAGCAAGGATGTCCTCTATGTCATTTTGCTGTGAACGAACACATTGATTAGCACTGTGAATCCTTTTTACAAGTATCAGCATTAAACAAGCATTAACACATATTAGGGATGATTTATTGGCATCAACTGTTTCAAATTGCATTGGCAGGTGGATATCATTGTTGCTTACTGTTAGACAACATGATCCACTTGTGCTCATGATGTTGCCATTGTAGTACCTCAAATGGCATTTAGTAGCTTTAATTCGAGGAGGACACTGTACTTTAGATAGGTCTGATTCAGTGATCAAATTGGCATGAGCTCCAGTATCCAACTTGAAAAAAATGTTGGACCCATTTACTCTTATTCTTCATGCATTTTCAGAAGTTGGTTACAGTTGACTGTTGAGGTGTGGTGTTTCAGGGGGGGGGGGGGGGGGCTGAGGCTTTTTGTGGGGTTGTTTTGTGTTGTAAAATTGTTGAAAAGTTGCTGAATAAAAATACTTTTTTAAAAAAAGTAAATAAACTAAAACCTTCAGCAGATTCTGGGTCGGTATCTCTCTATTTCCATCTTATTCATGTATTTGTCAAGATGACTGTTAAATGTTGTTATCGTATCTGCTTCCACCACCCCTCCTGGCAGCGAGTTCAGGTCTCACTACCCTCTGTGTAAAAGTCATCCCTCGCACACCTCCCCTAAACTATGCCCCTCACACCTTAAACTTATGCCCATTAGGAATTGATTTTTCCATCCTGAGAAAAAGCTTCTGACCATCCACTCTGTCCATGTCAATCATAATGTTGTAAACTTCTATCAGGTCGCCCCCTTAACCTTCGTCGTTCCAGTGAGAACAAACCAAGTTTATCCAAATTCTCCTCCTAGCTAATACCCTCCAGAGCAGGCAACATCCTGGTAAACCTCTTCTGTAATCTCTCCAAAGCCTCCACATCTTTGATTCGATTTGATTTATTATTGTCACATGTATTAGTATACATTGAAAAGTATTGTTTCTTGCATGCTGTACAAACAATGCATATCGTAAATAGGGAAGGAAGGAGAGACTGCAGAATATAATGTTACAGTTATAGCAAGGTGCAGAGAAAAGATCAACTTAATACGAGGTAGGTCCATTCAAAAGTCTGATGGCAGTAGAGAAGAAGCTGTTCTTGAGTCGGTTGGTACGTGACCTCAAACTTTGGTATCTTTTTCCTGACGGAAGAAGGTAGAAAAGAGTATGTCCGGGGTGCGAAGATGACCTTTACTTAACATCGCATGACCGGCACTGTGCGAGATAAGGCCTTTATCCAGATCCACGTGGTCGGTTGGAAGTTGTTGGGTTCGTCTCGGCTGGACTCGTCCTTCAGGAATGGTGCGGGCCCTTGAACTTGGTTGTTCTGCTACAGTTGGTCGCGCACAGGCCGGTCCCAAAAAAGACCGGTCTCTAGTGCGCAGGGCTTTTTATCCTTTGTGTCTTTCGCACCCTTTTGGGCGGTCCTTACTCCGGGTCCAATGGATCGATACGGTTTTCAATCACCCTCATCGGTCTCAGCCAATTAGGGGGCGGATACCTCGATAGCTGGGCGGGTCCCAGCTATCATTGTCCCAGGCACGTAGGCCTTTCCAAATAAGGGGGGGTGGCGCCGGTTAGTCAGCTACTATTGTAACTCCTTGATTCAAACTCTATTGTCCTGGGGGAAATGGCGATCAACTCTTAATGGATACAATTTTCAGCCAAGTCTGGTTTCTTTGCACAATACACAGAGGCTGTGTACCTGTACCAAATTGACCACAATTCCATTGGTCCTTTGCAGGTGGCCATTTTACATGGCTACATTCCATCCTGTTAGTCCTGAGCGCGGAGCGTGGTGGATCACAGTCTTGATGCCGTAGTCTACCTTATCAAGCCGGCCACTGGTCAGTCAGTTCAGGTCCTACTCTACTCTGTCCTAAATGTATTGCACAATTTTACCTAATTCATTAATATTACATACATTCATTAAAACAATTCACTATAACTGGCTATTTTATATTCAAATTAAATTCATATAAATTAATTAAACGTAAATTCATGCTAAACGGTTGGTTGCTAACGAAACTTTCTATGCTGCATTCATGCTGCTGTTTTTACATAAGGAATTATCTATAACACAAAATCTACAAAACTTAAACAGCAGCACCACATTCTTCCTTCTTATCACATTTCATCGGTACAGAGGTATAAAGGGTCCATTTAGCAGTGGTTATCACAGTTTTTGTAAGTTGTACATTCTTAGTAGAGTTCTATTGGATTCCAAAGAGGGGGGGGGGCTCGAACTGTGTATATAGGGGGCCGGGAGGCTTTTGCCTTCCATTTACAGAGTTTGAATGTGAGGACTACACGATAGGTTACTGCAATCAGGAGGAGCGTCTCTGCTATCTATGAGAGTGGGTTCCATTTTGCAATGCCTTCTCACCAGGTGGGGGTTTCGCTCTCTATCTCTAACAGTTGTTGGGTGGTATCCTGACTGGAGGTGGTCTGTGGGGTGGTGTCGCTCGTGGCTGGCTTAGGTCCTACTCTAATTATGTGTATTGCCAAATTACCTTTAGTGGATGTCCCGGGGCAATTTTGTCCGATTCTTATTGTGTTCCCTGCAATTTTATTTAAACATACAATTTCGGGGCACCCTTCATTAGTAAGTTCCCACCAATCTTCTGTTCCGGTTGTGCTAATGTAACATTCTGATGTGGACCCATTGGGCTTTCTGTAAATTGTCCGTTGGTTATTGCACCCAAATATGATGCTTGTGTTCTGACACACCCATAGGGTGCCACTCTCACATTCCCCTGCATCTGGGGTACGGTACCACAGACCGCCGGGCTGTGGAAAGTCTTGAGTATCTTGTGCTCGGAGTCCGGTAAGTGCGGCAATTATCCAGATGGAGATCATGGGTGCTGGGCTCATCCTGCGGTGTCTGGTTTCCGTGCAATCCAAGGGAATCAAGCACAGTATCATGTCGGTATCGTTGGTTAATATCTGTGTGTGTTAGTCTCTCTCTCTTAGTTCCAATTTCCCTTTATGATTGTCACCATGTGTGACTCCCCCATTTTGTTTTAAAAAGTAAATTTGGAGAGGTACTAATGCAACTGTCTCAATTCATGTATTCAAGTGTCTCACAGCTTGTGTGGCCGATGCGAGGAGTGGGTGGATGCTTTCTTCGTCCGTTCTCCATAGAATTGTCATAGAATTTACAGTGCAGAAGGAGGCCATTCGGCCCATCGAGTCTTGGAAAGAGCACCCTACCCAAGGACAACACCTCCACCCTATCCCCACAACCCAGTAACCCCACCCAACACTAAGGGCAATTTTTGGACACTAAGGGCAATTTATCATGGCCAATCCACCTAACCTGCACATCTTTGGACTGTGGGAGGAAACCGGAGCACCCGGAGGAAACCCACGCACACACGGGGAGGATGTGCAGACTCCGCACAGACAGTGACCCAAGCCGGAATCGAACCTGGGACCCTGGAGCTGTGAAGCAATTGTGCTATCCACAATGCTACCGTGCTGCCCCATCTTTACTAGGAAACATGGGAGGTTGAGGTTTTGCTTAACCAGCCGAATTTAAGGGCAGCCAGTTTTATAGAGTTTCGTCCCAGGGGCTCAGAGGTAGCAGCAGTGATCAGCAACCATTGTGTTTTAAGTGTAAATAGCATGTGGAAGTGACCCGAAGGGGTCTGAAGAACAGTGGAAGAAAGAAGGGTTTTGATTTGGAGCGGAAAGGAAGATTCAAGACCTGCCCAAAGCAGCAAAGGGTGTTGTATACCATCTCAGAGAGCATGATGAGAAATGTGAGGTGCATGTGGGCCCCTGTGGGAGAAGAATGGGTGGGATCCGGGGTAGGGTGGGGATTAGTGCCGTTACTCACTACCCGAGCGTGATTGACCGGTTAACTTTGGGGCCCTCAGGTAGGGCGGGGATCAGTGCCGTGACTCCCGACCTGGGTGACCGGGATGAACAGGAAGAATTTGTAGTCATATTGTAGTGCTGTCAACTGCCATTGGTCGGTAGACCGTGTCTGACAGTTGAATCAGAGGAGTAATTACGACTGCATAACCGAGTGTCGGGCCGACATAGATTAAAACCATGTGTTGGAGAGAAGAGCAGGTTAAAACAAGAAGTCGGGCAGGCTCCATCAGAGATTTGGACACCTTAATTCTTAGGCAGTGTCCGTTTCTCATCATCTGTGCACCTCAAATATTTGCGTGCATCAGTTCCGTGAAATCATTTCCCAGAAGGTGCTCATCGCTTAAATCATCACCTTCTTCTGGTTGCCAGACTCATGTCTGCAGATTCCAGGCGGTAGCCGCGTAGGCCTGTGGGTGGTCTGATTCGTCATGTCTTACCAACCTGTAGGAATTGTCACGGTGCCAAAAGGGAGTATCGGGGTTGTCATGTGGCGGTGTGTAGCCGGGAACTGGTGTACTGGAAGTGGAGGCAACGTTGTCGGGAGCGGGCATAGGAAGAGTCGTTGGGCGGGGATGATCGTACAAGGGGTCGAGAAAATCCAAGGCGTCGTTCCAGGGGCTAGGGTAGCTGATGGCGGGGAGGTCGCTAGGAATGTAGTTGTCGTGTTGGGTGTTCCGATACACAAACAAACCAACACGGTTGTAGATGGTACAACTCTGTTTTATTATTCTGTACAATAATAACTATTAACTACTGGCTGTGGTTCGTACTTCACCAGTTAACCTGTGGACCCAGCCCTAGCACTTTCTTAGAGAGGCACTCAGCACATGGTGTATGTCTGAATGGCACGCTGTGAGCTCTGCGCTCTGATCTATCTCCTGGTAGAAATGAGCGGGAACTGTGGTGTTCCCTGTTTTATAGTGCGCGTGCTCTCACTGATGATTGGCTGTGATGTTATGTGTGTTGATTGGTCCATCTACCTGTCCATCAGTGTGTGTGTGTGATTGCACCATGATATGTTAATATGGATATCATGACATCCCCCTTTTTCACAAGGATATGTGCGTACATGGTAATAAATATTGGTGTGTACTGAGTGCAGCTGAGTATGTGTGTGCAATATTTACAACATGTACATGAGGTTAAACTATATACATAGGAAGGTGGCAGGTGCAACAGAGCAACGAGGTTGTACCACAAACAAAACAAGTGTAAACATCAAATATCGAAAGAGAACTCCTGGAACGACAAGAAAGAAACACGTTAACATTATTGCAAAACAATTCAGTGAGTCCAATGTGCAAACAGCTCATAAGTCCAGTCTATTAGGTGGGTGACGAATTAGGGTTGACCGCCTCAAGGGTGGGTCAGGATACACCGACTGAGGAATGGGCCTGGCCACAGGCGATATAGGAATAAGCAGAGTGGCAGGAAGCTTCACAAAGTCGACATCAGGGACAACAGGAGGGCGTGGCACCGGTGCATGATCACGTAGCGAGAGCAGAAACAGCCGAAGGGCCCGCCGATTACGCCGGCGAATGGAGCCATCAGGCATGCGAACCAGGAACGAGCGGGGAGCCACGCGGCGGAGAACCTCGGCGGTTGCCGACCAGCCACCCTCTGGTAGGTGTATGCGGACGTTGTCTCCAGGCGCCAGGGCAAGATGGTCAGTTGCCCGAGTGTCATGTGCCACCTTAGAACATAGAAAAATACAGCAGAGAACAGGCCCTTAAGGCCCACGATGTTGTGCCGAACCTTTGTCCTAGATTAATCATAGATTATCATTGAATTTACAATGCAGAAGGAGGCCATTCGGCCCATTGAGTCTGCACCAGCTCTTGGAAAGAGCACCCTACCCATAGTCAACACCTCCACCCAACACTAAGGGTAATTTTGGACACTAAGGGCAATTTATCATGGCCAATCCACCTAACCTGCACATCTTTGGACTGTGGGAGGAAACCGGAGCACCCGGAGGAAACCCACGCAGCCACGGGGAGGATGTGCAGACTCCACACAGACAGTGACCCAAGCGGGAATCGAACCTGGGACCCTGGAGCTGTGAAGCAATTGTGCTATCCACAATGCTGCCGTGCTGCCTTTAAGAACAAATAAATCTACACTACATCATTTTACCGTAATCCATGTACCTATCCAATAGCCGCTTGAAGGTCCCTAATGTTTCCGACTCAACTACTTCCACAGGCAGTGCATTCCATGCCCCCACTACTCTTTGGGTAAAGAACCTACGTCTGACATCCCCCCTATATCTTCCACCATTCACCTTCAATTTATGTCCCCTTGTAATGGTTTGTTCCACCCGAGGAAAAAGTCTCTGACTGTCTACTCTATCTATTCCCCTGATCATCTTATAAACCTCTATCAAGTCGCCCCTCATCCTTCTCCGTTCTAATGAGAAAAGGCCTAGCACCCTCAACCTTTCCTCGTAAGACCTACTCTCCATTCCAGGCAACATCCTGGTAAATCTCCTTTGCACCTTTTCCAAAGCTTCCACATCCTTCCTAAAATGAGGCGACAAGAACTGCACACAGTACTCCAAATGTGGCCTTACCAAAGTTTTGTACAGCTGCATCATCACCTCTCGGCTCTTAAATTCAATCCCTCTGTTAATGAACGCTAGCACACCATAGGCCTTCTTTACAGCTCTATCCACTTGAGTGGCAACTTTCAAAGATGTATGAACATAGACCCCAAGATCTCTCTGCTCCTCCACATTGCCAAGAACTCTACCGTTAACCCTGTATTCCGCATTCATATTTGTCCTTCCAAAATGGACAACCTCACACCTTTCAGGGTTAAACTCCATCTGCCATTTCTCAGCCCAGCTCTGCATCCTATCTATGTCTCTTTGCAGCCGACAACAGCCCTCCTCACTATCCACAACTCCACCAATCTTCGTATCCTCTGCAAATTTACTGACCCACCCTTCAACTCCCTCATCCAAGTCATTAATGAAAATCACAAACAGCAGATGACCCAGAACTGATCCCTGTGGTACGCCACTGATCCAGGCTGAATATTCGCCATCTACCACCACTCTCTGACTTCTATCGGTTAGCCAGTCCGTTATCCAATAAGAAATTGGCCAAATTTCCCCCAACCCATGCCTCTTTACTTTCTGCAGAAGTCTACCATGGGGAACCTTATCAAATGCCTTACTAAAATCCATGTACACTACATCCACTGCTTTACATTCATCCACATGCTTGGTCACCTCCTCAAAGAATTCAAGAAGACTTGTAAGGCAAGACCTACCCTTCACAAATCCGTGCTGACTATCCCTAATCAAGCAGTGTCTTTCCAGATGCTCAGAAATCCTATCCTTCAGTACCCTTTCCATGACTTTGCCTACCACCGAAGTAAGACTAACTGGCCTGTAATTCCCAGGGTTATCCCTATTCCCTTTTTTGAACAGGGGCACGACAATCGCCACTCTCCAAACCCCTGGTACCACCCCTGTTGACAGTGAGGACGAAAAGATCATTGCCAACGGCTCTGCAATTTCATCTCTTGCTTCCCATAGAATCCTTGGATATATCCCGCCAGGCCCGGGGGACCTGTCTATCCTCAAGTTTTTCAAAATGCCCAATACATCTTCCTTCCTAACAACTATTTCCTCAAGCTTACCAGTCTGTTTCACACTGTCCTCTCCAACAATATGGCCCCTCTCATTTGTAAATACAGAAGAAAAGTACTCGTTCAAGACCTCTCCTATCTCTTCAGACTCCATACACAATCTCCCGCTACTGTCCTTGATCGGACCTCCCCTCGCTCTAGTCATTCTCATATTTCTCACATATGTGTCAAAGGCCTTGGGGATTTCCTTGATCCTACCCGCCAAAGATTGTTCATGCCCTCTCTTAGCTCTCCTAATCCCTTTCTTCAGTTCCCTCCTGGCTATCTTGTATATCTCCAACGCCCTGTCTGAACCTTGTTTCCTCAGCCTTACATAAGTCTCCTTTTTCCTCTTAACAAGACATTCAACCTCTCTTGTCAACCATGGTTCCCTCACTCGACCATCTCTTCCCTGCCTGACAGGGACGTACATATCAAGAACACGCAGTACCTGTTCCTTGAACAAGTTCCACATTTCACTTGTGTCCTTCCCTGACAGCCTATGTTCCCAACTTATGCACTTCAATTCTTCTCTGACAACATCGTATTTACCCTTCCCCCAATTGTAAACCTTGCCCTGTTGCACGCACCTATCCCTCTCCATTACTAAAGTGAAAGTCACAGAATTGTGGTCACTATCTCCAAAATGCTCCCCCACTAACAATCTATCACTTGCCCTGGTTCATTACCAAGTACTAAATCCAATATTGCCCCTCCTCTGGTCGGACAATCTACATACTGTGTTAGAAAAGCTTCCTCGACACACTGCACAAACACCACCCCATCCAAACTATTTGATCGAAGGAGTTTCCACTCAATGTTTGGGAAGTTAAAGTCACCCATGACTACTACCCTGTGACTTCTGCACCTTTCCAAAATCTGTTTCCCAATCTGTTCCACCACATCTCTGCTACTATTGGGGGGCCTATAGAAAACTCCTAACAAGGTGACTGCTCCTTTCCTATTTCTGACTTCAACCCATACTACCTCAGTAGGCTGATACTCCTCGAACTGCCTTTCTGCAGCTGTTATACTATCTCTAATTAACAATGCCACCCCCCCCCCCCCCACCTCTTTTACCACCCTCCCTAATCTTATTCAAACATCTATAACCAGGGACCTCCAACAACCATTTCTACCCCTCTTCTATCCAAGTTTCCGTGATGGCCACCACATCGTAGTCCCAAGTACCGATCCATGCCTTAAGTTCACCCACCTTATTCCTGATGCTTCTTGCGTTGAAGTATACACATTTCAACCCATCTCCGTGCCTGCAAGTACTCTCCTTTGTTAGTGTTCTCTTCCCCACTGCCTCATTACACTCTTTGGTGTCCTGAATATCGGCTACCTTAGTTGCTGGACTACAAATCCGGTTCCCATTCCCCTGCCAAATTAGTTTAAACCCTCCCGAAGAGTACTAGAAAACCTCCCTCCCAGGATATTGGTGCCCCTCTGGTTCAGATGCACCCCGTCCTGCTTGTACAGGTCCCACCTTCCCCAGAATGCGCTCCAATTATCCAAATACCTGAAGCCCTCCCTCCTACACCATTCCTGCAGCCACGTGTTCAGCTGCACTCTCTCCCTATTCCTCGTCTCGCTATCACGTGGCACCTGCAACAAACCAGAGATGACAACTCTGTCTGTTCTGGCTTTTAGCTTCCAGCCTAACTCCCTAAACTCATTTATTACCTCCACACCCCTTTTCCTACCTACGTCGTTGGTACCAATGTGCACCACGACTTCTGGCTGCTCCCCCTCCCCCTTAAGGACCCTGAAGACACTATCCGAGACATCCCTGGCCCTGGCACCCGGGACGCAACATACCTTCCGGGAGTCTCGCTCGCGACCACAGAATCTCCTATCTATTCCCCTAACCATTGAATCTCCTACAACTATTGCTTTTCTATTCTCCCCCTTCCCTTCTGAGCCCCAGAGCCAGACTCAGTGCCAGAGACCTGGCCGCTAGGGCCTTCCCCTGGTAGGTCATCCCCCCCAACAGCATCCAAAACGGTATACTTGTTTTGAAGGGGAACGGCCACAAGGGTTCCCTGAACTGTCTGCCTGTTTGGTTTTTTTCCCCTGACTGTAACCCAGCTATTCTTGTCCTGTACCTTGGGTGTGGTTACCTCCCTGTAACTCTTTTCTATCACCCCCTCTGCCTCCCGGATAATCCGAAGTTCATCCAGCTTCAGCTCCAGTTCCCTAACACGGACCTTGAGGAGCTGGAGTTGGGTGCACTTCCCGCAGGTATAGTCAGCGGGGACACCAGTGGTATCCCTCACCACCCACATCCTACAGGAGGAGCATGCAACTGTCTTAGCCTCCATCCCCTCTTACCTTACAGAATATAACTGCCCTGTGGACCAACTGGATCTCCGCCCTCCAACTCTGCTCCCAGTCACTCTCTGTAAACTCCTGGCTCTTTTCTCACTCTTTGCGGAAATGTAGGAAACAAAATGAAAGGAGCACCTTACTCCCTCCTCACCTAACTCCCTCAGTCACCAAACTCTCACTATAGCACTCAAATGCACCAAATTCAGCACTCCCTCAGTCACCAAACTCTCACTATAGCACTCAAATGCACCAAATTCAGCACTCCCTCAGTCACCAAACTCTCACTATAGCACTCAAATGCACCAAATTCAGCACTCAGTGCAAACAAAGTCTGCACTGTAGGGGATCACTTTTATACTGTGAATCTAGCCTCTGAAAACTGGCCTAATCCAATTGACTAATTAACAAGCTCCAGCTGCAAGTGCCTACAAGTAGAAGCTTTGTTTAAAGCGGATTGAAAATTCACCTTCTTCTAAACCAAACAGCAACTTTTAAGTTAATTAACTAAATAAAAGAAAGACTAGACTTTCGATAAAAATGAAGCCTTATACTCCCTCAGTCACCAAACTCTCACTATAGCACTCAAATGGAACAAATTCAGCACTCAGTGCAAACCTTCTGCTGAGCACGCTGCTGTCACATCCTTTGCAGTACTGGAGCATGGTCGGGTTTAGGATCATGAATGGACGGCACAGTGGTCCTGAGGGTGCAACCCATCAACAGCTGGGCTGGTGAGAGGCCTGTGGACAGTGGGGCCGAGCGATAGGCCAGCAGGGCTAAACAGAAGTCAGATCCGGCATCAGCAGCCTTGCAGAGGAGCCGCTTCACAATGTGGACGCCCTTTTCCGCCTTGCCATTCGACTGGGGTTGCAAAGGCTGGACGTCATGTGTGTGAAGCCGTATGAAGCGGCAAAAGAAGACCATTCTTGGCTCGCAAAACAGGGCCCATTGTCCGACATGATGGTAAGCGAAATGCCATGGCGAGCGAAGGTTTCTTTACATGCTCTGATTACAGCTGATGATGTCAAGTTTGCAGGCGTATAACCTCCGGATAATTGGGAAAATAGTCAATTATAATGACGTAGTCCCTGTCGAGCGCATGAAAGAGGTCCACACCCACCATTGCCCAGGGGGACGTGACCAACTCATGGGGCTGAAGCGTCTCAGGGGGTTGCGCCGGCTGAAACCTTTGGCAGGTGGGGCAGTTGAGCACCATTTTGGCGATGTCGTCAGCTTCTCGGGCCCTCCGCCTGCACTTTTCAACCCCGAAATGGCCTTCGTGCAATTGTTCGAGGACAAGCCGGTGCATGCTGTGTGGGATCACAATCCGGTCCAACTTTAGGAGGCCATCAATGACGGCCAAGTCGTCCCGGACATTGTAGAATTGTGGGCACTGCCCCTTGAGCCACCCTTCCGTCATGTGGCGCATCACACGTTGTAGAAGAGGGTCAGCCGCAGTCTCACGGCGAATGTGGGCCAGACTTGCATCAGTAGCCGGCAGATTGGCCGATGTGAAGGCTACTTGTGCGTCGATATGACAAACGAACCCCCCCGAGTCGGGCGGTGTTTTTTGCTGCTCTGGACTGGGCATCCGCGATGATGAGGTCCTTTCCCGGGGTGTAGACAAGTTGGAAGTCGTACCTCCGGAGCTTGAGCAGAATGCGCTGGAGGCGAAGGGTCATCTCGTTGAGGTCCTTCTGAATGATGCCGACCAGGGGGCGATGGTCGGTCTCCACGGTGAACTGCGGAAGACCATACACATAGTCGTGGAATTTATCGATGCCGGTTAACAAACCCAGGCACGCCTTTTCAATCTGAGCATAGCGCTGTTCTGTGGGGGTCATGGCCCGCGAGGCATAGGCGACCGGGACCCATGATGCAGTGTTGTCCCGTTGCAGGAGTACCGTCCCAATGCCGGACTGGCTGGCATCAGTCGAGATCTTTGTGTCTCGAGTAGTGTCGAAGAACGCCAATACCGGGGCGGTGGTGTGTTTGATCTTGAGCTCCTCCCATTCCTTCTGGTGTGCGGGCAACCACTGGAATTCCATAGTCTTCTTGACCAGGTGGCAAAGAGCCGTTGTGTGCGAGGCAAGGTTGGGAATAAACTTCCCCAGGAAGTTGACCATCCCGAGAAAGCATAGCACTGCCTACTTGTCTGCCGGCTGCGGCATGGCTGCAATAGCTGCCACTTTGTCGGCATCCGGACGCACCCCTGACCGAGATATGTGGTCCCCCAGAAACGTTAGCTCAGTTTGGCCAAAAGAACACTTGGTTGAGGCGCAGGCCGTTATCTCGTATCCGTGCAAAGACACGCTGGAGACGACTGATGTGCTCCTGTAGTGTGGTGGACCAGATGATGACGTCGTCAACATAGACGCGCACCCCTTCAATGCCCTCCATCATCTGTTCCATGATTCGATGAAACACCTCGGATGCCGAGATAATGCCGAACGGCATCCTATTGTAGCAGTATCTGCCAAAGGGAGTGTTGAAAGTGCACAGCTTCCTGCTGGACTGATCCAGCTGAATCTGCCAAATACCCTTTGGGGCATCAAGCTTGGTAAAAATTTTAGCCCGGGCCAATTCGCTCGTGGTTTCTTCCCGTTTGGGTATGGGGTAGTGTTCCCTCATGATGTTATTGTTCAGGTCTTTCGGGTCGATGCAGATCCGGAGCTCGCCAGAGGGCTTTTTTACACACACCATGGAGCTGACCCATGGCGTTGGCTCCGTGACCCGGGAAAGCACTCCTTGGTCCTGCAGATCCTGCAGCTGCTGCTTGAGGCAGCCCTTGAGTGGTGATGGGACCCTACGAGATGCGTGAATGACCGGGGTGGCGTCCAGTTTGAGCCGTATTCTGTAAGTGTCGGGCAGTGTGCCCATGCCCTCGAAAACCTCCTGGTTGTGGGCGAGGAGCGAGTGGAACTGCGCCCTAAAGTCTGCATCCGGGAAATCGGACATGCCTTCTGGAGACAAAGTGTGTACCCACTGAACGAGGTGGAGGATCTTGCACGCCTGTGCACCTCACAAAGAGTCGTTCGAGGATCCAACTATCTCAAAAGACAGTGTGGCTGTGTATGAATTGTGTGCAATCTCGAGCTGGCAGGACCCCATGGCCGGGATAACATTACCGTTGTAATCGACCAACTGACATGGGGATGGCCGAATCGGTGGTTTGACCTTCAAGATGTGGAAGGCTGACCATGCAATGAGATTGGCAGAGGCACCAGTGTCTAAGCGGAATGTGATTGGTGATCGGTTGACCGTTAGGATGGCACACCATTCATCGCCCAGATTAACGCTGTGCACTGGCATCGGCTGGTGGGTCCTACTTGGGGACATCCGATTCCTGTCTATTACCGCAACGTGGAAGAGTTCCCGTTCGTCGGTATCACCGGTCTGTACGTCGTCAGGGTATGACTTGGTGTATGGAGGCTGAATGGCCCACACGTCCCTGCGAGGCTGGCGGAATTGCAGAGCGTTGGCAGGTTGAGCTGCTCAACAGCAGACAGCGTAGTGGCCCATCCTGCCACAGCGGAGGCATTGTCGTGTTTTGGCTGGACATTGCCACTTTAAGTGCGCGGATCCACAGTAGCCGCACGTCGTGACGTCATGGCGTTCGTTGCGCCACCGCGCATGTGCGGTGCGGTCCTGCGTAGAGCGCGCCTGCACATCACGTCCCTCTGCGTCGACGTCCCCTCTTTTGGCGTACAAGCGCAGGAGGCCTCGGAATCTGCGCGAAATGGCCGCCCTCGTCCGGGCCGCGGGCCGGGAGGAACTCGATCAACTGGACCCGCTTGACCTCGTAGGACTCCTGCCGTGCCGATTCGGCCACCTGGAATTCGGAGTACCGGCTGGTCACGTTTTCGTGGAGGACGCTGGTTTCGATGGCGGTGGCTAGGGTGAGACGCTTTATTTTGAGGAGCTGCTGGCGTAGGGTGTTCGAGGTGACCCCAAAAATTATCTGATCCCGAATCATGGAATCGGAGGTGGCCTCATAGCCGCAGGACTGCGCGAGGATACGGATGTGTGTCAAATAAGATTGAAAAGGCTCATCCTTACCCTGCAGGTGCTGCTGGAAGAGGTACCTCTCGAAGCTCTCATTCACTTCGACGCTGAAGTGTTCCTCAAATTTTAGAAGGACCGTCTTGTACTTCGTCTTGTCCTCGCCTTCCGCGAATGCCAGGGAGTTGTAGATGTGGATGGCGTGTTCCCCCGCCGTGGAGAGGAGGAGGACGATCTTCCTGGTGTCCGATGCATTCTCCCTATCTGTGGCTTCCAAGAAGAGCTGGAAGCGCTGTTTAAACAGCTTCCAGTTGACTCCGAGATTTCCAGCGATTTGGAGCGGCTGCGGCGGGCTGATGGTGTCCATGGCGCAGGATGCCGGATCTATGAAGAGGTGCAGGTAGGTCTCACAGTTGCTGGCGAGTTTCCAGGCCTGGTATCATGTCGTGTTGGGTGTTCCGATACACAAACGAACCAACACGGTTGTAGATGGTACAACTCTGTTTTATTATTCTGTACAATAATAACTATTAACTTCTGGCTGTGGTTCGTACTTCACCAGCTAACCTGTGGACCCAGCCCTAGCACTATCTTAGAGAGGCACTCAGCACATGGTGTATGTCTGAGTGGCCCATTGTGAGCTCTGTGCTCTGAGCTATCTCCTGGTAGAAATGAGCGGGAACTGTGGTGTTCCCTGTTTTATAGTGCGTGTGCTCTCACTGGTGATTGGCTGTGATGTTGCATGTGTGATTGGTCCATCTACCTGTCCATCAGTGTGAGTGTGTGATTGCACCATGATATGTTAATATGGATATCATGACAGTAGTCAAATCCGGGAGGCTCTCATCAGAGTCAAGTTCGAGGTTGAAACCTGCGATTATGGGCGGAGTCGAGGGGAGAGTGTCGTCCTGAGGGGGGGAGGGTTGGAGCGGACATCGGGCTGAATCGTCAGTGGGCAAAGGTCATCCTCTCCCATTACCCAGGCTAACTGGTGGGCGTGGCTACATTGTGATCCGTAGAGTTTGAGTTGGTTGATATGGAACCAACCAGTCTCACCATTGGGGTACGCTATCTTGTACACAGAGGGGCTTAATTTGTCAGAGATGGAGTAGGTGCCTGCGAATTTGGGGCCTAGGAAGGAACTGGGGTTGTACAACGAGATCATAAGTTGCTGGCCGACTATATACGCTATAGGGTGAACCTTTTTGTCAAAGCTGGCTTTACTCTGCTTTTTCCTAGCGCCTCGTCGGACAGCAGCAGCTAGTTGTGCCGCTTTAATGTTTTCTGTGATCTGTTGGACTGCTTTATCGTGGGTGAGCGCGGTTACTGTGGGATTCGCCAAATCGAGCCCTAATAAATATTCAATGCCTTTCATGGGTCTCCCTGTCATAAGGGTGTGGGGGGTGAAACCTGTGGAACTGGAAACTGTGTTCCTGATAATCATGAGAGCAAAGATTAGTACCGTGTCCTAAGTGGAATTGCTCTGCTGTACCGTTTTCCAAATGGTCATTTTTAAAGTGCGGTTTATGCGCTCGACTATGCCGCTGGACTGGAGGTGGTAGGCTATGTGGAATTTCTGTTTGATACCGAAAATGGTCATAACGTTTTGTATTACTCTGCCGTTGAAGTGGGAACTTTGATCTGACTCAATGCTACATGGAGGACCCGAGCACGTAAAGATCTGTTGGGTCAAAATTTTAGCGGTGGCCTTTGCCGTGTTTGAAGGTGTGGGGAATGCTTCGACCCATTTTGTAAATGTATCTATGACGACTAGCATGTACTTGAAACCGTTTCTACAGGGGGGGGAGGGGACCAATGTAATCGATTTGCAGATTTGTCCAGGGGCCTCCTACAGGTCGGGTGTGTCTTAATTGTCCCTTCTTTGCATAATGTTCTGGATTGTTCTGGGCGCAAATGAGGCAATTCTCAACAAAATGAGTGACATCGCTTTTTAATTCAGGCTACCAGCACAAGGGTCTTAAATGGGCAATGGTTGTGTCTGTTCCCTGATGTCCATGTCCGTCATGGAATTGGTAGATTAACTGCTTTCTGTCTTGGGTGGGGACCACATAAATTCTGTCCTTTAACACTATTCCGTTCTGTATTGTGGGTGTGTCCTTCCAATTATCATAGGGGGCTGGGTAGGTGCCGTTCAGTATCTGTTTGAGGGAGTCGTCTGCTTTCTGTGCCTGAGATAAATCCTCAAAATTGGTTTGGGAGACCTGGATCGAATGTATCTGTTCACACTCGGGGGGTTGCCAGAAGTGCCTAGTGCGTGATCCAGATTCAGCTAAGGTGTCGGCATTGCAATTCCCAGGGGGGGGAGGTGCTGTGATGGCTCTTTACTTTAATGATGCCCTATGTGCAGCCGGTGGCTTTCTTAAGAATATGTTTCAGGAGAGGGGCGGATGGTAGGGGTTTTCCGTCGGCAGATACAAAACCTCAAGATTCCCAGAGGGGAAGGAATTCTGTTATACTGTTGCAAACATACAAGCTGTCGGAGTGTATGTCCGCAGGCGTTGGAAAGGAGTCTGGGTGATCAATTACATAAGGTATGGCTGCCAGTTCGGCTGCCTGCGAGCCCAAGTGGCCAGGTAATTTTAAAGGTATCTCTTCTAGTGAGCATCCCTGTGAGTCCTCCATGTAAATCCTGCATCCAGTGATTCTTACTCCATCCTCAACAGTGGAGGAGCCATCTACATAGATCTTTACTGTGTCCCCTGTGTCTTGGGAACTTTCTGTCTCACCGTTTACACGTGGTTGTCACGATTTGGGAACAAAGGGTCCTGTGGAGTGTGTGGCTGCAATTATCTGGCGTTCGTGTGGGGTCCCTGTGTATTGTAAATTGTCTGCTAAGAACGTGTGGGTCTTGGTGCATTTCACAGAAATATCCCTGCCTTGTAACAAGTGTCCAGCGAGCTGCTCTGATCTGGCGAACTGAACCATCCTTTAGTCTGCCGTCTAACAACAGTTGGGTGGGGATGTACTCGGTTAATATCGTGACTGGGTTGAGGCCTGTAATGTAGGCAAAGTACTGGACTGCCCAGAAGACTGCAAGCAAGTGTCGTTCACAGGCAGAAAATCCTTCTACGGGGTCTAAAACTCTAGAGGCATAGACTACCAGTCCTAATCAGTCGTGGCGTTCCTGTAGGAGCACTGCTGAGAGGATTCGGTCGGTGGTTGCTACTTCTATGGCATAGGGCAAGTCAGGGTCGGGGACTTGTAAAGCGGGAGCTGTACCTAGGGCGAGTTTTAAATCGTCTCTGGTGTCTGTGTGCTGTGGAAGCCAGTTCCATGGGGTGTTCTTTTTCAGAAGCTCTGAGAGCTGTTATTGAAAATATAGAAAGATGTGTCATTTGAAACATGGAAGTCTGGCAATATTTGGTCTGAGAGAAACATGAGAGGATACAGGAAAAGATCCCACAAAGGGTTAACAGCAGCTGCCAGGAGAGGATTGTAAAATGCAGATATCCTTGGTCAAGCAGACTTACCAAACAAGACAAACAGGATTTTGAACGAAGCCAAAAACAATGGTTCACACCTTCTTTGAAAGTAACTATCTTAATAAGGATCTGGAAAAGCATGGATGAGATTCAATTGAATTTGGTGACAATTCTAAGTGTGAAAATTTGCTAATACCAGGTAAATTAAAGAAAACCGGAGACTATCAGTCTACGAGAAACATAATTCAAAGCCAAAATCAAAGTCAAAATTATGAGCTGAGGACACAATTGGAAAATAAAACTATACAAATGACAGGAATTAAAATTCACACTCTTTTGAAACCAAAGCATTTTGAACATCACAAAGGAAACAATGTAATCAGATCTATGAGATGAAGTTATGTCAAAATGAATACTTAGTTGGATTAGAAAGTTTTGATCAAAGATACTTTTTACAATCAAAGTTTAATAAGAGTTACTTTACAATAAGGTCATAAAAACTAGATAACTGTTAGAAAAATATATAAACCTAGAGACCAGAGCAGGAACTACCCAGAACCAGAACTCAGAGGGAGAAAGAGAGAAGCAGAGAAGGAACAAGGGAAGCAAGCAGAGTCAGCTTACAGTCAGTTCGGCCATGGGAAAGAGACAGGGCAAAGCAGCTGAGCTAAAATAGCTAATACATCGAAGGAAGACTAGAATTTAAAGAGGAGCCAGAGTCAGCTCAGAGACAGCCAGCAGAGTCAGCTCTCACAGCTCGGTACATGGGAAAGACAGGACACAGCAACCGAGCTAACCAGCAAATACATCTAAAGAAGACCAGACTTTAAAGAAGATTGATTGTCAAGTTGGGCTTGAAGGTCCCTTCAACCAACCAGAAGGATCCAGAAGCAAGATCTTTTACTTTTCTGTAAAGACAGTAATTGCAGCTTTTAAAAGAAAAAAAATAATAATAAAATAATTTAATTTAACCTGAAATAGTGGTTATTCCAAAGTCTACTTTACTTACTCAGCAATGCAGGACCCAGGATCGATGCTACTAAGTGGTAAGTAGATGAAATCTTCGGTGAAGGTATGGGTTATACCGGGGGATAACTTGAAAACACAGTTTGACTGAATAGCACCCACTGAAGCCTGTATCGGAGTCGGGGAGTGAGAATCCCTGATCACCATTTAGAATGTCGGCCCTTTTTGGTATAGGGGGACTTCTAAGAATAGTGGTGAGTTTTCAAAAACAGAGCGGGGCGGCCTTGGTGGCAAAACTATCTATATAATTTCTGCAGTATCCCACTAAACCTAGAAATGAGCGGAGTGCACCTACATTACGGGGCAGGGGCAATTTCACAATGGAGTCAATTCATTTTTGTTCAATTTCACGTTTGCCGTGAGTAATAGTGGTGCCAAAATAAAGTACCTTTTCCCTCAACATCTGTGCATTTTTGGGGTTTACCTGGTGTCGGTTAGCAGAAGCAGATCATCTACATACTGAATTAGGCATTCGGGGTGGGATAATTAGGAAAGACCAGCAGCTAGCTGTCTGTGGAAAATGGAGGGGGGATGATGGAAACCTTGGGGAGACACGTCCACGTGTACTGTTGTCCTTGAAAAGTGAATGCGAATTTATACTGGCAAATTCGATCAAGGGGAATAGACCAAAACCATTGCTGATATCCAGCATGGTGAAATACTTTGCTTAAGCATGGTCGCAGGACTCGTGGCAATGGTGGGTGCTGTTAAAGGGGTAACTTTGTTTAGTTCGCGGTAGTCAATGGTGAGTCACCATGAACCGTCTGGTTTCTTTACAGGCCAAATCGGGGCATTATTAGTGGAAGCTACGGGTCGAATCACTCCTTGTTTTAACAGACTGTTAATTACCTTTAAAATTTCTCCCTCAGCCTGCTGTGGAAATCCATACTGTTTCTGTGGTTTGGGGTCAGGACCTGAGATCATAATCGTACCTGGAATGTGCCCGCAGTCGTGCTTGTGTTGGGCAAACGCACCTTTGTGTGTGGCTAATACCCATCTAATGGTGTCGCCTGTGCTAATTGCCAAAGGGTTAACCCAATAGTCCCCTACCTAGCAAATCCTGTTTTCGTAATCTCATACTGAGAGCGTGGCGGGGCTCCAGCTGTCTTGCACATTCGCCCGAGAACAGTACTTGTTTACACTTGTTTACGGGGCCGAAGGAGAGGTTATGTGAGTTCATAAAGTCTATGCCTAGGATGTGTTCTGCAGTCCGGGGTAGGTCTATTAGAACAACGGGGTGGGTAATGGTTACGTTTCCTAATTAGACAGATATAGGGGCTGTGATCTATCCCTCTTGCATGTGGCCTGTGAATCCACTGAGTGTGATGGTATCTGTGGTGGGCCAGGGTGTTTTTTGGAATAGGTTTGCGGAGTTTAATGTGGTTCGGGATCCTCCTGTGTCCCAAAGAAAGTCAACTGCTTGTCCCCGGACTGTGCCTGTGACTACCAGTCTTCCGACGTTATCCCAGCGCGTGTCACAGACCCATGTTGGAGACTCTGGACACCGTCAATCTGAGGAGTTATAAGGAGGTTGTCTGAACGGACGTTTACGTTATGCATGGGGCGAGCGTTGCCTTTTAGCTGTCGCGGCTGGCAATCGTGGTCTGGCCTATTGTTTCTGGGTTGGGGGGTTGGGCTGTTGGGGTCATTGATGGTGTGGGGGATTTTGTCTGCAATCGCAGGCAAAATGTCCTACTTGTCCACAATTGTAACATGAACCTCGTGGTGCGTGGGCTGGGGCATGTGCTCTGGGGTACTGTTTTCGGGGGTAATGTTCGTCTCTTCTGCCCTAATTTATCCATGTGGGTTCCTGGCTAGTTCTGACTGGGTATATTGTGGCTTCTACTCCGTTCTGGTCCATCTGATCCTGAAGTGACTGTTCCCATGCCCTGGATAGGCGTCTAAGTACCCAAATCTCATTATGCGTGGTCTCTACCGGGTCATAATTCGCGCAAGCCCTTTTACTTGCTTCAGTGGCGTGTGAAACTAAGGTACGGGACCATTTTATGGTGTCTTCCTCATCGAGGTGAGCATGGTCTAAGTTTCCATATACTGCCTCGAAATGTATCCAGTGGCGACCTGCAAAGGCGGTCGGATGTTCCCCTTTCTTTTGCCTGTATTTGTTCAAACCCTCTACCGGATCCCCTTTGTTGTATCCGATAGCGTCTAATATTGCGGCCTTCATTTCCTCTCGGGTTCCTCCTCCTACATTTTGGGGATCTGGCAAAGCAGACCGTACCGACTGGCTGAGGCTCATTGCTATCAATTTAACTTCTTCCCTCTCATCTAATCCGTATATAACCTTTTGTTGGCGCACCTCCTCAAAGAAGCTATGCGGGTCTGCGGTGGTCTGAAATGGGGTAATTTTACTGCAAGCGTCCCTTAACTGAGTTACCGAAAGTGGGGTGATGTAGGTGATATCTGGACCTGCCTGATCCCTTATCCTTCTCTCTGTGGTGACCGGATTCATGGGTGTTGGGGCAGCTGCGGGGGTCGGTGCAACCTGTGCAGCCGGTGCTGCCGGTGCTGCCGGTGCCTTTCTTTTTTTTTAAAAATATATTTTATTCAAAATTTTTGGCCAACCATGACAGTACATTGTGTATCCTTTACACAGTAATATAACAATATAAATAACAATGGCCAGTTTTAAGCAAGAAATAAATACTATATAAACAACATCAAAATTAAAAAACAAAACTAAATGGCAACTGCCTTGTCCCAAATAAATACTCTCCAAAAATACAATTCAACAGTCCAATATACAATTACCTATAACAACAACCTATACATATTATACATGTACACTAACATCCCTGGGAGTCCTTCTGGTTCCTCCCCCCCCTCCCCCCTCCCCCCCTCCCTCCCTCCCCCTCTCCCCTACCCCCCTCCCCCCTCCCCTCCCCCCTCCCCCCTCCCCCCTCCCCCTCTCCCCTACCCCCTCCCCCCTCCCCTACCCCCTCCCCCCTCCCCTACCCCCCTCCCTCCCCTACCCCCTCCCCCCCTACCCCCTCCCTCCCCTACCCCCTCCCTCCCCTACCCCCCCCGCCACCCCCCCCCCCGCCCCCCCCCCCCCCGGGTTGCTGCTGCTGTCTTCTTCTTTTCCATTCCCTCTATCTTTCTGTGAGGTATTCGACGAACGGTTGCCACCGCCTGGTGAACCCTTGAGCCGATCCCCTTAGGATGAACTTAATCCGTTCCAACTTTATAAACCCTGCCATGTCATTTATCCAGGTCTCCACACCCGGGGGCTTGGTTTCCTTCCACATCAACAGTATCCTGCGCCGGGCTACTAGGGACGCAAAGGCCAAAACATCAGCCTCTTTCGCCTCCTGCACTCCCGGCTCCTCTGCAACCCCGAATATAGCCAACCCCCAGCTTGGTTCAACCTGGACCCCCACCACCTTCAAAAGCACCTTTGTCACCCCCACCCAAAACCCCTGTAGTGCCGGACTTGACCAGAACATGTGGGTGTGATTCGCTGGGCTTCTCGAGCATCTCGCACATCTATCCTCTACTCCAAGAAATTTACTGAGCCGTGCTCGTCATATGCGCCCTGTGTAACACCTTAAATTGTATCAGGCTTAGCCTGGCACACGAGGACGATGAGTTTACTCTACTTAGGGCATCAGCCCACAGCCCCTCCTCAATCTCCTCCCCCAGCTCCTCTTCCCATTTCCCTTTCAGCTCATCTACCATAATCTCCCCCTCGTCCCTCATTTCCCTATATATATCTGATACCTTACCGTCCCCCACCCATGTCTTTGAGATCACTCTGTCCTGCACCTCCTGCGTCGGGAGCTGCGGGAATTCCCTCACCTGTTGCCTCGCAAAAGCCCTGAGTTGCATATACCGGAATGCATTCCCTTGGGGCAACCCATATTTTTTGGTCAGCGCTCCCAGACTTGCAAACGTCCCATCTACAAACAGATCTCTCAATTGTGTTACTCCTGCTCTTTGCCATGTTCCAAATCCCCCATCCATTCTCCCCAGAGCAAACCTATGGTTATTTCTTATCGGGGACCACCCCGAGGCTCCCGTCTTTCCCCTATGCCGTCTCCACTGCCCCCAAATTTTCAATGTAGCCACCACCACTGGGCTTGTGGTGTATTTCTTCGGTGAGAACGGCAACGGCGCCGTCACCATAGCTTGTAGGCTAGTCCCCCTGCAGGACGCCCTCTCCAATCTCTTCCACGCCGCTCCCTCCTCTTCTCCCATCCACTTGCATACCATTGAGATATTGGTGGCCCAGTAGTACTCACTTAGGCTCGGTAGTGCCAGTCCCCCCTATCCCTACTACGCTGCAAAAATCCCCTCCTCACTCTCGGGGTCTTCTCGGCCCACACAAAACTCATGATATTCTTCTCAATCCTTTTGAAAAAAGCCTTCGTGATAACCACCGGGAGGCACTGAAACACAAAAAGGAATCTCGGGAGGATCACCATTTTAACCGCCTGCACCCTCCCTGCCAGTGACAGGGATACCATGTCCCATCTCTTGATGTCCTCCTCCATCTGTTCCACCAACCGCGTTAAATTTAACCTGTGCAATGTGCCCCAATTCTTGGCTATCTGGATCCCCAAGTAGCGAAAGTCCCTTGTTACTTTCCTCAGCGGTAAGTCTTCTATTTCTCTGCTCTGCCCCCCTGGATGCACCACAAACAACTCACTTTTCCCCATGTTCAGTTTATATCCTGAAAATTCTCCAAACTCCCCAAGTATCCGCATTATCTCTGGCATCCCCTCCGCCGGGTCCGCCACATACAACAACAAATCGTCCACATACAGAGATACCCGGTGTTCTTCTCCTCCCCTGAGTACTCCCCTCCACTTCCTGGAACCCCTCAATGCTATTGCCAGGGGCTCAATCGCCAGTGCAAACAATAATGGGGACAGAGGACATCCCTGCCTCGTCCCTCTATGGAGCCGAAAATATGCAGACCCCCGTCCATTCGTGACCACGCTCGTCATCGGGGCCCTATACAGCAGCTGTACCCATCTAATATACTCATCTCCAAAGCCAAATCTCCTCAACACCTCCCACAAATAATCCCACTCCACTCTATCAAATGCTTTCTCGGCATCCATCGCCACCACTATCTCCGCTTCCCCCTCTGGTGGGGGCATCATCATTACCCCTAGCAGCCTCCGTATATTCGTATTCAGCTGTCTCCCCTTCACAAACCCAGTTTGGTCCTCATGGACCACCCCGGGACACAATCCTCTATCCTCATTGCCATTACCTTGGCCAGAATCTTAGCGTCTACATTCAGGAGGGAAATAGGCCTATAGGACCCGCATTGCAGCGGGTCTTTTTCTTTCTTTAGGAGAAGCGATATCGTTGCCTCTGACATAGTCGGGGGCAGCTGTCCCCTTTCCCTCGCCTCATTAAAGGTTCTCATCAGTAGCGGGGCGAGCAAGTCCACATATTTCCTGTAAAATTCAACTGGGAATCCATCTGGTCCCGGAGCCTTCCCCGCCTGCATGCTCCTAATTCCTTTCACTACTTCCTCCATTTCAATCTGTGATCCCAGTCCTACCCTCTCCTGCTCCTCCACCTTAGGAAATCCCAGCTGGTGAAGAAAACACATCATTCTCTCCTTCCCATCCGGGGGCTGAGCTTCATATAATCTTTCATAGAATGCCTTGAACACTCCATTCACTCTCTCCGCTCCCCGCTCCATCTCTCCCTCCTCATCCCTCACTCCCCCTATTTCCCTCGCTGCTCCCCTTTTCCTCAATTGGTGGGCCAGCAACCTGCTCGCCTTCTCCCCATATTCGTATTGTACACCCTGTGCCTTCCTCCACTGTAGTACCCGTAGTCAGCAAATCAAATTCTACGTGTAGCCTTTGCCTTTCCCTGTACAGTCCCTCCTCCGGTGCCTCCGCATATTGCCTGTCCACCCTCAGAAGTTCTTGCAGCAACCGCTCCCGTTCCCTACTCTCCTGCTTTCCTTTATGTGCCCTGATTGATATCAGCTCCCCTCTAACCACTGCCTTCAGCGCCTCCCAGACCACTCCCACCTGGACCTCCCATTATCATTGAGTTCCAAGTACTTTTCAATACACCCCCTCACCCTTAGACACACCCCCTCATCCGACATTAGTCCCATGTCCATTCTCCAGGGTGGACGCCGTTCTTTTTCCTCCCCTATCTCCAAGTCCACCCAATGTGGAGCGTGATCCGAGATAGCTATAGCCATATAGTCCGTCCCCCTCACCTTCGGGATCAACGCCCTTCCCAAAACAAAAAAGTCTATTCGCGAATAAACTTTGTGGACATAGGAGATAAACGAAAACTCCTTACTCCTAGGTCTACTAAATCTCCATGGGTCTACTCCTCCCATCTGCTCCATAAAGTCTTTAAGCACCTTGGCTGCTGCCGGCCTCCTTCCAGTCCTGGACCTCGATCTGTCCAGTCCTGGTTCCAGCACCGTGTTAAAATCTCCACCCATTACCAACTTCCCCACCTCTAGGTCCGGGATACGTCCTAACATGCGCCTCATAAAATTGGCATCATCCCAATTCGGGGCATATACGTTCACTAAGACCACCGCCTCCCCCTGTAATTTGCCACTCACCATCACGTATCTGCCCCCACTATCCGCCACTATGATATTTGCCTCAAACATTACCCGCTTCCCCACTAATATAGCCACCCCCCTGTTTTTCACATCTAGCCCCGAATGAAACACCTGCCCCACCCATCCTTTGCGTAGTCTAACCTGGTCTATCAGTTTCAAATGCGTCTCCTGTAACATAACCACATCTGCCTTAAGTTTCTTTAGGTGTGCGAGTACCCGTGCCCTCTTTATCGGCCCGTTCAGCCCTCTCACATTCCACGTGATCAGCCGGGTTGGGGGGCTCTTTACCCCCCCCCCCCTTGTCGATTAGCCATCCCCTTTTACCCAGCTCCTCACCCGGTTCCCACGCAGCTGTGTCCCCCCCAGGCGGTGCCCCCCCCGCCCCGCCCACCCCACCCCATACCAGCTCCCCCTTCTCCCCAGCAGCAGCAACCCAGTAAATCCCCCCCTCCCACCCCCCCGCTAGATCCCCCACTAGCGTAGTTACACCCCCCATGTTGCTCCCAGAAGTCAGCAAACTCTGGCCGACCTCGGCTTCCCCCCGTGACCTCGGCTCGCACCGTGCGACGCCCCCTCCTTCCTGCTTCCCTATTCCCGCCATAATTATCATAGCGCGGGTACAAAGCCCGCGCTTCCCTTTTGGCCCCGCCCCCAATGGCCAACGCCCCCAACTCCTCCACCTCCCTTCCTCCCTCCCCCACAACCTGCGGAAGAGAGAAAAGTTACCGGGTCGCAGGATTAACAACATAAAAATCATCTCTCCCCCCTTTTTCCCCCCTCTTCGCCCCCCCATATTTGCCCCACCACTTTGTCTCAAACGTTCTTTTTTAATAACCCACTCATTCCAATTTCTCTTCAACAATAAATGTCCACGCCTCATCCGCCGTTTCAAAGTAGTGGTGCTTCCCTTGATATGTGACCCACAGTCTTGCCGGCTGCAGCATTCCAAATTTGATCTTCTTTTTATGAAGCACCGCCTTGGCCCGATTAAAGCTCGCCCTCCTTCTCGCCACCTCCGCACTCCAGTCTTGATATACGCGGATCACCGCGTTCTCCCATCTGCTGCTCCGAGTTTTCTTTGCCCATCTTAGGACCATCTCTCTGTCCTTAAAACGGAGGAATCTCACCACTATGGCTCGAGGAATTTCTCCAGCCCTCGGTCTTCGCGCCATAACTCGATAGGCTCCCTCCACCTCCAGCGGACCCGTCGGGGCCTCCGATCCCATCAACGAGTGCAGCATCGTGCTCACATATGCCCCGACATCCGCCCCTTCTGCACCTTCAGGAAGACCAAGAATCCTTAAATTCTTCCTCCTTGCATTATTCTCCAGCACCTCCAGCCTTTCCACACATCGTTTATGGTGTGCCTCGTGCATCTCCGTCTTCACCACCAGGCCCTGTATATCGTCCTCGTTCTCGGCAGCCTTTGCCTTCACGACCCGAAGCTCCCGCTCCTGGGTCTTTTGCTCATCTTTTAGCCCTTCAATCGCCTGTAATATCGGGGCCAACAGCTCCTTCTTCATCTCCTTTTTAAGCTCTTCCACGCAGCGTTTCAAAAACTCGTGTTGTTCAGGGCCCCATATTAAACTGCCACCTTCCGACGCCATCTTGGTTCTTGCTTGCCTTCCTTGCCGCTGCTCTAGAGGATCCACCGCAATCTGGCCACTTTCCTCTCCATTTTCCATCCGTGTCCAGGGGGGATTCCCTTCTGGTTTACCGCACAGTGTTTTTAGCCGTTAAAATTGCCGTTGGGGCTCCTATTAAGAGCCCAAAAGTCCGTTCCACCGGGAGCTGCCGAAACGTGCGACTTAGCTGGTCATCGCCGCACCCGGAAGTCGCCGGTGCCTTTCTTTATGGGATATGTGGCGGCTGCTTTTGACATTCCGTTCCTTTAACATATATTCGCACGCTTTCAGTTAACTCTTCCCAATCTGCCATCTCTTCCTCATCTGTCTCGTCTGTCCTGAAAACCATTCTGAACTGAAAGTAACGACTGGAGCTTATCTATCTTCCGTTGGCATTTAACGTGGCCAACGATGCTCTTTGTTCTTTACTGGACTGGTGGAGCGCTCTTAAAGCTGCCTGTAAATCGGCGCATTTCTTTGTTAGCTGGGTGACCTGGTGTTCAGTCTCCTCTCTTACCAAGACTGCGCGCTGTGTGTCTTGATAGGCCTTATCGTACTGGGTCTGAAAGCTGCTAAGGTGTACTATGCAAGACTGGTGGGTGCGTTTAACATCGGCGATTTCCCTGTCTTTTGCAGCTAACTTCTCCCAGAGTTCCTCAATAATGTTCTCATTTTCTTTACTGTTTCCCTAACTCTCTTCCTCCTTCAAACACAGGACATGGAACAATACAGCACAGTACAGGCCCTTCAGCCCACGATGTTGTGCCGACCATTTATTCTAATCTAAGATCAACCTAACCTACACCCCTTCAATTTACTGCTGTCCATGTGCCTGTCTAAGAGTCGCTTAAATGTCCCTAATGACTCTGACTCCACCACCTCTGCTGGCAGTGCATTCCACACACCCACCACTCTCTGTGTAAAGAACCTACCTCTGACATCTCCCGTATACCTTCCTCCAATCACCTTAAAACTCGTGACAGTGTGGTCGAACTAGAGTTTTATAAAGCTGCAGCTAAACCTCGCCGCTCTTAAACTGAGTCCCCCAGTTAATGAAAGCCAACACACCATACGCCTTCTTAACAACCCTATCAACCTGGGTGGCAAATTTGAGGGATCTATGTACGTGGACCCAAGATCCCTCTGTTCCTCCACACTTCCAAGAATACTGCCTTTAACCCTGTATTCAGCATTCAAATTCGACCTTCCAAAATGAATCACTTCACATTTATCAAGGTTGAACTCCATCTACCACTTCTCAGCCCAGCTTTGCATCCTGTCAATGTCCTGTTGTAACCTGTAACAGCCCTCAACACTATCTACAACTCCACCAACATTCGTGTCATCGGCAAACTTATTAACCAACCTACCACTTCCTCATCCAAGTCATTTATAAAAACCACAAAGAGCAGAGGTCCCAGAACAGATCCTTGCGGGACACCACTGGTCACCGACCTCCAGGTGGAATACTTTCCATCCACTACCACTCACACACAGTCTTCTTTCGGCCAGCCAATTCTGTATCCAGACAGCCAAATTTCCCTATACCAATGCTCCCTAACTTTCTGAATGAGCCCACCATGGGAAACCTTATCAAATGCCTTACTGAAATCCATATACACCACATCCACTGCCTGGCCTTTTGTGTCTCATCACATCCTCAAAGATTTCAATGAGGCTTGTGAGGCATGACCTGCCCCTCACAAAGCCATGCTGACTATCTTTAATCAAACTATGTTTTTCTAAATAATCATAAATCCTATCTCTCAGAATCCTTTCCAATATTTTGCTCACCACAGATGTAAGACTGATAGTTTACATCGACATAGAACATACAGTGCAGAAGGAGGCCATTCGGCCCATCGAGTCTGCACCAACCCACTTAAGCCCTCACTTCCCCCCTATCCCCATAACCCCCCCTAACCTTTTTTGGTCACTAAGGGCAATTTATCATGACCAATCCACCTAACCCACACGTCTTTGGACTGTGGGAGGAAACCGGAGCACCCAGAGGAAACCCACGCAGAGACGGGGAGAACGTACAGACTCCGCACAGACAGTGACCCAGCGGGGAATCGAACCTGGGACCCTGGTGCTGTGAAGCCACAATGCTAATCACTTGTGCTACCGAGCTGCCCCTGTAATTCCCAGGGATTTCCCTATTCCCTTTCTTGAATAGGGGAACAACATTTGCCTCCCTCCAATCGTCCAGTACTACTCCAGTGGAGAGTAAGGATACAAAAATCATCGCCAACAGCGCAGCAATCTCCTCCCTCGCTTCCCGTAGTAACCTTGGGTATATCCCATCAGGCCCAGGGGACTTATCTATCCTGATGCTTTTCAAAATTTCCACCACATCCTCCTTCTTAATATCAACCTGTTCGAGTCTATTAACCTGGTTCACACCAGGGCAACAAGGTTCCTCTCTCGAGTGAATACTGAAGCAAAGTATTCATTTAGGGCCCCCCCACCTCGTCAGATTCTAGGCACAAGTTCCCTCCACTACCCCTGATCGGCCCTCCTCTCACTCTGATCATCCTCTTATTTCTCACATAAGTGTAAAACCCCTTGGGGCTTTCCCTAATCCTTCTCGCCACGGCTTTTTCATGCCCCCTTCCAGCTCCCCTCAGTCCATTTTTGAGTTCCTTCCTGGCTACCCTGTAACCCTTTGGAGCCGAGTCAGATCCTTGCTTCCTCAACCTTACCTCTTGAATAGAAGCTCCACTTCTCTTGACATCCAAGGCTCCTTCACCTTACCATTCCTTCCTCGTCTCAGTGGGACAAAACTATTCAGCACTCGCAGCAAGTGCTCCTTAAACAATCTACTCGCAGCAAGTGCTCCTTAAACAATTGTTCCCACTTTATGCTCCTCAGCTCCTGTCTAATAGCAGTGTAATTTCCCCTCCCCCAATTAAATACCTTCCCATACTGTGTGTTCCTATCCCTCTCCATGACTATGGTAAAGGTCAAGGAGTTGTGGTCACTGTCACCGAAATGCTCTCCCACCGAGACATCTGACACCTGGCCTGGTTCGTTGCCGAGCACTAAGTCCAATATGGCCTCCCCCCTAGTCGGCCTATCTACATATTGAGTCAGGAATCATTCCTGTACACACCTGACAAAATCTGCTCCATCCAAACCATTTGCACTAAGGAGGTTCCAGTCAATATTAGGGCAGTTGAAGTCACCCATGGCAACAACTCTGTTACTTCTGCACTTTTCCAAGATCCGACGCCCAGTTTGTTCCTCTATCTCTCTGCTGCTATTGGGGGGGTCGATAGAAAACAACCAATAAAGTGACTGCTCCTTTCTTGTTTCTAACTTCCACCCATATATTGACTCAATAGGCAAACCCTCCTCAACTACCTCCTTTTCTGCAGCTGTGGTGCTCGCCCTAATTAACAGTGCCACTCTCCCTAATTAACAGTGCTACTCCCCCTCCTCTTTTACCTCCCTCCCTATTCTTCTTAAAACATCTAAACTCCGGAATATCTACCAATCATTCCTGCCCCTGCGAAATCCATGTCTCTGTAATGGCCACAACATTGTAGTTCAAAGTACTGATCCATGCTCTTAAGTTCATCTCCCTTATTCCTGACACTCCTTGCATTGAAACAGACACACTTTAACCCATTCCACTGAGTGCAACTTTGTCCTATCAACTGTCTATCCTTCCTCACAGACTTGCTGCATACTATTTCTGCCTGTTCAACTGCTACCCTATCCTCCGATCCATAGCTCTGGTTTCCATCCCCCTGCCAAATTAGTTTAAACCCTCCCGAAAAGCTCTAGCAAACCTCCCACCCAGGATATTGGTGCCCCTCCAGTTTAGGTGCAATCTGTCCTTCATGTACAGGTCCCACCTTCCCCAGAAGATATCTCAATGATCCACATATCTGAAGCCTTCCCTCCTGCACCAACCCTGTAGCCACGTGTTCAGCTGCACTCGCTCTTTGTTCCTTGCCTCACTTGTACGTGGCACCAGTAGCAATCCTGAGATCACTACTCTGCTTGTCCTGCTCTTTAGCTTCCAACCTAATTCCCTAAAATCACTTTTTAGATCGTCATCCCTTTTCTTAACTCTGTCGTTGGTGGCTATGTGCACCACGACTTCTGGTTGCTCCCCCTCCCCCTTAAGAATCCTGTAGACTCGATCCGAGACATCCCTGGCCCTGGCACCCGGGAGGCAACATACCTTCCGGGAGTCTCGCTCGCGACCACAGAAGCTCCCATCTATTCCCCTAACCATTGAGTCTCCTATCACTATTGCTTTTCTATTCTCCCCCTTTCCCCTCTGAGTCACAGAGCCAGACACCGTGCCAGAGACCTGGCCGCTAGGGCCTTCGCCCGATAGGTCATCCCCCCTTCTCTACTAATTGTCTGCGGAGCGTCTCGATGCCCTCCTCAGTGCCTCACAACTGTGCCAAGCAGCACACTATTGCCATTGGCTTTCTGAACTTAACTGCATTTTTCTTATATACCTTACATAAATCCTCCCACCAAGTCTGTCCTATCTTTCCTGGACCTGTCTCAGTGTTTGCACAAAAATTCAACCAAAGGGGCCATCCTTTCCCCCTTAAATACTTTCTCAACACATCCTCCCATATAGATTCATAGAATTTACAGTGCAGAAGGAGACCATTCGGCCCATCTAGTCTGCACCGGCTCTTGGAAAGAGCACCCTACCCAACGTCAACACCTCCACCCTATCCCCATAACCCAGTAACCCCACCCAACACTAAGGGCAATTTTTGGACACTAAGGGCAACTTTGGACACTAAGGGCAATTTATCACGGCCAATCCACCTAACCTGCACATCTATTGGACTGTGGGAGGAAACCGGGGCACCCGGAGGAAACCCACGCACACACGGGGAGGATGTGCAGACTCCGCACAGACAGTGACCCAAGCCGGAATCGAACCTGGGACCCTGGAGCTGTGAAGCAATTGTGCTGCCCACAATGCTACCGTGCTGCCCTGGGACACTACTCTGATTTGTTGGCTGCGGCGACCTCGGATTGCTGCTGTGCATTCATCAACGTCTCTGTCATCTGCGCTGCCATCTCTTCTCTACTTAAAATTTGGAACAGGGGGAAATAAGGAGTCGATCAAACAATGGGTATGGTTTACGGCTATATTCCGGTTCACAATCCCTCTAATTTGCATGCAAGTCTGACGAGTTTACCTTACCCTTCCCTGTTAGTTACGCATGCAGTTAGCGCACACTTCCGAAAATCGGTTATTTGATCGATACAAAACTTACTCTTGTGGTTTGTTCTCTTTCCCCAATTTAATTTTCAAAGTTGTGGGATCCCTCGGGAGTAACAGAGTCACTTCTAATCGAAATCCCACAAGAGTCGCCAATAAATGTTGCCTTTTCTTACCCTTTACGTGAACCACAAGCTGTTTCTTATATTGGCCAAATGACCACACAACCAGTATGTTTGCTCAAAAACACAGTTTATTAATAACACAAGACTTGTATCTCTATGCAATAACACACGCGGCTCCATACTAAACTACACCTAACGACTAAGATGACCTTTACTTAACTTCGAGTGACCGGCACTGTGCGAGATAAAGCCTTTATCCGGGTCCACGTGGTCGGTTGGAAGCTGTTGTGTTCATCTCAGCTGGGATCGGCCTTCAGGAATGGTCACGGGTTCTTGAACTTGGTTGTTCTGCTGCAGTTGGTCGCGCACAGGCCGGTCCCAAAAGAGACAGACCTCTAGTGCGCAGGGCTTTTTATCCTTCGTCTCTTTCGCACCCTTTTGGGCGGTCCTTACTCCAGGTCCAATGGATCAATAGGGTTTTCAATAACCCTCATCGATCTCAGCCAATTAGGGGGCGGATACCTCGATAGCTAGACAGGTCCCAGCTATCATTGTCCCAGGCATGTCGGCCTTTCCAAATAAGGAGGGGGTGGCGCCGGTTAGTCTGCTACTGTTGTAACGCCTTGATTCAAACTCTATTGTCCTGGTGGAAATGCTGATCGACTCTTAATGGATACAAGTTTCAGCCAAGTCTGGTTTCTTTGCACAATACACAGAGGCTGTGTACATGTCTGTGTCCCAAATTGACCACAATACCTATGGTCCTTTGCAGGTGGCCATTTTACATGGCAACAGTGTCTGCCCACTCCCTATTTTATGAGGGTGACCTTGGGGAATGGGTATGAATGAGGTGGGGTTGGCACCTGCCCAATTTTGGATGTATACTGCTGAAAAAACACTTGTTGGGGACACGTACAATGTAGCCCAAAAGGGCGACTGGTACATTGTACATTATTATCCTGAATTGGTCTTTTCACCATTGGAAACATGCTTAGATTTGGGAGCCATTGCCCAGAGGGTGTTTAGGAACATATGTTCTCTTATTCAAGAGCTTAGCAACTGCCATCTTTAGGATGTTGAAATAGGCACCTTCCTGTCAAGCTTACATCTTGTAGGCCCAATGTATCCTTTAAATTGTATTGGATCAATTGATTTTGATCATGTGCTTTTACTTCTTTCATATTAATGAATGTCCCTGGTTGTAGTGAAGATGAAGCTGGGGAAAGAAAACTCTTGACTGAAGACATCGTTGCGGCCTATATTGAACTTTTGAAAATAATGACGGCTTCAAGTAGACACGCACACACGATTTGAAGAATTCTTTCAACATTGAGGAGGATGCAGCAAGATGAGGTTGGTGTAAAAATCACCTGTTCAGCAGGCAATGGCAAGAATCTTCCAGACAACAGGCTGTGAGGAGGCATAGACTTGGTGCAGGCTGTTGGTCAGCCTGGGGTCCTGCTTGAATGTTTGCAGGCATGAAGTTAAACAGCAAACTGAGCTGCGAGGCTAGAAATACAGTATTAAAACTTTCCAAAGGCCAGAAGGTTAGGTCATGTGATACTGCACATTACTAAGTTAGTTGCAGACTAACTAAGCAGTTTCTATGCCTCTGCTAAAAATTGTTCATTTTAGGAGATAGATAGTGGCTATTAGTACCTCTGCAGGTATAATGAGTTCTGATGGCTCTCTCTTTGAAATAGGAGAAGGCTATGCAGACATATTGACTGCAAGGTTTTGTTGATTGCAATGTGCCCTCATAACAATTGTGTGAGATTCCACAAGGATGAGGGTTGACCTTTTGGCCTGTAACTGCTGTGGGAAATTTAAATAATCAAAAAAAGGTAAGGTTAGATTAAAGTAGTTTCTAATTTCCTTCATGTTTTGGGGCATGACAATGGGTGGGATTTGCCAGTCTCCAGCCACATGTTTATCAGTATTAGGAGGCGGCACACCATTTGTTGGTGGGTGGGATTCTCTGTTCTCGCCGCTGTGAAAGGGAATTCCCACTGAAACCACCCCATGCTGCCGGGAATACCGTGGGCGGGGGTGCACTGTTGGCGAGACCACAGATCCTGCCATCAGTGAATGACCAATATTTTTTATTTGTCATCTTTAGCTCCATCGTGAATATTTTAGACTATTCTGACATTGAATTATCTTCAAGTACCTTCCAGTCCACTTTTGCCAAAACACTTCATAAATTCAGCCTTCCTTTGAATTAAAACTTCTACACTTGGTCTATACCCTTTTCCATATCTATTCTGAATCCTAAATTAGGAAATGTGGCAGCCAATAATGCACAGCAAGCTCCCACAAAGAGTAATGTTAATGACCGGATAGTCTGCTTTTGTGATGTTGAGTGTGGGATAAATATTGATCAGACAATGGGACTAACTCCCCTGCTGTTCTTCAAAATGGTGTCATTGTCTTCTTGAATGGCAGAGTAAGTTTTAGGGTCCCTGCTCCTATTTCTTACCTTCCACATTCTGATATGGAATCCCAACTTCTGAATGGGAGCCCAGGGCTCCATTCTGAAACCTCCAGCCTCTGTCAACAGGAGACCAGGGGCGGGATACTCCGGGAATCGGCGCGATGGGCCGAACCCGGCGCCAAAAACAGCGCAAATCACTCCGGCGTCGGGTCCCCTGAAACGTCGCGAATTCTCCGGCCACAATGGGCTAGTAGCGGCGTGACGCCACTCGCGATGGCGACACCTGTCACGGACACGCGCACCATCAGTGACACCACGCGGCATCACTGCACAAAAGATGCCCCCCCACCCCCCGGAGACCCGGCAAAATGGCCACCTGCCGCGCAGCGCCAAGTGAGACCCACACTGCCTACCCCCTTGCCCCTTCCCCATAACCCCTTCCCGCCATATCCCCCCTTCCCCCATAACCCCTTCCCCATATCCCACTTCCCCCATATCCCCCCTTCCCACATATCTCCCCATAACCCCTTCTCCCATATCCCTCCTTCCCCCATATCCCCCCTTCCCCCATAACCCCTTCCCCATAACCCCTTCTCCCATATCCCTCCTTCCCCCATATCCCCCCTTCCCCCATATCCCCCTTCCCCATATTCCTCCATATCCCCTTCCCCCATATCCCCTTCCCCCATATTTCCCCTTCCCCATATCCCCCTATATCCCCCTTCCCCATATCCCTCCTTCCCCCATATCTCCCATCACCCCCCTTCCCCCATATCCCCTTCCCCCATATCACCTTTCCCCCTATCCTCCCTTCCCCATATCCCCCCTTCCCCATATCCCCCTTCCCCCATATCACCCCTTCCCCCATATGGGGACGGAGGGATATGGGGGAAGGGGGGATATGGGAGAAGTGGTGAAGGGGAAATTTGCATACGTCTGTTGTGCTCACCCTAACTTGAAGATGTACCTGAGCAAGAGACCCTTGCTGTTCAAGTGAAGACAAGCATCCAGCAGAGGGCAGTAGAGCAGAGCTGCTGATTGGCTGTTGCGGGGGAAATATGCATACGTCTGTTGTGCTCACCCTAACTTGGTTTGTGCAGGAGCTGTTGTCAAGTGACACTTAAAGCCGAAACACTTCTTTAGTGTTTCCCTCCCTACCCCCTCCTCTAACCAAACAAAAACAACCGCTGTAAAGATCAAGAGGATGGCTCGAGGGCAGGTAGAAGTAGAAAGAATTTGAACCGCGACGTTACAGCCTGCAGGTAAGGCATTGGCTGGTGACTGGTAAGTAGTTTTTATTTTATTTCCTCTCAGGTGTTATCGTGCGGGGCGCAGAGGTTGCTGAGTGAATGCTTGCTGAGAAGGGGAGTCAATAACAGGTAAACTCTTTCTTTCTTTTTCTTTTTTTATCTAGAGGGGATGGCAGGGAAGGTAGTGCAATGTTCTGCAGAATGTTTGAGGTGAGGGACACCGTCAGTGTCCCTGCTGATTTAATCTGTGGGAAGTGCACCCATCTCCAGCTCTTCAGAAACCGCGTTAGGGAACTGGAGCTGGAGCTGGATGAACTTCGGATCATTCGGGAGGCAGAGGTGGTCATAGATAGAAGCTTCAGGGATATAGTTACTCCGAAGAATAAAGATAGATGGGTGATGGTTGAGAGGGGCTGGGAGGAAGCAGTCAGTACAGAGATCCCCTGTGGTCGTTCCCCTTAGTAACAAGTATACCGCTTTGGATACTGTTGGGGGGGGGGGGGGACTTACCAGGGGTAAGCCATGGGGTACAGGTCTCTGGCACAGAGTCTGTCCCCTGTTGCTCAGAAGGGAAGGGGGGAGAGGAGTAGAGCATTAGTCATTGGAGACTCCATAGTTAGGGGGATAAATAGGAGATTCTGTGGGAACAAGAGAGACTCGCGGTTGGTGTGTTGCCTCCCAGGTGCCGGGGTGCGTGATGTCTTGGATCGTGTTTTCGGGATCCTTAAGGGGGAGGGGGAGCAGCCCCAAGTCGTGGTTCATATAGGTACCAACAACATAGGTAGGAAAAGGGATAGGGATGTAAGGCAGGAATTTCAGGGAGCTAGGGTGGAAACTTAGATCTAGGACAAACAGAGTTATTATCTCTGGGTTGTTACCCGTTCCACGTTATAACGAGACGAGGAATAGGGAGAGAGAGGAGTTGAACACGTGGCTACAGGGAGGGAGGGGGGGTGCAGGAGGGAGGGTTTCAGATTTCTGGATAATTGGGGCTCATTCTGGGGTCGGTGGGACCTCTACAAATGGGATGGTCTACACCTGGACCAGAGGAGTACCAATATCCTGGGGAAGGTATTTGCTAATGCTCTTCGGGAGGATTTAAACTAGTTCAGCAGGGGCTTGGGAACCTGAATTGTAGCTCCAGTATACAGGAGGTTGAGAGTAGTGAGGTCATGAGTAAGGTTTCAAAGTTGCAGGAGTGTACCGGCAGGCAGGAAGGTGGTTTAAAGTGTGCCTTCTTCAATGCCAGGAGCATCCGGAATAAGGTGGGTGAACTTGCGGCATGGGTTGGTACCTGGGACTTCGATGTTGTGGCCATTTCGGAGACATGGATAGAGCAGGGACAGGAATGGTTGTTGCAGGTGCCGGGGTTTAGATATTTCAGTAAGCTCAGGAAAGGTGGTACAAGAGGGGGAGGGATGGCATTGTTAGTCAAGGACAGTATTACGGTGGCAGAAAGGACGTTTGATGAGGACTCGTCTACTAAGGTAGTATGGGCTGAGGTTAGAAACAGGAAAGGAGAGGTCACCCTGTTAGGGGTTTTCTATAGGCCTCCGAAAAGTTCCAGAGATGTAGAGGAAAAGATTGCAAAGATGATTCTGGATAGGAGCGAAAGCAACAGGGTAGTTGGTATGGGGGACTTTAACTTTCCAAATATTGACTGGAAACGCGATAGTTCGAGTACTTTAGATGGGTCCGTTTTTGTCCAATGTGTGCAGGAGGGTTTCCTGACACAGTATGTAGATAGGCCAATGAGAGGCGAGGCCATATTGGATTTGGTACTGGGTAATGAACCAGGACAGGTGTTAGATTTGGAGGTAGGTGGCCACTTTGGTGATAGTGACCACAATTCGATTACGTTCACTTTAGTGATGGAAAGGGATAGGTATATACCGGAGGGCAAGAGTTATATCTGGGGAAAGGCAATTATGATGCAATGAGGCAAGACTTAGGATGCATCGGATGGAGAGGAAAACTGCAGGAGATGGGCACAATGGAAATGTGGAGCTTGTGGAATATGGGGGAAGGGCAAAAGGAAATGAAAAATCAAATGAAAATCGTTTATTGTCACAAGTAGGCTTCAAATGAAGTTACTGTGAAAAGTCCCAAGTCGCCACATTCCGGCGCCTGTTCGGGGAGGCTGGTACAGGAACTGAACCGTGCTGCTGGCCTGCCTTATCGGGGCCTGGGATATGGGGGAAGGGGTATATGGGGGAAGGGGAATATGGGGGGATATGGGGGATATGTGGGTAGGGGGATATGGGGAAGAGGGGACAGACTCAGCCCTTCAGGCATACAACGCCCCCAGGACATTCCTGAGCGGCCACGAGCCAGGATGCCGCCCACATCTAGTGCGAGTGCAGCGACGCCGGTGGGCCACACCGAGCGACGAGGAGGCCAGCCATAGCAACAGGCCCCAAGGACACTGACGCACAGGACACTGACACACAGGACACTGACACACAGGACACTGACACACAGGACACTGACACACAGGACACTGACACACAGGACACTGACACACAGGACACCGACACACAGGACCGACACACAGGACCCTAACACAGGGCCCTAACACACAGGGCCCTAACACACAGGACACTGACACACAGGACACCGACACAGGACCCTAACACACAGGACCCTACACACAGGACCCTAACACACAGGACACTGACGCACAGGACACTTGTGACGCCCAGGACCCTAACACACAGGACCCTAACACACAGGACCCTAACACACAGGACACTGACACACAGGACACTGACGCCCAGGACCCTAACACACAGGACCCTAACACACAGGACCCTAACACACAGGACACCGACGCCCAGGGCACTGACGCACACGACACCCACACACAGGGGACGGATGGACAGGAATCACCACTCCAGGGGACCCCGGACTTCTGGTCGGAGGAGCACGCCATTACGCCACTGCTATCTCCTAGACCCTCCACCATCGCAGAGACACTCACCTCAGTTGGCTCGGGGCAGCTCGGTAGCCTTGTGGATAGCACAATTGCTTCACAGCTCCAGGGTCCCAGGTTCGATTCCAGCTTGGGTCACTGTCTGTGCGGAGTCTGCACATCCTCCCCGTGTGTGCGTGGGTTTCCTCCGGGTGCTCCGGTTTCCTCCCACAGTCCAAAGATGTGCAGGTTAGGTGGATTGGCCATGATAAATTGCCCTTAGTGTCCAAAATTGCCCTTAGTGTTGGGTGGGGTTCCTGGGTTATGGGGATAGGGTGGAGGTGTTGACCTTGGGTAGGGTGCTCTTTCCAAGAGCTGGTGCAGACTCGGTGGGCCGAGTGACCTCCTTCTGCACTGTAAATTCTATGATAATCAATGAGTTGGGCACTTTAGCGATGAGGCATCTGGGACACAAACTGGTGCGCACAAGGGTGGGTCAGTAAATTTGCTGATGACACCAAGATTGGTCGAGTAGTGGATGAGGTGGAGGGCTGTTGTAGGCTGAAAAGAGACATTGATAGGATGCAGAGCTGGGCCTAAAAATGGCAGATGGTGTTTAACCCTGATAAGTGCGAGATGATTCATTTTGGTAGGACAAATTTGAATGCGGCTTATAGGGTCAACGGCAGGGTTCTGAGGAATGTGGAGGAACAGAGAGATCTCAAGGTTCATGTCCACAGATCTCTGAAGGTTGCCACTCAAGTGGATAGAGCCGTGAAGAAGGCCTATCGTGTGTTAGCGTTTATTAACGGGGGCTTGAGTTTAAGAGCCGTGGGGTTATGCTGTAACTGTACAGGATCCTGGTGAGACCACATTTGGAGTATTGTGTGCAGTTCTGGTCACTTCACTATAGGAAGGATGTGGAAGCATTGGAAAGGGTGCAAAAGAGATTTACCAGGATGCTGCCTGGTTTGCAGGATAGGTCTTCTGAGGAAAGGTTGAGGGAGCTAGGGCTTTTCACTATGGAGCGGAGGAGGATGAGAGGCGACTTAAAGATGATGAGGGGGATAGATAGAGTGGACGTTCAGAGACTATTTCCTCGGGTGGATGTAGCTGTTACAAGGGGGCATAACTATAAGGTTCAGGGTGGAAGATATAGGAGGGATGTCCGAGGTAGGTTATTTACTCAGAGAGTGGTTAGGGTGTGGAATGGACTGCCTGCTGTGATCGTGGAGTCGGACACTTTAGGAACTTTCAAGCGGTTATTGGATAGGCACATGGAGCACACCAGAATGACAGGGAGTGGGATAGGTTGATCGGCACAACATCGAGGGCCGAAGGGCCTGTTCTGTGCTGTTTACTGTTCAATGTTCTATGCTCTACAACACAGCCGTCCCTGTACAGCAGGTGGAGGCAGGAGCAGCCGAGGCGCCGGGCGGTCAGAGGGCAGCCCGGCGCAGGCAACCATCTGCCGCCCAGGCGGGTCCCGGGTTTTTTTTTCAAAGAATTTACAGTGCAGAAGGAGGCCATTCGGCCCATCAAGTCTGCACCGGCTCTTGGAAAGAGCACCCTACCCAAGGTACCTGGGGTGGGGTGGGGGGGGGGGGGTGGAGGGCAGGGAGGGGTGGAGGGCACCCCTCGAACATGGTGGGGCTGAAAGATAGCGCCAATACCAATGAGTCATGTACACTGCCCAAGTACCGGGCGCAGACGTGCAGGATAATCATGTGGTGGTCACAGACCACCTGCACGTTCATGGAATAGGTCCCCTTCCTATTCGTGAACACAGCCCTGCTATCCGCAGGTGGCCGCACGGCGACGTGCATCCCATCGACCCTGGGCATCCTGACTGGCCCGGTGCACAGGGAACTGGATGTCGCAGTCTGCAATCGCATATAGGGTGTTTGTCACTGCACGGATGCACCGGTGCCTGCGAGATGCCGGATAGGTCCCCACTCGGCACCTGGAATGACCCAGTGGCATAGACGTTTAGGGCCACCATAACCTTGACGGCCACGGGGAGAGGGTGTCCTCCCCCAGTGCCACGCGGTGCCAGGTGTGCCATCAGGTGGCAGATGTGTGCTATGGTTTCCCGGCTCATCCAGAGTCTCCTCCTGCATTCCCGGTTCGTGAGGTCCTGGTACGACGAGCGGGGCCAGTACACACGGGGCCTCATCGGGTGTCTCCGTCGCCTCCTCCTCGTCCTGGCGTGTGGGCGGTCCTCCAGCCTGGGCAGCTGCCACCTGCCTCCCTGCGGCACGCTCCTCTGCGGCAGCCCCCGCCAGGGCAGCATGTAGAAGTGCGGCTCCCGTCACGACGGCCAACATTGCTGGGTGATGACCAAACAAAACGGCCTGCAGGAGGTGGGGGGATAGATGACATGTCACCATTGCCCATACCCCCCGTAGCCAGGTGCCATGGGCTGCATGGTCGCGACTGCTGCCAGCTTGCACATGGCCAGGCGGACCTGCCTTCCACCCCCCCCCCCCTCCCCGGCACGCACCGTCCCCATACACCCCCCCTCTCCTCCCCGGCACGCACCCTCTCCCCCCTCCCCCCAGCCCCTCCCCCCAACCCCTCCCATCCCCCAGCACGCACACTTCAACGGCTCCTGCGACCCCCCCCACCACCACCCGTGTCACTTCTCCGGCAGCTGCCCCACGCCGACCCCTACCTCCGCGCTGGCTGGCGTCATCCAGCACGACTGGTTGACGCCGTTAAATAGGTGGTTTAATTTACGCCGGCGTGACCCGTGGTCACGGCAGTGGGACTTCAGCCCATCCGGCCCGGATAATTGGGCGGCCCCGGGGCCCGTTGTGTCGCGCCCGTCCTCGAGGTTCTCCGAGCCGTGATTCTTTTGGGGGGGGGGGTGGAGAATATCACGGGGCGACCCGCCGGGGGGGTCGGAGAATCCCGTCCCAGAAATTTCTACTCGACCTACAACATGAAAGGAAATATAGGTTTGGAATGTATCTGGGAATTAGTCTGAAAGAATTAAAAATTGCAACCTTGCCTCGGAACCTTCTATAATAATAATAATCATAATCTTTATTAGTGTCACAAGTAAGCTTACATTAACACTGCAATGAAGTTATGTGAAAATCATCTAGTCGCCACACTCCTTGGTATTCCTGGATTAACAAGTATGTTGCTTTGTCCAACACCTTTAACTGCTTGATACTTTTGAGCCTTCACAGGCTACTTTTAATTTAATAACTTTGATAAACTAATATGTTCATTCTTAGAGTTAAATTAGTAAAGAGAACAATTGGATCGTCGTCAGGAGGGGCATGTGTTTCACAGTCTGCAAGATGAACCACTAGCCCAGGGACAATAGAGGCTGTGGTGAGAGTTTGATTATAAGTGGGGTCTCATAAGGCACTGTCTGTGTATGTACACAGCATCATGTGAGTGGGAAATCTGCTGAAAACTCCTGCTTTGGGGTCTGACCAGAGTTGGAACCAATCTCAGTGGTGAATGTCCAGATGTGAGCACCTGGAAGGTGAAGGAGGATGAAATGCAGAAGGATCAAGGAATGGGAGTCACAACATCTACCTAAGGAACACTGAGTTAATGTAAATCTCAACATTACCTTATAACTTGCTGCTAAATATTGCCTGGAGTACACCAAATAAAAACCATCACTGCAACTATTACAACCATCACTGTAAGTATTACAACCATCACTGCAACTATTACAACCATCACTGTAACTATTACAACCATCACTGCAACTATTACAACCATCACTGTAACTATTACAACCATCACTGCAACTATTACAACCATCACTGTAACTATTACAACCTTCGCTGTTGCAAATAAACTGTCAATTCTGGACAGTTAGAAAGAGTCCTAAAAGGTTATAGTCTCAAACCAGTTTCCTGTTGGGGTCATCATGAGTTCAGAGAACCACCTACCTACATTGATCCCACGAAGACCCAGATGTTACAGCCCTGGAAACAGTGATGCAGCAACAGGAGAGGCGGTAAGGTTTTGTAAAAAGACCACAGAGTTCCAAGACTGTGATCTTCAGCGGATAAACCATCGGGGTCACCAGGGAGGAGATGAAGACTTGGGTACACCCACTCACTCCAATTTGAAGCATTTGGGGCTTTGCTGTCTACTCCATCCTGTTCTGCTTTGTATTCCCAAGGATTTCTCAAACGGCATGATGGCACAGGGGGTAGCACCGCTGCCTCACACGTTAGGGACCCGGGTTCCTTTCCAGCCTTGAGCCACTGTCTGTGTTGAGTTTGTACATTCTCCCCATGTCTGCATGGGTTTCCTCCGGGTGCTTCGGTTTCTTCCCACAGTTCAGAGATGAGCAGGTTAGGTGGATTGGCCGTGCTAAGTTGCCCCTTAGTGTCCGAAGATGAGTAGCTTTGGTGGAATTGCAGGGATAGGGTGGGGGAGTGGGCCGAGGAAGGGTGCTATTTCACGGGGTCAGTGCAGATGGGCCAAATGGCTTCCTTCTGCTCTGGAAGGATTCTACGGATTGGTGAGGGGAATAGAATTAGAAATAGAGACACAGGGCAGGATCTACCGGTCGTGTTGCACTTGAAAAGCAGCACGTCGTTGCTCACCACGACTGGCAAATGCCGGAAGATCTCACAAGACGTCTCAATGTGAATCCTGCCCATTGTGGGTGTGATCACTTTCTGGCAAAGCTGCATATTAGAGTGAGACACAGATCTAATATTGCATTCCCAAGATCTAACTAAGGCATGGGATCTAACACTCTCACCTTGGAGATCACGGGCAAGCGCTGTTCAGTGCTGGTCTTCGCAAATGGGGACCAGACGGAAAGGCACTCATGAGGGTCTCCCAGGGGATTGGAGGCCCCCCAAGTGCTTGCCCCCTTGGCAGGGTGGTACCCTGGCACTGCTGGTGCCACCTGGGAACCCTGGCATTGCCACTCTGTCACCCTGGGAGTGTCTGCCTGGCACCCTGGCAATGGCAGCTGGTATTTTTTGCATGGCGGTGATCAGGCCAGATTGTGCATGCACGGGTGTGGGGGTCATGTCTGGGGTTCGAGAGTTCGGGACGGCATTTATCTCTCGCTGCACTGAGGAGTTCCGGCGAGGGGAGGTCCTCAGTGCAGAAAACGGGGGTTAAGTGTGGTTGAGGCATCCGATCTACCCGGATGGGCGTTAGATAGTGGGATGTTTCTCGGCACTCCTTGAACCAGGAAATACCCAGCTAATCTCCCATGCCATAGGGCTCTGTCCCCATTCGGGTAGATCGTGCCCATAATATCAGCAACAACCACTGGGGTTGTGGTCTCAGAAACTAGAGGAAAATGCAGGTTGAGATGATGAGGTAGTAGCCACCCTGATTTCCCACTGGTGTCTCAGCCAACTTGTGGGACATGCAGAGGAAAGTCCAGGCTGCATTGTCATAGGAATGCTGAAGAACACAACCATCAGCTGCCTCCTTTGTGAACCAGTCAAAAAGAGCGAATGAGCAAATTCTACCTCTAATTTTTTTCAACTCTGTTTGGCTCTCAAAAAAACTGCCACACCTGCTGAGTATTTCCAGAATGCTCTATTTTTATTTCAGAATTCCAGCAACTGCAGCATTTTATTTATGCATAAATAGGTTTTGTGCTTTTAATCTGAAAACATTGTGATGCTTATCAGGAACCCTCTCGTTCTTAGCAATAGAACAGAGAAAGGGACAGATTGTGGTATATAATTTGGTAAATGGCAAATCGAAAACAAATCATTGAAACTCATGCAACTCAGTGAGAAAAAAGGTGCAAAGTAGTAAAAGGTAAATTGAGGAAGAATGCCAGATAGTTCTTCACATAAGGACTGTACACCACAAAGAGAGGGGAAATGCTCCAGGATTTAGATCCAGTGATGAGGGTGGAACAATGATATATTTCCAAGTCAATAAGGTGCGTGTCTTGCTGTGGGTCTTGCTGTGGGTCTTGCTCCAGGTGGTGGTATTTCCATACATCTGCTGCTCCTGTCATTCTAGATGGTCGTGGCAATGGGTTTTGAAGGTTCTGTCAAAGCAGCCTTGATGAGTTGCTGCAGTGCATCTTGTAGATGGTACATACGGCTGTCACTATTTGATGGTGGAGGGAGTGAATGTTTAAGATGGTCAGTCACAGCTGGTGTCAAGTTTCTAGTATGTTGCTGGAGCTACACTCATCCAGTTGGAGAATATTCTCTCTCATCCTTTGTCGATGGTGGATATTGTATAGGGAAACAGGAGAAGTGTTTCTGCACCCTCTCACACCTCTTCACATACTTCCTAAAGTGTGGAACCCAGAACTGGACCTGATATTGGGGAATGAACCTGGCCAGGTGGTAGAAGTTTCAGCATTTCAGGAACAGTGACCACAATTCAGTAAGTTTTAAAGTGCTGGTGGACAAGGATAAGTGTGGTCCGAAGGTGAATGTGCTAAATTGGGGGAAGGCTAATTATAACAATATTAGACGGGAACTGAAGAACCTAGATTGGGGGGCGGATGTTTGAGGGGAAATCAACATCTGACATGTGGGAGGCTTTCAAATGTCAGTTGAAAGGAATTCAGGTCCGGCATATTCCTGTGAGGAAGAAGCACAAATTTGGCAAATTTCGGGAACCTTGGATAACGAGAGATATTGTTGGCCTTGTTAAAAGGAAAAAGGAGGCATTTGTCAGGGCTAGAAGGCTGGGAACAGCCAAAGCCTGTGTGGAATATAAAGAAAGTAGGAAGAAACGTAAGCAAGGAGTCAGGAGGGCTAAAAGGGGTCACGGAAAGTCATTGGCAAATAGGGTTAAGGAAAATCCCAAGGCTTTTTACACGTATATAAAAAGTAAGAGGGTAGCCAGGGAAAGGGTTGGCCCACTGAAGGATAGGCAAGGGAATCTATGTGTGGAGGCAGAGGAAATGGGAGAGATACTAAATGAATACTTTGTATCAGGATCTTCATTGTCTTCAGGTGATGTCCCGGAGGACTGGAGAATAGCCAATGTTGTTCCTTTGTTTAAGAAGGGTGGCAAGCATAATCCAGGGAACTACAGGCCGGTGAGCCTTACGTCAGTGGTAGGGAAATTACTGGAGAGAATTCTTCGAGACAGGATCTACTCCCATTTGGAAGCAACTGGACGTATTAGCGAGAGGCAGCATGGTTTTGTGAAGGGGAGGTTGTGTCTCACTACTTCATAGAGTTTTCCGAGGAGGTCACAAAGATGATTGATGCAGGTAGGGCAGTGGATGTTGTCTATATGGACTTCAGTAAGACCTTTGACAAGGTCCCTTATGGCAGACTGGTACAAAAGGTGAAGTCACACGGGATCAGAGATGAGCTGGCAAGATGGATACAGAACTGGCTAGGTCATAGAAGGCAGAGAGTAGCAATGGAAGGGTGCTTTTCTCATTGGAGGGCTGTGACTAGTGGTGTTCTGCAGGGATCAGTGCTGCGTCCTTTGCTGTTTGCAGTATATATAAACGATTTGGAGGAAAATGTAACTGGTCTGATTCGTAAGTTTGCGGATGACACAAAGGTTGGTGGAATTGTGGATAGTGATGAGGAGGGTACAGCAGGATTTAGATCGTTTGGAGACTTGGGCGGAGAGACGGCAGATGGAGTTTAATCTGGACGAATGTGAGGTAATGCATTTTGGAAGGTCTAATGCAGTAGGGAATATTCAGTGAATGGTAGAACCCTCAAGAGTATTGACAGTCAGATAGATCTAGGTGTACAGGTCCACAGGTCACTGAAAGTGGCAACACAGGTGGAGAAGGTAGTCAAGAAGGCATAGGGCATGCTTGCCTTCATTGGCTGGGACATTGAGTATAAAAATTGGCAAGTCATGTTGCAGCTGTATAGAATCTTAGTTGGGCCACACTTGGAGTATAGTGTTCAATTCTGGTCGCCACACTACCAGAAGGATGTGGAGGCTTTGGAGAGAGTGCAGAAGAGATTTACCAGGATGGTGCCTGGTATGGAGGGCATTAGCTATGATGAGAGGTCGAATAAACTCGGTTTGTTCTCACTGGAATGACGGAAGTTGAGGGGGCGACCTGATAGAGGTCTACAAAATTATGAGGGGCATAGACAGAGTGGATAGTCAGAGGCTTTTTCCCAGGGTAGAGGGGTCAATTACTAGGGGGCATAGGCATAAGGTGCATGGGTTAAGATTTAGAGGAGATGTACAAGGCAAGTTTTTTTCACAGTGGGGGCCTGGAACTTGCTGCCGGAGGAGGTGGTGGAAGCAGGGACGATAGTGACGTTTAAGGGGCGTCTTGACAAATACATGAATAGGATGGGGATAGAGGGGTACGGACCCGGAAGTGTAGAAGATTGTAGTTTAGACGGGCAGCATGGTCGGCACGGGCTTGGAGGGCCGAAGGGCCTGTTCCTGTCCTGTACTTTTCTTTGTTCTTTGGACACAATATCCTGGCTGGGAGCTTTGCTAGAGTCACTTGGGGGTGTGAACCAGAGCGTTAGCTTAGAAGGCGCAATAACTGAAGGGGAAATAGAGAACAAAAATAAGAGAACAACATCACCCTGTCTGCTCAAATGCAGTGGTCTGAAGTGTATTTGTTTCAACACCAGAAGTATGGCAGGTAAGGCAGATGAACTTAGAGCACTTATTAGTACTTGGAACTATGATGTTCTGGCTATCACAGAAACATGATTAATGGAAGGGCAGTATTGGCAGCTAAATGTTGGAGGATATTGATGCTTCAGGAGAGACAGAGGAGGATGTAAAAGGGGTGGGGGAGTAGCATTACAGGTGAAGGAAAATATTCTAGCCGTACTCCGGGAGGACACCTTGGAGGGCTCATACAATGAGGCAATCTGGGTAGAGCTCAGGAACAGGAAGGGGGCAATCACAATGTTGGGTGTTTATTACAAGCCGCCCAACTGCCAGCGCGAGCTGGAGGAGCAGATAGGTAGAGAGATTTTGGATAGGTGGAAAAGTAACAGGGTTGGTGTGGTGGAGGATTTTAATTTCCCCAATATTGACTGGGACTCACTTAGTGCCAGGGGTTTGGATGGGACAACGTTTGTAAGGTGCATCCAGGAAGGCTTCTTGATGCAATATGTAGACAGTCCAACTACAGAAGGGGCAGTACTGGACCTAATATTCCCCTAATATTGGGGAATGAGCCTGTTCAGGTGGTTAAGGTTTCAGTAGGGGAATATTTTGGGAGTATTGACCACAATTCCGTATTTTTTAGGGTACTTTTGGATAGAGATGAGGGTAACCCTCAGGATAAGGTGCTAAACTGGGAAAGGCAAATTACGATAACATTAAACAGGAAGTGGAGAATTTGGATTGGGTGCAGCTGTTGGAGGGTAAACCAACATAGGGCATGTGGGAGTCTTTCAAGCAACAGTTGATTAGGATTCAGGAAAGTCACGTTCCTGAGAGAACGAAGGATAAGTATGGGAAGTTTAGGGAGCCTTGGATAACGAGGGAAATTGTGAACCTCGTCAAAAAGAAAAAGGAGGCTTTGTGTGGTCTAGAAGGGTCGAGACAGTCTAAACCCTTGAGGAGTATAAAGAAAGTAGGAAGGTACTTAAGCGGGAAATTAGGAGGGCTAGGAGGGGTCATCAAAAGTCCTTGACAAGTAGGATTAAGGTGAATCGCGAAGCTTTTTATTCATGTGTAAATGGGTGGCCAGGGAAAGGATTGGACCACTTAAGGACATTGGGGGGAATCTAAGTGTTAAGCCAGAGGAAATGGGTGAGCTACTAAATGAGTACTTTACATCAGTGTTCACCAAAGAAAAGGACTTTGTAGAAGATGATTCTTGGGTAGGGTGTTGACATCAAAAAGGAGGTGGTTTTGGGTGTTTTAAAAAACATTAAGGTAGACAAGTCTCCTGGGCCGGATGGGATTTACCCCAGAATACTGAGGGAAACAAGGGAGGAAATTGCTGGGGCCTTGACTGACATATTTGGATTCTCATTGGCTACAGGTGAGATCCCAGAGGACTGGAGAATAGCTAATGTGGTATCGCTGTTTAAGAAAGGGAGCAGGGATAATCTATGAAACTATAGGCCGGTGTGCCTCCCAAGGTTGGTGGAGTGGCAGATAGTGTTGAGGATTGTCAGAGGACGCAACAGAACATAGATAGGTTGGTGACTTGGGCAGAGAAATGGCAAATGGAGTTTAATCCGGACAAATGTGAGGTAATGTATTTTGGTAAGTCTAACATAGAGGGGAAATATACCGCAAATGGCAAAACTCTTAGGAATATAGAAAGTCAGAGAGATTTGGGCATACAGGTCCACAGATCTCTGAAAGTGGCAACACAAGTGGACAAGGTAGTCAAGAAAGTATACGGAATGCTTGCTTTCATTGGAGGGGGCATCAAGTATAAAAACTGGCAAGTCATGCTACAGTTGTATAGAAACTTGGTACGGCCGCACTCGGAATATTGCGTAAAGTTCTGGTCGCCACACTACCTGCAGGATGTAGAGGCTTTGGAGAGGGTGCAGAGGAGATTCACCAGACTGTTGTCTAGTGTGGAGGGTGTCAGCTATGCAGAGAGGCTGAATAGAGTCTGACTGTTTTCATTAGAACAACGGAGGTTGAGGGGTGACCTGATAGAGGTATACAAGATTATGAGAGGCATGGATAAAGTGGATGGACAGGCATTCTTTCCCAGGATGGCGGGGTCAGTTACTGGGGGGGCATAGGTTTAAGGTCCGTGGGACAAAGTTTGGAGGAGATGTGCGAGGCAGGTTTTTTCACAGAGGGTGGTGAGTGCCTGGAACGTGCTGCCGGGGGAGGCTATGGAAGTAGATACATTAACGGCATTCAAAAGGTACCTCGGCATATGCATGGATAGAATGGGTATAGAGGGATATAGCACAAGGAAGTGCTGAGGGTTTTGGACAAGGGTGATATAATGACTGGTACAGGCTTGGAGGGCCGAAGGGCCTGTTCCTGTGCTGTATTTTACTTTGTTCTTTGTTTCTGCTCCAATTGAGGCCAAGCCAGTGCTTTGTACAAGTTTAAGGTAATCTATTTGCTGTTGTGCTCTATGCCCACATTGATAAAGTCCAGGATACCATGCTTTATTAATCACACTCTACCTGTCGTACCACTTTCAGTGACCTATATATTCAGCTTCCTATGCTCCTGCTCCTTCTATACCTTTTATTTTATGCTGTGTTTCCACGTTAGTCTTACCAAAATAATTCACTTCACACTTCTCTGTATAAAATCTTATCCATCACCAGTCTACCCATTCCATCAACCTGTCTATGTCCTTTTGAAGTCCGACACTGTCCTGCTCACAGTTCACAATATTTCTGAGCTTTGATTTGTCCAAAAATGTTGATATTGTGCAGCAAGGTCTAGACAATTAATACGTATCAGGAACATGAACATACAGTGCAGAAGGAGGCCATTCGGCCCATCGAGTCTGCACCGACCCACTTAAGCCCTCACTTCCACCCTATCCCCGTAACCCAATAACCCCTCCTATCCTTTTTGGTCACTAAGGGCAATTCGTCATGGCCAATCCACCTAACTGGAGCACCCAGAGGAAACCCACGCAGACATGGAGAGAACATGCAGACTCTGCACAGACCGTGACCCAACGGGGAATCGAATCTGGGACCCTGGCACTGTGAAGCCACAGTGCTATCCATTTGTGCTACCGTGCTGCCCACACGAAGAAACATAGAAACATAGAAAATATGAGCAGGAGGAAGCCATCGGCCCTTCGAGCCCACTCCACCATTCATTATGATCATGGTTGATATCCAACTCAATAGCCTTATTCCGCTTTCCCCCCATATCATTTGATCCCCTTTGCCCTAAGTGCCATTATCTAACTGCTTCTTGAAAACATACAATGTTTTGGCCTCATCTACTTCCTCTGGTAACGAATTCCACAGGCTCACCACTCTCTGGGTGAAGAAACTTTTCCTCAGCTCTGTCTTAAATAGTCTATCCTGTATCCTCAGACTGTGACCCTCTAGTTCTGGACACCCCCCCCCCCCCCACCATCAGGAACATCCTTCCTGAATCTACCCTGTCTCGTCCTGTTAGAATTTTATAGGTTTCCATGAGATTCCTCCCTCCTTCTTCTGAACTCCAGCGAATACAATCCTAACTGACTCAATCTCTCTTCATAGATCTGTCCTGCCATCCCAGGAATCAGTCTGGTAAACCTTTGCTGCACTCCTTCTCTAGCAAGAACATCCTTCTTCAGATAAGGAGATCAAAACTGCACACAGTATTCCAGGTGTGGCCTCACCAAGGCCCTGTATAATTGCAGCAAAACATTCTTGCTCCTGTACTTGAATCCTCTCACTATGAAGGCCAACAGACCACTTGCCTTCTTTACCATCTGCTGAGCCTGCATGCTATTGGTGTATGAGGACACCCAAATCTCGTTGCATACCTCTTCTAATTTATAGTTATTCAGATAATAGCCTACCTTCCCATTTTTGCTCCCAAAGTGGATAATCTTGCATTTATCCAAATTATATTGCATCTGCCATTAATTTGCCCACTCACTCAACTTGACCAAATCACACTGAAGGATCTCTGCATCCTCCACACAGCTCACCCTCCCACCCAATGTTGTGTCATTTGCAAATTTGGAGATATTACATTTTGTTCCCTCATCTAAGTCATTGATATATATATTTTGCAAAGTTTGAAACCTAAAACCGATCCCCGCAGTACCCCACTAGTCTCTGCCTGCCATTTGGATAAAGACCCATTAATTCCTATACTTTGCTTCCTCTCTGCCAATCAGTTTTCTATTCACCTCAATACACTACTCCCAATCCCATGCGCTTTAACTTTGCACGCCAATCACTTATGTGGGCCTTTGTCGAAAGCCTTCTGAAAGTCCAAATAAACAACATCCACATCCTCATCAACTCTACTAGTTACATTCTCAAAAGAATTCCAGGAGATTTGTCAAGCATGATTTCCTCTTCTTAAATCCACACTGACTGTCTGATCCTGCCACTGTTTTCTAAGTGCTCTGCTATAAAATCTTTGATAATGGATTCTAGAATTTTCCCCACTACCAACATCAGGCTTACTGGTCTATCATGTCCTGTTTTCTCTTTGTCCCTTTTTTTAAATAGTGGAGTTACATTAGCTACCCTCCAATCTGCAGGTACTATTCCAGAGTCTATAGAATCTTGGAAGATGACCACCAATGCATCAATTATTTCTAGAGCCACTTCCTTAATACTCTGGGATGTAGATTTTCAGGCCCTGGAGATTTACCAGCCTTCAATCCCATCAATTTCCCAACACCATTTCTCTACTAATACTGATCTCCTTCAGTTCCTCCCTCTCACTGAACCCTGTGTTCCACAACATTTCTGGTATCTTGTGTCCTCATTTGTGAAGAAAAAAAACAAAGTATATATTTAGTTGCTCAGCCATTTCTTTGTCCCCTACTATACATTCCCCTGTTTCTGACTGTGAGGGACCTACATTTGTCTTCACCAATCTTTTTCTCTTAATGTACCTGTAGAAACCTTTACAGTCAATTTGTATGTTCCCTGCAAGCTTACACTCATCTCTATTTTTCCCTTCTTGATCAATCCCTCGGTCCTTCTTTGCGGAATTCTAAGCTGCTCCCAAGCCTCAGGCCTGTTATTTTTCTTAGCCAATTTGTATGCTTCGTCCTTGGATCGAATACTATCTCTATTTTCCCTTGCAAAACATGTTTTGGCCATCTTTCCCATTTTATTTTTATGACAGGAACAGCACGGTAGCATAGTGGTTAGCACAATTGCTTCAAGGCTCCAGGGTCCAAGGTTCGATTCCCGGCTTGGGTCACTGTCTGTGCGGAGTCTGCACGTTCTCCCCGTGTGTGCGTGTGTTTCCTCCGGTTTCCTCCCACAGTCCAAAGATCTGCAGGTTAGGTGGATTGGCCATGCTAAATTGCCTTTAGTGTCTAAAATTGCCCTTAGTGTTAGGTGGGTTATGGGGATAGGGTGGAGGTGTGGGCTTGGGTAGGGTGCTCTTTCCAAGAGCTGGTGCCAATGGGCCGAATGGCCTCCTTCTGCACTGTAAATTCTATGACAGACAGGAATAAACAATTGTTGCAGTTCCCCCATGCGCTCATTGAATGTTTGCCATTACCTATTCACTGCCATCCCTTTAAGTAATGTTTCCCAATCCATCATATCATCATAATTTCCTTTATTTAGGAATCAACTATGTCACTCTCAATCCTGATGAAAAATTTTATCATATTATGGTCACTCATACCCAAAGGGATTCATTAATCTAGATTGCCAATGATTCCATTCTCATTACACAGTACCCAGTCTAGGATGGCCTGTTCTCTAGTTGGTTCTTCAATGTATTGATCCAGAAAACCATCCTGTATTCAATACCATAGAGGAATTCCTCCTCTATGGTATTGAGATAAAAGCAGGGATCATAACACCGACTTCCAGTATAAACAACCCTCCAGTCTGAGAAACATCTATTGACCAGTATTCTCTGGTTCCTGTTCCATGAGCTATAACTTTGCTCACCAGTCTGTTGTGCGGCACTTTATCAAATACCTTTTGGAAGTCCACGTAAAACAATGTCACCCTCATCAATATTCTCTGTTACCTCATCAAAATACTCCAGCGAATTAATGAAATACAATTTGCCCTGAAATCCAATTTGGCTTTCCTTCATTAACTAGAATTTGCCTAAGTGACTCTTAATTATCATTTCGAGAAGCTTCTCACCACTTAGGTTTACTGACTATCCTGTAGTTACTGAACTTATCTTTACATCCTTTTACTTAGTTCAGAAATCTGAAGAATATAGGTGACTATTTGATATTTGGAAGCACTTTTTATAGACATCTGGGGGCCCCTTCCTCCACAGTTGCAGTCTCTGGGGATTGAGACACATGAGGTCTGATGTTCATGCTGCACTTGAGGAGGTGTCATTAGTGGAAACATCACATTGCCACAAGATTCCATCAAAGGCACCTTCTGGAAGAGATTCTGCGTTCAGGCGAGTTCTGAGCATCAATATCCTTTCATTGAGGACTCCCAATCCCTAAACAGTAACAGCGAGCTCTCCTCTCAATGCATTCCCAGGAATTAAAGAAAGGGAAACAGTTTTCACCTGGGTGCAGTTCCGGTGATTTTTCTGGATTAGTATGGGGTAAAGATAATGGGCCTGGGGGGGGTCCGAATTGGCCCTGGTGCTGGTTGAAGTAGAGAGTGGATCATTGGCGGCGCTTGAAAAATGGTGGGAGCTGTGACCTGTTGCAGAGACAGTGACGGCGATACTGTTGTCATGGCAGAAGCAAATTGATTGGGCAGGAATCTGGCTGTGGCTGACTTCTGGAACGGCAGCAACATCTGGTGAAATAAGAAAAACCCTTTAGTGGAATGTCTCGAAACCTGTGTAAATGTTAAACAACGAAATGCAAGTCTTCATTTGAATTCTCTAAATTGTTAATGACTGGTTAGGCTCCAATTGGAAGGTTGTGTTTGATTCTGAGAGTCACATTTTAATAAGAATGCCAAGCAATCACAGGATTACGCAGAAGAGATTTATTAGAATGTATTGTGGGTGGAGGACTTCAATTACCTTAAGTGTCCAAAGAAGCAGGAATCGAGCTCCTCAAAGAAGCAAAGGTTAAGAGGAGACAAGGCAGTGCTTAGCACTGCTGCCTCACAGTGTCAGGTACCTGGGTTCAAATCTGATCTCAGGTGACTGTGTGGAGTTTCTCCCTGTGCCTGTGTGGGTTTCCTCCGGGTGCTCCAGTTTCCTCCCACCATCCAAAGATGTGCAGGTTAGGTGGATTGGCCATGTTAAAATTGGTCCTTAGTGTCCAAAGGGTTAGGGTTACCGGGATGGTCAGGTAGGTAGGTTACTCTTTCCAAGGGTCGGTGCAGGCCTGATGGGCCGACTGGCCTCCTTCTGTACTGTAGGAATTCTATGATTCTACATATTCAAAACGGTTTGTGTGTTGTTTTCTGCTATGCTATACCCTCATGGTTTGATCCGTGGTGTTGGTCAAAGAACGAGTCTTGTTGACAAACAAAACTGCTTTATTTAACACTACTTAACTGGGTTTGACACTTTGCCGAAGAAACAAACAGTTGATTAATAAGACATAAACTATTCTTCTCTACATCTAACTCACTACCAGATTAAACCACTTTCTATCTCTCTATCTTCAGTCTCTCTAGCTAATTCCTTATTCATGCTGCTACCACCTTTTCCAACCTTCTGTCCCACAAGGCTAAGCATCATTCCTTATATACTCATAGGACTAGCTCCCTCTAGTGGCTGTCTGTATACATTTCAATAACCCTTGCATTACCTTCATGTATGAAAATACCACATCCCGCATTTTTTCTAAAGACATATTATTAAACTTTTTAAGACATTTTTCTTTCACCCTTATATCATGCAGTATTAATCATAAATGCAGTGCCCTGCACCATTGCTAATGACTACATCTCATACTATCCCCCTTTCTTTCTGATTCTTGTCTGTAAGACAATTGGACATTGTTACAAACATACAGCAAAATCATAGTCTTGTCATTACAAGTGTTTCAGTACTAGTTCACAATTTTCCTTTAAGTTTTCAAACTTTTTACAGTTCATAAATTTGAATATGAACTCAGTCTTCACTGTGGTAGTATTACAGTACCAACAAATCATCAGTCCAATCAATCAAATGTTCGCATGGTTGAACCATGGGCAGCACGGTAGCATAGTGTTTAGCACAGTTGCTTCACAGTTCCAGGGTCCCAGGTTCGATTCCCGGCTGGGTCACCGTCTGTGTGGAGTCTGCACATTCTTCCCGTGTCTGCGTGGGTTTTCTCCGGATGCTCCGGTTTCCTCCCACAGTCCAAAGATGTGCGGGTTAGGTGAATTGGCCATGCTAAATTGCCCTTAGTGTCCAGAAAATGTTAAGTGGGGGTTACTGGGTTACGTGGGCTTCAGTAGGGTGCTCTTTGTCACGGCCGGTGCAGACTTGATGGGCCAAATGGCCTCCTTCTGCACTGTAAATTATTTTTTTAAACATGTTCATTGGCTGATTTGGCTTCATTCTGTGCCTGTGATGTTGCTTTCGTATTCCTTTGCCTTCAAAACCTGTTTGGGCTCTGGTTTGACAGCAAGAACCACCACTTCCTGACCATTGGAATGTTGTTGTTGTCCAAATAATGTCTTATTCTTCCTGACATTGGTGCCATTATGCGTGAACTTGGTATAGTCAACACACATATTTGTCTGTAGTACCTTGAGTGGTAGTTGTGTTGCACACACTGTACTGCAGTCCCTTGTCTGGTTGTCATCTGAATTGCTTTCCAACTGGTATGGTTTGTCATGCATGTCTGCAAGTTCCAACACTTTCCTGCCATGCAAGTGCCTTGAATTGTCCTTTGGTATTACAATCGTACCTTTGAGCATGATCTGTAGTACCATAACTATGCTTGGTGCACTCGGTTCCTTGATGTGTGATCAATTCAAATTTAACTGGTCTACCATCCGTGTCCTTAGGATTCTCTGATGTACCATAAAGCTGTGTAATGTTATGGGTCAGGGTTTAGAGAACCCCAAAGTGTATCATGGAGTTCACCTGACCCACAACGTTTAATAGATTGTGGTATGGGGAGCACATGGCCCACTCTACAGGTGTGGTCCAGCAGAAATGGAAAAGTAATTTGTAAAACAAAACAATGTTTATTCTATGAACTCAAATTTACCTTTTTGGAACATACAGTGAACATCTTAGCAACCATCAATTCAAATACAACCCCCAAAGAATACAATACTAAGTAATCCTTTAAGCTTTCCTTTCAACATCCATAAGACTGAAAACACCTTTTACCAGAAGCACATCAGGTTAAAGTCATTATTGTTATTAGTTTTAAATCACCAGGATCGATTTTCAGTCTTTAGATTACAGCGAGAGATTCATACACGTTCTGGCTGTGACTGCAGCTATCCAGCTCTGAAAAACGAAACTAAAACACACCCTGCAGCAAACAGCCTAAAACGAAAGTAAAAAGCTGACAGACAGCCCAGCTCCACCCACTCTCTGACATCACTGCAGTAGTAAACACCCATTTCTTAAAGGTACTCTCACTACAGATATTTATATACATACCCATTTATAAACACCCATTTCGTAAAGGTACTCTCACATGACACATCCCCCCAGAGAAAAAAATAAACCATCAACTTCAAGATGGTTTCATTTTTCACCTTTTCACTATCCTTTAAGAAATGCACACAGTAAATATACTTTTTTGTTTCAAAAAAACAACACACGCAAACAGGTATAATAATATAGTCTATTTTTTTTTTCGTTCTTCTTCCTCCAACTGAAACTGCTTCCATTCATCACATTCGTGACAAAGCATCGGCTGTCACGTTTTCTCGTCCTGCCACATGTACTATTTTTAAACGAAATGGCTGCAACAATAAACTCCAGCGAAACAGCCTTGCATTGTTATTCCGGAATCGCTCCAAAAACGTCAACGGATTATGATCAGTATATATAACGGTGTCAGACGGATTGTTGGTCACATAAATGTGAAAATGTTGCAAAGCCAGCACCAAACTCAAAGTCTCCTTCTCAATCGTCGAATACTTTTTCTGGTGAGAATTCAATTTCTTTGAAAAATAACCAAAAGGCCGCTCTAGCCCTTCGTCGTTGTCTTGTTGAAGCACCGCACCTACGCCCACATCACTCGCATCAACAGCCACTTTGAATGGTTTCATATAATTTGGGATGGCTAACATAGGAGCAGCGGTTAACACAGCCTTCGGGCTGTCAAATGCCTGTTGACACTCCGCTGTCCACTGGAATCTGTTACCCTTCTTGAGCAAGTTGGTCAGTGGAGCGACCACACTGCTCTATTTAATCGTTCCCTAAAATATGACACGTAATCCAATAATGTAATTTCCGATTTCTCACTCACCAATTTTTCCTTAATCAATTTAAGTGGTCCTCTTATCTCATGACCAAAAATTAGTTCAAAAGGACTAAATTTGGTTGACCCATTGGGTGCATCACTAATTGCAAACAGTACGAATGGAATTCCTTTATCCCAATCATAGAAAACATAGAAAAACATAGAAAAATACAGCACAGAACAGGCCGTTCGGCCCACAATGTTGTGCCAAACTTTTGTCCTAGATTAAGAACAAATTAATCTACACCCCATCATTCTACCGTAATCCATGTACCTATCCAATAGCCACTTGAAGGTCCCTAATGTTTCCGACTCAACTACTTCCACGGGCAGTGCATTCCATGCCCCCACTACTCTCTGGGTAAAGAATCTACCTCTGACATCCCCCGATATCTTCCACCATTCACCTTAAATTTATGTCCCCTTGAAATGGTTGGTTCTTCCCGGGGAAAAGGTCTCAGATTGTCTACTCTATCTATTCCCCTGATCATCTTATAAACCTCTATCAAGTCGCCACTCATCCTTCTCCGTTCTAATGAGAAAAGGTCTCGCACCCTCAACCTTTCTTCGTAAGACCTACTCTCCATTCCAGGCAACATCCTGGTAAATCTCCTTTGCACCTTTTCCAAACTTCCACATCCTTCCTAAAATGAGGCGACCAGAACTTCACACAGTACTCCAAATGTGGCCTTACCAAAGTTTTGTACAGCTGCATCATCACCGCATGGCTCTTAAATTCAATCCCTCTTCTCATGAACGCGAGCACACCATAGGCCTTCTTCACAGCTCTATCCACTTGAGTGGCAACTTTCAAAGGTCTATGAACATAGACCCCAAGATCGCTCTGCTCCTCCACATTGCCAAGAACCCCACCGTTAACCCTGTTCCGCATTCATATTTGTCCTTCCAAAATGGATAGCCTCACACTTTTCAGGGTTAAACTCCATCTGCTACTTCTCAGCCCAGCTCTGCATCCTACATATGTCTCTTTGCAGCCGACAACAGCCCTTATCACTATCCACAGCTCCACCAATCTTCGTATCATCTTCAAATTTACTGACCCACCCTTCAACTCCCTCATCCAAGTCATTAATGAAAATCACAAACAGCAATCCTCTGGATAATCGTGACAATAAGCCCTCAACATTGTCTCAAATGTCTGATGCCACCTTTCTAAAGCTCCCTGCGATTCTGGATGGTACGCAGTTGATTTAAATTGTTTTATTCCTAAGCTATCCATAACTTCTTTCAATAACCTTAAGATAAAATTTGATCCTTGAACCGATTGTATTTCTGCAGGTAGTCCATATCTAGGAAAGAATTTAAGTAACTCCTCCACAATCTTGTTAACTGTAATATTACGTACTGGAATGGCCTCTGGAAACCTAGTAGACACATCCATTATCGTCAAAAGATATTGATTCCCACTTTTCGTTTTAGGAAGCGGTCCTACGCAATCAATTAGGACCCATGTAAAAGGTTCCTCAAATGCTGGAAAGGGTATTGAGGGCGCTGGTTTTATCACTACTTGAGGTTTCCCTATCACTTGAATGTGTGACATGATTGATAAAATTTAACTACATCTTTATGTAGTCCAGACCAATAAAAATGTTTTTGGATTTTAGCTTGAGTTTTCCTTATTCCCAAATGACCTCCCACTGGTACCTCATGTGCAACTCGCAACACCTCCTTTCTATACCCTACCAGCAATACTACTTGATGAACTTCTGCCCACTTTTCATCCACTTGCATATGTAAAGGACTCATCAAGACATCACTTTTACGGTAATAAAACTCTGGTATACACACAGATTCCTCTTTCGTGTATGCTTTCTGATACATCCGTTTTATTTCTCTATCTTTTTGTTGTACCTCTGCCAATTTTCCTGAACTAAAAATATCCGCCTCATCCTCCACCTGTTCTTTTCCAACCATCTGATCAAAATTTGTTTCTGATAATTGCACTTCAGCTTCATCTTCACTCTTTGATTTCTTTGTCTTATACACAATCCGGAAAAATCCCAGGATATTCGTCATTCAACACACAGTTGTCTAATTTTCCACTGGCTTATCAACCACAGGAGGCATCACTCCCACCTGCAATCCAGCCACATCATTACCCAAGATAAACTGTATTCCTGGACAAGATAGTTTCCCTATTACTCTTACTACCACTTCACCACTCTTCACTGGACTTTCCAACCTGACCTTATATAATGGAACACTACTCCTCTCACCCTGAATTCCACATATTGCCACCTTTTCTGGCAACATTCTTCCCAAACTACATAACTCCTCATCTCTTACAATCAAAAATGACTAGCTCCCGCATCTCTTAAAATTGTGACTTCTTTACCTGCTCCTCCTGATACACATGAGAAAACTTTACCCACACAAGCAAATTCTTTAAAGAGATCTGGCACCTTCTTATCAATCACCTCTTGATCAAGCTGTTCAATCTTTTGCACCTCCTTTGCTTCACTTGGGATTTCCTTTACCACTTTAACAAACTCCACTGTCTTATCCTGTTTTACCACATCAGCCGTCCCAGTGCTTTTCTTCAACCACCAACACTGTGACTTTACATGGCCTAGTTTATTACAGTGAAAACATTTGAAACTTTTCATTTATTTTCCACCCTCCTGGATTTCTTTTTTAATCTGAGGTACACTCTCCTTATTATCTCCCATTAGATCACCTTTATCTTTACCACTGGAGTATTTCTCATGTCCCCAGTTTCTATCCCTCACAGGCTGAAACTGATGTCGGAAACCAAACTTTGATTTGTGAACTAATTCATAATCATCTGCCATTTCTGCTGCTAACCTCGCAGTTTTAACCCTCTGTTCTTCCACATGAGTTCTCACTACATCAGGAATTGAATTTTGAAACTCCTCCAAAAGTATAATTTCTCTGGGATCTTCATACGTTTGGTCTACTTTCAAAGCAGCCCTTATCCACCTATCAAAATTACTCTGTTTGAGCCTTTCAAACTCCATGTATGTTTGACCAAATTCTTTCCTTAAATTTCTAAACCTTTGTCTGTAGGCTTCAGGCACTAGTTCATATGCACCTAAGATGGATATTTTTCACCTCCTCATATGATCCAGATACCTCCTCCGCTAGTGATGCAAACACTTCACTAGCCCTACCTATCAGCTTTGTTTGAATCAGTAATACCCACATGTCCTGTGGCCATTTCATTTGTTTAGCTACCTTCTCAAATGAAATGAAAAAGGCTTCTACCTCCTTCTCATCAAACCTCGGCAATGCTTGGACATATTTAAATAGATTCCCACCAAGCCTTCGACTATGACGCTCTTTCTCACTATCCTCATCACCATCATCCAACTGTACGTTTCCCTTTATGCCTGCCAATTTTAACTGACTGTCATGTTTCATGGCCATTTTCTGAAGTTCAAACTCTCCCTCTTTATCTTTTTCCCTGATCTGTATCTCCCTTTCTCTTTCTTTTTCCTCTCTATCTCTTTCGTATTCAAGCTGCTTCAATTCTTTCTCATGTTCCATTTGTCTAAGTTGTAACTGAATTTTTGCCATTTCCAATGAGTCAAACTATATCTCAGGCAACTTTAAATGCTTCACCACCGCCATAATTACCTCACCTTTTCGCATTGTGTCAGGTAATGTTAACTGCAATGTTTTTGCCATATCTAACAGTCTGCTTTTAGTCTCTGTCCGTAAGGTACTGCATGTGACAAACTCCACCCCCAAAAACTTCAGAGCCTCTCAAAGAGCCATTGTCCACAACACACTCCCTACTTAAACTAAAATACCACACCAGATAAGCAACCACAATATGCTCACCCCTCACTATCTTTAAGTTCACTATGCCAATCCAATATATAGACTTTTATCACCTTTGAGCCCCAATTTGTTATGGGCCAGGGTTTAGAGAACCCCAAAGTGTATCATGGAGTTCACCTGATCCACAACTTTTAATAGATTGTGGTATGGGGAGCACACGGCCCATTCTACAGGTGTGGTACAGCAGAAATGGAAAAGTAATTTGTAAAACAAAACAATGTTTATTCTATGAACTCAAGTTAACCTTTTTAAAACATACAGTGAACATCTTAGCAACCGTCAATTCAAATACAACCCCCAAAGAATACAACGCTAAGTAATCCTTTAAGCTCTCCTATTAACATTCATAAGACTTAAAACACCTTTTACCGGAAGCACATCAGGTTAAAGTCACTACTGTTATTAGTTTTAAATCACCAGGTTAGATTTTTAGTCTTTAGATTACAGAGAGAGATTCATACACCTTCTGGCTGTGACTGCAGCTATCTATCTAAATCTGAAAAACGAAACTAAAACACACCCTGCAGCAAACAGCCTAAAACGAAAGTAAAAAGCTGACAGACAGCCCAGCTCCACCCAGCTCTGACATCAGTGCAGTAGTAAACACCTGTTTCTTAAAGGTACTCTCACTACAGATATTTATATACACACCCATTTACAAACACCCATTTCTTAAAGGTACTCTCACATGACAGTAATATCAGTTACAGTTGGATGTTCAGATGTATTCTCTTAAGGTTAACGTACAGGTTCAGTTGGCAGTTAGGAAGGCAAATGCAATGTTAGCATTTATGTCAAGCAGGCTAAAATACAAGACCAGGGATGTACTTCTGAGGGTATATAAGGCTCTGGGGGTGTACTGTGAGCAGTTTTGGGCCCCGTATCTAAGGAAGGATATGCTGGCCTTGGAAAGGGTCCAGAAGAGGTTCACAAGAATGATCCCTGGAATGCAGAACTTGTTGTGTGAGGAACGGTTGAGGACTCTGGGTCTGTACTCGTTGGGAGTTTAGAAGGATGAATGAGGATCTTATTGAAACTCCCAGAATACTACGAGGCCTGGATAGAGTGGACGTGGATAGGATATTTCCACTCAGATACATAGATACATAGAAGATAGGAGCAGGCGGAGGCCTTTTGGCTCTTCGAGTCTGCTCCGCCATTCATCACGATCATGGCTGATCATCCAACTCAATAGCCTAATCCTGCTTTCTCCCCATAGACTTTGATCCCATTCTCCCCAAGTGCTATATCCAGCCGCCCCTTGAATATGTTCAAAGTTTTAGCATCAACTACTTCATGTGGTAATGAATTCCACAGGCTCACCACTCTTTGTGTGAAGAAATGTCTCCTTATCTCTGTCCGAAATGATTTACCCTGAATCCTCAGGCTGTGACCCCTGGTTCTGGACACACCCATCATTGGTAACATTTTCCCTGCATCTACCCTGTCTAGTCCTGTTAGAATTTTATAAGTCTCTATGAGATCCCCCCTCATTCTTCTGAACTCCAGCGAGAACAGTCCCAACCTAGTCAATCTCTCGTCATATGACAGTCCCGCCATCCCTGGAATCAGTCTGGCAAACCTTCGCGGCTCTCCCTCGAGAGCAAGAACATCCTTCCTCAGAGAAGGAGACCAAAATTGCACACAATATTCCAAGTGTGGTCTCACCAAGGCCCTGTACAATTGCAGCAACACATCGCTGTTTCTATACTCAAAACCTCTTGCAATGAAGGCCAACATACCACTAGCTTTCTTTACTGCCTGCTGCACCTGCATGCTTACCTTCGGCGAATGGTGCACAAGGACACCCAGGTCCCGCTGCGCACTCCCCTCTCCCAATTTACAACCATTCAGGTAGTAATCTGCCTTCCTGTTTTTGCTTCCAAAATGAATAACCTCACACTTATCCAAATTATACTGCATCTGCCATTGGTTTGCCCACTCGCCCAACCTGTCCAGATCTTGCTGTAGGATCCCTGCATCCTTGTCACAATTCATCCTCCCACTTAATTTGGTATCATCTGCAAACTTTGAGATGTTATCATAGAATCATAGAAGTTTACAGCATGGAAACAGGCCCTTCGGCCCAACCAGTCCATGCCGCCCAGTTTTTTACCATTAAGCTAGTCCCAGTTGCCCGCACTTGGCCCATAACCCTCTATACCCATCTTACCCATGTAACCATCTAAATGCTTTTTGAAAGACACAATTGTACCCGCTTCTACTACTACCTCTGGCAGCCCATTCCAGACACTCACTACCCTCTGAGTGAAGAAATTGCCCCTCTGGGCCCTTCTGAATCTCTCCCCTCTCACCTTAAACCTATGCCCTCTAGTTTTAGACTCCCCTACCTTTGGGAAAAGATGTTGACTATCTACCTTATCTATGCCCCTCATTATTTTATAGACCTCTATAAGATCACCCCTAAGCCTCCTACGCTCCAGGGAAAAAAGTCCCAGTCTATCCAGCCTCTCCTTATAACTCAAACCATCAAGTCCCGGCAACATCCTAGTAAATCTTTTCTGCACTCTTTCTAGTTTAATAATATCCTTTCTATAATAGGGTGACCAGAACTGCACACAGTATTCCAAGTGTGGCCGTACCAATGTCTTGTACAACTTCAACAAGACGTCCCAACTCCTATATTCAATGTTCTGACCAATGAAACCAAGCATGCCGAATGCCTTCTTCACCACCCTGTCCACCTGCGACTCCACCTTCAAGGAGCTATGAACCTGTACTCCTAGATCTCTTTGTTCTATAACTCTCCCCAACGCCATACCATTAACTGAGTAGGTCCTGGCCTGATTCGATCTGCCAAAATGCATCACCTCACATTTATCTAAATTAAACTCCATCTGCCATTCATCGGCCCACTGGCCTAATTGATCAAGATCCCGTTGCAATCCTAGATAACCTTCTTCACTATCCACTGTGCCACCAATCTTGGTGTCATCTGCAAACTTACTAACCATGCCTCCTAAATTCTCATCCAAATCATTAATATAAATCACAAATAACAGTGGACCCAGCACCGATCCCTGAGGCACACCACTGGTCACAGGCCTCCAGTTTGAAAAACAACCCTCTACAACCACCCTCTGCCTTCTGTCGTCCAGCCAATTTTGAATCCAATTGGCAACCTCACCCTGGATCCCGTGAGCTTTAACCTTCTGCAACAACCTACCATGCGGTACCTTGTCAAAGGCTTTGCTAAAGTCCATGTAGACAACGTCTACTGCACTACCCTCATCTACCTTCTTGGTCACTCCCTCAAAAATCTCAATCAAATTTGTGAGACATGATTTTCCACGCACAAAGCCATGCTGACTGCCCCGAATCAGTCCTTGCCTCTCTAAATGCTTGTAGATCCTGTCTCTCAGAATACCTTCTAGCAACTTACCTACTACAGACGTTAGGCTCACCGGTCTGTAGTTCCCAGGCTTTTCCCTGCTGCCCTTCTTAAACAAGGGCACAACATTCGCCACTCTCCAATCTTCAGGCACCTCACCTGTGGCTGCCGATGATTCAAATATCTCGGTTAGGGGACCCGCAATTTCCTCCCTAGCCTCCCACAACATCCTGGGATACATTTCATCAGGTCCCGGGGATTTATCTACCTTGATGCGCTTTAAGACTTCCAGCACCTCCTCCTCTGTAATATGCACACTTCTCAAGACATCACTATTTATTTCCCTTAGTTTCCTAACATCCATGCCTTTCTCCACCGTGAATACCGATGAGAAATATTCATTCAGGATCTCACCCAACTCTTGTGGCTCTGCACATAAATGCCCTTGTTGATCCTTAAGAGGCCCTACTCTGTCCCTAGTTACTCTTTTCCCCTTTATGTATCTGTAGAATCTCTTTGGATTCTCCCTTGCATTATTTGCCAAATCAATTTCATGTCCCCTTTTGCCCTCCTGATTTCCCTCTTAACTCTATTTCGACAATCTCTATACTCTTCAAGGGATCTACTTGATCCCAGTTGCTTATGTACGTCATATGCCTCCTTCTTCTTTTTGACCAGAGTCTCAATATCTCGAGTCATCCAGGGTTCCCTACTTCTACCAGCCTTGCCCTTCACTCTAAAGGGAATGTGCTTACCCTGCACCCTGGTTAACACATTTTTAAAAGCCTCCCATTTACCAGCCGTCCCTTTGTCTGCCAATAGTCTCCCCCAATCTACCTCTGCAAGTTCCTGTCTGATACCATCAAAATTGGCCTTGCCCCAATTAAGAATTTTAACTCTTGGGCCAGACCTATCATTCTCCATAGCTATCTTAAAACTAATGGAATTATGGTCACTTGTCCCAAAGTGATCCCTCACTAGCACTTCTATCACTTGCCCTTCCTTATTTCCCAAGACGAGGTCAAGTTTTGCCCCCTCTCTAGTCGGTCCATCCACATACTGAATGAGAAATTCCTCCTGAATACACTCAACAAATTTCCCTCCATCCAAGCCCCTAATGCTATGACTGTCCCAGACTGTTACATTTTGTTCTCTCATCCAAATCATTAATATATATTGTGAATAGCTGGGGTCCCAGCACCGATCCCTGTGGTACCCCACTAGTTACTGCCTGCCAATTTGAAAAGGACCCATTAATCCCTACTCTTTGTTTCCTCTCTGCCAACAAGTTTTCTATCCACCTCAATACATTTTCCCCAATCCCATGCGCTTTAATTTTGCACAATAATCTCTTATGCGGGACTTTGTCAAACGCCTTCTGAAAGTCCAAATATACCATATCGACTGGCTCACCCTTGTCGACTGTACTGGTTACCTCTTCAAAGAATTCCAACAGATTTATCAAGCATGATTTTCCCTTCATAAATCTATGCTGACTCTGACTGATCCTGCCACTGCTTTCTAAATGTTCCACTATAAAGTCCTTGATAATGGATTCAAGCATTTTCCCTACTACCGATGTTAGGCTTACTGGTCTATAATTCCCCGCTTTATCTCTACCTCCCTTTTTGAATATCGGAGTTACGTGAGCTACCCTCCAATCTACAGGGACAGTTCCAGAGTCTATAGAATCCCGGAAGATGGCCACCAATGCATCCACTATTTCCAGAGCCACCTCCTTAAGCACTCTGGGATGCAGATTCTCAGGCCCTGGGGAATTCTCCGCCTTCAATCCCATCAGTTTTCCCAGCACCATTTCTCTACTAATGTTGATCTCCCTCAGTTCTTCCCTCTCACTAAACCTTTCATCCTCCAACATTTCTGGGCTCTGATTTGTGTCCTCATTTGTGAAGACAGAACCAAAGTATGTATTCAATTGCTCAGCCATTTCTTTGTCCCTTATTATGCATTTCCCTGTTTCTGTCTGTAGCGGGCCTACATTCTCTTTCTCTTCACATATCTATAGAAACTCTTAGTGTCAGTCTTTATGTTCCCTGCAAGCTTACTTTCGTACTGTACTTTCCCCATTTTAATCAATCCCTTTGTCCTTCTTTGCTGAATTCTAAACTGCCCCCAATCCTCAGACCTATTATTTTTCTTGGCCAATCTGTATGCTTCTTCCTTGTATCGGATACTATTTCTAATTTCCTTTGTAATCCATGGATTGGCCCGCTTATCCCCTTTGCTTTTGTGCCAGACAGGAATGAACAGTTGCTGTAGTTCCTCCATGCGTTCCTTGAATGTTTGCCATTGTCTATCCACTGTCATCCCTTTAAGTAACTCTCCCCAATCTATCAAGGCCAACTCATGCCTCATATCCTCATAGTTCCCTTTATTAAGATTCAGCACCCTAGTCTCCAAATCTTCACTCTCCATCTTGATAATAAATTCTAACATGTTATGGTCGCTCATCCCCAAGGTGTCTCGTACAGCCAGATTGACAATGATTCCCTTCTCATTACACAGTACTGTCATGTGAGAGTACCTTTAAGAAATGGGTGTTTGCAAATGGGTGTGTATATAAATATCTGTAGTGAGAGTACCTTTAAGAAATGGGTGTTTATTACTACAGTGTTGTCAGAGAGTGGTGGAGCTGGGCTGTCTGTCAGCTTTTTACTTTTGTTTTAGGCTGTTTGCTGCAGGGTGTGTTTTAGTTTCGTTTTCAGAGCTGGATAGCTGCAGTCACAGCCAGAAGGTGTATTCGAGTCTCTCTCTGTAATCTAAAAACTCGATCCTTTGGTGATTTAAAACTAATAACTGCTCTCAGTAATGACTTTAACCTGATGTGCTTCTGTTAAAAGTTTTGTTTTTAGTCTTATGGATGTTAAAAGGAAAGTAAGAATTACTTAGTGTTGTATTCTTTGGGGGTTATATTTGAATTAATGGTTGCTAAGATGTTCACTCTATGTTTTAAAAAGGTTAACTTGAGTTCATAGAATAAACATTGTTTTGCTTTAAAAAATACTTTTCCATTTCTGCTGTACCACCACTGTAGAGTGGGCCGTGTGCTCCCCATAACCACAATCTAGTAAAAGTTGTGGGTCAGATGAACTCCATGATACACTTTGCGGTTCTCTAAACCCAGGCCCATAACAGTACCCAGTCTAAGAAGGCCTGCTGTCTAGTGGTTCCTCCACATATTGGTCAAGAAAACCATCCCGTATACACTCCAGTAATTCCTCCTCCATGGCATTGTGGCTAATTTGATTTGATTTGCCCAATCTATGTGAAGATTAAAATCACCCATGATCACCGATATTCCCTTATGACATGCATTTCTAATTTTTTGATTAATGCCATTCCCAACCTCACCAGTGCAGTTTGGGGGTCTATATGTGACACCCACTATTGCTTTTTGTCCCTTGGTATTTTTCAACTCTACCCATACAGATTCTACATGGTCAGAGCTAATATCCTTTCTCACTGCTGTGTTAATTTCCTCTTTAACCAGCAGTGCCATGCCACCACCTTTTCTTTTATGCCTGTTCTTCCTAAATACTGAGAACCCTGGGACATTCAGTTCCCATCCCTGGTCACCCTGCAGCCATGTCTCCATAATCCCAATTATATCGTACCCATTTATATCTATCCGGGCGATTAGTTCATCCACTTTATTGCAAATGCTCCGTGCATTAAGGCACAGAGCCTTTAAGTTTGTCTTTTTCACAATGCTTGGATTGCTCCCAATATTTTTCTCTACTGCCCCGTTTGAATTTTGTCCTTGGTTTCTGCACCTATCACTTTTCTTGTTCACTTTTCTACCTTTTGCTTTTGTCCTTGCTCCCTCTTTCTCTGACTCCTTGCGTAGGTTCCCATCCCCCTGGCATATTAGTTTAAACCCTCCCCAACCGCTCAAGCAAATAGCCCCCCTAGGACATCAGTTCCAGTCCTGCCCAGGTGTAACCCGTCCAATTTGTACAGATCCCACCTCCCCCAGAACCGGTCCCAATGCCCCAGGAATCTGAAATCCTCCACCTGACACCATCTCTTCAGCCACTTATTCATCCTATATGTCCTGTCATTTCAGGTCGGACTAGCATGTGGCACCGGTCGTAATCCTGAGATCACTACCTTGTAGGAAATACTAGAAGCAGAGGACACAATCTCAGACTGAAGGAACAATCCTTTAAAACAGAGATGAGGAAGAATTTCTTCAGCCAAAGGGTGGCGAATCTGTGGAACTCTTTGCCGCAGAAGGATGTGGAGGCCAAATCACTGAGTGATTTAGACAGAGATAGATAGGTTCTTGATTAATAAGTAGCTCAGGGGTTATGGGGAGAGGGCAGGAGAATGGAAATGAGAAAAATATCAGCCATGATTGAATGGCGGAGCAGACTCGATAGGCTGAGTGGCCTAATTCTGCTCCTATGTCTTATGGTCTCGTGGTCTTATGCTCAAACTCTTGGTGCTCCACGTCTGGAACCAACTTGTTCAAGAAGTCTTCATCTTCTTGTTGGCTGATCATCATTGCTGTGCGCTCACATAATCTGTTCACTGTTGCACTTCTATCATCAGCCTTTGTACAGTCCAGCTGAGATCTGTTAGTCTCACTTTTCTCCTGCACAACTTGAATGCTACTAGTGGTTGCTACTTCACTAGTCGCAAAGTGTTCTTCTTCTCGGTCTGTCGACGTACTCGTTGAGTAAATCCTTTCAATGATATTCAATGCTGTACAAGCTTGCACACGTACTATCGATGTCTGTTGATCGTCCACCACCTCACTACGAGACTGGATAGTCAGATGCTCTTTCCTCGGGTAGGAGAGTCAAGTACGAGGGTACATAGGTTTAAAGTGCATGGGGAACAGATTAGAACTGAGGTGCGAGGTAAGTTTTTTTACACCGAGGTGGGTAAATATATGGATCACGCTGCCAGGGGAGGTGGTGGGAGTAGGTGTGATAGCGGCATTTAAGGGGCATCTAGACAAATATATGAATAGGGTGGGAATGGAAGGATACGGACTCCATAAGTGCATACGGTTTTAGTTTCGGCAGGTACAATGGTCAACGCAGGCTTGGAGGGCTGAAGGGTCTGTTCCTGTGCTGTATTGTTCATTGTTCTCTTTGTTCTTTGAGACGACATGAACCTTTCATGACAAGTGTGTTCCCATTGTGGACAACTGTGTCCACAACTGTAATAAGAACAAAGAGCAAAGAAAAGTACAGCACAGGAACAGGCCCTTTGGCCCTCCAAACCTGTGCCGACCATGCTGCCCGTCTAAGATAAAATCTTCTGCACTTCCGGGGTACATATCCCTCTATTCCCATCCTATTCATGTATTTGTCAAGATGCTCCTTAAACGTCACTATCGTCCCTGCTTCCACCACCTCCTCCGGCAGCGAGTTCCAGGCACCCACTACCCACTGTGTAAAAAGCCTGCCTCATGCATCTCCTCTAAACCTCGCGCCTCGCACCTTAAACCTATGCCCCTTAGTAATTGACCCCTATACCCTGGGAAAAAGCCTCTGACTATCCACTCTGTCTATGCCCCTCATAATTTTGTCAACAAGTAGGCAAGTAATCTACCAGCCGACACTCAGATTTTGTTACTATTGGCGTCTGATAACCTGACGCAGCTATTTCTGTGAGATCATGTTTGCATGCGCTCCTGTATCAATCCTAATGGTGTTTCTATGCCATTAAGGTTTAGTGATACAGTCCACTCTTTAATCATTTTCTGGAGGGGCATGATTGATCCTTCATCAGAATCCAGCACAGCGATCCCATTGACTGTTTCTATTAAGAATGTATCCTCTTCAGTGAACTGTGCGAGTCGCTTTCTTCATTCAGGTTGCCGTCATTTTTATTCTCACTTTGGACACTCCGGATCGTTCTATAGTCAGAATAGGACTTTAAAAATTAATTTCCTGGAACAGCTTGTGAAAAACGGCAGTGTGTTGCAAAGCGGTCAAACTGTTTGCCAGTGGCGGACATTTTTTTCTATCGTGGGTGTATCCACGGCGCGTGCACGTCATGATGCACGTGATGTCATCGTCAAAATGCCGTTCTGCCTGTGTGCACAGTTTTCTGTGCTGCGCCACAACCTCAATGACGTCGGCCGCATTTCCCGATTTTCCCGACTATGATTCAGTCACTACGAATCATAGAATCGTAGCATTTACAGTGCAGGAAGGCATTCAGCCCATCGTGTCTCCACCGGCCACTGGAAAGAGCAACTTGCCTAAGCCCATACCTCCACCCTATCCCCACAACTCCACCCTATCCCCATAACCAACCCCACCTAACCTTTTTTGGACACTAAGGGCAATTTAGCATGGCCAATCCACCTACCCTGCACACCTTTGCACTGTGGGAGAAAACCGGAGCATCCGGGGAAAACCCACGCAAACACGGGGGAATGTGCAGACTCCACACAGACAGTGACCCAAGCCGGGAATCGAACCTGGGACCCTGGCGCTGTGAAGCAACTGTGCTAACCACTATGCTACCATGCTGGCCCTGCTATGCTATCGTGTGGCCCCATTATGCTACCGTGCTGCCCTCGGCATATACCGGGTGAACTCGGCATATTCTGTGGATGCCTGCTCACTAGCCTTGCACATATTTATCGCCTCTTGCAACGATGACATTTCCTTAGCATCTTTTCATGCAGACGCTCATTTTGTACTCCAAACACCACTTGCTCTCGTAGCATTGAGTCGGATGTGGAGGCAAAATTACATGACTGCGCTCTCAATGTTAACGCCATTATGAAAACTTCTACCAACTCCCCTTTGAATTGCTTCCGTTTTCTGAACATATATCGCTCATACGTTTCATTTACCTGCTTCTTGCAGTGGGCATCAAATTTTTGCAATATCAAACTATACTTTGTTTTGTCCTCATCCGCATCAAATTCAAATGAGTTATACAGTTCTAGAGCTTGTGTCCCAGCCAAATTTAATAGGAGCGCTATTTTACGTTGATCTGAAGCACCTTCCAGCGTGGAGCCAGAAAGAAAAACTGCTGTTGGAAGAGTGTCCAGTTTTTACATAGTTTACTGTCTGTTCTGAGATGGTCCCATTTCTGCAGGTCCTCCACCTTGCGATAGGTCGTGCTGCTCGGATTTTATTTAAGTGTCGAGGCTCAATTGCTTTGTTCAATCTTCGTGTCCGTTTATGCTACTCTTTCTAATCTACCTGTATTCGAGTGTTTTTAGGGATAGACCCCTGGTACCATGTGCTGTTCTCTGCTATGCTATACCCTCATGGATTGATTCGTAGTGTTGATCAAAGAACAACGAGTCTTGTTGACAAACAAAAGTACTTTATTTAACACTACTTAACTGGGTTTGACACTTATCTCTAAGAAACAAAGTTGATTAATAACACATAAACTATTCTTCTCTACATCTAACTCACTACCAGATGAAACTATTAGCTATCTCTCTATCTTCATTCTCTCTAGCTAACTCCTCACTCCTGCTCCAATCTTCTGTCCCACAAGGCATCATCCCTTATATGTACACTCATAGGACTAGCTCCCTCTTGTGGCTGTCTGTATACATTTCAATAACCCTTTCATTACCTTCATGTATGATAATACCACAGTTTGAGAGGGTAAAGATTAACAAACAGTTTCCAGTGGCAGGAGGGTCGATAACCAGAGGGATACATACAGACAATAAGATGATTAGCAAAATATCCAAAGAAAAGGTGATATATTTTACGCAGCGAGTATTGATGCACCAGCCTAAAAAGGTTGTGGGAACAATCGTGCTTTCGAAAGGGAATTAATTTAATTTTTTTTTTCAGAATCTTTATTGTCATAAGTAGGCTTACATTAACACTGCAATGACCTTACTGTGAAAAGCCCCTAGTCGCCACATTCCAGCACCTGTTCGGGTACACTGAGGGAGAATTCAGAATGTCCAAATTACCTAACATCATGGGCGTCATTCTCCGACCCCCGCCGGGTCGGAGAATGGCCGTTGGCTGCCGTGAATCCCGCCCCCGCCCCCGCCGAAGTCTCCGCTCCCGGAGATTGGGCGGGGGCGGGAATCGGGCCGCGCCGGTTGGCGGGACCCCCGCTGGATTCTCCGGCCCGGATGGGCCGAAGTCCCGCCCAGGAATTGCCTGTCCCGCCGACGTAAATCAAACCTGGTATTTACCGGCGGGACCAGGCGGCGTGGGCGGGCTCCAGGGTCCTGGGGGGGGGCGCGGGGCGATCTGACCCCGGGGGGTGCCCCCACGGTGGCCTGGCCCGCGATCGGGGACCACCGATCCGCAGGCGGGCCTGTGCCGTGGGGGCACTCTTTCCCTTCCACCTCCGCTACGGCCTCCACCATGGCGGAGGCGGAAGAGACTCTCCCCACTGCGCATGCGCGGGAAACTGACAGCGGCCGCTGACGCTCCCGCGTATGCGCTGGGAAACTGACAGCGGCCGCTGACGCTCCCGCGCATGCGCCGCATTTCCGCGCCAGCTGGCGGGGAAACAAACGCGATTTCCGCCAGCTGGCGGGGCGGAAATCCCTCCGGCGTCGGCCTAGCCCCTCAATGTTGGGGCTAGGCCGCCAAAGATGCGGAGCCTTCCGCACCTTTGGGCCGGCGTGATGCCCGTCTGATTGGCACCGGCTTTGGCGCCAGTCGGCGGACATCCCGCCGTTGGGGGAGAATTTCGCCCCATGTCTTTCGGGACTTGTGGGAGGAAACCGGAGTACCCGGAGGAAAGCCACGTAGTCACAGGGAGAACGTGCAGACTCTGCACAGACCGTGTCCCAAGCCGGGAATCGAACCTGAGAGCCTGGCGCTGTGCAACAGCAGTGCTAACCATTGTGCTACCGTACCGTGCTGAATTATAGAACCTTTTTGAGGGGGAGAAACTTCGAGGTCTATGGGGAAAGCATTCCCCTCGGGGGCACATTAAATAGCCGGGTGTTTCTTGGTGCTGTGAGCACCGGGAAACACACACCTAAACACGCTCGCTATAGGACTTTGTTACCATTCCGTTAAATTGCACCCAAGTTGTTGAAGCTTTTCATCTTGCACTCATCTGGACAATTCTCAACAATATCAAATGTAAACCATAGTTTACATTTCATGAGAAGAGAATGCTGATTGATTGACAGAGGTGTTGTCTTGGAGAATGCACCAGATAACTAATGACTGACAATTAACTGTCAAGCTTTGTTTAAATTCAAGCCAGGTAGGCTGACTCTGAATGGTCAAGGCATTACCCTGTGAAATAACCCCTGAGAATGGGGTTACGTATTTTGTTTCGTTGAAACCAGCGAAATGTGAGTACATTTTCCTTCTGTCTGCAAAGAACAGGGTCCTGTGTGTGAATATATGTGATTTTTAGCACATGTAAGTCCGCTAAACTGCGAAACTGACTGATAATCTTAAATTGGTTTTCAGTTAAATTCTTAGCACAATCAGTATTGTTCAGCAAGTGTTGTCCAACCGTGCATTCACATCTAATGTTGGACACTTTTTGATTTTCGCAAGCACTTTGGGTACGGTCTGTACCTTGCCCATTGCAAACAGCAGAAGGGACATGCTGTTTGATATAATCCATCAGCCTTTGGGACTACGAGCCCAAACAGCCTCTGCTTGCAAAAACCCCAAACCCAACATTAGACATGATTCTGTGATTGGACAACACTTAGCAAACAAGGGCCTGCCAGGCTGGTCCTGGCATGGCCTAGAATTCAATTCACAAATTGTTTCCATTACCTCAGGCACTAGCGGAATGTCTGCAGTGGCACTGTTGGAACTAGAGAGATGCTGGCCATTTGATTGGTCATCTTAAATGACCATTTAATGGTTTCAGGCAAACCAACCAGACAAGGGGGTGGGGGATTCGCACCAAAGTTTACATCAAGGTACGCAAGCCCCAGCCTAAGCAAAAGACATTCAGCCCTGAGAATATTTACGGTTCCGCATAAAACTTCCTTCTCAGATACCTCTTCCAAATGTGGCATTTATTATGTCACATTTGGCCCATAATTCCTGTGTTGGCCCTCTGTCGGAGTAATTCACCGTATGTCACTCCCCCTCCCTGTATCCCTGCAAACTCCCCCCTTCAGATATTGATCCAATTCCCTTTTGAAAGCCATGATTGAATCTGTCTCCACCACACTCTCAGGCAGTTCATTCCTACCTCACAGTGTGAAAATGTTTTCCTCATGTCACCACTGAATCTTCTGCCAATTTCCTTAAATCTGTGTCCTCTGGTTATCGATCCTTCCACCTTTTTCCGAGTCTACTCCGTCGAGACCACTCATGGTTTGGAATACCTCCATCAAATTTCCTCTCAAACTCTTCTTCAAGGAAAGCAGTCCTAACTTCTCAGATCTACCCAGTTAAATAACATTACTCATCCCTGGAACCATTCTCGTCACTCTTTTCTGCTCTCTCTCTGATGCTGTCACATCTTTTCTAAAGTATATCACTCAGAACTTAGACACAACACTTAATTTGTGGCCAAACGAGAGTTTTATACATGGTCAAACAAAATGCTTGCTTTTGTGCTCTGTGCCCAGGATCCTAAATGCTCTCTCCATCTGACCCTCCACCTTCAATGAATCATGCACATACACACCCAGGTCCCTCTGCACCCCTTCAGAACTGTACCCTTTTATTGTGTCTCTTTACATTCTTCCGACCAAAATGAATCACTTCACCCTTTGCTGTATTGAATTTCTACCATTTGTCTGCCCTTTCCATCAAATTGTCTGTCCTTTTGAAGTTCTGCATTCCCGCCCTCACTGCAGACAATTATTCCAAGTTTTGTATTGCCTACAAAGTTTGAAATCATGCTCTGCACACCAAGGTCAGGGTCATTACTATACGTCAGAGAGAGTAGGGGTCCTAATCCTATCCTCTGAGGAACTCTATGGGAAACCAGTCTGAAAAACCATTCACCACTACAGTTCCTGTCATGCACCAGTTTTACATGGATGTTGTATTGTCCCTTTTATTGCATGAGTTCAAACATTGTTCACAACTATGTTGCATGGCACATTTCGGAATGCAGTTTGGAAGTCACATTAAAACCATTACCCCCAAAAACTCTCTCCATTGTCCCAGCAAAATGGTTGCAGTCTACACTGTCAGAGTCTCAGAATCATGGAATTTACAGTGCAGAGGGACGCCATTCGGCCCATCGAGTCTGCACCAGCCCTTTGAAAGAGCACCCTAACTCAATCCTATCCCCACACCTCCACCCTATCCCCGTAACCCCACCTAACCTTTATGGACACGAAGGGCAATTTAGCAAAGCCAATCCACCTAACCTGCACAGCTTTGTACGGTGGGATGAAACCGGAGCATCCGGAGGAAACCTACGCAGACACGGGGAGAACTTGCAAACTCCGCACAGACAGTGACCCAAGCCGAGAATCGAACTTGGGACCCTGGCACTGTGAAGCCATTGTGCACCACTATGCTACCATGCTTCCTTGTCTTGTCAGCGAGGTTGCGGTCCACACTGTCAGACACATGTCAATGTGGTTGCAGTCTACACTGTCAGACTCTTGTCAATGTGGTTTAGTCTACACTGTCAGACACATGTCAATGTGGTTGCTGTCTACACTGTCAGACTCTTGTCAATGTGGTTTAGTCTACACTGTCAGAGTCTTGTCAATGTGGTTGCTGTCTACACTGCCAGACTCTTGTCAAATTGGTTTAGTCTACACTGTCAGACTCTTGTCAATGTGGTTGCTGTCTACACTGTCAGAGTCTTGTCAATGTGGTTGCTGTCTACACTGCCAGACTCTTGTCAAATTGGTTTAGTCTACACTGTCAGACTCTTGTCAATGTGGTTGCTGTCTACACTGTCAGAGTCTTGTCAAATTGGTTTAGTCTACACTGTCAGACTCTTGTCAATGTTGTTGCAGTCTACACTGTCAGAGTCTTGTCAAATTGGTTTAGTCTACACTGTCAGACTCTTGTCAATGTTGTTGCTGTCTACGCTGTCAGACTCTTGTCAATGTGGTTTAGTCTACACTGTCAGACTCTTGTCAATGTGGTTGCTGTCTACACTGTCAGACTCTTGTCAATGTGGTTGCTGTCTACACTGCCAGACTCTTGTCAAATTGGTTTAGTCTACACTGTCAGACTCTTGTCAATGTGGTTGCTGTCTACACTGTCAGACTCTTGTCAATGTTGTTGCAGTCTATACTGTCAGACTCTTGTCAATGTGGTTGCAGTCTACACTGTCAGACACATGTCAATGTGGTTGCTGTCTACACTGCCAGACTCTTGTCAATGTCGTTGCTGTCTACGCTGTCAGACTCTTGTCAATGTGGTTGCTGTCTACACTGTCAGACTCTTGTCAATGTGGTTGCTGTCTACACTGTCAGACTCTTGTCAAATTGGTTTAGTCTACACTGTCAGACACATGTCAATGTGGTTGCTGTCTACACTGCCAGACTCTTGTCAATGTCGTTGCTGTCTACGCTGTCAGACTCTTGTCAATGTGGTTGCAGTCTACACTGCCAGACTCTTGTCAATGTCGTTGCAGTCTATACTGTCAGACTCTTGTCAATGTGGTTGCTGTCTACACTGTCAGACTCTTGTCAAATTGGTTTAGTCTACACTGTCAGACACATGTCAATGTGGTTGCTGTCTACACTGCCAGACTCTTGTCAATGTCGTTGCTGTCTACGCTGTCAGACTCTTGTCAATGTGGTTGCAGTCTACACTGCCAGACTCTTGTCAATGTCGTTGCAGTCTATACTGTCAGACTCTTGTCAATGTGGTTGCTGTCTACACTGTCAGACTCTTGTCAATGTGGTTGCTGTCTACACTGTCAGACTCTTGTCAAATTGGTTTAGTCTACACTGTCAGACTCTTGTCAATGTCGTTGCTGTCTACACTGCCAGACTCTTGTCAAATTGGTTTAGTCTACACTGTCAGACACATGTCAATGTGGTTGCTGTCTACACTGCCAGACTCTTGTCAATGTCGTTGCTGTCTACGCTGTCAGACTCTTGTCAATGTGGTTGCAGTCTACACTGCCAGACTCTTGTCAATGTCGTTGCAGTCTATACTGTCAGACTCTTGTCAATGTGGTTGCTGTCTACACTGTCAGACTCTTGTCAATGTGGTTGCTGTCTACACTGTCAGACTCTTGTCAAATTGGTTTAGTCTACACTGTCAGACTCTTGTCAATGTGGTTGCTGTCTACACTGTCAGACTCTTGTCAATGTCGTTGCTGTCTACACTGCCAGACTCTTGTCAAATTGGTTTAGTCTACACTGTCAGACTCTTGTCAATGTGGTTGCTGTCTACACTGTCAGACTCTTGTCAATGTTGTTGCAGTCTACACTGTCAGACACATGTCAATGTGGTTGCAGTCTACACTGTCAGACACATGTCAATGTGGTTGCAGTCTACACTGTCAGACTCTTGTCAATGTGGTTGCTGTCTACACTGTCAGACACATGTCAATGTGGTTGCAGTCTACACTGTCAGACACATGTCAATGTGGTTGCAGTCTACACTGTCAGACTCTTGTCAATGTGGTTTAGTCTACACTGTCAGACTCTTGTCAATGTGGTTGCTGTCTACACTGCCAGACTCTTGCCAATGTCGTTGCTGTCTACACTATCAGACTCTTGTCAATGTGGTTTAGTCTACGCTGTCAGACTCTTGTCAATGTGGTTTAGTCTACACTGTCAGACTCTTGTCAATGTCGTTGCTGTCTACACTGTCAGACTCTTGTCAATGTGGTTGCTGTCTACGCTGTCAGACTCTTGTCAATGTGGTTGCTGTCTACACTGTCAGACTCTTGTCAAATTGGTTTAGTCTACACTGTCAGACTCTTGTCAATGTGGTTGCTGTCTACACTGTCAGACTCTTGTCAAATTGGTTTAGTCTACACTGTCAGACTCTTGTCAATGTCGTTGCTGTCTACACTGTCAGACTCTTGTCAATGTGGTTGCTGTCTACACTGTCAGAATCTTGCCAATGTGGTTGCTGTCTACACTGCCAGACTCTTGTCAAATTGGTTTAGTCTACACTGTCAGACTCTTGTCAATGTGGTTGCTGTCTACACTGTCAGACTCTTGTCAAATTGGTTTAGTCTACACTGTCAGACTCTTGTCAATGTGGCTGCTGTCTACACTGTCAGACTATTGTCAATGTGGTTTAGTCTACACTGTCAGACTCTTGTCAATGTTGTTGCAGTCTACACTGTCAGAATCTTGTCAATGTGGTTGCAGTCTACACTGCCAGACTCTTGTCAATGTGGTTGCTGTCTACACTGTCAGACTCTTGTCAATGTGGTTTAGTCTACACTGTCAGACTCTTGTCAATGTGGCTGCTGTCTACACTGTCAGACTTTTGTCAATGTTGTTGCAGTCTACACTGTCAGAATCTTGTCAATGTGGTTGCAGTCTACACTGCCAGACTCTTGTCAATGTGGTTGCTGTCTACACTGTCAGACTCTTGTCAAATTGGTTTAGTCTACACTGTCAGACTCTTGTCAATGTGGTTGCTGTCTACACTGTCAGACTCTTGTCAATGTTGTTGCTGTCTACACTGTCAGACTCTTGTCAAATTGGTTTAGTCTACACTGTCAGACTCTTGTCAATGTGGTTGCTGTCTACACTGTCAGACTCTTGTCAATGTGGTTGCTGTCTACACTGTCAGACTCTTGTCAAATTGGTTTAGTCTACACTGTCAGACTCTTGTCAATGTGGTTGCAGTCTACACTGTCAGACTCTTGTCAATGTTGTTGCTGTCTACACTGCCAGACTCTTGTCAATGTCGTTGCTGTCTACACTGTCAGACTCTTGTCAAATTGGTTTAGTCTACACTGTCAGACTCTTGTCAATGTGGTTGCTGTCTACGCTGTCAGACTCTTGTCAATGTGGTTGCAGTCTACACTGTCAGACACATGTCAATGTGGTTGCTGTCTACGCTGTCAGACTCTTGTCAATGTGGTTTAGTCTACACTGTCAGACTCTTGTCAATGTGGTTGCTGTCTACACTGTCAGACTCTTGTCAATGTGGTTTAGTCTACACTGTCAGACTCTTGTCAATGTTGTTGCTGTCTACACTGTCAGACTCTTGTCAAATTGGTTTAGTCTACACTGTCAGACTCTTGTCAATGTGGTTTAGTCTACACTGTCAGACTCTTGTCAATGTTGTTGCAGTCTATACTGTCAGACTCTTGTCAAATTGGTTTAGTCTACACTGTCAGACTCTTGTCAATGTGGTTGCTGTCTACACTGTCAGACTCTTGTCAATGTGGTTGCTGTCTACACTGTCAGACTCTTGTCAATGTGGTTTAGTCTACACTGTCAGACTCTTGTCAATGTCGTTGCTGTCTACACTGTCAGACTCTTGTCAATGTGGTTGCTGTCTATACTGTCAGACTCTTGTCAAATTGGTTTAGTCTACACTGTCAGACTCTTGTCAATGTGGTTGCTGTCTACACTGTCAGACTCTTGTCAATGTGGTTGCTGTCTACACTGTCAGACTCTTGTCAAATTGGTTTAGTCTACACTGTCAGACTCTTGTCAATGTGGTTTAGTCTACACTGTCAGACTCTTGTCAATGTTGTTGCAGTCTACACTGTCAGACTCTTGTCAATGTGGTTGCTGTCTACACTGTCAGACTCTTGTCAATGTGGTTGCTGTCTACACTGTCAGACTCTTGTCAATGTGGTTGCTGTCTACACTGTCAGACTCTTGTCAATTTGGTTGCTGTCTACACTGTCAGACTCTTGTCAATGTGGTTTAGTCTACGCTGTCAGACTCTTGTCAATGTGGTTTAGTCTACACTGTCAGACTCTTGTCAATGTCGTTGCTGTCTACACTGTCAGACTCTTGTCAATGTGGTTGCTGTCTACGCTGTCAGACTCTTGTCAATGTGGTTGCTGTCTACACTGTCAGACTCTTGTCAAATTGGTTTAGTCTACACTGTCAGACTCTTGTCAATGTGGTTGCTGTCTACACTGTCAGACTCTTGTCAAATTGGTTTAGTCTACACTGTCAGACTCTTGTCAATGTCGTTGCTGTCTACACTGTCAGACTCTTGTCAATGTGGTTGCTGTCTACACTGTCAGAATCTTGCCAATGTGGTTGCTGTCTACACTGCCAGACTCTTGTCAAATTGGTTTAGTCTACACTGTCAGACTCTTGTCAATGTGGTGGCTGTCTACACTGTCAGACTCTTGTCAAATTGGTTTAGTCTACACTGTCAGACTCTTGTCAATGTGGCTGCTGTCTACACTGTCAGACTCTTGTCAATGTGGTTTAGTCTACACTGTCAGACTCTTGTCAATGTTGTTGCAGTCTACACTGTCAGAATCTTGTCAATGTGGTTGCAGTCTACACTGCCAGACTCTTGTCAATGTGGTTGCTGTCTACACTGTCAGACTCTTGTCAATGTGGTTTAGTCTACACTGTCAGACTCTTGTCAATGTGGCTGCTGTCTACACTGTCAGACTTTTGTCAATGTTGTTGCAGTCTACACTGTCAGAATCTTGTCAATGTGGTTGCAGTCTACACTGCCAGACTCTTGTCAATGTGGTTGCTGTCTACACTGTCAGACTCTTGTCAAATTGGTTTAGTCTACACTGTCAGACTCTTGTCAATGTGGTTGCTGTCTACACTGTCAGACTCTTGTCAATGTTGTTGCTGTCTACACTGTCAGACTCTTGTCAAATTGGTTTAGTCTACACTGTCAGACTCTTCTCAATGTGGTTGCTGTCTACACTGTCAGACTCTTGTCAATGTGGTTGCTGTCTACACTGTCAGACTCTTGTCAAATTGGTTTAGTCTACACTGTCAGACTCTTGTCAATGTGGTTGCAGTCTACACTGTCAGACTCTTGTCAATGTTGTTGCTGTCTACACTGCCAGACTCTTGTCAATGTCGTTGCTGTCTACACTGTCAGACTCTTGTCAAATTGGTTTAGTCTACACTGTCAGACTCTTGTCAATGTGGTTGCTGTCTACGCTGTCAGACTCTTGTCAATGTGGTTGCAGTCTACACTGTCAGACACATGTCAATGTGGTTGCTGTCTACGCTGTCAGACTCTTGTCAATGTGGTTTAGTCTACACTGTCAGACTCTTGTCAATGTGGTTGCTGTCTACACTGTCAGACTCTTGTCAATGTGGTTTAGTCTACACTGTCAGACTCTTGTCAATGTTGTTGCTGTCTACACTGTCAGACTCTTGTCAAATTGGTTTAGTCTACACTGTCAGACTCTTGTCAATGTGGTTTAGTCTACACTGTCAGACTCTTGTCAATGTTGTTGCAGTCTATACTGTCAGACTCTTGTCAAATTGGTTTAGTCTACACTGTCAGACTCTTGTCAATGTGGTTGCTGTCTACACTGTCAGACTCTTGTCAATGTGGTTGCTGTCTACACTGTCAGACTCTTGTCAAATTGGTTTAGTCTACACTGTCAGACTCTTGTCAATGTGGTTTAGTCTACACTGTCAGACTCTTGTCAATGTTGTTGCAGTCTACACTGTCAGACTCTTGTCAATGTGGTTGCTGTCTACACTGTCAGACTCTTGTCAATGTGGTTGCTGTCTACACTGTCAGACTCTTGTCAATGTGGTTGCTGTCTACACTGTCAGACTCTTGTCAATTTGGTTGCTGTCTACACTGTCAGACTCTTGTCAATGTTGTTGCAGTCTATACTGTCAGACTCTTGTCAATGTGGTTGCAGTCTACACTGTCAGACACATGTCAATGTGGTTGCTGTCTACACTGCCAGACTCTTGTCAATGTCGTTGCTGTCTACGCTGTCAGACTCTTGTCAATGTGGTTGCTGTCTACACTGCCAGACTCTTGTCAATGTCGTTGCTGTCTACGCTGTCAGACTCTTGTCAATGTGGTTTAGTCTACACTGTCAGACTCTTGTCAATGTGGTTGCTGTCTACACTGTCAGACTCTTGTCAATGTTGTTGCAGTCTACACTGTCAGACTCTTGTCAATGTGGTTGCTGTCTACACTGTCAGACTCTTGTCAATGTGGTTGCTGTCTACACTGTCAGAATCTTGCCAATGTGGTTGCTGTCTACACTGCCAGACTCTTGTCAAATTGGTTTAGTCTACACTGTCAGACTCTTGTCAATGTGGTTGCTGTCTACACTGTCAGACTCTTGTCAAATTGGTTTAGTCTACACTGTCAGACTCTTGTCAATGTGGCTGCTGTCTACACTGTCAGACTCTTGTCAATGTGGTTTAGTCTACACTGTCAGACTCTTGTCAATGTTGTTGCAGTCTACACTGTCAGAATCTTGTCAATGTGGTTGCAGTCTACACTCCCAGACTCTTGTCAATGTGGTTGCTGTCTACACTGTCAGACTCTTGTCAATGTGGTTTAGTCTACACTGTCAGACTCTTGTCAATGTGGCTGCTGTCTACACTGTCAGACTTTTGTCAATGTTGTTGCAGTCTACACTGTCAGAATCTTGTCAATGTGGTTGCAGTCTACACTGCCAGACTCTTGTCAATGTGGTTGCTGTCTACACTGTCAGACTCTTGTCAAATTGGTTTAGTCTACACTGTCAGACTCTTGTCAATGTGGTTGCTGTCTACACTGTCAGACTCTTGTCAATGTTGTTGCTGTCTACACTGTCAGACTCTTGTCAAATTGGTTTAGTCTACACTGTCAGACTCTTGTCAATGTGGTTGCTGTCTACACTGTCAGACTCTTGTCAATGTGGTTGCTGTCTACACTGTCAGACTCTTGTCAAATTGGTTTAGTCTACACTGTCAGACTCTTGTCAATGTGGTTGCAGTCTACACTGTCAGACTCTTGTCAATGTGGTTGCTGTCTACGATGTCAGACTCTTGTCAATGTGGTTGCAGTCTACACTGTCAGACACATGTCAATGTGGTTGCTGTCTACACTGTCAGACTCTTGTCAATGTGGTTTAGTCTACACTGTCAGACTCTTGTCAATGTTGTTGCAGTCTACACTGTCAGACTCTTGTCAATGTGGTTGCTGTCTACACTGTCAGACTCTTGTCAATGTGGTTGCTGTCTACACTGTCAGACTCTTGTCAATGTGGTTGCTGTCTACACTGTCAGACTCTTGTCAATGTGGTTTAGTCTACGCTGTCAGACTCTTGTCAATGTGGTTTAGTCTACACTGTCAGACTCTTGTCAATGTCGTTGCTGTCTACACTGTCAGACTCTTGTCAAATTGGTTTAGTCTACACTGTCAGACTCTTGTCAATGTGGTTGCTGTCTACACTGTCAGACTCTTGTCAAATTGGTTTAGTCTACACTGTCAGACTCTTGTCAATGTCGTTGCTGTCTACACTGTCAGACTCTTGTCAATGTGGTTGCTGTCTACACTGTCAGAATCTTGCCAATGTGGTTGCTGTCTACACTGCCAGACTCTTGTCAAATTGGTTTAGTCTACACTGTCAGACTCTTGTCAATGTGGTGGCTGTCTACACTGTCAGACTCTTGTCAAATTGGTTTAGTCTACACTGTCAGACTCTTGTCAATGTGGCTGCTGTCTACACTGTCAGACTCTTGTCAATGTAGTTTAGTCTACACTGTCAGACTCTTGTCAATGTTGTTGCAGTCTACACTGTCAGAATCTTGTCAATGTGGTTGCAGTCTACACTGCCAGACTCTTGTCAATGTGGTTGCTGTCTACACTGTCAGACTCTTGTCAATGTGGTTTAGTCTACACTGTCAGACTCTTGTCAATGTGGCTGCTGTCTACACTGTCAGACTTTTGTCAATGTTGTTGCAGTCTACACTGTCAGAATCTTGTCAATGTGGTTGCAGTCTACACTGCCAGACTCTTGTCAATGTGGTTGCTGTCTACACTGTCAGACTCTTGTCAAATTGGTTTAGTCTACACTGTCAGACTCTTGTCAATGTGGTTGCTGTCTACACTGTCAGACTCTTGTCAATGTTGTTGCTGTCTACACTGTCAGACTCTTGTCAAATTGGTTTAGTCTACACTGTCAGACTCTTCTCAATGTGGTTGCTGTCTACACTGTCAGACTCTTGTCAATGTGGTTGCTGTCTACACTGTCAGACTCTTGTCAAATTGGTTTAGTCTACACTGTCAGACTCTTGTCAATGTGGTTGCAGTCTACACTGTCAGACTCTTGTCAATGTTGTTGCTGTCTACACTGCCAGACTCTTGTCAATGTCGTTGCTGTCTACACTGTCAGACTCTTGTCAAATTGGTTTAGTCTACACTGTCAGACTCTTGTCAATGTGGTTGCTGTCTACGCTGTCAGACTCTTGTCAATGTGGTTGCAGTCTACACTGTCAGACACATGTCAATGTGGTTGCTGTCTACGCTGTCAGACTCTTGTCAATGTGGTTTAGTCTACACTGTCAGACTCTTGTCAATGTGGTTGCTGTCTACACTGTCAGACTCTTGTCAATGTGGTTTAGTCTACACTGTCAGACTCTTGTCAATGTTGTTGCTGTCTACACTGTCAGACTCTTGTCAAATTGGTTTAGTCTACACTGTCAGACTCTTGTCAATGTGGTTTAGTCTACACTGTCAGACTCTTGTCAATGTTGTTGCAGTCTATACTGTCAGACTCTTGTCAAATTGGTTTAGTCTACACTGTCAGACTCTTGTCAATGTGGTTGCTGTCTACACTGTCAGACTCTTGTCAATGTGGTTGCTGTCTACACTGTCAGACTCTTGTCAAATTGGTTTAGTCTACACTGTCAGACTCTTGTCAATGTGGTTTAGTATACACTGTCAGACTCTTGTCAATGTTGTTGCAGTCTACACTGTCAGACTCTTGTCAATGTGGTTGCTGTCTACACTGTCAGACTCTTGTCAATGTGGTTGCTGTCTACACTGTCAGACTCTTGTCAATGTGGTTGCTGTCTACACTGTCAGACTCTTGTCAATTTGGTTGCTGTCTACACTGTCAGACTCTTGTCAATGTTGTTGCAGTCTATACTGTCAGACTCTTGTCAATGTGGTTGCAGTCTACACTGTCAGACACATGTCAATGTGGTTGCTGTCTACACTGCCAGACTCTTGTCAATGTCGTTGCTGTCTACGCTGTCAGACTCTTGTCAATGTGGTTGCTGTCTACACTGCCAGACTCTTGTCAATGTCGTTGCTGTCTACGCTGTCAGACTCTTGTCAATGTGGTTTAGTCTACACTGTCAGACTCTTGTCAATGTGGTTGCTGTCTACACTGTCAGACTCTTGTCAATGTTGTTGCAGTCTACACTGTCAGACTCTTGTCAATGTGGTTGCTGTCTACACTGTCAGACTCTTGTCAATGTGGTTGCTGTCTACACTGTCAGAATCTTGCCAATGTGGTTGCTGTCTACACTGCCAGACTCTTGTCAAATTGGTTTAGTCTACACTGTCAGACTCTTGTCAATGTGGTTGCTGTCTACACTGTCAGACTCTTGTCAAATTGGTTTAGTCTACACTGTCAGACTCTTGTCAATGTGGCTGCTGTCTACACTGTCAGACTCTTGTCAATGTGGTTTAGTCTACACTGTCAGACTCTTGTCAATGTTGTTGCAGTCTACACTGTCAGAATCTTGTCAATGTGGTTGCAGTCTACACTGCCAGACTCTTGTCAATGTGGTTGCTGTCTACACTGTCAGACTCTTGTCAATGTGGTTTAGTCTACACTGTCAGACTCTTGTCAATGTGGCTGCTGTCTACACTGTCAGACTTTTGTCAATGTTGTTGCAGTCTACACTGTCAGAATCTTGTCAATGTGGTTGCAGTCTACACTGCCAGACTCTTGTCAATGTGGTTGCTGTCTACACTGTCAGACTCTTGTCAAATTGGTTTAGTCTACACTGTCAGACTCTTGTCAATGTGGTTGCTGTCTACACTGTCAGACTCTTGTCAATGTTGTTGCTGTCTACACTGTCAGACTCTTGTCAAATTGGTTTAGTCTACACTGTCAGACTCTTGTCAATGTGGTTGCTGTCTACACTGTCAGACTCTTGTCAATGTGGTTGCTGTCTACACTGTCAGACTCTTGTCAAATTGGTTTAGTCTACACTGTCAGACTCTTGTCAATGTGGTTGCAGTCTACACTGTCAGACTCTTGTCAATGTTGTTGCTGTCTACACTGCCAGACTCTTGTCAATGTGGTTGCTGTCTACGCTGTCAGACTCTTGTCAATGTGGTTGCAGTCTACACTGTCAGACACATGTCAATGTGGTTGCTGTCTACACTGTCAGACTCTTGTCAATGTGGTTTAGTCTACACTGTCAGACTCTTGTCAATGTTGTTGCTGTCTACACTGTCAGACTCTTGTCAAATTGGTTTAGTCTACACTGTCAGACTCTTGTCAATGTGGTTTAGTCTACACTGTCAGACTCTTGTCAATGTTGTTGCAGTCTATACTGTCAGACTCTTGTCAAATTGGTTTAGTCTACACTGTCAGACTCTTGTCAATGTGGTTGCTGTCTACACTGTCAGACTCTTGTCAATGTGGTTGCTGTCTACACTGTCAGACTCTTGTCAAATTGGTTTAGTCTACACTGTCAGACTCTTGTCAATGTGGTTTAGTCTACACTGTCAGACTCTTGTCAATGTTGTTGCAGTCTACACTGTCAGACTCTTGTCAATGTGGTTGCTGTCTACACTGTCAGACTCTTGTCAATGTGGTTGCTGTCTACACTGTCAGACTCTTGTCAATGTGGTTGCTGTCTACACTGTCAGACTCTTGTCAATTTGGTTGCTGTCTACACTGTCAGACTCTTGTCAATGTTGTTGCAGTCTATACTGTCAGACTCTTGTCAATGTGGTTGCAGTCTACACTGTCAGACACATGTCAATGTGGTTGCTGTCTACACTGCCAGACTCTTGTCAATGTCGTTGCTGTCTACGCTGTCAGACTCTTGTCAATGTGGTTGCTGTCTACACTGCCAGACTCTTGTCAATGTCGTTGCTGTCTACGCTGTCAGACTCTTGTCAATGTGGTTTAGTCTACACTGTCAGACTCTTGTCAATGTGGTTGCTGTCTACACTGTCAGACTCTTGTCAATGTTGTTGCAGTCTACACTGTCAGACTCTTGTCAATGTGGTTGCTGTCTACACTGCCAGACTCTTGTCAATGTCGTTGCTGTCCACACTGTCAGACTCTTGTCAATGTGGTTTAGTCTACACTGTCTGACTCTTGTTAATGTGGTTTAGTCTACACTGTCAGACTCTTGTCAATGTCGTTGCTGTCTACGCTGTCAGACTCTTGTCAATGTGGTTTAGTCTACACTGTCAGACTCTTGTCAATGTTGTTGCTGTCTACACTGTCAGACACATGTCAATGTGGTTGCAGTCTACACTGTCAGACTCTTGTCAATGTGGTTTAGTCTACACTGTCAGACTCTTGTCAATGTGGTTGCAGTCTACACTGTCAGACTCTTGTCAATGTGGTTTAGTCTACACTGTCAGACTCTTGTCAATGTGGTTGCAGTCTACACTGTCAGACTCTTGTCAATGTGGTTTAGTCTACACTGTCAGACTCTTGTCAATGTGGTTTAGTCTACACTGTCAGACTCTTGTCAATGTTGTTGCAGTCTACACTGTCAGACTCTTGTCAATGTTGTTGCTGTCTACACTGTCAGACACATGTCAATGTGGTTGCAGTCTACACTGTCAGACTCTTGTCAATGTGGTTTAGTCTACACTGTCAGACTCTTGTCAATGTGGTTGCAGTCTACACTGTCAGACTCTTGACAATGTGGTTTAGTCTACACTGTCAGACTCTTGTCAATGTGGTTTAGTCTACGCTGTCAGACTCTTGTCAATGTGGTTTAGTCTACACTGTCAGACTCTTGTCAATGTCGTTGCTGTCTACGCTGTCAGACTCTTGTCAATGTGGTTGCTGTCTACACTGTCAGACTCTTGTCAAATTGGTTTAGTCTACACTGTCAGACTCTTGTCAATGTGGTTGCTGTCTACACTGTCAGACTCTTGTCAAATTGGTTTAGTCTACACTGTCAGACTCTTGTCAATGTGGTTGCTGTCTACACTGCCAGACTCTTGTCAATGTCGTTGCTGTCTACGCTGTCAGACTCTTGTCAATGTGGTTTAGTCTACACTGTCAGACTCTTGTCAATGTGGTTGCGGTCTACACTGTCAGACTCTTGTCAATGTTGTTGCAGTCTACACTGTCAGACTCTTGTCAATGTGGTTGCTGTCTACACTGCCAGACTCTTGTCAATGTCGTTGCTGTCCACACTGTCAGACTCTTGTCAATGTGGTTTAGTCTACACTGTCTGACTCTTGTTAATGTGGTTTAGTCTACACTGTCAGACTCTTGTCAATGTCGTTGCTGTCTACGCTGTCAGACTCTTGTCAATGTGGTTTAGTCTACACTGTCAGACTCTTGTCAATGTTGTTGCTGTCTACGCTGTCAGACTCTTGTCAATGTTGTTGCTGTCTACACTGTCAGACACATGTCAATGTGGTTGCAGTCTACACTGTCAGACTCTTGTCAATGTGGTTTAGTCTACACTGTCAGACTCTTGTCAATGTGGTTGCAGTCTACACTGTCAGACTCTTGTCAATGTGGTTTAGTCTACACTGTCAGACTCTTGTCAATGTGGTTGCAGTCTACACTGTCAGACTCTTGTCAATGTGGTTTAGTCTACACTGTCAGACTCTTGTCAATGTGGTTTAGTCTACACTGTCAGACTCTTGTCAATGTTGTTGCAGTCTATACTGTCAGACTCTTGTCAATGTGGTTGCAGTCTACACTGTCAGACACATGTCAATGTGGTTGCAGTCTACACTGTCAGACTCTTGTCAATGTGGTTTAGTCTACACTGCCAGACTCTTGCCAATGTCGTTGCTGTCTACACTGTCAGACTCTTGTCAATGTGGTTTAGTCTACGCTGTCAGACTCTTGTCAATGTGGTTTAGTCTACACTGTCAGACTCTTGTCAATGTCGTTGCTGTCTACGCTGTCAGACTCTTGTCAATGTGGTTGCTGTCTACACTGTCAGAGTCTTGTCAAATTGGTTTAGTCTACACTGTCAGACTCTTGTCAATGTTGTTGCTGTCTACACTGTCAGACTCTTGTCAAATTGGTTTAGTCTACACTGTCAGACTCTTGTCAATGTCGTTGCTGTCTACGCTGTCAGACTCTTGTCAATGTGGTTTAGTCTACACTGTCAGACTCTTGTCAATGTCGTTGCTGTCTACGCTGTCAGACTCTTGTCAATGTGGTTGCTGTCTACACTGTCAGACTCTTGTCAAATTGGTTTAGTCTACACTGTCAGACTCTTGTCAATGTCGTTGCTGTCTACACTGTCAGACTCTTGTCAATGTGGTTTAGTCTACGCTGTCAGACTCTTGTCAATGTGGTTGCTGTCTACACTGTCAGAATCTTGTCAATGTGGTTGCTGTCTACACTGCCAGACTCTTGTCAATGTCGTTGCTGTCTACGCTGTCAGACTCTTGTCAATGTGGTTTAGTCTACACTGTCAGACTCTTGTCAATGTGGTTGCTGTCTACGCTGCCAGACTCTTGTCAATGTGGTTTAGTCTACACTGTCAGACTCTTGTCAATGTGGTTGCGGTCTACACTGTCAGACTCTTGTCAATGTTGTTGCAGTCTACACTGTCAGACTCTTGTCAATGTGGTTGCTGTCTACACTGCCAGACTCTTGTCAATGTCGTTGCTGTCCACACTGTCAGACTCTTGTCAATGTGGTTTAGTCTACACTGTCTGACTCTTGTTAATGTGGTTTAGTCTACAATGTCAGACTCTTGTCAATGTGGTTGCAGTCTACACTGTCAGACTCTTGTCAATGTTGTTGCAGTCTACACTGTCAGACTCTTGTCAATGTGGTTGCAGTCTACACTGTCAGACTCTTGTCAATGTGGTTGCTGTCTACGCTGTCAGACTCTTGTCAATGTGGTTTAGTCTACACTGTCAGACTCTTGTCAATGTTGTTGCTGTCTACGCTGTCAGACTCTTGTCAATGTTGTTGCTGTCTACACTGTCAGACACATGTCAATGTGGTTGCAGTCTACACTGTCAGACTCTTGTCAATGTGGTTTAGTCTACACTGTCAGACTCTTGTCAATGTGGTTGCAGTCTACACTGTCAGACTCTTGTCAATGTGGTTTAGTCTACACTGTCAGACTCTTGTCAATGTGGTTGCAGTCTACACTGTCAGACTCTTGTCAATGTGGTTTAGTCTACACTGTCAGACTCTTGTCAATGTGGTTTAGTCTACACTGTCAGACTCTTGTCAATGTTGTTGCAGTCTATACTGTCAGACTCTTGTCAATGTGGTTGCAGTCTACACTGTCAGACACATGTCAATGTGGTTGCAGTCTACACTGTCAGACTCTTGTCAATGTGGTTTAGTCTACACTGCCAGACTCTTGCCAATGTCGTTGCTGTCTACACTGTCAGACTCTTGTCAATGTGGTTTAGTCTACGCTGTCAGACTCTTGTCAATGTCGTTGCTGTCTACGCTGTCAGACTCTTGTCAATGTGGTTGCTGTCTACACTGTCAGACTCTTGTCAATGTGGTTGCTGTCTACACTGTCAGACTCTTGTCAAATTGGTTTAGTCTACACTGTCAGACTCTTGTCAATGTCGTTGCTGTCTACACTGTCAGACTCTTGTCAATGTGGTTGCTGTCTACACTGTCAGACTCTTGTCAAATTGGTTTAGTCTACACTGTCAGACTCTTGTCAATGTCGTTGCTGTCTACGCTGTCAGACTCTTGTCAATGTTGTTGCTGTCTACACTGTCAGACTCTTGTCAATGTGGTTTAGTCTACACTGTCAGACTCTTGTCAATGTCGTTGCTGTCTACACTGTCAGACTCTTGTCAATGTGGTTGCTGTCTACACTGTCAGACTCTTGTCAAATTGGTTTAGTCTACACTGTCAGACTCTTGTCAATGTGGTTGCTGTCTACACTGCCAGACTCTTGTCAATGTCGTTGCTGTCTACGCTGTCAGACTCTTGTCAATGTGGTTGCTGTCTACACTGTCAGAATCTTGCCAATGTGGTTGCTGTCTACACTGCCAGACTCTTGTCAAATTGGTTTAGTCTACACTGTCAGACTCTTGTCAATGTGGTTGCTGTCTACGCTGTCAGACTCTTGTCAATGTGGTTGCAGTCTACACTGTCAGACACATGTCAATGTGGTTGCTGTCTACGCTGTCAGACTCTTGTCAATGTGGTTTAGTCTACACTGTCAGACTCTTGTCAATGTGGTTGCTGTCTACACTGTCAGACTCTTGTCAATGTGGTTTAGTCTACACTGTCAGACTCTTGTCAATGTTGTTGCTGTCTACACTGTCAGACTCTTGTCAAATTGGTTTAGTCTACACTGTCAGACTCTTGTCAATGTGGTTTAGTCTACACTGTCAGACTCTTGTCAATGTTGTTGCAGTCTATACTGTCAGACTCTTGTCAAATTGGTTTAGTCTACACTGTCAGACTCTTGTCAATGTGGTTGCTGTCTACACTGTCAGACTCTTGTCAATGTGGTTGCTGTCTACACTGCCAGACTCTTGTCAATGTCGTTGCAGTCTACACTGTCAGACTCTTGTCAATGTGGTTGCTGTCTACACTGTCAGACTCTTGTCAATGTTGTTGCAGTCTATACTGTCAGACTCTTGTCAATGTGGTTGCAGTCTATACTGTCAGACTCTTGTCAATGTCGTTGCTGTCTACACTGCCAGACTCTTGTCAAATTGGTTTAGTCTACACTGTCAGACTCTTGTCAATGTGGTTGCTGTCTACACTGTCAGACTCTTGTCAATGTTGTTGCAGTCTATACTGTCAGACACATGTCAATGTGGTTGCTGTCTACACTGCCAGACTCTTGTCAATGTCGTTGCTGTCTACGCTGTCAGACTCTTGTCAATGTGGTTGCTGTCTACACTGTCAGACTCTTGTCAATGTGGTTGCTGTCTACACTGCCAGACTCTTGTCAATGTCGTTGCAGTCTACACTGTCAGACTCTTGTCAATGTGGTTGCTGTCTACACTGCCAGACTCTTGTCAATGTCGTTGCAGTCTACACTGTCAGACTCTTGTCAATGTGGTTGCTGTCTACACTGTCAGACTCTTGTCAATGTTGTTGCAGTCTACACTGTCAGACTCTTGTCAATGTGGTTTAGTCTACACTGTCTGACTCTTGTTAATGTGGTTTAGTCTACACTGTCAGACTCTTGTCAATGTGGTTGCAGTCTACACTGTCAGACACATGTCAATGTGGTTGCAGTCTACACTGTCAGACTCTTGTCAATGTGGTTTAGTCTACACTGCCAGACTCTTGCCAATGTCGTTGCTGTCTACACTGTCAGACTCTTGTCAATGTGGTTTTGTCTACGCTGTCAGACTCTTGTCAATGTGGTTTAGTCTACACTGTCAGACTCTTGTCAATGTCGTTGCTGTCTACGCTGTCAGACTCTTGTCAATGTGGTTTAGTCTACGCTGTCAGACTCTTGTCAATGTGGTTGCTGTCTACGCTGTCAGACTCTTGTCAATGTCGTTGCTGTCTACACTGTCAGACTCTTGTCAATGTCGTTGCTGTCTACGCTGTCAGACTCTTGTCAATGTGGTTGCTGTCTACACTGTCAGACTCTTGTCAAATTGGTTTAGTCTACACTGTCAGACTCTTGTCAATGTGGTTTTGTCTACGCTGTCAGACTCTTGTCAATGTGGTTTAGTCTACACTGTCAGACTCTTGTCAATGTCGTTGCTGTCTACGCTGTCAGACTCTTGTCAATGTGGTTTAGTCTACGCTGTCAGACTCTTGTCAATGTGGTTGCTGTCTACGCTGTCAGACTCTTGTCAATGTCGTTGCTGTCTACACTGTCAGACTCTTGTCAATGTGGTTGCTGTCTACACTGTCAGACTCTTGTCAAATTGGTTTAGTCTACACTGTCAGACTCTTGTCAATGTTGTTGCTGTCTACACTGTCAGACTCTTGTCAATGTGGTTTAGTCTACACTGTCAGACTCTTGTCAATGTGGTTGCTGTCTACACTGTCAGACTCTTGTCAAATTGGTTTAGTCTACACTGTCAGACTCTTGTCAATGTGGTTGCTGTCTACACTGTCAGACTCTTGTCAATGTCGTTGCTGTCTACACTGCCAGACTCTTGTCAATGTCGTTGCTGTCTACGCTGTCAGACTCTTGTCAATGTGGTTTAGTCTACACTGTCAGACTCTTGTCAATGTGGTTGCGGTCTACACTGTCAGACTCTTGTCAATGTTGTTGCAGTCTACACTGTCAGACTCTTGTCAATGTGGTTGCTGTCTACACTGCCAGACTCTTGTCAATGTCGTTGCTGTCCACACTGTCAGACTCTTGTCAATGTGGTTTAGTCTACACTGTCTGACTCTTGTTAATGTGGTTTAGTCTACACTGTCAGACTCTTGTCAATGTCGTTGCTGTCTACGCTGTCAGACTCTTGTCAATGTGGTTTAGTCTACACTGCCAGACTCTTGCCAATGTCGTTGCTGTCTACACTGTCAGACTCTTGTCAATGTTGTTGCTGTCTACGCTGTCAGACTCTTGTCAATGTTGTTGCTGTCTACACTGTCAGACACATGTCAATGTGGTTGCAGTCTACACTGTCAGACTCTTGTCAATGTGGTTTAGTCTACACTGTCAGACTCTTGTCAATGTGGTTGCAGTCTACACTGTCAGACTCTTGTCAATGTGGTTTAGTCTACACTGTCAGACTCTTGTCAATGTGGTTGCAGTCTACACTGTCAGACTCTTGTCAATGTGGTTTAGTCTACACTGTCAGACTCTTGTCAATGTGGTTTAGTCTACACTGTCAGACTCTTGTCAATGTTGTTGCAGTCTATACTGTCAGACTCTTGTCAATGTGGTTGCAGTCTACACTGTCAGACACATGTCAATGTGGTTGCAGTCTACACTGTCAGACTCTTGTCAATGTGGTTTAGTCTACACTGCCAGACTCTTGCCAATGTCGTTGCTGTCTACACTGTCAGACTCTTGTCAATGTGGTTTTGTCTACGCTGTCAGACTCTTGTCAATGTGGTTTAGTCTACACTGTCAGACTCTTGTCAATGTGGTTGCAGTCTACACTGTCAGACTCTTGTCAATGTCGTTGCTGTCTACGCTGTCAGACTCTTGTCAATGTGGTTGCTGTCTACACTGTCAGACTCTTGTCAAATTGGTTTAGTCTACACTGTCAGACTCTTGTCAATGTGGTTGCTGTCTACACTGTCAGACTCTTGTCAATGTGGTTGCTGTCTACACTGTCAGACTCTTGTCAAATTGGTTTAGTCTACACTGTCAGACTCTTGTCAATGTGGTTGCTGTCTACACTGCCAGACTCTTGTCAATGTCGTTGCTGTCTACGCTGTCAGACTCTTGTCAATGTGGTTTAGTCTACACTGTCAGACTCTTGTCAATGTGGTTGCGGTCTACACTGTCAGACTCTTGTCAATGTTGTTGCAGTCTACACTGTCAGACTCTTGTCAATGTGGTTGCTGTCTACACTGCCAGACTCTTGTCAATGTCGTTGCTGTCCACACTGTCAGACTCTTGTCAATGTGGTTTAGTCTACACTGTCTGACTCTTGTTAATGTGGTTTAGTCTACACTGTCAGACTCTTGTCAATGTCGTTGCTGTCTACGCTGTCAGACTCTTGTCAATGTGGTTTAGTCTACACTGTCAGACTCTTGTCAATGTTGTTGCTGTCTACGCTGTCAGACTCTTGTCAATGTTGTTGCTGTCTACACTGTCAGACACATGTCAATGTGGTTGCAGTCTACACTGTCAGACTCTTGTCAATGTGGTTTAGTCTACACTGTCAGACTCTTGTCAATGTGGTTGCAGTCTACACTGTCAGACTCTTGTCAATGTGGTTTAGTCTACACTGTCAGACTCTTGTCAATGTGGTTGCAGTCTACACTGTCAGACTCTTGTCAATGTGGTTTAGTCTACACTGTCAGACTCTTGTCAATGTGGTTTAGTCTACACTGTCAGACTCTTGTCAATGTTGTTGCAGTCTATACTGTCAGACTCTTGTCAATGTGGTTGCAGTCTACACTGTCAGACACATGTCAATGTGGTTGCAGTCTACACTGTCAGACTCTTGTCAATGTGGTTTAGTCTACGCTGTCAGACTCTTGTCAATGTGGTTTAGTCTACACTGTCAGACTCTTGTCAATGTCGTTGCTGTCTACGCTGTCAGACTCTTGTCAATGTGGTTGCTGTCTACACTGTCAGACTCTTGTCAAATTGGTTTAGTCTACACTGTCAGACTCTTGTCAATGTGGTTGCTGTCTACACTGTCAGACTCTTGTCAAATTGGTTTAGTCTACACTGTCAGACTCTTGTCAATGTCGTTGCTGTCTACGCTGTCAGACTCTTGTCAATGTCGTTGCTGTCTACACTGTCAGACTCTTGTCAATGTCGTTGCTGTCTACACTGTCAGACTCTTGTCAATGTGGTTGCTGTCTACACTGTCAGACTCTTGTCAAATTGGTTTAGTCTACACTGTCAGACTCTTGTCAATGTCGTTGCTGTCTACGCTGTCAGACTCTTGTCAATGTGGTTGCTGTCTACACTGTCAGAATCTTGCCAATGTGGTTGCTGTCTACACTGCCAGACTCTTGTCAAATTGGTTTAGTCTACACTGTCAGACTCTTGTCAATGTGGTTGCTGTCTACGCTGTCAGACTCTTGTCAATGTGGTTGCAGTCTACACTGTCAGACACATGTCAATGTGGTTGCTGTCTACGCTGTCAGACTCTTGTCAATGTGGTTTAGTCTACACTGTCAGACTCTTGTCAATGTGGTTGCTGTCTACACTGTCAGACTCTTGTCAATGTGGTTTAGTCTACACTGTCAGACTCTTGTCAATGTTGTTGCTGTCTACACTGTCAGACTCTTGTCAAATTGGTTTAGTCTACACTGTCAGACTCTTGTCAATGTGGTTTAGTCTACACTGTCAGACTCTTGTCAATGTTGTTGCAGTCTATACTGTCAGACTCTTGTCAAATTGGTTTAGTCTACACTGTCAGACTCTTGTCAATGTGGTTGCTGTCTACACTGTCAGACTCTTGTCAATGTGGTTGCTGTCTACACTGTCAGACTCTTGTCAAATTGGTTTAGTCTACACTGTCAGACTCTTGTCAATGTGGTTTAGTCTACACTGTCAGACTCTTGTCAATGTTGTTGCAGTCTATACTGCCAGACTCTTGTCAAATTGGTTTAGTCTACACTGTCAGACTCTTGTCAATGTGGCTGCTGTCTACACTGTCAGACTCTTGTCAATGTGGTTGCTGTCTACACTGTCAGACTCTTGTCAATGTGGTTGCTGTCTACACTGTCAGACTCTTGTCAATGTGGTTGCTGTCTACACTGTCAGACTCTTGTCAATGTGGTTGCAGTCTACACTGTCAGACACATGTCAATGTGGTTGCTGTCTACACTGCCAGACTCTTGTCAATGTCGTTGCTGTCTACGCTGTCAGACTCTTGTCAATGTGGTTGCTGTCTACACTGCCAGACTCTTGTCAATGTCGTTGCTGTCTACGCTGTCAGACTCTTGTCAATGTGGTTTAGTCTACACTGTCAGACTCTTGTCAATGTGGTTGCTGTCTACACTGTCAGACTCTTGTCAATGTTGTTGCAGTCTACACTGTCAGACTCTTGTCAATGTGGTTGCTGTCTACACTGCCAGACTCTTGTCAATGTCGTTGCTGTCCACACTGTCAGACTCTTGTCAATGTGGTTTAGTCTACACTGTCAGACTCTTGTCAATGTGGTTTAGTCTACACTGTCTGACTCTTGTTAATGTGGTTTAGTCTACACTGTCAGACTCTTGTCAATGTCGTTGCTGTCTACGCTGTCAGACTCTTGTCAATGTGGTTTAGTCTACACTGTCAGACTCTTGTCAATGTGGTTTAGTCTACACTGTCAGACTCTTGTCAATGTGGTTGCAGTCTACACTGTCAGACTCTTGTCAATGTGGTTTAGTCTACACTGTCAGACTCTTGTCAATGTGGTTTAGTCTACACTGTCAGACTCTTGTCAATGTTGTTGCAGTCTATACTGTCAGACTCTTGTCAATGTGGTTGCAGTCTACACTGTCAGACACATGTCAATGTGGTTGCAGTCTACACTGTCAGACTCTTGTCAATGTGGTTTAGTCTACACTGTCAGACTCTTGTCAATGTGGTTTAGTCTACACTGTCAGACTCTTGTCAATGTTGTTGCAGTCTATACTGTCAGACTCTTGTCAATGTGGTTGCAGTCTACACTGTCAGACACATGTCAATGTGGTTGCAGTCTACACTGTCAGACTCTTGTCAATGTGGTTGCAGTCTACACTGTCAGACTCTTGTCAATGTGGTTTAGTCTACACTGTCAGACACATGTCAATGTGGTTGCAGTCTACACTGTCAGACTCTTGTCAATGTGGTTTAGTCTACACTGCCAGACTCTTGCCAATGTCGTTGCTGTCTACACTGTCAGACTCTTGTCAATGTGGTTTAGTCTACGCTGTCAGACTCTTGTCAAAGTGGTTTAGTCTACACTGTCAGACTCTTGTCAATGTCGTTGCTGTCTACGCTGTCAGACTCTTGTCAATGTGGTTGCTGTCTACACTGTCAGACTCTTGTCAAATTGGTTTAGTCTACACTGTCAGACTCTTGTCAATGTGGTTGCTGTCTACACTGTCAGACTCTTGTCAAATTGGTTTAGTCTACACTGTCAGACTCTTGTCTATGTCGTTGCTGTCTACACTGTCAGACACATGTCAATGTGGTTTAGTCTACACTGTCAGACTCTTGTCAATGTCGTTGCTGTCTACACTGTCAGACTCTTGTCAATGTGGTTGCTGTCTACACTGTCAGACTCTTGTCAAATTGGTTTAGTCTACACTGTCAGACTCTTGTCAATGTCGTTGCTGTCTACGCTGTCAGACTCTTGTCAATGTGGTTGCTGTCTACACTGTCAGAATCTTGCCAATGTGGTTGCTGTCTACACTGCCAGACTCTTGTCAAATTGGTTTAGTCTACACTGTCAGACTCTTGTCAAATTGGTTTAGTCTACACTGTCAGACTCTTGTCAATGTGGTTGCTGTCTACACTGCCAGACTCTTGTCAAATTGGTTTAGTCTACACTGTCAGACTCTTGTCAAATTGGTTTAGTCTACACTGTCAGACTCTTGTCAATGTGGTTGCTGTCTACACTGTCAGACTCTTGTCAAATTGGTTTAGTCTACACTGTCAGACTCTTGTCAATGTGGCTGCTGTCTACACTGTCAGACTCTTGTCAATGTGGTTTAGTCTACACTGTCAGACTCTTGTCAAATTGGTTTAGTCTACACTGTCAGACTCTTGTCAATGTGGCTGCTGTCTACACTGTCAGACTCTTGTCAATGTGGTTTAGTCGACACTGTCAGACTCTTGTCAATGTTGTTGCAGTCTACACTGTCAGACTCTTGTCAATGTTGTTGCAGTCTACACTGTCAGACTCTTGTCAATGTGGTTTAGTCTACACTGTCAGACTCTTGTCAATGTGGTTGCAGTCTACACTGTCAGACTCTTGTCAATGTGGTTGCTGTCTACGCTGTCAGACTCTTGTCAATGTGGTTTAGTCTACACTGTCAGACTCTTGTCAATGTTGTTGCAGTCTACACTGTCAGACTCTTGTCAATGTGGTTTAGTCTACACTGCCAGACTCTTGTCAATGTGGTTTAGTCTACACTGCCAGACTCTTGTCAATGTCGTTGCTGTCTACACTGTCAGACTCTTGTCAATGTGGTTGCTGTCTACGCTGTCAGACTCTTGTCAATGTGGTTGCTGTCTACACTGTCAGACTCTTGTCAATGTGGTTGCTGTCCACACTGTCAGACTCTTGTCAATGTGGTTTAGTCTACACTGTCTGACTCTTGTTAATGTGGTTTAGTCTACACTGTCAGACTCTTGTCAATGTGGTTGCAGTCTACACTGTCAGACTCTTGTCAATGTCGTTGCTGTCTACACTGTCAGACTCTTGTCAATGTCGTTGCTGTCTACGCTGTCAGACTCTTGTCAATGTGGTTTAGTCTACACTGTCAGACTCTTGTCAATGTTGTTGCTGTCTACGCTGTCAGACTCTTGTCAATGTTGTTGCTGTCTACACTGTCAGACTCTTGTTAATGTGGTTTAGTCTACACTGTCAGACTCTTGTCAATGTCGTTGCTGTCTACGCTGTCAGACTCTTGTCAATGTCGTTTAGTCTACACTGTCAGACTCTTGTCAATGTTGTTGCTGTCTACACTGTCAGACTCTTGTTAATGTGGTTTAGTCTACACTGTCAGACTCTTGTCAATGTGGTTGCTGTCTACACTGTCAGACTCTTGTCAATGTGGTTTAGTCTACACTGCCAGGCTCTTGTCAATGTGGTTTAGTCTACACTGTCAGACTCTTGTCAATGTTGTTGCTGTCTACGCTGTCAGACTCTTGTCAATGTTGTTGCTGTCTACACTGTCAGACTCTTGTCAATGTGGTTGCAGTCTACACTGTCAGACACATGTCAATGTGGTTGCAGTCTACACTGTCAGACACATGTCAATGTGGTTGCTGTCTACACTGTCAGACACATGTCAATGTGGTTGCAGTCTACACTGTCAGACTCTTGTCAATGTGGTTGCTGTCTACACTGTCAGACACATGTCAATGTGGTTGCAGTCTATACTGTCAGACTCTTGTCAATGTGGTTGCAGTCTACACTGTCAGACACATGTCAATGTGGTTGCTGTCTACACTGCCAGACTCCTGTCAATGTGGTTGCAGTCTACACTGTCAGACACATGTCAATGTGGTTGCAGTCTACACTGTCAGACTCTTGTCAATGTGGTTGCAGTCTACACTGTCAGACACATGTCAATGTGGTTGCAGTCTACACTGTCAGACTCTTGTCAATGTGGTTGCTGTCTACACTGTCAGACACATGTCAATGTGGTTGCAGTCTACACTGTCAGACTCTTGTCAATGTTGTTGCTGTCTACACTGTCAGACACATGTCAATGTGGTTGCAGTCTATACTGTCAGACTCTTGTCAATGTGGTTGCTGTCTACACTGTCAGACACATGTCAATGTGGTTGCAGTCTATACTGTCAGACTGTTGTCAATGTGGTTTAGTCTACACTGTCAGACTCTTGTCAATGTGGTTGCAGTCTATACTGTCAGACTCTTGTCAATGTGGTTGCTGTCTACACTGTCAGACACATGTCAATGTGGTTGCAGTCTATACTGTCAGACTCTTGTCAATGTGGTTGCTGTCTACACTGTCAGACACATGTCAATGTGGTTGCAGTCTATACTGTCAGACTCTTGTCAATGTGGTTGCAGTCTACACTGTCAGACTCTTGTCAATGTGGTTTAGTCTACACTGTCAGACTCTTGTCAATGTGGTTGCTGTCTACACTGCCAGACTCTTGCCAATGTCGTTGCTGTCTACACTGTCAGACTCTTGTCAATGTGGTTTAGTCTACGCTGTCAGACTCTTGTCAATGTGGTTTAGTCTACACTGTCAGACACATGTCAATGTGGTTGCTGTCTACACTGTCAGACTCTTGTCAATGTGGTTGCTGTCTACACTGTCAGACACATGTCAATGTTGTTGCTGTCTACGCTGTCAGACTCTTGTCAATGTGGTTGCTGTCTACACTGTCAGAATCTTGCCAATGTGGTTGCTGTCTACACTGCCAGACTCTTGTCAAATTGGTTTAGTCTACACTGTCAGACTCTTGCCAATGTGGTTGCTGTCTACACTGCCAGACTCTTGTCAAATTGATTTAGTCTACACTGTCAGAATCTTGCCAATGTGGTTGCTGTCTACACTGCCAGACTCTTGTCAATGTGGTTTAGTCTACACTGTCAGACTCTTGTCAATGTGGTTGCTGTCTACACTGTCAGAATCTTGCCAATGTGGTTGCAGTCTACACTGCCAGACTCTTGTCAAATTGGTTTAGTCTACACTGTCAGAATCTTGCCAATGTGGTTGCTGTCTACACTGCCAGACTCTTGTCAATGTGGTTTAGTCTACACTGTCAGACTCTTGTCAATGTGGTTGCTGTCTACACTGTCAGAATCTTGCCAATGTGGTTGCAGTCTACACTGTCAGACTCTTGTCAATGTGGTTGCTGTCTACACTGTCAGACTCTTGTCAATGTGGCTGCTGTCTACACTGTCAGACTCTTGTCAATGTGGTTTAGTCTACACTGTCAGACTCTTGTCAATGTGGCTGCTGTCTACACTGTCAGACTCTTGTCAATGTGGTTTAGACTACACTGTCAGAATCTTGTCAATGTGGTTGCTGTCTACACTGTCAGACTCTTGTCAATGTGGTTGCTGTCTACGCTGTCAGACTCTTGTCAATGTGGTTTAGTCTACACTGTCAGACTCTTGTCAATGTGGTTTAGTCTACACTGTCAGACTCTTGCCAATGTCGTTGCTGTCTACACTGTCAGAATCTTGTCAATGTGGTTGCTGTCTACACTGTCAGACTCTTGTCAATGTGGTTGAGCCAAACTGTCAGCTACAAGGGTAAATATTTGGAGAGAGTTGGAAGTGGAAGTGAGTTCCGATCACTCTCGCATTGAGACTTACCATTGGTGCTTCAATTTCGAGTCGTAACTTGCTGTGTGGACTGAGTTTGGATTTTGGAAATTTTCCTGCGACTCTGTCCTTGTGTCTTCGGCTGGCTATGTGCTAAAGACAGAAAAATTGATAACCTTACCAATCAAAAAGTACCAGACCTTTCAACAAACTCAACCCGACCATTGAAAGACATTAGCTCACCTTAACCCAAATCATCATATTCACCCTCCCCTCCAGGATGAGGTACAGGCACCATGTAAGGGGCAGGTCGGGGCACTGTGTGAGGGGCAGGTCCAGGCAGTGTGTGAGGGGCAGGTCCAGGCAGTGAGTGAGGGGCAGGTCCAGGCAGTGGGTGAGGGGCAGGTCCAGGCAGTGAGTGAGGGGCAGGTCCAGGCAGTGGGTGAGGGGCAGGTCAGGGAGTGAGTGAGGGGCAGGTCCAGGCAGTGTGTGAGGGGCAGGTCCAGGCAGTGTGTGAGGGGCAGGTCCAGGCAGCGTGTGAGGGGCAGGTCCAGGCAGTGAGTGAGGGGCAGGTCCAGGCAGTGGGTGAGGGGCAGGTCCAGGCAGTGAGTGAGGGGCAGGTCCAGGCAGTGAGTGAGGGGCAGGTCCAGGCAGCGTGTGAGGGGCAGGTCCAGGCAGTGTGTGAGGGGCAGGTCCAGGCAGTGGGTGAGGGGCAGGTCCAGGCAGTGTGTGAATGGCAGGTCCAGGCAGTGGGTGAGGGGCAGGTCCAGGCAGTGAGTGAGGGGCAGGTCCAGGCAGTGAGTGAGGGGCAGGTCCAGGCAGTGTGTGAGGGGCAGGTCCAGGCAGTGGGTGAGGGGCAGGTCCAGGCAGTGTGTGAGGGGCAGGTCCAGGCAGTGAGTGAGGGGCAGGTCCGGGCAGTGTGTGAGGGGCAGGTCCAGGCAGTGAGTGAGGGGCAGGTCAGGCAGTGAGTGAGGGGCAGGTCCAGGCAGTGAGTGAGGGGCAGGTCCAGGCAGTGTGTGAGGGGCAGGTCCAGGCAGTGAGTGAGGGGCAGGTCCGGGCAGTGTGTGAGGGGCAGGTCCAGGCAGTGTGTGAGGGGCAGGTCCAGGCAGTGTGTGAGGGGCAGGTCACGCAGTGAGTGAGGGGCAGGTCCAGGCAGTGAGTGAGGGGCAGGTCCAGGCAGTGTGTGAGGGGCAGGTCCAGGCAGTGGGTGAGGGGCAGGTCCAGGCAGTGTGTGAGGGGCAGGTCCAGGCAGTGTGTGAGGGGCAGGTCCAGGCAGTGTGTGAGGGGCAGGTCCAGGCAGTGGGTGAGGGGCAGGTCAGGCAGTGGGTGAGGGGCAGGTCAGGCAGTGAGTGAGGGGCAGGTCAGGCAGTGAGTGAGGGGCAGGGCAGGCAGTGTGTGAGGGGCAGGTCCAGGCAGTGAGTGAGGGGCAGGTCAGGCAGTGTGTAAGGGGCAGGTCCAGGCAGTGAGTGAGGAGCAGGTCAGGCAGTGGGTGAGGAGCAGGTCAGGCAGTGGGTGAGGAGCAGGTCAGGCAGTGAGTGAGGTGAAGGTCAGGCAGTGGGTGAGGAGCAGGTCAGGCAGTGAGTGAGGAGCAGGTCAGGCAGTGACTGAGGGGCAGGTCCAGGCAGTGAGTGAGGGGCAGGTCCAGGCAGTGAGTGAGGAGCCGGTCAGGCAGTGGGTGAGGGGCAGGTCAGGCAGTGACTGAGGGGCAGGTCCAGGCAGTGAGTGAGGGGCAGGTCCAGGCAGTGAGTGAGGGGCAGGTCCAGGCAGTGAGTGAGGAGCCGGTCAGGCAGTGGGTGAGGGGCAGGTCCAGGCAGTGACTGAGGAGCAGGTCAGGCAGTGAGTGAGGGGCAGGTCTGCGCAGTGAGTGAGGGGCAGGACCAGGCAGTGAGTGAGGAGCAGGTCAGGCAGTGAGTGAGGAGAAGGTCAGGCAGTGAGTGAGGGGCAGGTCCAGGCAGTGAATGAGGGGCAGGTCAGGCAGTGAGTGAGGGGCAGGTCCAGGCAGTGAGTGAGGGGCAGGTCCAGGCAGTGAGTGAGGGCTGTGGGTGAGGGGCAGGTCCAGGCAGTGAGTGAGGGGCAAGTCAGGCAGTGGGTGAGGGGCAGGTCCAGGCAGTGAGTGAGGGGCAGGTCCAGGCAGTGAGTGAGGGGCAGGTCCAGGCAGTGAGTGAGGGGCAGGTCCAGGCAGAGAGTGAGGGCTGTGGGTGAGGGGCAGGTCCAGGCAGTGAGTGAGGGGCAGGTCCAGGCAGTGAGTGAGGGCAGGTCCAGTCAGTGAGTGAGGGGCAGGTCCAGGCAGTGAGTGAGGGGCAGGTCCAGGCAGTGAGTGAGGGGCTGGCCAGGCAGTGAGTGAGGGGCAGGTCCAGGCAGTGAGTGAGGGGCAGGTCCAGGCAGTGGGTGAGGAGCAGGTCAGGCAGTGGGTGAGGGGCAGGTCCAGGCAGTGGGCGAGGGGTAGGTCCAGGCAGTAAGTGAGGGGCAGGTCAGGCAGTGAGTGAGGGGCAGGTCCAGGCAGTGAGTGAGGGGCAGGTCCAGGCAGTGAGTGAGGGGCAGGTCCAGGCAGTGAGTGAGAGGCAGGCCAGGCAGTGAGTGAGGAGCAGGTCCAGGCAGTGAGTGAGGTCAGGCAGTGAGTGAGGGGCAGGCCAGGCAGTGGGTGAGGAGCAGGTCAGGCAGTGAGTGAGGAGCAGGTCAGGCAGTGAGTGAGGTCAGGCAGTGAGTGAGGTCAGACAGTGGGTGAGGGGCAGGTCCAGGCAGTGTGTGAGGGGCAGGTCCAGGCAGTGAGTGAGGGGCAGGTCCAGGCAGTGTGTGAGGAGCAGGTCAGGCAGTGAGTGAGGGGCAGGTCCAGGCAGTGAGTGAGGGGCAGGTCCAGGCAGTGAGTGAGGGGCAGGTCCAGGCAGTGAGTGAGGGGCAGGTCCAGGCAGTGAGTGAGGGCTGTGGGTGAGGGGCAGGTCCAGGCAGTGAGTGAGGGGCAGGTCCAGGCAGTGAGTGAGGGCAGGTCCAGTCAGTGAGAGAGGGGCAGGTCCAGGCAGTGAGTGAGGGGCAGGTCCAGGCAGTGTGTGAGGGGCAGGTCCAGGCAGTGTGTGAGGGGCAGGTCAGGCAGTGAGTGAGGGGCAGGTCCAGGCAGTGAGTGAGGGGCAGGTCCAGGCAGTGTGTGAGGGGCAGGTCCAGGCAGTGGGTGAGGGGCAGGTCCAGGCAGTGTGTGAGGGGCAGGTCCAGGCAGTGTGTGAGGGGCAGGTCCAGGCAGTGTGTGAGGGGCAGGTCCAGGCAGTGGGTGAGGGGCAGGTCAGTCAGTGAGTGAGGGGCAGGTCAGGCAGTGAGTGAGGGGCAGGTCAGGCAGTGTGTGAGGGGCAGGTCCAGGCAGTGAGTGAGGGGCAGGTCAGGCAGTGTGTGAGGGGCAGGTCCAGGCAGTGAGTGAGGAGCAGGTCAGGCAGTGGGTGAGGAGCAGGTCAGGCAGTGGGTGAGGAGCAGGTCAGGCAGTGAGTGAGGTGAAGGTCAGGCAGTGGGTGAGGAGCAGGTCAGGCAGTGGGTGCGGAGCAGGTCAGGCAGTGGGTGAGGAGCAGGTCAGGCAGTGAGTGAGGAGCAGGTCAGGCAGTGACTGAGGGGCAGGTCCAGGCAGTGAGTGAGGGGCAGGTCCAGGCAGTGAGTGAGGAGCCGGTCAGGCAGTGGGTGAGGGGCAGGTCAGGCAGTGACTGAGGGGCAGGTCCAGGCAGTGAGTGAGGGGCAGGTCCAGGCAGTGAGTGAGGGGCAGGTCCAGGCAGTGAGTGAGGAGCCGGTCAGGCAGTGGGTGAGGGGCAGGTCCAGGCAGTGACTGAGGAGCAGGTCAGGCAGTGAGTGAGGGGCAGGTCTGCGCAGTGAGTGAGGGGCAGGACCAGGCAGTGAGTGAGGAGCAGGTCAGGCAGTGAGTGAGGAGAAGGTCAGGCAGTGAGTGAGGGGCAGGTCCAGGCAGTGAATGAGGGGCAGGTCAGGCAGTGAGTGAGGGGCAGGTCCAGGCAGTGAGTGAGGGGCAGGTCCAGGCAGTGAGTGAGGGCTGTGGGTGAGGGGCAGGTCCAGGCAGTGAGTGAGGGGCAGGTCCAGGCAGTGAGTGAGGGGCAGGTCCAGGCAGTGAGTGAGGGGCAGGTCCAGGCAGTGAGTGAGGGCTGTGGGTGAGGGGCAGGTCCAGGCAGTGAGTGAGGGGCAGGTCCAGGCAGTGAGTGAGGGCAGGTCCAGTCAGTGAGTGAGGGGCAGGTCCAGGCAGTGAGTGAGGGGCAGGTCCAGGCAGTGAGTGAGGGGCTGGCCAGGCAGTGAGTGAGGGGCAGGTCCAGGCAGTGAGTGAGGGGCAGGTCCAGGCAGTGGGTGAGGAGCAGGTCAGGCAGTGGGTGAGGGGCAGGTCCACGCAGTGGGTGAGGGGTAGGTCCAGGCAGTAAGTGAGGGGCAGGTCAGGCAGTGAGTGAGGGGCAGGTCCAGGCAGTGAGTGAGGGGCAGGTCCAGGCAGTGAGTGAGGGGCAGGTCCAGGCAGTGAGTGAGGGGCAGGCCAGGCAGTGAGTGAGGAGCAGGTCCAGGCAGTGAGTGAGGTCAGGCAGTGAGTGAGGGGCAGGCCAGGCAGTGGGTGAGGAGCAGGTCAGGCAGTGAGTGAGGAGCAGGTCAGGCAGTGAGTGAGGTCAGGCAGTGAGTGAGGTCAGACAGTGGGTGAGGGGCAGGTCCAGGCAGTGTGTGAGGGGCAGGTCCAGGCAGTGAGTGAGGGGCAGGTCCAGGCAGTGTGTGAGGAGCAGGTCAGGCAGTGAGTGAGGGGCAGGCCAGGCAGTGGGTGAGGAGCAGGTCAGGCAGTGAGTGAGGAGCAGGTCAGGCAGTAAGTGAGGAGCTGGTCAGGCAGTGTGTGAGGAGCAGGTCAGGCAGTGGGTGAGGAGCAGGTCAGGCAGTAAGTGAGGAGCAGGTCAGGCAGTGAGCGAGGAGCAGGTCAGGCAGTGAGTGAGGGGCAGGTCCAGGCAGTGAGCGAGGGGCAGGTCAGGCAGTGAGTGAGGGGCAGGTCCAGGCAGTGTGTGAGGGGCAGGTCCAGGTAGTGAGTGAGGGGCAGGTCAGGCAGTGAGTGAGGAGCAGGTCAGGCAGTGGGTGAGGGGCAGGTCCAGGCAGTGTGTGAGGGGCAGGTCAGGCAGTGAGTGAGGGGCAGGTTCAGGCAGTGAGTGAGGGGCAGGTCCAGGCAGTGAGTGAGGGGCAGGTCCAGGCAGTGAGTGAGGAGCAGGTTAGGCAGTGAGTGAGGGGCAGGTCCAGGCAGTGAGTGAGGAGCAGGTTAGGCAGTGAGTGAGGGGCAGGTCCAGGCAGTGAGTGAGGGGCAGGTCCAGGCAGTGAGTGAGGGGCAGGTCCAGGCAGTGAGTGAGGGGCAGGTCCAGGCAGTGAGTGAGGGGCTGGCCAGGCAGTGAGTGAGGGGCAGGTCCTGGCAGTGAGTGAGGGGCAGGTCCAGGCAGTGAGTGAGGGGCAGGTCCAGGCAGTGAGTGAGGAGCAGGTTAGGCAGTGAGTGAGGGGCAGGTCCAGGCAGTGAGTGAGGAGCAGGTTAGGCAGTGAGTGAGGGGCAGGTCCAGGCAGTGAGTGAGGGGCAGGTCCAGGCAGTGAGTGAGGGGCAGGTCCAGGCAGTGAGTGAGGGGCTGGCCAGGCAGTGAGTGAGGGGCAGGTCCTGGCAGTGAGTGAGGGGCAGGTCCAGGCAGTGAGTGAGGAGCAGGTCAGGCAGCGAGTGAAGGGCAGGTCCAGGCAGTGAGTGAGGAGCAGGTCAGGCAGTGAGTGAGGGGCAGGTCCAGGCAGTGAGTGATGGGTAGGTCCAGGCAGTAAGTGAGGGGCAGGTCAGGCAGTGGGTGAGCGGCAGGTCCAGGCAGTGGGTGAGGGGTAGGTCCAGGCAGTAAGTGAGGAGCAGGTCAGGCAGTGGATGAGGAGCAGGTCAGGCAGTGGGTGAGGAGCAGGTCAGGCAGTGGGTGAGGAGCAGGTCCAGGCAGTGAGTGAGGAGCAGGTTAGGCAGTGAGTGAAGGGCAGGTCCAGGCAGTGAGTGAGGGGCTGGCCAGGCAGTGAGTGAGGGGCAGGTCCAGGCAGTGAGTGAGGGGTAGGTCCAGGCAGTAAGTGAGGGGCAGGTCAGGCAGTGGGTGAGGGGCAGGTCCAGGCAGTGGGTGAGGGGTAGGTCCAGGCAGTAAGTGAGGGGCAGGTCAGGCAGTGGGTGAGGGGCAGGTCCAGGCAGTGAGTGAGGAGCAGGTCCAGGCAGCGTATGAGGGGCAGGTCCAGGCAGTGAGTGAGGAGCAGGTCAGGCAGTGAGTGAGGAGCAGGTCCAGGCAGTGAGTGAGGAGCAGGTCAGGCAGTGAGTGAGGAGCAGGTCAGGCAGTGAGTGAGGGGCAGGTCAGGCAGTGGGTGAGGAGCAGGTCAGGCAGTGAGTGAGGAGCAGGTCAGGCAGTAAGTGAGGAGCAGGTAGGCAGTGTGTGAGGAGCAGGTCAGGCAGTGTGTGAGGAGCAGGTCAGGCAGTGGGTGAGGAGCAGGTCAGGCAGTAAGTGAGGAGCAGGTCAGGCAGTGAGCGAGGAGCAGGTCAGGCAGTGAGTGAGGAGCAGGTTCGGGCAGTGAGTGAGGGACAGGTCCAGGCAGTGAGTGAGGAGCAGGTCAGGCAGTGTGTGAGGGGCAGGTCCAGGCAGTGAGTGAGGAGCAGGTCAGGCAGTGAGTGAGGGGCAGGTCCAGTCAGTGAGTGAGGAGCAGGTCAGGCAGTGTGTGAGGGGCAGGTCCAGGCAGTGAGTGAGGAGCAGGTCAGGCAGTGAGTGAGGGGCAGGTCAGGCAGTGAGTGAGGGGCAGGTCCAGGCAATGAGTGAGGCGCAGGTCAGGCAGTGAGTGAGGAGCAGGTCAGGCAGTGAGTGAGGGGCAGGTCAGGCAGTGAGTGAGGGGCAGGTCCAGGCAGTGAGTGAGGAGCAGGTCAGGCAGTGACTGAGGGGCAGGTCCAGGCAGTGAGTGAGGGGCAGGTCCAGGCAGTGAGTGAGGGGCAGGTCCAGGCAGTGAGTGAGGGGCAGGTCCAGGCAGTGAGTGAGGGGCAGGTCCAGGCAATGAGTGAGGCGCAGGTCAGGCAGTGAGTGAGGAGCAGGTCAGGCAGTGAGTGAGGGGCAGGTCCAGGCAGTGAGTGAGGAGCAGGTCAGGCAGTGAGTGAGGGGCAAGTCAGGCAGTGGGTGAGGGGCAGGTCCAGGCAGTGAGTAAGGGGCAGGTCAGGCAGTGGGTGAGGGGCAGGTCCAGGCAGTGAGTAAGGGGCAGGTCAGGCAGTGAGTGAGGGGCAGGTCCAGGCAGTGAGTGAGGGGCAGGTCAGGCAGTGGGTGAGGGGCAGGTCAGGCAGTGAGTGAGGTCAGGCAGTGAGTGAGGGGCAGGTCAGGCAGTGGGTGAGGAGCAGGTCAGGCAGTGAGTGAGGAGCAGGTCAGGCAGTAAGTGAGGAGCAGGTAGGCAGTGTGTGAGGAGCAGGTCAGGCAGTGTGTGAGGAGCAGGTCAGGCAGTGGGTGAGGAGCAGGTCAGGCAGTAAGTGAGGAGCAGGTCAGGCAGTGAGCGAGGAGCAGGTCAGGCAGTGAGTGAGGAGCAGGTTCGGGCAGTGAGTGAGGGACAGGTCCAGGCAGTGAGTGAGGAGCAGGTCAGGCAGTGTGTGAGGGGCAGGTCCAGGCAGTGAGTGAGGAGCAGGTCAGGCAGTGAGTGAGGGGCAGGTCCAGTCAGTGAGTGAGGAGCAGGTCAGGCAGTGTGTGAGGGGCAGGTCCAGGCAGTGAGTGAGGAGCAGGTCAGGCAGTGAGTGAGGGACAGGTCCAGGCAGTGAGTGAGGAGCAGGTCAGGCAGTGTGTGAGGGGCAGGTCCAGGCAGTGAGTGAGGGGCAGGTCCAGGCAATGAGTGAGGCGCAGGTCAGGCAGTGAGTGAGGAGCAGGTCAGGCAGTGAGTGAGGGGCAGGTCAGGCAGTGAGTGAGGGGCAGGTCCAGGCAGTGAGTGAGGAGCAGGTCAGGCAGTGACTGAGGGGCAGGTCCAGGCAGTGAGTGAGGGGCAGGTCCAGGCAGTGAGTGAGGGGCAGGTCCAGGCAGTGAGTGAGGGGCAGGTCCAGGCAGTGAGTGAGGGGCAGGTCCAGGCAATGAGTGAGGCGCAGGTCAGGCAGTGAGTGAGGAGCAGGTCAGGCAGTGAGTGAGGGGCAGGTCCAGGCAGTGAGTGAGGAGCAGGTCAGGCAGTGAGTGAGGGGCAAGTCAGGCAGTGGGTGAGGGGCAGGTCCAGGCAGTGAGTAAGGGGCAGGTCAGGCAGTGGGTGAGGGGCAGGTCCAGGCAGTGAGTAAGGGGCAGGTCAGGCAGTGGGTGAGGGGCAGGTCCAGGCAGTGAGTGAGGGGCAGGTCAGGCAGTGGGTGAGGGGCAGGTCCAGGCAGTGAGTAAGGGGCAGGTCAGGCAGTGAGTGAGGGGCAGGTCAGGCAGTGAGTGAGGGGCAGGTCCAGGCAGTGAGTGAGGGGCAGGTCAGGCAGTGAGTGAGGAGCAGGTCAGGCAGTGAGTGAGGAGCAGGTCAGGCAGTGGGTGAGGAGCAGGTCAGGCAGTGGGTGAGGAGCAGGTCAGGCAGTGGGTGAGGAGCAGGTCAGGCAGTGGGTGAGGAGCAGGTCAGGCAGTGGGTGAGGAGCAGGTCAGGCAGTGGGTGAGGAGCAGGTCAGGCAGTGGGTGAGGAGCCGGTCAGGCAGTGAGTGAGGAGCAGGTCAGGCAGTGGGTGAGGAGCAGGTCAGGCAGTGGGTGAGGAGCAGGTCAGGCAGTGGGTGAGGAGCCGGTCAGGCAGTGAGTGAGGAGCAGGTCCAGGCAGTGAGTGAGGGGCAGGTCCAGGCAGTGGTTGAGGAGCAGGTCCAGGCAGTGGGTGAGGAGCCGGTCAGGCAGTGAGTGAGGGGCAGGTCCAGGCAGAGAGTGAGGGGCAGGTCCAGGCAGTGGTTGAGGAGCAGGTCCAGGCAGTGGGTGAGGAGCCGGTCAGGCAGTGAGTGAGGGGCAGGTCCAGGCAGTGGTTGAGGAGCAGGTCCAGGCAGTGAGTGAGGAGCAGGTCAGGCAGTGAGTGAGGAGCAGGTCAGGCAGTGGGTGAGGAGCAGGTCAGTCAGTGAGTGAGGGGCAGGTCAGGCAGTGGGTGAGGAGCAGGTCAGGCAGTGGGTGAGGAGCAGGTCAGGCAGTGAGTGAGGGGCAGGTCCAGGCAGTGAGCGAGGAGCAGGTCAGGCAGTGAGTGAGGGGCAGGTTCAGGCAGTGAGTGAGGGGCAGGTCCAGGCAGTGAGTGAGGGGCAGGTCCAGGCAGTGAGTGAGGAGCAGGTCCAGGCAGTGAGTGAGGAGCAGGTCAGGCAGTGAGTGAGGAGCAGGTCAGGCAGGGAGTGAGGTCAGGCAGTGAGTGAAGGGCAGGTCAGGCAGTGGGTGAGGGGCAGGTCAGGCAGTGAGTGAGGAGCAGGTCAGGCAGTAAGTGAGGAGCAGGTCAGGCAGTGTGTGAGGAGCAGGTCAGGCAGTGTGTGAGGAGCAGGTCAGGCAGTGGGTGAGGAGCAGGTCAGGCAGTGAGTGAGGAGCAGGTCAGGCAGTAAGTGAGGAGCAGGTCAGGCAGTGAGCGAGGAGCAGGTCAGTCATGAGTGAGGAGCAGGTCAGGCAGTGAGTGAGGAGCAGGTTCGGGCAGTGAGTGAGGGACAGGTCCAGGCAGTGAGTGAGGAGCAGGTCAGGCAGTGTGTGAGGGGCAGGTCCAGGCAGTGAGTGAGGAGCAGGTCAGGCAGTGAGTGAGGGGCAGGTCCAGTCAGTGAGTGAGGAGCAGGTCAGGCAGTGTGTGAGGGGCAGGTCCAGGCAGTGAGTGAGGAGCAGGTCAGGCAGTGAGTGAGGGGCAGGTCCAGGCAGTGAGTGAGGGGCAGGTCCAGGCAGTGAGTGAGGAGCAGGTCAGGCAGTGAGTGAGGGGCAGGTCAGGCAGTGAGTGAGGGGCAGGTCCAGGCAGTGAGTGAGGGGCAGGTCAGGCAGTGGGTGAGGAGCAGGTCAGGCAGTGAGTACGGGGCAGGTCAGGCAGTGAGTGAGGGGCAGGTCAGGCAGTGAGTGAGGAGCAGGTTCGGGCAGTGAGTGAGGAGCAGGTCCAGGCAGTGAGTGAGGAGCAGGTCAGGCAGTGAGTGAGGGGAAGGTCCAGGCAGTGAGTGAGGGGCAGGTCCAGGCAGTGAGTGAGGGGCAGGTCAGGCAGTGAGTGAGGGGAAGGTCCAGGCAGTGAGTGAGGGGCAGGTCAGGCAGTGAGTGAGGAGCAGGTCCAGGCAGTGAGTGAGGAGCAGGTCCAGGCAGTGAGTGAGGGGCAGGTCCAGGCAGTGAGTGAGGAGCAGGTCCAGGCAGTGAGTGAGGGGCAGGTCCAGGCAGTGAGTGAGGGGCAGGTCCAGGCAGTGGGTGAGGGGCAGGTCAGGCAGTGAGTGCGGGGCAGGTCAGGCAGTGAGTGAGGAGCAGGTCAGGCAGTGAGTGAGGGGCAGGTCAGGCAGTGAGTGAGGAGCAGGTTCGGGCAGTGAGTGAGGAGCAGGTCCAGGCAGTGAGTGAGGAGCAGGTCCAGGCAGTGAGTGAGGGGCAGGTCCAGGCAGTGAGTGAGGAGCAGGTCCAGGCAGTGAGTGAGGGGCAGGTCCAGGCAGTGGGTGAGGGGCAGGTCAGGCAGTGAGTGCGGGGCAGGTCAGGCAGTGAGTGAGGAGCAGGTCAGGCAGTGAGTGAGGGGCAGGTCCAGGCAGTGAGTGAGGGGCAGGTCAGGCAGTGAGTGAGGGGTAGGTCCAGGCAGTGAGTGAGGGGCAGGTCAGGCAGTGAGTGAGGGGCAGGTCAGGCAGTGAGTGAGGGGCAGGTCCAGGCAGTGGGTGAGGAGCAGGTCAGGCAGTAAGTGAGGAGCAAGTCAGGCAGTGAGTGAGGGGCAGGTCAGGCAGTGAGTGAGGGGCAGGTCCAGGCAGTGAGTGAGGGGCAGGTCAGGCAGTGAGTGAGGGGCAGGTCAGGCAGTGGGTGAGGGGCAGGTCCAGGCAGTGAGTGAGGAGCAGGTCAGGCAGTGAGTGAGGGGCAGGTCCAGGCAGTGAGTGAGGAGCAGGTCAGGCAGTGAGTGAGGAGAAGGTCAGGCAGTGAGTGAGGGGCAGGTCCAGGCAGTGTGTGAGGGGCAGGACCAGTCAGTGAGTGAGGGGCAGGTCTAGGCAGTGAATGAGGGGCAGGTTCAGGCAGTGAGTGAGGGCTGTGGGTGAGGGGCAGGTCCAGGCAGTGAGTGAGGGGCAAGTCAGGCAGTGGGTGAGGGGCAGGTCCAGGCAGTGAGTGAGGGGCAGGTCCAGGCAGTGAGTGAGGGCAGGTCCAGTCAGTGAGTGAGGGGCAGGTCCAGGCAGTGAGTGAGGGGCAGGTCCAGGCAGTGAGTGAGGGGCTGGCCAGGCAGTGAGTGAGGGGCAGGTCCAGGCAGTGAGTGAGGGGTAGGTCCAGGCAGTAAGTGAGGGGCAGGTCAGGCAGTGGGTGAGGGGCAGGTCCAGGCAGTGGGTGAGGGGTAGGTCCAGGTAGTAAGTGAGGGGCAGGTAAGGCAGTGAGTGAGGAGCAGGTCAGGCAGTGAGTGAGGAGCAGGTCAGGCAGTGAGTGAGGTCAGGCAGTGAGTGAGGGGCAGGCCAGGCAGTGGGTGAGGAGCAGGTCAGGCAGTGAGTGAGGTGCAGGTCAGGCAGTAAGTGAGGAGCAGGTCAGGCAGTGTGTGAGGAGCAGGTCAGGCAGTGGGTGAGGAGCAGGTCAGACAGTAAGTGAGGAGCAGGTCAGGCAGTGAGCGAGGAGCAGGTCAGGCAGTGAGTGAGGGGCAGGTCCAGGCAGTGGGTGAGGGGCAGGTCCAGGCAGTGAGTGAGGGGCAGGTCCAGGCAGTGAGTGAGGGGCAGGTCCAGGCAGTGAGCGAGGGGCAGGTCAGGCAGTGTGTGAGGGGCAGGTCCAGGCAGTGTGTGAGGGGCAGGTCCAGGCAGTGAGTGAGGGGCAGGTCAGGCAGTGAGCGAGGAGCAGGTCAGGCAGTGTGTGAGGGGCAGGTCAGGCAGTGTGTGAGGGGCAGGTCCAGGCAGTGGGTGAGGGGCAGGTCCAGGCAGTAAGTGAGGAGCAGGTCAGGCAGTGAGTGAGGGGCAGGTCCAGGCAGTGAGCGAGGAGCAGGTCAGGCAGTGAGTGAGGGGCAGGTTCAGGCAGTGAGTGAGGGGCAGGTCCAGGCAGTGAGTGAGGGGCAGGTCCAGGCAGTGAGTGAGGAGCAGGTTAGGCAGTGAGTGAGGGGCAGGTCCAGGCAGTGAGTGAGGAGCAGGTTAGGCAGTGAGTGAGGGGCAGGTCCAGGCAGTGAGTGAGGAGCAGGTCAGGCAGTGAGTGAGGGGCAGGTCCAGGCAGTGAGTGAGGGGCTGGCCAGGCAGTGAGTGAGGGGCAGGTCCAGGCAGTGAGTGAGGGGCAGGTCCAGGCAGTGAGTGAGGAGCAGGTTAGGCAGTGAGTGAAGGGCAGGTCCAGGCAGTGAGTGAGGGGCTGGCCAGGCAGTGAGTGAGGGGCAGGTCCAGGCAGTGAGTGAGGGGTAGGTCCAGGCAGTAAGTGAGGGGCAGGTCAGGCAGTGGGTGAGGAGCAGGTCAGGCAGTGAGTGAGGAGCAGGTCAGGCAGTGAGTGAGGAGCAGGTCCAGGCAGTGAGTGAGGAGCAAATCAGGCAGTGAGTGAGGGGCAGGTCAGGCAGTGAGTGAGGGGCAGGTCCAGGCAGTGAGTGAGGGGCTGGCCAGGCAGTGAGTGAGGGGCAGGTCCAGGCAGTGAGTGAGGGACAGGTCCAGGCAGTGAGTGAGGAGCAGGTTAGGCAGTGAGTGAAGGGCAGGTCCAGGCAGTGAGTGAGGGGCTGGCCAGGCAGTGAGTGAGGGGCAGGTCCAGGCAGTGAGTGAGGAGCAGGTTAGGCAGTGAGTGAAGGGCAGGTCCAGGCAGTGAGTGAGGAGCAGGTCAGGCAGTGAGTGAGGGGCAGGTCCAGGCAGTGAGTGAGGGGTAGGTCCAGGCAGTAAGTGAGGGGCAGGTCAGGCAGTGGGTGAGCGGCAGGTCCAGGCAGTGGGTGAGGGGTAGGTCCAGGCAGTGAGTGAGGGGCAGGTCAGGCAGTGTGTGAGGAGCAGGTCCAGGCAGCGTGTGAGGAGCAGGTCCAGGCAGCGTGTGAGGAGTAGGTCCAGGCAGTGAGTGAGGAGCAGGTCCAGGCAGTGAGTGAGGCGCAGGTCAGGCAGTGAGTGAGGAGCAGGTCAGGCAGTGAGTGAGGGGCAGGTCAGGCAGTGGGTGAGGAGCAGGTCAGGCAGTGAGTGAGGAGCAGGTCAGGCAGTGTGTGAGGAGCAGGTCAGGCAGTGTGTGAGGAGCAGGTCAGGCAGTGGGTGAGGAGCAGGTCAGGCAGTAAGTGAGGAGCAGGTCAGGCAGTGAGCGAGGAGCAGGTCAGTCAGTGACTGAGGAGCAGGTCAGGCAGTGAGTGAGGAGCACGTTCGGGCAGTGAGTGAGGGACAGGTCCAGGCAGTGAGTGAGGAGCAGGTCAGGCAGTGTGTGAGGGGCAGGTCCAGGCAGTGAGTGAGGAGCAGGTCAGGCAGTGTGTGAGGAGCAGGTCAGGCAGTGAGTGAGGGGCAGGTCCAGGCAGTGACTGAGGAGCAGGTCAGGCAGTGAGTGAGGAGCAGGTTCGGGCAGTGAGTGAGGGACAGGTCCAGGCAGTGAGTGAGGAGCAGGTCCAGGCAGTGAGTGAGGAGCAGGTCAGGCAGTGAGTGAGGGGCAGGTCCAGTCAGTGAGTGAGGAGCAGGTCAGGCAGTGAGTGAGGAGCAGGTCAGGCAGTGAGTGAGGGGCTGGCCAGGCAGTGAGTGAGGGGCAGGTCCAGGCAGTGTGTGAGGGGCAGGTCAGGCAGTGAGTGAGGGGCAGGTCCAGGCAGTGAGTGAGGGGCAGGTCCAGGCAGTGAGTGAGGAGCAGGTTAGGCAGTGAGTGAAGGGCAGGTCCAGGCAGTGAGTGAGGGGCTGGCCAGGCAGTGAGTGAGGGGCAGGTCCAGGCAGTGAGTGAGGGGTAGGTCCAGGCAGAAAGTGAGGGGCAGGTCAGGCAGTGGGTGAGGAGCAGGTCAGGCAGTGAGTGAGGAGCAGGTCAGGCAGTGAGTGAGGAGCAGGTCCAGGCAGTGAGTGAGGAGCAAATCAGGCAGTGAGTGAGGGGCAGGTCAGGCAGTGAGTGAGGGGCAGGTCCAGGCAGTGAGTGAGGGGCTGGCCAGGCAGTGAGTGAGGGGCAGGTCCAGGCAGTGAGTGAGGGACAGGTCCAGGCAGTGAGTGAGGAGCAGGTTAGGCAGTGAGTGAAGGGCAGGTCCAGGCAGTGAGTGAGGGGCTGGCCAGGCAGTGAGTGAGGGGCAGGTCCAGGCAGTGAGTGAGGAGCAGGTTAGGCAGTGAGTGAAGGGCAGGTCCAGGCAGTGAGTGAGGAGCAGGTCAGGCAGTGAGTGAGGGGCAGGTCCAGGCAGTGAGTGAGGGGTAGGTCCAGGCAGTAAGTGAGGGGCAGGTCAGGCAGTGGGTGAGCGGCAGGTCCAGGCAGTGGGTGAGGGGTAGGTCCAGGCAGTGAGTGAGGGGCAGGTCAGGCAGTGTGTGAGGAGCAGGTCCAGGCAGCGTGTGAGGAGCAGGTCCAGGCAGCGTGTGAGGAGTAGGTCCAGGCAGTGAGTGAGGAGCAGGTCCAGGCAGTGAGTGAGGCGCAGGTCAGGCAGTGAGTGAGGAGCAGGTCAGGCAGTGAGTGAGGGGCAGGTCAGGCAGTGGGTGAGGAGCAGGTCAGGCAGTGAGTGAGGAGCAGGTCAGGCAGTGTGTGAGGAGCAGGTCAGGCAGTGTGTGAGGAGCAGGTCAGGCAGTGGGTGAGGAGCAGGTCAGGCAGTAAGTGAGGAGCAGGTCAGGCAGTGAGCGAGGAGCAGGTCAGTCAGTGACTGAGGAGCAGGTCAGGCAGTGAGTGAGGAGCAGGTTCGGGCAGTGAGTGAGGGACAGGTCCAGGCAGTGAGTGAGGAGCAGGTCAGGCAGTGTGTGAGGGGCAGGTCCAGGCAGTGAGTGAGGAGCAGGTCAGGCAGTGTGTGAGGAGCAGGTCAGGCAGTGAGTGAGGGGCAGGTCCAGGCAGTGACTGAGGAGCAGGTCAGGCAGTGAGTGAGGAGCAGGTTCGGGCAGTGAGTGAGGGACAGGTCCAGGCAGTGAGTGAGGAGCAGGTCCAGGCAGTGAGTGAGGAGCAGGTCAGGCAGTGAGTGAGGGGCAGGTCCAGTCAGTGAGTGAGGAGCAGGTCAGGCAGTGAGTGAGGAGCAGGTCAGGCAGTGAGTGAGGGGCTGGCCAGGCAGTGAGTGAGGGGCAGGTCCAGGCAGTGTGTGAGGGGCAGGTCAGGCAGTGAGTGAGGGGCAGGTCAGGCAGTGAGTGAGGGGCAGGTCCAGGCAGTGAGTGAGGAGCAGGTCAGGCAGTGGGTGAGGAGCAGGTCAGGCAGTGGGTGAGGAGCAGGTCAGGCAGTGGGTGAGGAGCAGGTCAGGCAGTGGGTGAGGAGCAGGTCAGGCAGTGGGTGAGGAGCAGGTCAGGCAGTGGGTGAGGAGCAGGTCCAGGCAGTGAGTGAGGAGCAGGTTAGGCAGTGAGTGAAGGGCAGGTCCAGGCAGTGAGTGAGGGGCTGGCCAGGCAGTGAGTGAGGGGCAGGTCCAGGCAGTGAGTGAGGGGTAGGTCCAGGCAGTGAGTGAGGGGTAGGTCCAGGCAGTAAGTGAGGGGCAGGTCAGGCAGTGGGTGAGGGGCAGGTCCAGGCAGTGGGTGAGGGGTAGGTCCAGGCAGTAAGTGAGGGGCAGGTCAGGCAGTGGGTGAGGGGCAGGTCCAGGCAGTGAGTGAGGAGCAGTTCCAGGCAGCGTGTGAGGGACAGGTCCAGGCAGTGAGTGAGGAGCAGGTCAGGCAGTGAGTGAGGAGCAGGTCCAGGCAGTGAGTGAGGAGCAGGTCAGGCAGTGAGTGAGGAGCAGGTCAGGCAGTGAGTGAGGTCAGGCAGTGAGTGAGGGGCAGGTCAGGCAGTGGGTGAGGGGCAGGTCAGGCAGTGAGTGAGGAGCAGGTCAGGCAGTAAGTGAGGAGCAGGTCAGGCAGTGTGTGAGGAGCAGGTCAGGCAGTGTGTGAGGAGCAGGTCAGGCAGTGGGTGAGGAGCAGGTCCAGTCAGTGAGTGAGGAGCAGGTCAGGCAGTGAGTGAGGGGCAGGTCCAGGCAGTGAGTGAGGGGCAGGTCCAGGCAGTGAGTGAGGGGCAGGTCCAGGCAGTGAGTGAGGGGCAGGTCCAGGCAGTGAGTGAGGCGCAGGTCAGGCAGTGAGTGAGGAGCAGGTCAGGCAGTGAGTGAGGGGCAGGTCCAGGCAGTGAGTGAGGAGCAGGTCAGGCAGTGAGTGAGGGGCAGGTCAGGCAGTGAGTGAGGGGCAGGTCCAGGCAGTGAGTGAGGGGCAGGTCAGGCAGTGGGTGAGGGGCAGGTCCAGGCAGTGAGTAAGGGGCAGGTCAGGCAGTGAGTGAGGGGCAGGTCAGGCAGTGAGTGAGGGGCAGGTCAGGCAGTGAGTGAGGGGCAGGTCCAGGCAGAGAGTGAGGGGCAGGTCAGGCAGTGAGTGAGGAGCAGGTCAGGCAGTGGGTGAGGAGCAGGTCAGGCAGTGGGTGAGGAGCAGGTCAGGCAGTGGGTGAGGAGCAGGTCAGGCAGTGGGTGAGGAGCAGGTCAGGCAGTGGGTGAGGAGCAGGTCAGGCAGTGGGTGAGGAGCAGGTCAGGCAGTGGGTGAGGAGCAGGTCAGGCAGTGGGTGAGGAGCAGGTCAGGCAGTGGGTGAGGAGCAGGTCAGGCAGTGGGTGAGGAGCAGGTCAGGCAGTGAATGAGGAGCAGGTCAGGCAGTGGGTGAGGAGCAGGTCAGGCAGTGGGTGAGGAGCAGGTCAGGCAGTGGGTGAGGAGCCGGTCAGGCAGTGAGTGAGGAGCAGGTCCAGGCAGTGAGTGAGGGGCAGGTCCAGGCAGTGGTTGAGGAGCAGGTCCAGGCAGTGGGTGAGGAGCCGGTCAGGCAGTGAGTGAGGGGCAGGTCCAGGCAGAGAGTGAGGGGCAGGTCCAGGCAGTGGTTGAGGAGCAGGTCCAGGCAGTGGGTGAGGAGCCGGTCAGGCAGTGAGTGAGGGGCAGGTCCAGGCAGTGGTTGAGGAGCAGGTCCAGGCAGTGAGTGAGGAGCAGGTCAGGCAGTGAGTGAGGAGCAGGTCAGGCAGTGGGTGAGGAGCAGGTCAGGCAGTGAGTGAGGGGCAGGTCAGGCAGTGGGTGAGGAGCAGGTCAGGCAGTGGGTGAGGAGCAGTTCCAGGCAGTAAGTGAGGAGCAGGTCAGGCAGTGTGTGAGGGGCAGGTCCAGGCAGTGAGTGAGGGGCAGGTCAGGCAGTGGGTGAGGAGCAGGTCAGGCAGTGGGTGAGGAGCAGGTCAGGCAGTGGGTGAGGAGCCGGTCAGGCAGTGAGTGAGGAGCAGGTCCAGGCAGTGAGTGAGGGGCAGGTCAGGCAGTGGGTGAGGAGCAGGTCAGGCAGTGAGTGAGGGGCAGGTCAGGCAGTGAGTGAGGGGCAGGTCCAGGCAGTGAGTGAGGGGCAGGTCAGGCAGTGGGTGAGGAGCAGGTCAGGCAGTGGGTGAGGAGCAGGTCAGGCAGTGAGTGAGGAGCAGGTCAGGCAGTGAGTGCGGGGCAGGTCAGGCAGTGAGTGAGGAGCAGGTCAGGCAGTGGGTGAGGGGCAGGTCCAGGCAGTAAGTGAGGAGCAGGTCAGGCAGTGAGTGAGGAGCAGGTCAGGCAGTGAGTGAGGAGCAGGTCCAGGCAGTGAGTGAGGAGCAGGTCAGGCAGTGGGTGAGGAGCAGGTCAGGCAGTGGGTGAGGAGCAGGTCAGGCAGTGGGTGAGGAGCAGGTCAGGCAGTGGGTGAGGAGCAGGTCAGGCAGTGAATGAGGAGCAGGTCAGGCAGTGGGTGAGGAGCAGGTCAGGCAGTGGGTGAGGAGCAGGTCAGGCAGTGGGTGAGGAGCCGGTCAGGCAGTGAGTGAGGAGCAGGTCCAGGCAGTGAGTGAGGGGCAGGTCCAGGCAGTGGTTGAGGAGCAGGTCCAGGCAGTGGGTGAGGAGCCGGTCAGGCAGTGAGTGAGGGGCAGGTCCAGGCAGAGAGTGAGGGGCAGGTCCAGGCAGTGGTTGAGGAGCAGGTCCAGGCAGTGGGTGAGGAGCCGGTCAGGCAGTGAGTGAGGGGCAGGTCCAGGCAGTGGTTGAGGAGCAGGTCCAGGCAGTGAGTGAGGAGCAGGTCAGGCAGTGGGTGAGGAGCAGGTCAGGCAGTGAGTGAGGGGCAGGTCAGGCAGTGGGTGAGGAGCAGGTCAGGCAGTGGGTGAGGAGCAGTTCCAGGCAGTAAGTGAGGAGCAGGTCAGGCAGTGTGTGAGGGGCAGGTCCAGGCAGTGAGTGAGGGGCAGGTCAGGCAGTGGGTGAGGAGCAGGTCAGGCAGTGGGTGAGGAGCAGGTCAGGCAGTGGGTGAGGAGCCGGTCAGGCAGTGAGTGAGGAGCAGGTCCAGGCAGTGAGTGAGGGGCAGGTCAGGCAGTGGGTGAGGAGCAGGTCAGGCAGTGAGTGAGGGGCAGGTCAGGCAGTGAGTGAGGGGCAGGTCCAGGCAGTGAGTGAGGGGCAGGTCAGGCAGTGGGTGAGGAGCAGGTCAGGCAGTGAGTGAGGGGCAGGTCCAGGCAGTGAGTGAGGAGCAGGTCCAGGCAGTGGGTGAGGAGCAGGTCAGGCAGTGAGTGCGGGGCAGGTCAGGCAGTGAGTGAGGAGCAGGTCCAGGCAGTGAGTGAGGGGCAGGTCCAGGCAGTGAGTGAGGGGCTGGCCAGGCAGTGAGTGAGGGGCTGGCCAGGCAGTGAGTGAGGGGCAGGTCAGGCAGTGTTTGAGGGGCAGGTCCAGGCAGTGAGTGAGGGGCAGGTCAGGCAGTGTTTGAGGGGCAGGTCCAGGCAGTGAGTGAGGGGCAGGTCAGGCAGTGAGTGAGGAGCAGGTTCGGGCAGTGAGTGAGGAGCAGGTCCAGGCAGTGAGTGAGGAGCAGGTCAGGCAGTGAGTGAGGGGAAGGTCCAGGCAGTGAGTGAGGGGCAGGTCCAGGCAGTGAGTGAGGGGCAGGTCAGGCAGTGAGTGAGGGGAAGGTCCAGGCAGTGAGTGAGGGGCAGGTCAGGCAGTGAGTGAGGAGCAGGTCCAGGCAGTGAGTGAGGGGCAGGTCCAGGCAGTGAGTGAGGAGCAGGTCCAGGCAGTGAGTGAGGGGCAGGTCCAGGCAGTGAGTGAGGGGCAGGTCCAGGCAGTGGGTGAGGGGCAGGTCAGGCAGTGAGTGCGGGGCAGGTCAGGCAGTGAGTGAGGAGCAGGTCAGGCAGTGAGTGAGGGGCAGGTCAGGCAGTGAGTGAGGAGCAGGTTCGGGCAGTGAGTGAGGAGCAGGTCCAGGCAGTGAGTGAGGAGCAGGTCCAGGCAGTGAGTGAGGGGCAGGTCCAGGCAGTGAGTGAGGAGCAGGTCCAGGCAGTGAGTGAGGGGCAGGTCCAGGCAGTGAGTGAGGGGCAGGTCCAGGCAGTGGGTGAGGGGCAGGTCAGGCAGTGAGTGCGGGGCAGGTCAGGCAGTGAGTGAGGAGCAGGTCAGGCAGTGAGTGAGGGGCAGGTCCAGGCAGTGAGTGAGGGGCAGGTCAGGCAGTGAGTGAGGGGTAGGTCCAGGCAGTGAGTGAGGGGCAGGTCAGGCAGTGGGTGAGGGGCAGGTCCAGGCAGTGAGTGAGGAGCAGGTCCAGGCAGTGGGTGAGGAGCAGGTCAGGCAGTGAGTGCGGGGCAGGTCAGGCAGTGAGTGAGGAGCAGGTCAGGCAGTGGGTGAGGGGCAGGTCCAGGCAGTAAGTGAGGAGCAGGTCAGGCAGTGAGTGAGGAGCAGGTCAGGCAGTGAGTGAGGAGCAGGTCCAGGCAGTGAGTGAGGAGCAGGTCCAGGCAGTGGGTGAGGAGCAGGTCAGGCAGTGGGTGAGGGGCAGGTCCAGGCAGTCAGTGAGGAGCAGGTCAGGCAGTGAGTGAGGAGCAGGTCAGGCAGTGGGTGAGGAGCCGGTCAGGCAGTGAGTGAGGAGCAGGTCCAGGCAGTGAGTGAGGAGCAGGTCAGGCAGTGAGTGAGGGGCAGGTCCAGGCAGTGAGTGAGGGGCAGGTCCAGGCAGTGAGTGAGGGGCAGGTCAGGCAGTGAGTGAGGGGCAGGTCCAGGCAGTGAGTGAGGGGCAGGTCCAGGCAGTGAGTGAGGGGCAGGTCAGGCAGTGAGTGAGGGGCACGTCCAGGCAGTGAGTGAGGGGCAGGTCCAGGCAGTGAGTGAGGGGCAGGTCCAGGCAGTGAGTGAGGAGCAGGTCAGGCAGTGGGTGAGGGGCAGGTCCAGGCAGTGAGTGAGGGGTAGGTCCAGGCAGTAAGTGAGGAGCAGGTCCAGGCAGTGAGTGAGGAGCAGGTCAGGCAGTGAGTGAGGGGCAGGTCCAGGCAGTGAGTGAGGAGCAGGTCAGGCAGTGAGTGAGGGGCAGGTCCGGGCAGTGAGTGAGGGGCAGGTTCGGGCAGTGTGTGATGGGCAGGTCCAGGCAGTGAGTGAGGAGCAGGTCAGGCAGTGAGTGAGGGGCAGGTCAGGCAGTGGGTGAGGAGCAGGTCAGGCAGTGGGTGAGGGGCAGGTTAGGCAGTGGGTGAGGAGCAGGTCAGGCAGTGGGTGAGGAGCAGGTCAGGCAGTGGGTGAGGAGCAGGTCAGGCAGTAAGTGAGGAGCAGGTCAGGCAGTGGGTGAGGGGCAGGTCCAGGCAGTGTGTGAGGAGCAGGTCAGGCAGTGGGTGAGGGGCAGGTCCAGGCAGTGAGTGAGGGGCAGGTCAGGCAGTGAGTGAGGGGCAGGTCAGGCAGTGAGTGAGGGGCAGGTCCAGGCAGTGAGTGAGGGGCAGGTCCAGGCAGTGAGTGAGGGGCAGGTCAGGCAGTGAGTGAGGGGCACGTCCAGGCAGTGAGTGAGGGGCAGGTCCAGGCAGTGAGTGAGGGGCAGGTCCAGGCAGTGAGTGAGGAGCAGGTCAGGCAGTGGGTGAGGGGCAGGTCCAGGCAGTGAGTGAGGGGTAGGTCCAGGCAGTAAGTGAGGAGCAGGTCCAGGCAGTGAGTGAGGAGCAGGTCAGGCAGTGAGTGAGGGGCAGGTCCAGGCAGTGAGTGAGGAGCAGGTCAGGCAGTGAGTGAGGGGCAGGTCCGGGCAGTGAGTGAGGGGCAGGTTCGGGCAGTGTGTGATGGGCAGGTCCAGGCAGTGAGTGAGGAGCAGGTCAGGCAGTGAGTGAGGGGCAGGTCAGGCAGTGGGTGAGGAGCAGGTCAGGCAGTGGGTGAGGGGCAGGTTAGGCAGTGGGTGAGGAGCAGGTCAGGCAGTGGGTGAGGGGCAGGTCAGGCAGTGAGTGAGGGGCAGGTCAGGCAGTGAGTGAGGGGCAGGTCCAGGCAGTGAGTGAGGGGCAGGTCCAGGCAGTGAGTGAGGGGCAGGTCAGGCAGTGAGTGAGGGGCACGTCCAGGCAGTGAGTGAGGGGCAGGTCCAGGCAGTGAGTGAGGGGCAGGTCCAGGCAGTGAGTGAGGAGCAGGTCAGGCAGTGGGTGAGGGGCAGGTCCAGGCAGTGAGTGAGGGGTAGGTCCAGGCAGTAAGTGAGGAGCAGGTCCAGGCAGTGAGTGAGGAGCAGGTCAGGCAGTGAGTGAGGGGCAGGTCCAGGCAGTGAGTGAGGAGCAGGTCAGGCAGTGAGTGAGGGGCAGGTCCGGGCAGTGAGTGAGGGGCAGGTTCGGGCAGTGTGTGATGGGCAGGTCCAGGCAGTGAGTGAGGAGCAGGTCAGGCAGTGAGTGAGGGGCAGGTCAGGCAGTGGGTGAGGAGCAGGTCAGGCAGTGGGTGAGGGGCAGGTTAGGCAGTGGGTGAGGAGCAGGTCAGGCAGTGGGTGAGGAGCAGGTCAGGCAGTGGGTGAGGAGCAGGTCAGGCAGTGAGTGAGGGGCAGGTCCGGGCAGTGAGTGAGGGGCAGGTTCGGGCAGTGTGTGATGGGCAGGTCCAGGCAGTGAGTGAGGAGCAGGTCAGGCAGTGAGTGAGGGGCAGGTCAGGCAGTGGGTGAGGAGCAGGTCAGGCAGTGGGTGAGGGGCAGGTTAGGCAGTGGGTGAGGAGCAGGTCAGGCAGTGGGTGAGGAGCAGGTCAGGCAGTGGGTGAGGGGCAGGTTAGGCAGTGGGTGAGGAGCAGGTCAGGCAGTGGGTGAGGAGCAGGTCAGGCAGTGGGTGAGGAGCAGGTCAGGCAGTAAGTGAGGAGCAGGTCAGGCAGTGGGTGAGGGGCAGGTCCAGGCAGTGTGTGAGGAGCAGGTCAGGCAGTGGGTGAGGGGCAGGTCCAGGCAGTGAGTGAGGGGTAGGTCCAGACAGTAATTGAGGAGCAGGTCCAGGCAGTGAGTGAGGGGCAGGTCAGGCAGTGAGTGAGGGGCAGGTCCAGTCAGTGAGTGAGGGGCAGGTCCAGGCAGTGAGTGAGGAGCAGGTCCAGGCAGTGAGTGAGGGGTAGGTTCAGGCAGTGAGTGAGGGCTGTGGGTGAGGGGCAAGTCAGGCAGTGTGTGAGGGGCAGGTCCAGGCAGTGAGTGAGGGGCAGGTCAGGCAGTGTGTGAGGAACAGGTTGTAGCGCAACAATTACTGACTCACGTCGAGAAGTGATGAAGTCAATCGAGGCTTTATTAAGCAAAACCTGTTCCCCAGCAGCTCAGTTACAGAATGCGGCTGCTGGGAGAACGCAAGCTCTTATACTCCGCTTTCTGGGCGGAGCCAGCAGGCGGCAGATCCATCCAGGACCTGGGAATAGCCTCTCGGCTTCACAGGTACCGTACTACCCCTAATACATACCACCACATTCACCCCTTGGTAAAAAAGAACCCGGCGGGGTGTTGGTTCGCATGGTGGTAGGGGTTTACAAGGCTGGTCCTGGAACTAATTTCGTACAGTGGCTATGCATTTAGCCAACAGTTAACTATGTACAGGTTGTCAGAATTATTTACAAGTTTTTTAGTTTTTTTTGTGTCACACAGATTCCACTAGTCGAGCGGGTGCCTTGGTCGTCCTTGTCGGTCGCCTCAGCCCCGGTGGTGGTGCAGGTGCTGGCTCGGGCACTGTCGTCTCTGGGAGCATTGCGCTGTTCCTCCCTGTTTCTTTACTCCTGGGCGGGCAGGGGAGGAGGACCGATCCACCCGGGAAGGGAGCGGTCGTGGGGTGCACCGGTGGCAGGGAGGGGGTGATCGGTGTTGGGAGTGTGTGTGTGTTTCCTGCGGGCGCCAGGTCCCGTAGGGTGACCGTGTCCTGTCGGCCGTCGGGGTACGCCACGTAAGCGTACTGAGGGTTTGCGTGGAGAAGATGAACCCTCTCTACCAACGGGTCCGATTTGTGCGCCCACACATGTTTTCAGAGCAAGATGTGTCCTGGGGCTGCCAGCCAGGTCGGCAGCGACGTTCCGGAGGAGGACTTCCTAGGGAAGACAAGGAGGCGCTCGTGAGGCGTTTGGTTAGTGGTGGTACACAGCAGTGACCGGATGGAGTGGAGGGCATCCGGGAGGACTTCCTGCCACTGGGGAACTGGGAGATTTCTGGACTGTAGGGCCAGTAGGACGATCTTCTAGACCGTACCATTCTCCCTCTCTACCTGACCGTTCCCCCAGGGGTTGTAGCTGGTCATCCTGCTCGAGGCAATGCCCTTGCTGAGCAGGAACTGACGCAGCTCGTCGCTCATGAAGGAGGACCCTCTGTCGCTATGGATGTACGCGGGGAAACCGAACAGTGTAAAGATGGTGCCGAGGGCTTTAATGACTGTGGCCGCTGTCATGTCGGGGCAGGGCATGGCGAAGGGGAAACGGGAGTACTCGTCGACCACGTTCAGGAAGTATGCGTTGCGGTCGGTGGAGGGGAGGGGGCCTTTGAAATCCAAACTGAGGCGTTCAAAGGGACGGGAAGCCTTTATCAGGTGCGCTCTATCTGGCCTGAAAAAGTGCGATTTGACAGTTCCTGGTGGCTGTACGGACCTCCTCAACAGAAGGTTGCGGGACTTCACAAAATGGTAGAATCGAGTAACCCCCGGGTGGCAGAGGTCCTCTTGGAGGGCTTGGAGGCGGTCTACTTGTGCGTTGGCACATGTGCCGTGGGATAGGGCATCGGACGGCTCGTTCAGCTTTCCGGGACGATACAAGATCTCATAGTTATAGGTGGAGAGCTCAATCCTCCACCTCAAGATCTTGTCATTCTTGATCTTGCCCCGCTGCGCATTATCGAACATAAAGGCTACCGACCGTTGGTCAGTGAGGAGAGTGAATCTCCTGCCGGCCAGGTAATGCCTCCAATGTCGCACAGCTTCCACTATGGCGTGGGCTTCCTTTTCCACTGAGGAGTGGCGGATTTCTGAGGCGTGGAGGGTCCGGGAGAAAAAGGCCACGGGTCTGCCCGCTTGGTTGAGAGTGGCCGCCAGAGCTACATCGGATGCGTCGCTCTCGACTTGGAAGGGGAGGGACTCGTCGATTGCGTGCATCGTGGCCTTTGCGTTATCCGCTTTGATGTGGCTGAAGGCCTGGCGGGCCTCTGTCAACAGGGGATGGTAGTGGACTGGATTAACGGGCGGACCTTTTCTGCGTACTGGGGAACCCACTGGGTGTAATACGAAAAGAAGCCCAGGCAGCGTTTCAGGGCTTTGGAGCAGTGGGGGAGGAGAAATTCCATAAGGGGGCGCATGCGTTCGGGGTCGGGCCCTATCAGTCCATTGCGCCGCACTACGTATCCCAGGATGGCCAGACGGTTGGTGCTAAAAACGCATTTTTCCTCGTTATAGGGGAGATTCAGGGCGTTAGAGGTCTGGAGGAATTTGCGGAGGTTGGCGTCGTGGTCCTGCTGGTCATGGCCGCAGATGGTTGCGCTGTCGAGGTACGGGATCGTGGCTCGTAAACCGTGCTGGTCAACCATTCGGTCCATCTCCCGTTGGAAGACTGAGACTCCGATCGTGACGCCGAATGGGACCCTTACAACGTGGTAGAGCCGCCCGTCTGCTTCGAAGGCCGTGTACTTGCGGTCACTCAGGCGGATGGGGAGCTGGTGGACTTGAGGTCCACGCTGGAAAAGACCTTGTACTGTGCAATCCGATTGACCATGTCGGATATGCGGGGGAGAGGGTACGCATCTAGCTGCGTGTACCTGTTGATGATCTGACTATAGTCTACGACCATCCTCTGCTTCTCCCCGGTCTTCACTACTACCACCTGAGCTCTCCAGGGACTATTGCTGGCCTGGATTATGCCTTCCTTCAGCAGCCGCTGGACTTCAGACCGGATAAATATCCGATCCTGGGCGCTGTATCGTCTGCTCCTAGTGGCAACGGGTTTGCAATCCGGGGCGAGGTTCGCAAACAAGGAAGGCGGTTCAACCTTGAGGGTTGCGAGGCTGCAGATCGTGAGTGGGGGTATTGGGCCGCCGAATTGGAACGTTAGGCTCTGGAGGTTACACTGGAAATCTAACCCCAAGAGAGTGGGAGCGCAGAGTTGGGGAAGGACATGAAGTCTATAATTCTTAAACACCCTCCCTTGCACCATTAGGTTCGCGATGCAGAACCCATTGATCTCTAGGGAATGGGATCCCGCTGCCAGGAAAATCTTTCGGGTCCTCGGATGAATAGAAAGAAAACAGCGTCTTACCGTATCCGGGTGGATAAAACTTTCCGTGGTCCCAGAGTCGATTAAGCATGGCGTCTCGTACCCGTTGACCAGCACCGTTGTCGTTGCCGTTTGGAGCGCCCGGGGCCGCGATTGGTCCAGGATCACCGAAGCCAGTCTTGGTTGCTGCACCGTGGCGCTTTCTTCCGACCCCGTGGAGCCGTCTATGCTGGGGTCCTTGGCTATCAGCCAAGATGGCGGCATCCATGGATCGCACGCGGTCGGGATGTGGACAAAATGGCCACCCCCATGGATCGCACGCGGCAGGGGGGGTCACAAGATGGCGGCGCCCATCCTCCCCGCGTGGTGTCCGGGACCCAAAATGGCGGCACCCGCGGGCCGCACATGGATCGCTGGGGGAGTTGAGTCTGCTGTCCCCATTCTCCCACGGAGATTGCGGCGACCCCCCCGGGGCTGGCACACCGCTGCGTAATGCCCCTTTTGCCGCAGCTATTACAAATAGCTGAGCGGGCCGGGCAGTGCTGCTGGGGGTGTTTCGCCTGCCCGCAAAAATAGCAGCGGGGCCCACCGGGATGGTCTGGTGCTCTAGCCGCGCAGGCTTGCGGGAGGGTGGGGGGTGCCGGGGAGTCGGTCACAACGGGGGTCCACAGAGCCCAAGGGGCTGCCACGCGGTCGGGGCCGTAGGCGCGGGCATTTTGTGAGGCCACGTCGAGGGAGGCCGCAAGGGTCCGTGCCTCTGTGAGTCCTAACGAGTCTCTCTCTAACAGTCTTTGGCGAATTTGAGAAGAAGTCATACCTGCCACAAAAGCATCCCTGATTAGGAGCTCCGTGTGCTCGTTTGTGCTCACCGACGGGCAGTTGCAGTTCCTTCCCAAAATCAACAGCGCGCTGTAGAACTCGTCGAGCGATTCTCCAGGCATTTGCCGTCTCGTCGCGAGTTGGTGGCGTGCGTAGACCTGGTTTATGGGCCGAATGTAGACTCCTTTCAGCATGGAGAGCACCGTCGGGAAATTCTCTGCGTCTTCGATGAGCGTGTAGATCTCCGAGTTCACCCTGGAATGCAGGTCCTCCATTTTCTGATCTTCCGTGGTCCGGCCGGGGGCCGTTCGAAGGTAACCTTTGAAGCATGCTAGCCAGTGTTTAAACACGGCCGCCGAGTTTGCTGCATGGGAGCTGATTCGCAGACACTCCGGGGCCATCCGGAGCTCCATAGTCTTTTAAGCTTGCTTAATAAATTGTAGCACAACAATTACTCACTCAAGTCGAGAAGTGATGAAGTCAATCGAGGCTTTATTAAGCAAGACTTTTTCCCCAGCAGCTCAGTTGCAGAACATAAGAACATAAGAACTAGGAACAGGAGTAGGCCATCTGGCCCCTCGAGCCTGCTCCGCCATTCAATGAGATCATGGCTGATCTTTGTGGACTCAGCTCCACTCTCTGGCCCGTACACCATATCCCCAAATCCCTTTATTCTTTAGAAAGGCATCTATCTTTTTCTTAAAAACGTTTAAAGAAGGAACCTCAACTGCTTCACTGGGCAAGGAATTCCATAGATTCACAACCCTTTGGGTGAAGAAGTTCCTCCTACACTCCGTCCTAAATCTACCTCCCCTTATTTTGAGGCTATGCTCCCTAGTTCTGCTTTCCCCGACCAGTGGAAACAACCTGCCTGCATCTATCCTATCTATTCCCTTCATAATTTTATATGTCTCAATAAGATCCCCCCGCATCCTTCTAAACTCCAATGAGTACAGTCTACTCAACCTCTCGCCATAATCTAATCCCCTCAACTCTGGGATCAACCTAGTGAATCTCCTCTGCACTCCCTCCAGTGCCAATATGTCCTTTCTCAGGTAAGGAGACCAAAACTGAACACAATACTCCAGATGCGGCCTCACCAACACCCTATACAATTGCAGCATAACCTCCCCAGTCTTGAACTCCATCCCTCTAGCAATGAAAGACAAAACTTGATTAGCCTTCGAAATCACCTGTTGCACCTGCACACCAACTTTTTGCGACTCGTGCACCAGCACACCCAGGTCCCTCTGCACAGCAGCATGTTTTAACATCTTACCGTTTAAACAATAATCCATTCTGCTGTTATTCCTCCCAAAATGGATAGCCTCACACTTGGCAACATTGAATTCCATCTGCCAGACCCTAGCCCATTCACCTAACCTATCCAAATCCTTCTGCAGACTTCCGGTATCCTCTGCCCTTTTTGCTTTACCACTCATCTTAGTGTCGTATGCAAACTTTGACACATTGCACTTGGTCCCCAACTCCAAATCGTCTATGTAAATTGTGAACAACTGCGGGCCCAACACTGATCCTTGAGGGACCCCACTAGTTACAGGTTGCCAACCAGAGAAACACCCATTTATCCCCACTCTCTGCTTTCTGTTAGTTAACCAATCCTCTACCCATGCTACCACTTTACCCTCAATGCCATGCATCTTTAGTTTATGCAGCAACCTTTTGTGTGGCACCTTGTCAAAAGCTTTCTGGAAATCCAGATATACCACATCCATTGGCTCCCCGTTATCTACTGCATTGGTAACGTCCTCAAAGAATTCTACCAAATTAGTCAGACACGACCTACCCTTTATGAACCCATGCTGCGTCTGCCCAATGGGACAATTTCCCTCCATGTGCCCCGCTATTTCCTCCTTAATGATAGATTCCATCATTTTCCCTACAACCAAAGTTAAGCTTACCGGCCTATAATTACCCGCTTTCGGCCGACCTCCTTTTTTAAACAGTGGTGTCACGTTTGCTACTTTCCAGTCCTCTGGGACCACCCCAGAGTCTAGTGAATTTTGATAAATTATCACTAGTGCGTTTACAATTTCCCTAGCCATCTCTTTTAACACTCTGGGATGCATCCCATCAGGGCCAGGAGACTTGTTTACCTTTAGCCCCATTAGCTTGCCCAATACTGCCTCCTTAGAGATTACAATTATCTCAAGGTCCTCACCTATCATATCTTTATTTCCATCAGTCACTGGCATGTTATTTGTGTCCTCCACTGTGAAGACTGACCCAAAAAACCTGTTCAGCTCCTCAGCCATTTCCCCGTCTCCTATTATTAAATCTCCCTTCTCATCTTCCAAAGCACCAACATTTACCTTAGCCACTCTTTTTTGTCTTATATATTTGTAGAAGCTTTTACAACCTGCTTTTATGTTCTGAGCCAGTTTACTTTCATAGTCTACCTTACTCTTCTTGATTGCTTTTTTAGTAGCTTTCTGTTGTCCCCTAAAGACTTCCCAGTCCTCTAGTCTCCCACTAATTTTGCCACTTTGTATGTTTTTTCCTTTAATTTGATACTCTCCCTCACCTCCTTAGATATCCACGGTCGATTTTTCCCCTTTCTACCGTCTTTCTTTTTTGTCGGTATGAACCTTTTCTGAACACTGAAAGATCGCTCGGAAGGTTCTCCACTGTTCCTCAACTGCTTCACCATTAAGTCTTTGCTCCCAGTCTACCTTAACTAGTTCTTCTCTCATCCCAGTGTAATCGCCTTTGTTTAAGCACAAAACACTAGTGTTTGATTTTACCTTGTCATCCTCCAACTGTATTTTAAATTCCATCATATTTTGGTCGCTCCTTCCAAGAGGATCCCGAACTATGAGATCATGAATCAATCCTGCCTCATTACACAGGACCAGATCTAGGACCGCTTGTTCCCTTGTAGGTTCCATTACATACTGTTCCAGGAAATTATCCCGGGCACATTCTATAAACTCCTCCTCAAGGCTGCGTTTACCAACCTGGTTAAACCAATCGATATGAAGATTAAAATCTCCCATGATAACCACTGTACCATTTCTACATGCATCCGTTATTTCTTTGCTTATTGCCTGCCCTACCATCCTGTTACTATTTGGTGGCCTACATTTTTGCCCGTTCTTGTCGGTTGCTCAGGCAGTGGAGAAACGGCGTGAGACCCGCCCTGCCTGGGAACCCCCCCGCTGGTCAAACACGCTCGGGTAGGGGAGATACGGCATTGGTAGCCGTCCTACCCGGGGACTCCATCCAAATCTTACCCGTCGCGGCCCATACGCACCTCATTTGACATTTTAATTTCAAAAAGTTTTTATTTTGTTTAGGCGACCTTTAGGATGCTGCCATATGCTATTTACATCCTGGAACATTTGGATGGTAAATCAGCACTGGTCCGTCATTGGGAAGTGTGCCGTGTCCTAAAATTTGTTTTGAAAAAAAATGAGTGAGTCACACAAAGTGACCAATTATAAGGGAATAATTGGCCCCAGAAGGACAGACACACTAACACACCGGATATTATACCAAGGTAGTTACAGATACTATGCTTTTTTCACAGAACTCCAGAGGCTCCAGGACCGGAGAAAACAAAAGAACACAAGAAGAAAAAGGAAAGAGGACAGCCATTAGGACTCCCTTCATTGTGCTCAACATCTTTTTTATGAACATTTGATTGCGCGGGAACGCAGACGCCATTACTCCAAACTTCCCTGCCGTTAATGTTTCACTGCCCCGCAGTACCCAAAGCCCAGTCACCAGCGACACTGCATCTTCCTGGTGTGCCAGGTTCATAACCTGGTACTCCCTGTCCTACGTGATTGAAGCACTGTTAGCGTTGGCGATACTCTGCTGTGTAGTGCAGACGATGCACCTCCGCAAATGGAGAAGGAGAGCGTACCGCGCTCAAAACCCGGTGTTTCGGATCCGATCCCATATATTCGGTTATGACCAGACCCCCGACCCCCGCGACCTATAGCACAATAATAAAGAACATGCACTTGCGTTTTTCTGTAAATAAAAGATGTACAAAACTTTTCATGAACAAAAGATGTATGATCCTGAGCTTGAGTGCCAAACCAGGAAAGAGTATATTAAATGTTGTGATTGTTGTTGTATGTTTGAGGAAGATAGGATAATACAATGTTTAGTGAGTATAGTGTATTTAGGTAAAATTAGAGGTTCCAAGTTTTTTCATTTTGTAAATGCATGTCCCTGCCTGACATAGAGCCCTTAGAATTGTTTAGGTAAAAATTTTGTGCATAGCTAGGGTCAGAGCAGTGGCCATGTAGGAGGTGTTCCCCCCAGGTCAGGGAACGGAAAGAACAAATTTATGTGATCCTTCACACTTCGCGTTAGGATCACAAGGAGGGAATTGTAGCCACCTAAAATGGCGGATTCCCGATTAATTTGGCCAAACCCCGATGTAAAATGGCGAACTGAAAAGGCTGATGGGAAAATCAGCCAACAGGACTCAAACGGACAGCTGCAGACAGAACAGTGTATTCGGCTCTGGGGAAGTCGGCCCAGATCGATACCTGCGACTATTAGTAGCACATCAACCCAACCATCTGCAGTTTAATCGGCCATCCCCGGGAACAATTGCTACAAATTAGCAATTGAAAGCCGATCCAGACCTCTCAGCGCCAGCAGCGGCCGAGACAAAGAAAGGTGAACGACCACCCCCCGATCAAGGAATCGCCCCATTATTGGAGCATATCGAACCCAGTGATTGGGACCAAGTCCAATCACTTGGGACCAGGGTCAAGGTCCGCCCCGAGAGGCGGGAAGCCCCTGGGAACTATAAAGGTAGGGGCCAAGTTCAGATCGACCCTTCTTCTCCTACTCGCAACCTTCGAGACACTTCGACGAAAGAACAAGTAAGTCTTACTCCAGCGATCGCTACCTGATAGGTGTTCCAGACTATCGACCCGTACCAGCCTTTTTGAATCCCGCAGGCCAGACCCAATTCGATAAGCCATTCGTTTCCCTGACCTGGTGGGCCATCACCAAAGTTAAGTATTGGCCTTTAGTGGAAGGTAATAGTCAAGAGGTAGTATTATTGTGTAAGTATTTATTGCTGTATATAATAAATGATCGTTTATTTAACATTTACTAAGCGGTGTGCTGTATTATTAATCATTACCAGAGCTTGAACCACGTGGCGGTATCAGAAAGATACCTGGCGACTCGTGAGCAAAGGTGACAGAATTAGAGCTAATAAAATGAAGGCTAATAAGAGCAACAGGGGCAGGTCCAGGCAGTAAGTGAGGGGCAGGACCAGGCAGTGGGTGAGGGGCAGGTTCGGGCAGTGGTGAGGGGCAGGTCCACGCAGTGAGCGAGGAGCAGGTCCAGGCAGTAAGTGAGGGGCAGGTCCAGGCAGTAAGTGAGGGGCAGGTCAGGCAGTGAGTGAGGGGCAGGTCAGGCAGTGAGTGAGGGGCAGGTCAGGCAGTGAGTGAGGGGCAGGTCCAGGCAGTAAGTGAGGGGCAGGTCCAGGCAGTAAGTGAGGGGCAGGTCAGGCAGTGAGTGAGGGGAAGGTCCAGGCAGTGAGTGAGGAGCAGGTCCAGGCAGTGTGTGAGGGGCAAGTCAGGCAGTGAGTGAGGGGCAGGTCAGGCAGTGAGTGAGGGGCAGGTCAGGCAGTGAGTGAGGGGCAGGTCAGGCAGTGGGTGGACCTGCCCCTCACTCACTGCCTGGACCTGCCCCTCACTCACTGCCTGGACCTGCCCCTCACTCACTGCCTGGACCTGCCCCTCACTCACTGCCTGACCTGCCCCTCACTCACTGCCCGGAACTGCCCCTCACACACGGCCTGGACCTGCCCCTCACTCACTGCCCGGACCTGCCCCTCACTCACTGCCTGGACCTGCCCCTCACTCACTGCCTGGACCTGCCCCTCACTCACGGCCTGGACCTGCCCCTCACTCACTGCCCGGACCTGCCCCTCACTCACTGCCTGGACCTGCCCCTCACTCACTGCCGGACCTGCCCCTCACTCACTGCCTGACCTGCCCCTCACTCACTGCCTGGACCTGTCCCTCACTCACTGCCTGGACCTGCACCTCACTCACTGCTTGACCCGCCCCCCCCCCTCACTGCCCGGACCTGCCCCTCACTCACTGCCTGACCTGCCCCTCACTCACTGCCTGACCTGCCCCTCACTCACTGCTGACCTGCCCCTCACTCACTGCCCGAACCTGCCCCTCACCCAGTGCCTGACCTGCCCCTCACTCACTGCCTGGACCTGCCCCTCACTCACTGCCTGGACCTGCCCCTCACTCACTGCCTGGACCTGCCCCTCACTTACTGCCTGGACCTGCCCCTCACTCACTGCCTGGACCTGCCCCTCACTTACTGCCTGGACCTGCCCCTCACTTACTGCCTGGACCTGCTCCTCGCTCACTGCGTGGACCTGCCCCTCACTGACTGCCTGGACCTGCCCCTCACTCACTGCCTGGACCTGCCCCTCACTCACTGCCTGACCTGCTCCTCACCCACTGCCTGGACCTGCCCCTCACTCACTGCCTGGACCTTTCCCTCACTCACTGCCTGGACCTGCCCCTCACTTACTGCCTGGACCTGCCCCTCACTCACTGCCTGACCTGCCCCTCACTCACTGCCTGGACCTGCCCCTCACTCACTGCCCGAACCTGCCCCTCACTCACTGCCTGGACCTGCCCCTCACTCACTGCCTGGACCTGCCCCTTACTCACTGCCTGGACCTGCCCCTCACTCACTGCCTGGACCTGCCCCTCACTCACTACCTGACCTGCCCCTCACTCACTGCCCGAACCTGCCCCTCACTCACTGCCTGGACCTGCCCCTCACTCACTGCCTGGACCTGCCCCTTACTCACTGCCTGGACCTGCCCCTCACTCACTGCCTGGACCTTCCCCTCACTCACTGCCTGACCTGCCCCTCACTCACTGCCTGACCTGCCCCTCACTCACTGCCTGGACCTGCCCCTTACTCACTGCCTGGACCTGCCCCTCACTCACTGCCTGGACCTGCCCCTCACTCACTGCCCGGACCTGCCCCTCACTCTCTGCCTGGACCTGCCCCTCACTCACTGCCTGACCTGCCCCTCACTTACTGCCTGGACCTGCCCCTCACTTACTGCCTGACCTGCCCCTCACTCACTGCCTGACCTGCCCCTCACTTACTGCCTGGACCTGCCCCTCACTTACTGCCTGACCTGCTCCTCACCCACTGCCTGACCTGCTCCTCACTCACTGCCTGGACCTGCCCCTCACTCACTGCCTGGACCTGCCCCTCACTCACTGCCTGGACCTGCCCCTCACTCACTGCCTGACCTGCCCCTCACTTACTGCCTGGACCTGCCCCTCACTTACTGCCTGACCTGATCCTCACCCACTGCCTGACCTGCTCCTCACTCACTGCCTGGACCTGCTCCTCACTCACTGCCTGGACCTACCCCTCACTCACTGCCTGACCTGCCCTCACCCACTGCCTGACCTGCCCCTCACTCACTGCCTGATCTGCCCCTCACTCACTGCCTGGACCTGCCCCTCACTCACTGCTTGACCTGCCCCCCCCTCACTGCCCGGACCTGCCCCTCACTCACTGCCCGAACCTGCCCCTCACCCACTGCCTGACCTGCCCCTCACTCACTGCCTGGACCTGCCCCTCACTCACTGCCTGGACCTGCCCCTCACTCACTGCCCGAACCTGCCCCTCACCCACTGCCTGACCTGCCCCTCACTCACTGCCTGGACCTGCTCCTCACTCACTGCCTGGACCTGCCCCTCACTCACTGCCTGGACCTGCCCCTCACTTACTGCCTGGACCTGCCCCTCACTCACTGCCTGGACCTGCCCCTCACTCACTGCCTAGACCTGCCCCTCACTCACTGCCTGACCTGCTCCTCACCCACTGCCTGGACCTGCCCCTCACTCACTGCCTGGACCTGCCCCTCACTCACTGCCTGGACCTGCCCCTCACTTACTGCCTGGACCTGCCCCTCACTCACTGCCTGACCTGCCCCTCACTCACTGCCTGGACCTGCCCCTCACTCACTGCCCGAACCTGCCCCTCACTCACTGCCTGGACCTGCCCCTCACTCACTGCCTGGACCTGCCCCTTACTCACTGCCTGGACCTGCCCCTCACTCACTGCCTGGACCTGCCCCTCACTCACTGCCTGACCTGCCCCTCACTCACTGCCCGGACCTGCCCCTCACTCACTGCGCAGACCTGCCCCTCACTCACTGCCTGGACCTGCCCCTTACTCACTGCCTGGACCTGCCCCTCACTCACTGCCTGGACCTGCCCCTCACTCACTGCCTGACCTGCCCCTCACTCACTGCCTGACCTGCCCCTCACTCACTGCCTGGACCTGCCCCGTACTCACTGCCTGGACCTGCCCCTCACTCACTGCCTGGACCTGCCCCTCACTCACTGCCTGGACCTGCCCCTTACTCACTGCCTGGACCTGCCCCTCACTCACTGCCTGGACCTGCCCCTCACTCACTGCCCGAAACTGCCCCTCACACACTGCCTGGACCTGCCCCTCACTCACTGCCCGAACCTGCCCCTCACACACTGCCTGGACCTGCCCCTCACTCACTGCCCGGACCTGCCCCTCACTCACTGCCTGACCTCCCCTCACCCACTGCCTGGACCTGCCCCTCACTCACTGCCTGACCTCCCCTCACCCACTGCCTGGACCTGCCCCTCACTCACTACCCAGACTCGCCCCTCACTCACTGTCAGGACCTGCCCCTCACTCAAAGAACAAAAGAACAAGGAACAATACAGCACAGGAACAGGTCCTTCAGCCCTCCAGGCCTGCGCCAACCATGGTATCTTCCTAAACTAAAATAGTAAGCACTTAGGAGTCCGTATCCTTCCATTCCCATCCTATTTATATTATTGTCTAGATGCTCCTTAAATGCTGCTATCGTACCTGCTCCCACCACCTCCCCAGGCAGCACGTTCCATATATTTACCACCTGTCATGATATTCAGATAAATCTCACCACAGCCCCGGTATTGGCGTTCTTCGACACCTCCCGTGATACAAAGATCTCGACTGATGCCAGCCAGTCTGGCATTGGGGCGGTTCTCCTGCAACGGGATGACACTGCATCATGGGCCCCGGCCGCCTATGCCTCGCGGGCCATGACCCCCACAGAACAGCGCTATGTGCAGATCGAGAAGGAGGGCCTGGGTTTGTTAACCGGAATAGACAAGTTCCACGACTACGTGTATGGTCTCCCCCAGTTCACCGTGGAAACCAACCATCACCCCCTGGTCAGCATCATACATAAGGACCTGAACGAGATGACCCCTCGCCTCCAGCGCATCTTTCTCAAGCTCCGGAGGTTCGACTTCCAACTGGTCTACACCCCGGGAAAGGACCTCATCATCGCGGATGCCCTATCCAGAGCAGTGAGCACACCGCCCGACTCGGAGGGGTTCGCCTGTCAGGTCGAAGCACAGGTGGCCTTCACATCGGCAAATCTGCCAGCTGATGATTCAAGTCTGGCCCGTATTCGCCGGGAGACTGCGGCTGACCCCCTTCTACAACGTGTGATGCGCCACATGACAGGAGGGTGGCTCAAAGGATAGTGCCCACAATTCTACAATGTCCGGGACGACTTGGCTGTCACTGACGGTATCCTCCTAAAGCTGGACCGGATTATGATTCCGCACAGCATGCACAAGCTGGTCCTCGACCAACTACACGAAGGCTATCTGGGGGTTGAGAAGTGCAGACGGAGGGCCCGAGAAGCTGTATACTGGCCGGGCATCAGCGATGACATTGCCAACATGGTGCTCAACTGCCCCACCTGCCAAAGGTTTCAGCCGGCGCAACCGCCCGAGACACTTCAGCCCCATGAGTTGGTGACGTCCCCCCTGGGCGAAGGCGGGTGTGGACCTTTTTCATGCGCTTGGCAGCGACTACGTCATCATCATACGATACTTTTCGAATTATCCAGAGGTCATACGCCTGCACGATTTAACATTGTCCGCTGTCATCACGGCCTGCAAAGACACCTTCGCTCGCCACGGCATTCCGATTACTGTCATGTCGGACAATGGGCCCTGTTTTGCAAGCCAATAATGGTCTTCTTTTGCTGCTTCGTATGGCTTCACACACGTGACGTCCAGCCCTCTGCATCCCCAAATGGCAAGGCGGAAAAGGGCGTTCACATCGTCAAGCGGCTCCTCTGCAAGACTGCTGATGCCGGATTGGATTTCTGCTTAGCCCTGCTGGCCTATCACTCAGCCCCACTAGCCACTGGCCTCTCACCAGCCCAGCTGTTGATGGGTCGCGCCCTCAGGACCACTGTGCCATCCATTCTGGTCCCTACACCCAACTATGCTCCAGTACTGCAAAGGATGCCACAGCAGCATGCTCAGCAGAAGGTGGCACATGACACTCGGGCAACTGATCTTCCTGCCCTGGCGCCTGGAGACAACGTCCGCCTCCACCTACCAGAGGGTGGCTGGTCGGCAATTGCCGAAGTTCTCTGACGCGTGGCTCCCCGCTCGTTCCTGGTTCACATGCCTGATGGCTCCACTCGCAGGCGCAATCGCCGGGCTCTTCACCTGCTTCCACGCTCGCTACGTGATCATACACCGGTGCCACATCCTCCTGTTATTCCACCATGCCCATTCCTCTGTCGCCTGTGGCCAGGCCCATTCCTCAGCCAGTGGATCCTGACCCACCCTTGAGGCGGTCAACCCGAATTCGTCGCCCACCTACTAGGCTGGACTTATGAGCCTGTTTCAACATTGAACTCACTGACGTATTATGCCACAATGTTAATATGTTTCTCTTTTTGGCGTTACAGGAGTTCATTTTGATGCTTGATGTTTACACGTGTTTTGTTTATGGTACAACCTCATTGCTATGTTGCACGTGACACCTTCCAATGTATATAGTTTAGCCTCATGTACATGTTGTAGATATTGCACACACACATTCAGCTGCACTCAGTACATATCTATATTTATTACCACATAGGCACATAGTCTTGTAAAAAAAAGGGGGGATGTCATGATATTCAGATAAACATCATGGTGCAAACATACATACACACTGATGGACAGATCAACAGACCAATCAATGCACACACAACATCACAGGCAAGAGCATACACACTATAAAATGGGGAACACGACACTTCCCGCTCATTCCAGCAGGAGACAGCTCAGGGCACAGAGCTCACAGCAAGCCACTCAGACATTCACCATGTGCTGAGTGCTTCTCCAAGATAGTGTTAGGGCTGGGTCCACAGGTTAGAGGGTAATGAACGAACCACAGAAACCAGTTTACAGATGTTGTTATTGTTAGTAATAAAACTGAGATGTACCATCCGCAACCGTGTTGGTTCGTCTATGTAGCAGAGCACCCAACATGACACCACCCTCTGTGTAAAAACTTTACGATGGTAGCCATGATGTGGAGATGCCAGCGTTGGACTGGGGTGAGCACAGTAAGAAGTCTTACAACACCAGGTACTTTAACCTGGTGTTGTAAGACTTGTTACTGTTAAATACGTACGTCACCATCTGTTCTAAACTTTTCCCCACACACTTTAAACCTATGTCCCCAAGTACTTGACTCTCCTATACCCGAGGAAAGAGCATCTGACTATCCACTCTGTCCATGCCACTCATAATCTTGCACACCTCTATCAGGCCGCCTCTCAACCTCCGTCGTTCCATTGAGAACAGAGCGAGTTTATCTAACCTCTTCTCATAGCTAATGCCTTCCATACCAGGCAACATCCTGGTAAACCCCTTCTTCCCCTCTCCAAAGCATCCACATCTTACTGGTTGTGTGATGACCAGAATTGTACACAATATTCCAAATGAGGTCTAACTAAGGTACAGCCGCAACATGACTTGCCAATTTTTATATTCAATGCCCCGACCGATGGAAGGCCAGCATGCCGTATGCCTTCTTGACCACCTTATCTAAATAAGTTGCCACTTACAGTGATCGGTGGACATGCATGCCCAGATCTCTTACTGTCAATACTCGCAAGAGTTCTACCATTTATTCTGTAATTCCTACATGTATCGGACCTTCCAAAGTGCATTACCTCACACTTGTCAGGATTAAACTCCATCTGCCATTTCTCCGTCCAAGACTCCAACCAGTTAATATCCTGCTGTATCCTCTGACAATCGTCTTCACTATCCGCAACTGCACCAATTTTTGTGTCGCCTGCGAACTTATTAATCAGACCAGCTACATTTTCTTCCAAATCATTTATATACACCACGAACAACAAAGGCCCCAGGACTGATCCCTGTGGAACGCCGCGAGTCACATCCTTCCATTCAGAAAAGCTCACTTCTACTGCTACCCTCTGTCTTCTGTGCCCAAGCCAGTTCTGTATCCAACTTGCCAGCTCTCTGATCCCATGTGACTTCACCTTTTGTACCAGTCTACCATGAGGTACCTTGCAAAGGTATATAACATCTATGCAGGCGACGCATTTACGCCATTTTCGGGGTGCCGGAGCACACCGAATTGGCATCAAACCGGCGCCTACCACAATTTTTGTGTCGGAAGCTATTCTGCTCCCAATCCCCTTTTCACAATTTTGGCGCTGGTAACGGAAAATCCTGCCCACAATCTCCCAAACAGAGAATTCCGGCTAGTATAATTCAGTTCTAAAGGGGATGCACGAACAGTGAGAATTGGGTCTATCTATGCATAAATCATTGATGGTTAATAAAGCATCCTGGGCTTTATCAGTTTAGAATACAGAAAAGAAGATTTGTTAAAATTGGAGAAAACATTAGTTCAGTCACGACCGAAGTACTGTGTCCCGATCTGGGCCTGTTTAAAAAGGATGTAAAGGCATTGGAGAGCGTGCAGAAAAAATTCACCAGGATGGTCCCGGGGATGAGGAATTTCAGTTATGTAGAATGAGGTTGGGACTGCCCTTGTAACTGGAAAGTTGTTTCAAGTGATGTTCCACAGGGCTCGGTGCTGGGACCATTACTGTTTGTGTTATATATTAATGATTTGGACGTAAACATGCAGATGACACAAAGGTTGGCCGAGTGGTGGACAGTGCAGAGGATGGCTATAGGGTGCAATCTTCCCAAAAGGGAACAAAGGTGCTAACAAGCACATTTAGCCGCATGTTTCCCGGCACTCGCAGTGCTGGGAATCACGTAGCTATTCAATGCGAATAAGGGGCCTCAATGTGAACGTGCAGCCGAAGCTCTGCTCGCTGGAATTCCCTGTTGTAGTGAGAGATCTAGCGTCCTGATCTCTGAGGCCCATTAAAAAAATCCCCAACCCGAACACAATATGGGAGGCCCCCGTACCCCCACCCTACCCCACCCACGGCGGACAACACCGGCCTAATCGCTTTCACCGGCCACACTGCGCCGCAGCGAGATGCTTTTTCAGCGTAGCGTGGCTGGAAGATTGTGTCCATAATCTCAAAAATGATATAGATGGGGTGGTGGAGTGGGCGATAAAGTGGCAGATGGAATTTAACACAAAGAAGTGTGAAATCATGCAATTAGGGAGGGCAAACAGTTGGGAGTACACAATAAATGGGAATATACTAAGAGGGGTAGATGAAGTAAGAGATCTTAGTGCACAAGTACACAAGTCCCTAAAGGCAGCAGTTGACATAGACAAGGTTGTAAAGAAAGCATATGGAATGCTCTCCTTCATTGGCAGAGGTAAGGATATAATGTTGGAATTGTATGAAACACTGGTGAGGCCACAACTGGAGTATTGTGTGCAGTTCTGGTCACCACATTACAGGAAGGACGTTATTGCTCTGAGAAAGTGCAGAGGAGGTTTACAAGAATGTTGCCAGGGCTAGAAAAATGTAGCTACGAGAAGCGTTTGGATGGGTTGGAGTTATTTTACTTGGAACAAAGAAGGCTGAGGGGTGACTCAATTGAGGTGTACAGAATTATGAGGGAAAATGATAAAGTGGACAGGATAAAATTGTTTCCCTTGGTGGAGAATTCTAGAACCAGGGGACATAGATTCAAGATCAGTGGCAGGTTTAGAGGGTACATTTATGCAGAGGGTAATGGGAGTCTGGAATTCGCTGCCGAGATGGTGGAGGCAGAGACCCTAAACGTTTATATAAAGTACCAGAATCTGCACCTTAAGTGCTGTAAGCTACAGGGCTATGGATTGGGTGCAGGAAGGTGGGATTAGAACGGGCACCTAGGTGCCCTCGGGCTGGCATGGACAAGATGGACCAAATGGCCTCCTTCTGTGCTGTAACTTTTCTATGGTTCTATGCTTTCTTTGGAAAAGAGAAGATCGAGAAGAGATTTAATCACGATATTCAAAATCATGAGAGTTATGGACAAAGTAGATAGAGAGAAATTGTTCCTATTGATGGAAAGATCAAAATAATCTCTGTATAAATACAAAGAACATCAACAGCTGCCATTAAATTGAGGGCCATCTTCAGAAAATGTATTTTTTTACAAAGTTACAAAGTTCTACACTGGATGATAAATGTTTTGTAAGTAGTGTCTGCCAGATAGCAGATGCCACACATCTATACAAATTGTGAAATAATCTTTAAAAACCAGAAAAGACCTCATTTCATGTTGACAGAATTTCATACCTAACCACATCAGCCTCTCATTAACCTCAAAAGCTCAGAGACCATTTGACCACAGGATGTGCTTGTCATGTGGTCTTAAAGGGACATGCCTGGCTAAACATAACTCATTGTAGAATCACAGAAGGGCTATAGAATGACTGAGGCCATTCAGCCCATCATATCTGTCATAACCCCTATGAGGACCACGGGGAAACCATTGTTGATCTCCTCGTGGTACTCATGGAGTATTCTCCGAGCTTTCCGTGCCGCAATCGCCCTCGGCGCGGGAGCGGAGAATGGGGCGTCAGACCCGCGATCGGGTCCAACGCCTTCCCACGATTCTCCGTGGACCAGAGAATCGCCGCCAATCACGTGCGCGCGGTCGACACGGTGCCGGTCGGGGCGCCAGGCTCGCGATCGGCGGCCACTGATCGGCGGGCGCGCGCGATCTCGGGGGGGGGGCCTATATTGTCGGGGCCGACCCACGGTGGGGTCCGCCATGTTGCGCTGGGTCGCCGCCGCAGGTGGCCGCCGTGCGCATGCGTGGATCCGCAGCCGGAAATGCAAGGCCCCGTATCGGCAGCCGGAGCTGCGAGGAGCTGCTAGCCCCCTGCAAATTGGAGAATCACTCGGGACTTTCTCCAGGAAAGTCCCGAGTGATTCGCACCCGTTTTCCCGCGGGTGTCGGGACATAGCCCCATTATCAGAGAATTCTGCCCGGGATTCCCAGGTAGGGGGTGGGGGCCTTGCAGCTGGAGCTGGTTAGACCCACATGTAAAGCCAGCCCGCAGGACCCAGAGCTGTTGGTTGTCCCAAAGGGACTGGATTAGGAGAGAGTTACTGTGGTGGGCAGAGTATTGTACATAGTTCAATAAACTCTTGTTCCATTACCGCTGGCTTCCTCAGTTGCTGAAATAGCCTGGTACTCCCTGTCCTACGTGATTGAAGCACTGTTAGCGTTGGCGATACTCTGCTGTGTAGTGCAGACGATGCACCTCCGCAAATGGAGAAGGAGAGCGTACCGCGCTCAAAACCCGGTGTTTCGGATCCGATCCCATATATTCGGTTATGACCAGACCCCCGACCCCCGCGACCTATAGCACAATAATAAAGAACATGCACTTGCGTTTTTCTGTAAATAAAAGATGTACAAAACTTTTCATGAACAAAAGATGTATGATCCTGAGCTTGAGTGCCAAACCAGGAAAGAGTATATTAAATGTTGTGATTGTTGTTGTATGTTTGAGGAAGATAGGATAATACAATGTTTAGTGAGTATAGTGTATTTAGGTAAAATTAGAGGTTCCAAGTTTTTTCATTTTGTAAATGCATGTCCCTGCCTGACATAGAGCCCTTAGAATTGTTTAGGTAAAAATTTTGTGCATAGCTAGGGTCAGAGCAGTGGCCATGTAGGAGGTGTTCCCCCCAGGTCAGGGAACGGAAAGAACAAATTTATGTGATCCTTCACACTTCGCGTTAGGATCACAAGGAGGGAATTGTAGCCACCTAAAATGGCGGATTCCCGATTAATTTGGCCAAACCCCGATGTAAAATGGCGAACTGAAAAGGCTGATGGGAAAATCAGCCAACAGGACTCAAACGGACAGCTGCAGACAGAACAGTGTATTCGGCTCTGGGGAAGTCGGCCCAGATCGATACCTGCGACTATTAGTAGCACATCAACCCAACCATCTGCAGTTTAATCGGCCATCCCCGGGAACAATTGCTACAAATTAGCAATTGAAAGCCGATCCAGACCTCTCAGCGCCAGCAGCGGCCGAGACAAAGAAAGGTGAACGACCACCCCCCGATCAAGGAATCGCCCCATTATTGGAGCATATCGAACCCAGTGATTGGGACCAAGTCCAATCACTTGGGACCAGGGTCAAGGTCCGCCCCGAGAGGCGGGAAGCCCCTGGGAACTATAAAGGTAGGGGCCAAGTTCAGATCGACCCTTCTTCTCCTACTCGCAACCTTCGAGACACTTCGACGAAAGAACAAGTAAGTCTTACTCCAGCGATCGCTACCTGATAGGTGTTCCAGACTATCGACCCGTACCAGCCTTTTTGAATCCCGCAGGCCAGACCCAATTCGATAAGCCATTCGTTTCCCTGACCTGGTGGGCCATCACCAAAGTTAAGTATTGGCCTTTAGTGGAAGGTAATAGTCAAGAGGTAGTATTATTGTGTAAGTATTTATTGCTGTATATAATAAATGATCGTTTATTTAACATTTACTAAGCGGTGTGCTGTATTATTAATCATTACCAGAGCTTGAACCACGTGGCGGTATCAGAAAGATACCTGGCGACTCGTGAGCAAAGGTGACAGAATTAGAGCTAATAAAATGAAGGCTAATAAGAGCAACAGGGGCAGGTCCAGGCAGTAAGTGAGGGGCAGGACCAGGCAGTGGGTGAGGGGCAGGTTCGGGCAGTGGTGAGGGGCAGGTCCACGCAGTGAGCGAGGAGCAGGTCCAGGCAGTAAGTGAGGGGCAGGTCCAGGCAGTAAGTGAGGGGCAGGTCAGGCAGTGAGTGAGGGGCAGGTCAGGCAGTGAGTGAGGGGCAGGTCAGGCAGTGAGTGAGGGGCAGGTCCAGGCAGTAAGTGAGGGGCAGGTCCAGGCAGTAAGTGAGGGGCAGGTCAGGCAGTGAGTGAGGGGAAGGTCCAGGCAGTGAGTGAGGAGCAGGTCCAGGCAGTGTGTGAGGGGCAAGTCAGGCAGTGAGTGAGGGGCAGGTCAGGCAGTGAGTGAGGGGCAGGTCAGGCAGTGAGTGAGGGGCAGGTCAGGCAGTGGGTGGACCTGCCCCTCACTCACTGCCTGGACCTGCCCCTCACTCACTGCCTGGACCTGCCCCTCACTCACTGCCTGGACCTGCCCCTCACTCACTGCCTGACCTGCCCCTCACTCACTGCCCGGAACTGCCCCTCACACACGGCCTGGACCTGCCCCTCACTCACTGCCCGGACCTGCCCCTCACTCACTGCCTGGACCTGCCCCTCACTCACTGCCTGGACCTGCCCCTCACTCACGGCCTGGACCTGCCCCTCACTCACTGCCCGGACCTGCCCCTCACTCACTGCCTGGACCTGCCCCTCACTCACTGCCGGACCTGCCCCTCACTCACTGCCTGACCTGCCCCTCACTCACTGCCTGGACCTGTCCCTCACTCACTGCCTGGACCTGCACCTCACTCACTGCTTGACCCGCCCCCCCCCCTCACTGCCCGGACCTGCCCCTCACTCACTGCCTGACCTGCCCCTCACTCACTGCCTGACCTGCCCCTCACTCACTGCTGACCTGCCCCTCACTCACTGCCCGAACCTGCCCCTCACCCAGTGCCTGACCTGCCCCTCACTCACTGCCTGGACCTGCCCCTCACTCACTGCCTGGACCTGCCCCTCACTCACTGCCTGGACCTGCCCCTCACTTACTGCCTGGACCTGCCCCTCACTCACTGCCTGGACCTGCCCCTCACTTACTGCCTGGACCTGCCCCTCACTTACTGCCTGGACCTGCTCCTCGCTCACTGCGTGGACCTGCCCCTCACTGACTGCCTGGACCTGCCCCTCACTCACTGCCTGGACCTGCCCCTCACTCACTGCCTGACCTGCTCCTCACCCACTGCCTGGACCTGCCCCTCACTCACTGCCTGGACCTTTCCCTCACTCACTGCCTGGACCTGCCCCTCACTTACTGCCTGGACCTGCCCCTCACTCACTGCCTGACCTGCCCCTCACTCACTGCCTGGACCTGCCCCTCACTCACTGCCCGAACCTGCCCCTCACTCACTGCCTGGACCTGCCCCTCACTCACTGCCTGGACCTGCCCCTTACTCACTGCCTGGACCTGCCCCTCACTCACTGCCTGGACCTGCCCCTCACTCACTACCTGACCTGCCCCTCACTCACTGCCCGAACCTGCCCCTCACTCACTGCCTGGACCTGCCCCTCACTCACTGCCTGGACCTGCCCCTTACTCACTGCCTGGACCTGCCCCTCACTCACTGCCTGGACCTTCCCCTCACTCACTGCCTGACCTGCCCCTCACTCACTGCCTGACCTGCCCCTCACTCACTGCCTGGACCTGCCCCTTACTCACTGCCTGGACCTGCCCCTCACTCACTGCCTGGACCTGCCCCTCACTCACTGCCCGGACCTGCCCCTCACTCTCTGCCTGGACCTGCCCCTCACTCACTGCCTGACCTGCCCCTCACTTACTGCCTGGACCTGCCCCTCACTTACTGCCTGACCTGCCCCTCACTCACTGCCTGACCTGCCCCTCACTTACTGCCTGGACCTGCCCCTCACTTACTGCCTGACCTGCTCCTCACCCACTGCCTGACCTGCTCCTCACTCACTGCCTGGACCTGCCCCTCACTCACTGCCTGGACCTGCCCCTCACTCACTGCCTGGACCTGCCCCTCACTCACTGCCTGACCTGCCCCTCACTTACTGCCTGGACCTGCCCCTCACTTACTGCCTGACCTGATCCTCACCCACTGCCTGACCTGCTCCTCACTCACTGCCTGGACCTGCTCCTCACTCACTGCCTGGACCTACCCCTCACTCACTGCCTGACCTGCCCTCACCCACTGCCTGACCTGCCCCTCACTCACTGCCTGATCTGCCCCTCACTCACTGCCTGGACCTGCCCCTCACTCACTGCTTGACCTGCCCCCCCCTCACTGCCCGGACCTGCCCCTCACTCACTGCCCGAACCTGCCCCTCACCCACTGCCTGACCTGCCCCTCACTCACTGCCTGGACCTGCCCCTCACTCACTGCCTGGACCTGCCCCTCACTCACTGCCCGAACCTGCCCCTCACCCACTGCCTGACCTGCCCCTCACTCACTGCCTGGACCTGCTCCTCACTCACTGCCTGGACCTGCCCCTCACTCACTGCCTGGACCTGCCCCTCACTTACTGCCTGGACCTGCCCCTCACTCACTGCCTGGACCTGCCCCTCACTCACTGCCTAGACCTGCCCCTCACTCACTGCCTGACCTGCTCCTCACCCACTGCCTGGACCTGCCCCTCACTCACTGCCTGGACCTGCCCCTCACTCACTGCCTGGACCTGCCCCTCACTTACTGCCTGGACCTGCCCCTCACTCACTGCCTGACCTGCCCCTCACTCACTGCCTGGACCTGCCCCTCACTCACTGCCCGAACCTGCCCCTCACTCACTGCCTGGACCTGCCCCTCACTCACTGCCTGGACCTGCCCCTTACTCACTGCCTGGACCTGCCCCTCACTCACTGCCTGGACCTGCCCCTCACTCACTGCCTGACCTGCCCCTCACTCACTGCCCGGACCTGCCCCTCACTCACTGCGCAGACCTGCCCCTCACTCACTGCCTGGACCTGCCCCTTACTCACTGCCTGGACCTGCCCCTCACTCACTGCCTGGACCTGCCCCTCACTCACTGCCTGACCTGCCCCTCACTCACTGCCTGACCTGCCCCTCACTCACTGCCTGGACCTGCCCCGTACTCACTGCCTGGACCTGCCCCTCACTCACTGCCTGGACCTGCCCCTCACTCACTGCCTGGACCTGCCCCTTACTCACTGCCTGGACCTGCCCCTCACTCACTGCCTGGACCTGCCCCTCACTCACTGCCCGAAACTGCCCCTCACACACTGCCTGGACCTGCCCCTCACTCACTGCCCGAACCTGCCCCTCACACACTGCCTGGACCTGCCCCTCACTCACTGCCCGGACCTGCCCCTCACTCACTGCCTGACCTCCCCTCACCCACTGCCTGGACCTGCCCCTCACTCACTGCCTGACCTCCCCTCACCCACTGCCTGGACCTGCCCCTCACTCACTACCCAGACTCGCCCCTCACTCACTGTCAGGACCTGCCCCTCACTCAAAGAACAAAAGAACAAGGAACAATACAGCACAGGAACAGGTCCTTCAGCCCTCCAGGCCTGCGCCAACCATGGTATCTTCCTAAACTAAAATAGTAAGCACTTAGGAGTCCGTATCCTTCCATTCCCATCCTATTTATATTATTGTCTAGATGCTCCTTAAATGCTGCTATCGTACCTGCTCCCACCACCTCCCCAGGCAGCACGTTCCATATATTTACCACCTGTCATGATATTCAGATAAATCTCACCACAGCCCCGGTATTGGCGTTCTTCGACACCTCCCGTGATACAAAGATCTCGACTGATGCCAGCCAGTCTGGCATTGGGGCGGTTCTCCTGCAACGGGATGACACTGCATCATGGGCCCCGGCCGCCTATGCCTCGCGGGCCATGACCCCCACAGAACAGCGCTATGTGCAGATCGAGAAGGAGGGCCTGGGTTTGTTAACCGGAATAGACAAGTTCCACGACTACGTGTATGGTCTCCCCCAGTTCACCGTGGAAACCAACCATCACCCCCTGGTCAGCATCATACATAAGGACCTGAACGAGATGACCCCTCGCCTCCAGCGCATCTTTCTCAAGCTCCGGAGGTTCGACTTCCAACTGGTCTACACCCCGGGAAAGGACCTCATCATCGCGGATGCCCTATCCAGAGCAGTGAGCACACCGCCCGACTCGGAGGGGTTCGCCTGTCAGGTCGAAGCACAGGTGGCCTTCACATCGGCAAATCTGCCAGCTGATGATTCAAGTCTGGCCCGTATTCGCCGGGAGACTGCGGCTGACCCCCTTCTACAACGTGTGATGCGCCACATGACAGGAGGGTGGCTCAAAGGATAGTGCCCACAATTCTACAATGTCCGGGACGACTTGGCTGTCACTGACGGTATCCTCCTAAAGCTGGACCGGATTATGATTCCGCACAGCATGCACAAGCTGGTCCTCGACCAACTACACGAAGGCTATCTGGGGGTTGAGAAGTGCAGACGGAGGGCCCGAGAAGCTGTATACTGGCCGGGCATCAGCGATGACATTGCCAACATGGTGCTCAACTGCCCCACCTGCCAAAGGTTTCAGCCGGCGCAACCGCCCGAGACACTTCAGCCCCATGAGTTGGTGACGTCCCCCCTGGGCGAAGGCGGGTGTGGACCTTTTTCATGCGCTTGGCAGCGACTACGTCATCATCATACGATACTTTTCGAATTATCCAGAGGTCATACGCCTGCACGATTTAACATTGTCCGCTGTCATCACGGCCTGCAAAGACACCTTCGCTCGCCACGGCATTCCGATTACTGTCATGTCGGACAATGGGCCCTGTTTTGCAAGCCAATAATGGTCTTCTTTTGCTGCTTCGTATGGCTTCACACACGTGACGTCCAGCCCTCTGCATCCCCAAATGGCAAGGCGGAAAAGGGCGTTCACATCGTCAAGCGGCTCCTCTGCAAGACTGCTGATGCCGGATTGGATTTCTGCTTAGCCCTGCTGGCCTATCACTCAGCCCCACTAGCCACTGGCCTCTCACCAGCCCAGCTGTTGATGGGTCGCGCCCTCAGGACCACTGTGCCATCCATTCTGGTCCCTACACCCAACTATGCTCCAGTACTGCAAAGGATGCCACAGCAGCATGCTCAGCAGAAGGTGGCACATGACACTCGGGCAACTGATCTTCCTGCCCTGGCGCCTGGAGACAACGTCCGCCTCCACCTACCAGAGGGTGGCTGGTCGGCAATTGCCGAAGTTCTCTGACGCGTGGCTCCCCGCTCGTTCCTGGTTCACATGCCTGATGGCTCCACTCGCAGGCGCAATCGCCGGGCTCTTCACCTGCTTCCACGCTCGCTACGTGATCATACACCGGTGCCACATCCTCCTGTTATTCCACCATGCCCATTCCTCTGTCGCCTGTGGCCAGGCCCATTCCTCAGCCAGTGGATCCTGACCCACCCTTGAGGCGGTCAACCCGAATTCGTCGCCCACCTACTAGGCTGGACTTATGAGCCTGTTTCAACATTGAACTCACTGACGTATTATGCCACAATGTTAATATGTTTCTCTTTTTGGCGTTACAGGAGTTCATTTTGATGCTTGATGTTTACACGTGTTTTGTTTATGGTACAACCTCATTGCTATGTTGCACGTGACACCTTCCAATGTATATAGTTTAGCCTCATGTACATGTTGTAGATATTGCACACACACATTCAGCTGCACTCAGTACATATCTATATTTATTACCACATAGGCACATAGTCTTGTAAAAAAAAGGGGGGATGTCATGATATTCAGATAAACATCATGGTGCAAACATACATACACACTGATGGACAGATCAACAGACCAATCAATGCACACACAACATCACAGGCAAGAGCATACACACTATAAAATGGGGAACACGACACTTCCCGCTCATTCCAGCAGGAGACAGCTCAGGGCACAGAGCTCACAGCAAGCCACTCAGACATTCACCATGTGCTGAGTGCTTCTCCAAGATAGTGTTAGGGCTGGGTCCACAGGTTAGAGGGTAATGAACGAACCACAGAAACCAGTTTACAGATGTTGTTATTGTTAGTAATAAAACTGAGATGTACCATCCGCAACCGTGTTGGTTCGTCTATGTAGCAGAGCACCCAACATGACACCACCCTCTGTGTAAAAACTTTACGATGGTAGCCATGATGTGGAGATGCCAGCGTTGGACTGGGGTGAGCACAGTAAGAAGTCTTACAACACCAGGTACTTTAACCTGGTGTTGTAAGACTTGTTACTGTTAAATACGTACGTCACCATCTGTTCTAAACTTTTCCCCACACACTTTAAACCTATGTCCCCAAGTACTTGACTCTCCTATACCCGAGGAAAGAGCATCTGACTATCCACTCTGTCCATGCCACTCATAATCTTGCACACCTCTATCAGGCCGCCTCTCAACCTCCGTCGTTCCATTGAGAACAGAGCGAGTTTATCTAACCTCTTCTCATAGCTAATGCCTTCCATACCAGGCAACATCCTGGTAAACCCCTTCTTCCCCTCTCCAAAGCATCCACATCTTACTGGTTGTGTGATGACCAGAATTGTACACAATATTCCAAATGAGGTCTAACTAAGGTACAGCCGCAACATGACTTGCCAATTTTTATATTCAATGCCCCGACCGATGGAAGGCCAGCATGCCGTATGCCTTCTTGACCACCTTATCTAAATAAGTTGCCACTTACAGTGATCGGTGGACATGCATGCCCAGATCTCTTACTGTCAATACTCGCAAGAGTTCTACCATTTATTCTGTAATTCCTACATGTATCGGACCTTCCAAAGTGCATTACCTCACACTTGTCAGGATTAAACTCCATCTGCCATTTCTCCGTCCAAGACTCCAACCAGTTAATATCCTGCTGTATCCTCTGACAATCGTCTTCACTATCCGCAACTGCACCAATTTTTGTGTCGCCTGCGAACTTATTAATCAGACCAGCTACATTTTCTTCCAAATCATTTATATACACCACGAACAACAAAGGCCCCAGGACTGATCCCTGTGGAACGCCGCGAGTCACATCCTTCCATTCAGAAAAGCTCACTTCTACTGCTACCCTCTGTCTTCTGTGCCCAAGCCAGTTCTGTATCCAACTTGCCAGCTCTCTGATCCCATGTGACTTCACCTTTTGTACCAGTCTACCATGAGGTACCTTGCAAAGGTATATAACATCTATGCAGGCGACGCATTTACGCCATTTTCGGGGTGCCGGAGCACACCGAATTGGCATCAAACCGGCGCCTACCACAATTTTTGTGTCGGAAGCTATTCTGCTCCCAATCCCCTTTTCACAATTTTGGCGCTGGTAACGGAAAATCCTGCCCACAATCTCCCAAACAGAGAATTCCGGCTAGTATAATTCAGTTCTAAAGGGGATGCACGAACAGTGAGAATTGGGTCTATCTATGCATAAATCATTGATGGTTAATAAAGCATCCTGGGCTTTATCAGTTTAGAATACAGAAAAGAAGATTTGTTAAAATTGGAGAAAACATTAGTTCAGTCACGACCGAAGTACTGTGTCCCGATCTGGGCCTGTTTAAAAAGGATGTAAAGGCATTGGAGAGCGTGCAGAAAAAATTCACCAGGATGGTCCCGGGGATGAGGAATTTCAGTTATGTAGAATGAGGTTGGGACTGCCCTTGTAACTGGAAAGTTGTTTCAAGTGATGTTCCACAGGGCTCGGTGCTGGGACCATTACTGTTTGTGTTATATATTAATGATTTGGACGTAAACATGCAGATGACACAAAGGTTGGCCGAGTGGTGGACAGTGCAGAGGATGGCTATAGGGTGCAATCTTCCCAAAAGGGAACAAAGGTGCTAACAAGCACATTTAGCCGCATGTTTCCCGGCACTCGCAGTGCTGGGAATCACGTAGCTATTCAATGCGAATAAGGGGCCTCAATGTGAACGTGCAGCCGAAGCTCTGCTCGCTGGAATTCCCTGTTGTAGTGAGAGATCTAGCGTCCTGATCTCTGAGGCCCATTAAAAAAATCCCCAACCCGAACACAATATGGGAGGCCCCCGTACCCCCACCCTACCCCACCCACGGCGGACAACACCGGCCTAATCGCTTTCACCGGCCACACTGCGCCGCAGCGAGATGCTTTTTCAGCGTAGCGTGGCTGGAAGATTGTGTCCATAATCTCAAAAATGATATAGATGGGGTGGTGGAGTGGGCGATAAAGTGGCAGATGGAATTTAACACAAAGAAGTGTGAAATCATGCAATTAGGGAGGGCAAACAGTTGGGAGTACACAATAAATGGGAATATACTAAGAGGGGTAGATGAAGTAAGAGATCTTAGTGCACAAGTACACAAGTCCCTAAAGGCAGCAGTTGACATAGACAAGGTTGTAAAGAAAGCATATGGAATGCTCTCCTTCATTGGCAGAGGTAAGGATATAATGTTGGAATTGTATGAAACACTGGTGAGGCCACAACTGGAGTATTGTGTGCAGTTCTGGTCACCACATTACAGGAAGGACGTTATTGCTCTGAGAAAGTGCAGAGGAGGTTTACAAGAATGTTGCCAGGGCTAGAAAAATGTAGCTACGAGAAGCGTTTGGATGGGTTGGAGTTATTTTACTTGGAACAAAGAAGGCTGAGGGGTGACTCAATTGAGGTGTACAGAATTATGAGGGAAAATGATAAAGTGGACAGGATAAAATTGTTTCCCTTGGTGGAGAATTCTAGAACCAGGGGACATAGATTCAAGATCAGTGGCAGGTTTAGAGGGTACATTTATGCAGAGGGTAATGGGAGTCTGGAATTCGCTGCCGAGATGGTGGAGGCAGAGACCCTAAACGTTTATATAAAGTACCAGAATCTGCACCTTAAGTGCTGTAAGCTACAGGGCTATGGATTGGGTGCAGGAAGGTGGGATTAGAACGGGCACCTAGGTGCCCTCGGGCTGGCATGGACAAGATGGACCAAATGGCCTCCTTCTGTGCTGTAACTTTTCTATGGTTCTATGCTTTCTTTGGAAAAGAGAAGATCGAGAAGAGATTTAATCACGATATTCAAAATCATGAGAGTTATGGACAAAGTAGATAGAGAGAAATTGTTCCTATTGATGGAAAGATCAAAATAATCTCTGTATAAATACAAAGAACATCAACAGCTGCCATTAAATTGAGGGCCATCTTCAGAAAATGTATTTTTTTACAAAGTTACAAAGTTCTACACTGGATGATAAATGTTTTGTAAGTAGTGTCTGCCAGATAGCAGATGCCACACATCTATACAAATTGTGAAATAATCTTTAAAAACCAGAAAAGACCTCATTTCATGTTGACAGAATTTCATACCTAACCACATCAGCCTCTCATTAACCTCAAAAGCTCAGAGACCATTTGACCACAGGATGTGCTTGTCATGTGGTCTTAAAGGGACATGCCTGGCTAAACATAACTCATTGTAGAATCACAGAAGGGCTATAGAATGACTGAGGCCATTCAGCCCATCATATCTGTCATAACCCCTATGAGGACCACGGGGAAACCATTGTTGATCTCCTCGTGGTACTCATGGAGTATTCTCCGAGCTTTCCGTGCCGCAATCGCCCTCGGCGCGGGAGCGGAGAATGGGGCGTCAGACCCGCGATCGGGTCCAACGCCTTCCCACGATTCTCCGTGGACCAGAGAATCGCCGCCAATCACGTGCGCGCGGTCGACACGGTGCCGGTCGGGGCGCCAGGCTCGCGATCGGCGGCCACTGATCGGCGGGCGCGCGCGATCTCGGGGGGGGGGCCTATATTGTCGGGGCCGACCCACGGTGGGGTCCGCCATGTTGCGCTGGGTCGCCGCCGCAGGTGGCCGCCGTGCGCATGCGTGGATCCGCAGCCGGAAATGCAAGGCCCCGTATCGGCAGCCGGAGCTGCGAGGAGCTGCTAGCCCCCTGCAAATTGGAGAATCACTCGGGACTTTCTCCAGGAAAGTCCCGAGTGATTCGCACCCGTTTTCCCGCGGGTGTCGGGACATAGCCCCATTATCAGAGAATTCTGCCCGGGATTCCCAGGTAGGGGGTGGGGGCCTTGCAGCTGGAGCTGGTTAGACCCACATGTAAAGCCAGCCCGCAGGACCCAGAGCTGTTGGTTGTCCCAAAGGGACTGGATTAGGAGAGAGTTACTGTGGTGGGCAGAGTATTGTACATAGTTCAATAAACTCTTGTTCCATTACCGCTGGCTTCCTCAGTTGCTGAAATAGCCGTATCAGATGTATTGTTAGTTGTCCTTCCCCATAGTGCACAATTGATTTCTCTTCAGGGGTTTATCCAGTTCTTGTTTGTAAACTCCAATTAAAACTGCCTCGACAACACTGTAATGTAACAGTTAAACATTGCACAAATGTGTCTACACATCAGAAAGTCCGCTCTATTTTATTATGATTATTAGTTGTATAACTAGAGTTCAATCTAAGCACAATGAAAACTGGGATTATAATCCATCTGATTCTCGCTGATGTTTGAATCTGTAGAAGATTTATACTGGGCGGAATTCTCCGACTGCGCCCGCCCGGCGACCGGAGAATCCCGCCCGAGGTCAATGGACTTTTCCATTGGCCGTGTCTCGCCCGTGGCGATCTTGCGGTGGGTGGAGCGGAAGAATCCAGCCCACAAACTTGAAACATTGGGCGCAATTCACACGAAAAATGTCAGAGTCTCGATTTGGGAGCGTTTGGTGGGGGTGTTTCATGACGGCTGCAGTGCCGAAATTCATCTCGCTATTCAACGGCAGTTGGCTGTTTTTTTGGAGTTTCTCTCCATTGAGGCCACACTTAAGAGAGATTTCCTGCACTGGGGAGCTGAGCTCACCAGCAGGACCGGCTCCTCACAGACTGCCATTTTGAATGGCTTCCCCGATCACTATACCCTCCCCCTTTCTGGACCCCTCCCCCCTTCACCCCCCAGCCTTTCCTCAACCCCCTCAGACACCCCCTCAACCCAAGCCTTTGGCACTGCCAGTCTGGCACCCTGGCAGTGCCAACTGGGCACACTGGGATTGCAGTGCCGGGGGGCACTGCTAGGGTGTCAAGTTGGTAATGCCAAGGTTCCAAGGTGCCCTATCCGTGACTCCTCAGGGGTTCTAATGGCCCATGAGACCCACCCAGGCACCATCATGCCTTGTCCACGATTGCGGAACTCGTGTTAAACAGCGCCCGGTTGAGGCCTCGCAGGTGCAACCATTTACTCCCAAGCACCGGGTAAATACGGCATCCAGGTAATTAAATATCATGATCTGGATTACACCCAATTTGGGCCACTCCCGGGATTCACCCGTTGTGCCAGGGCTCTGAGCTTGACGCAACGCAATCTCTGAATTGCGCCCATTAACTCTGTTACCCTTTCCACAGACGTTGCCAGAACTGCTGAATTTATCAAGACTTTTCTGTTTTTATTTCAGATTTCCAGCATCCACATTATTTTGCTGTTATTATTCTAATGTTTAAGGGAGGGAATGGGGTCAGTAAGGTCAGTCTGAGGGAGGAATGGGGTCAGTGAGGTCGGTCTGAGGGAGCGAATGGGGTCAGTGAGGAAGGTCTGAGGGGGAATGGGATCAGTAAGGTCAGTCTGAGATGGGACCGGGGTCAGTAAGGTCGGTCTGAGGGGGGACTGGGGTCAGTAGGGTCGGTCTGAGGGGGGACTGGGGTCAGTAAGGTCAGTCTGAGGTGGGATTGGGGTCAGTAAGGTCGGTCTGAGGGAGGGAATGGGGTCAGTGAGGTCGGTCTGAGCGAGCGAATGGGATCAGTAAGGTCGGTCTGAGGGAGGGAATGGGGTCAGTGAGGTCAGTCTGAGCGAGCGAATGGGATCAGTAAGGTCGGTCTGAGGGAGGGAATGGGATCAGTAAGGTCGGTCTGAGGGAGGGAATGGGATCAGTAAGGTCGGTCTGAGGGAGGGAATGGGGTCAGTGAGGTTGGCCTGAGGGAGGGAATGGGGTCAGTAAGGTCAGTCTGAGGTGGGACTGGGGTCAGTAAGGTCGGTCGGAGGGTGGGAATGGGGTCAGTGAGGTCAGTCTGAGGGAGGGAATGGGGTCAGTGAGGTCTGTCTGAGGGAGGGAATGGGGTCAGTGAGGTCTGTCTGAGGGAGGGAACGGGGTCAGTGAGGTCGGTCTGAGGGGGAATGGGATCAGTAAGGTCGGTCTGAGGGGGAATGGGATCAGTAAGGTCGGTCTGAGGGAGGGAATGGGATCAGTGAGGTTGGTCTGAGGCAGGGAATGGGGTCAGTGAGGTCGGTCTGAGGGAGGGAATGGGGTCAGTGAAGTTGGTCTGAGGCAGGGAATGGGGTCAGTGAGGTCGGTCTGAGGGAGGGAATGGGGTCAGTGAGGTCAGTCTGAGGGAGGGAATGGGGTCAGCAAGTTCGGTCTGAGGAAGGGAATGAGGTCAGTGAGGTCGGTCTGAGGGAGGGAATGAGGTCAGTGAGGTCGGTCTGAGGGAGGGAATGGGGTCAGTGAGGTCGGTCTGAGCGAGCGAATGGGATCAGTAAGGTCGGTCTGAGGGAGGGAATGGGGTCAGTGAGGTCGGTCTGAGGGAGGGAATGGGGTCAGTAAGGTCAGTCTGAGGTGGGACTGGGGTCAGTAAGGTCGGTCGGAGGGTGGGAATGGGGTCAGTGAGGTCTGTCTGAGGGAGGGAACGGGGTCAGTGAGGTCGGTCTGAGGGGGAATGGGATCAGTAAGGTCAGTCTGAGGGGGAATGGGATCAGTAAGGTCGGTCTGAGGGGGAATGGGATCAGTAAGGTCGGTCTGAGGGAGGGAATGGGATCAGTGAGGTCGGTCTGAGGTGGGACTGGAGTCAATAAGGTCGGTCGGAGGGAAGGAATGGGGTCAGTGAGGTTGGTCTGAGGCAGGGAATGGGGTCAGTGAGGTCAGTCTGAGGGAGGGAATGGGGTCAGCAAGTTCGGTCTGAGCGACCGAATGGGATCAGTGAGGTCGGTCTGAGGGAGGGAATGGGGTCAGTGAGGTCGGTCTGAGGGAGGGAATGGGGTCAGTAAGGTCAGTCTGAGGTGGGACTGGGGTCAGTAAGGTCGGTCGGAGGGTGGGAATGGGGTCAGTGAGGTCTGTCTGAGGGAGGGAACGGGGTCAGTGAGGTCGGTCTGAGGGGGAATGGGATCAGTAAGGTCAGTCTGAGGGGGAATGGGATCAGTAAGGTCGGTCTGAGGGAGGGAATGGGATCAGTGAGGTCGGTCTGAGGTGGGACTGGAGTCAATAAGGTCGGTCGGAGGGAAGGAATGGGGTCAGTGAGGTTGGTCTGAGGCAGGGAATGGGGTCAGTGAGGTCAGTCTGAGGGAGGGAATGGGGTCAGCAAGTTCGGTCTGAGGAAGGGAATGAGGTCAGTGAGGTCGGTCTGAGGGAGGGAATGAGGTCAGTGAGGTCGGTCTGAAGGAGGGAATGGGGTCAGTGAGGTCGGTCTGAGCGAGCGAATGGGATCAGTAAGGTCGGTCTGAGGGAGGGAATGGGGTCAGTGAGGTCTGTCTGAGGGAGGGAACGGGGTCAGTGAGGTCGGTCTGAGGGGGAATGGGATCAGTAAGGTCGGTCTGAGGGGGAATGGGATCAGTAAGGTCAGTCTGAGGGGGAATGGGATCAGTAAGGTCGGTCTGAGGGAGGGAATGGGATCAGTGAGGTCGGTCTGAGGTGGGACTGGAGTCAATAAGGTCGGTCGGAGGGAAGGAATGGGGTCAGTGAGGTTGGTCTGAGGCAGGGAATGGGGTCAGTGAGGTCAGTCTGAGGGAGGGAATGGGGTCAGCAAGTTCGGTCTGAGGAAGGGAATGAGGTCAGTGAGGTCGGTCTGAGCGAGCGAATGGGATCAGTAAGGTCGGTCTGAGGGAGGGAATGGGGTCAGTGTGGTCGGTCTGAGGGAGGGAATGGGATCAGTAAGGTCGGTCTGAGGGAGGGAATGGGGTCAGTGAGGTCGGTCTGAGGGAGGGAATGGGGTCAGTAAGGTCAGTCTGAGGTGGGACTGGGGTCAGTAAGGTCGGTCGGAGGGTGGGAATGGGGTCAGTGAGGTCTGTCTGAGGGAGGGAACGGGGTCAGTGAGGTCGGTCTGAGGGGGAATGGGATCAGTAAGGTCGGTCTGAGGGAGGGAATGGGATCAGTGAGGTCGGTCTGAGGGAGGGAATGGGATCAGTAAGGTCGGTCTGAGGGAGGGAATTGGGTCAGTGAGGTCGGTCTGAGGGAGGGAATGGGGTCAGTAAGGTCACTCTGAGGTGGGACTGGGGTCAGTAAGGTCGGTCGGAGGGTGGGAATGGGGTCAGTGAGGTCTGTCTGAGGGAGGGAACGGGGTCAGTGAAGTTGGTCTGAGGCAGGGAATGGGGTCAGTGAGGTCGGTCTGAGGGAGGGAATGGGGTCAGTGAGGTCAGTCTGAGGGAGGGAATGGGGTCAGCAAGTTCGGTCTGAGGAAGGGAATGAGGTCAGTGAGGTCGGTCTGAGGGAGGGAATGAGGTCAGTGAGGTCGGTCTGAGGGAGGGAATGGGGTCAGTGAGGTCGGTCTGAGCGAGCGAATGGGATCAGTAAGGTCGGTCTGAGGGAGGGAATGGGGTCAGTGAGGTCGGTCTGAGGGAGGGAATGGGGTCAGTAAGGTCAGTCTGAGGTGGGACTGGGGTCAGTAAGGTCGGTCGGAGGGTGGGAATGGGGTCAGTGAGGTCTGTCTGAGGGAGGGAACGGGGTCAGTGAGGTCGGTCTGAGGGGGAATGGGATCAGTAAGGTCAGTCTGAGGGGGAATGGGATCAGTAAGGTCGGTCTGAGGGAGGGAATGGGATCAGTGAGGTCGGTCTGAGGTGGGACTGGAGTCAATAAGGTCGGTCGGAGGGAAGGAATGGGGTCAGTGAGGTTGGTCTGAGGCAGGGAATGGGGTCAGTGAGGTCAGTCTGAGGGAGGGAATGGGGTCAGCAAGTTCGGTCTGAGCGAGCGAATGGGATCAGTGAGGTCGGTCTGAGGGTGGGAATGGGGTCAGTGAGGTCGGTCTGAGGGAGGGAATGGGGTCAGTAAGGTCAGTCTGAGGTGGGACTGGGGTCAGTAAGGTCGGTCGGAGGGTGGGAATGGGGTCAGTGAGGTCTGTCTGAGGGAGGGAACGGGGTCAGTGAGGTCGGTCTGAGGGGGAATGGGATCAGTAAGGTCAGTCTGAGGGGGAATGGGATCAGTAAGGTCGGTCTGAGGGAGGGAATGGGATCAGTGAGGTCGGTCTGAGGTGGGACTGGAGTCAATAAGGTCGGTCGGAGGGAAGGAATGGGGTCAGTGAGGTTGGTCTGAGGCAGGGAATGGGGTCAGTGAGGTCAGTCTGAGGGAGGGAATGGGGTCAGCAAGTTCGGTCTGAGGAAGGGAATGAGGTCAGTGAGGTCGGTCTGATGGAGGGAATGAGGTCAGTGAGGTCGGTCTGAAGGAGGGAATGGGGTCAGTGAGGTCGGTCTGAGCGAGCGAATGGGATCAGTAAGGTCGGTCTGAGGGAGGGAATGGGGTCAGTGAGGTCTGTCTGAGGGAGGGAACGGGGTCAGTGAGGTCGGTCTGAGGGGGAATGGGATCAGTAAGGTCGGTCTGAGGGGGAATGGGATCAGTAAGGTCAGTCTGAGGGGGAATGGGATCAGTAAGGTCGGTCTGAGGGAGGGAATGGGATCAGTGAGGTCGGTCTGAGGTGGGACTGGAGTCAATAAGGTCGGTCGGAGGGAAGGAATGGGGTCAGTGAGGTTGGTCTGAGGCAGGGAATGGGGTCAGTGAGGTCAGTCTGAGGGAGGGAATGGGGTCAGCAAGTTCGGTCTGAGGAAGGGAATGAGGTCAGTGAGGTCGGTCTGAGGGAGGGAATGGGGTCAGTGAGGTCGGTCTGAGGGAGGGAATGGGATCAGTAAGGTCGGTCTGAGGGAGGGAATGGGGTCAGTGAGGTCGGTCTGAGGGAGGGAATGGGGTCAGTAAGGTCAGTCTGAGGTGGGACTGGGGTCAGTAAGGTCGGTCGGATTAAGGTCGGTCGGAGGGTGGGAATGGGGTCAGTGAGGTCTGTCTGAGGGAGGGAACGGGGTCAGTGAGGTCGGTCTGAGGGGGAATGGGATCAGTAAGGTCGGTCTGAGGGGGAATGGGATCAGTAACGTCGGTCTGAGGGAGGGAATGGGATCAGTGAGGTCGGTCTGAGGGAGGGAATGGGATCAGTAAGGTCGGTCTGAGGGAGGGAATGGGGTCAGTGAGGTCGGTCTGAGGGAGGGAATGGGGTCAGTAAGGTCACTCTGAGGTGGGACTGGGGTCAGTAAGGTCGGTCGGAGGGTGGGAATGGGGTCAGTGAGCTCTGTCTGAGGGAGGGAACGGGGTCAGTGAGGTCGGTCTGAGGGGGAATGGGATCAGTAAGGTCGGTCTGAGGGGGAATGGGATCAGTAAGGTCGGTCTGAGGGAGGGAATGGGATCAGTGAGGTCGGTCTGAGGTGGGACTGGAGTCAATAAGGTCGGTCGGAGGGAAGGAATGGGGTCAGTGAGGTTGGTCTGAGGCAGGGAATGGGGTCAGTGAGGTCAGTCTGAGGGAGGGAATGGGGTCAGCAAGTTCGGTCTGAGGAAGGGAATGAGGTCAGTGAGGTCGGTCTGAGGGAGGGAATGAGGTCAGTGAGGTCAGTGAGGTCAGTCTGAGGGAGGGAATGGGGTCAATAAGTTCGGTCTGAGGGAGGGAATGGGGTCACTGAGGTCAGTCTGAGGGAAGGAATGGGGTCAGCAAGTTCGCTCTGAGGAAGGGAATGAGGTCAGTGAGGTCGGTCTGAGGGAGGGAATGAGGTCATTGAGGTCGGTCTGAGGGAGGGAATGGGGTCAGTGAGGTCGGTCTGAGGGCTGACCGATCTGTACTCAGGATCCCTTGTCCCTTCTCCCATTCCACTTGTCTCTGCTCTGATCAGACCAGGTATTGGACACAGAGTAAACCAAAATCACATTGCACCTGCTTTAGCTGCACATCCGAGTTCACACACACGTCACACAGCTGACAATGGAAAATCCTATCCTGTAATCCAGAGCAGGGCGTTGTCTGTCTGTGGAGTTTGAGATGTGGTTTCAAATAAACCTTTATGGGCCCTGAACCATTTTGAGCTGCAATCATTGTCTTGTGTTTGCTGCCTGAATTGGAAACAGAGCAAATGTCGTTATTGTTCAGTTCTTGCAAACATCACTCAGACCTCCAGTGGCCTTTCACAAAACAATTATGTCATTCATAACTGTGACCTTACTGACACTATCAACCCCCTCATACTGACCTTATGACTCCATCGCCCCAGAAACTGACCTTACTGACCCCATTCCCCCCTCAGAACAACCTTATTTTTTATTTATTTTTTAAATTCAGATTATCCAATTCATTTTTTCCAATTGAGGGGCAATTTAGCGTGGTCAATCCACCTAGCCTGCACATCTTTGGGTTGTGGGGGTGAAACCCACGCAAACACGGGGAGAATGTGCAAACTCCACACGGACAGTGACCCAGAGCCGGGATCAAACCTGGGACCTCGGCGCTGTGAGGCAACAGTGCTACTCACTGCGCCACCGTGCTGCCCCTAGAACAACTTTATTAACCCCATCATCTCAGAAACCGACTTTACTGACCACATTCCCCCTTCAGACTGACTTTACTGACCCCATCACTCTGGAAACCAACGTTAGTGACCCCATTTCCCCCTCAGACCGACTTTACTGACCACATTTCTCCCTCAGACCGACTTTACTGACCTCATTTCAGAGAACATACAGTGCAAAAGGAGGCCATTCGGCCCATCGAGCCTACACCGACTCACTTAAGCCCTCACTTCCACCCTATCCCCATAACCCAATAACCCCTCCTAACATTTTGGTCACTAAGGGCAATTTAGCATGGCCAATCCACCTAACCTGCACATCTTTGGACTGTGGGAGGAAACCGGAGCACCCGGAGGAAACCCACGCAGACACGGGGAGAACGTGCAGACTCCTCACAGACAGTGACTCAGCGGGGAATCGAACCCGGGACCCTGGAGCTGTAAAGCCACAGTGCTATCCACTTGTGCTACCGTGCTGCCCCAAACCTCAGACTGAACCTATTGATCCCATCATCGTGGAAACCAACTTTAGTGACCCCATTCCCCCCTCAGACCGACCTTACTGACCCAATTCCCCCCTCAGAACAACGTTATTGACCACATTCCCCCCTCAAACCGACCTTACTGACCCAATTCCCCCCTCAGAACAACGTTATTGACCCCATTCCTCCCTCAGGCCTGCCTTATTAAGACCATTCCCCCCTCAGGCCAGCCTTACTGACCCCATTCCTCCCTCAGACTGACCTTACTGACCCCATTCCCCTCTCAGAACAATCTTACTGACCCCATTCTCCCCTCAGATCGACCTTACTGACCTCATTCCTCCCTCAGACTGACCTTACTGACCCCATTCTCCCCTCAGATCGACCTTACTGACCCCATCCCTCCCTCAGACCAACCTTACTGACACATTCCCTCCCTCAGACCGACCTTACTGACCCAATTCCCCCCTCAGACCAACCTCACTGACCCAATTCCCCCCTCAGACCAACCTTACTGACCCCATTCCCTCCCTCAGACCAACCTTACTGACCCAATTCCCCCCTCAGACCGAACATATTGACCCCATCCCCCCTCAGAACAACCTCACTGACCCCATTCCCCCCTCAGACCAACCTTATTGACCACATCCCCCCTCAGACCAACCTTACTGACCCATTCGCTCCCTCAGACCAACCTTACTGACCCCATTCCCCCTCAGACCAACCTTACTGAGCCCACTTCCCCCTCAGACCAACCTTACTGACCCCATTGGCCCCTCAGACCGACGTTACTGACCCCATCCCCCCCTCAGACCGACGTTACTGACCCCATTCCCCCCTCAGACCGACCTTACTGAGCCCACTTCCCCCTCAGACCGACCTCACTGACCCAATTCCTCCCTCAGACCAACCTTACTGACCCCATTGGCCCCTCAGACCGACGTTACTGACCCCGTTCCCCCCTCAGACCGACGTTACTGACCCCATTCCCCCCTCAGACCGATGTTACTGACCCCATTCCCCCCTCAGACCGATGTTACTGACCCCATTCCCCTCTCAGGCCGACCTTAGTGACCCATTCCCCTCTCAGGCCGACCTTAGTGACCCCATTCCCCTCTCAGGCCAACCTTATTGACCCCATTCCCCTCTCAGGCCGACCTTAGTGACCCCATTCCCCCGTCAGACCGACCTTAGTAACCCCATTCTGCCCTCAGGCCGACCTTAGTGACCCCATTCCCCCGTCAGACCGACCTTAGTGACCCCATTCCCCTCTCAGGCCGACCTTAGTGACCCCATTCCCCTCTCAGGCCGACCTTAGTGACCCCATTCCCCTCTCAGGCCAACCTTATTGACCCCATTCCCCTCTCAGGCCGACCTTAGTGACCCCATTCCCCCGTCAGACCGACCTTAGTGACCCCATTCCCCTCTCAGGCCGACCTTAGTGACCCCATTCCCCTCTCAGGCCGACCTTAGTGACCCCATTCCCCTCTCAGGCCAACCTTATTGACCCCATTCCCCTCTCAGGCCGACCTTAGTGACCCCATTCCCCCGTCAGACCGACCTTATTGACCCCATTCCCCTCTCAGGCCGACCTTAGTGACCCCATTCCCCCGTCAGACCGACCTTAGTGACCCCATTCTTCCCTCAGGCCGACCTTAGTGACCCCATTCCCCCCTCAGACCAACCTGGTTGACCCCATCCCCCTCAGACCGACCTTACTGTTGCCTCAATAATAACAGGGAACACAATCTGCAGCAGGTTTTGGTTTTTGAACGGAGTTGGAGAGACATATTTGAAAGATGGGGAAGAAAGGAAACATATAATTATCACTTGCCGCTGTTGTGAGCTTGCAGCTGGGAAAATGAGTTCACAACTACTTTGCACAGTGAACAATATCGCATCTTCATTCCTGACTCCTTGTCAGAGAGGCTGTTGTCCATTCCCGCATCAATGGCTGTCAATCTGTCCAGCTCCGAGTCTGCTGCTAATGCAGTTACAATTAAAGTTCTGTTGGTTGACGCAGTGATGGTGCTGGATGGTTGAGGCTGAGGAAGGAGCAATGCGGGAACAGGTTGGAGAGTTTCTGGGCGGTCTGTCTCCACATCAGCAGCTATTCAGAAAACAAGATGAATGTGTTAAAGTCTTGAAAACCTGAAGTAAAACATATTAATTAAACTCTGTCCTCCCCACAACTGTGTTTGAATGCAAACATGGATCTTTGAATTTCTTCATGACTTGCCCCGATTTTCTGTTGGGAGATTGACAGAGGCTCTGGAAAATCGATGTTCACACATTTCAACAGGGTTTTGCAGAAGATAGGATAGGAGACTGGACAACTGTAACATTCTTTTAATAAGTTTCGAGTAACCCAAGTCTTTTTTTTTCAATTAAGAGGCCAATCCACCGAGTCTGCACATCTCTGGTTGTGGGGGTGAGGGGCAAACACGAGGAGAATGTGCAAACTCCAGACGGACAGTGGCCCAGGAAACTGTAACATTCTAGAGCCAGGCAAATGCACATTGAGAAGCAGCCAGCCATTTCAATCGGCTGCTGCCTTTTCCTGACCGAGTTTCTTACACTTAGTTGAGACAATATTCAGAAGGCGGGTCCCATGACACCAGACAGTGTCCAGACAGTGGCAGGAGGGGTGCCAAGGCCAGTGCCTGGGCAATGACTTTCTTCCTCCTGTTCACCCCTGGGGGTTCTCTTCACCAGGTCAGGACCCCCTGTCACACCCCGCCAACATGACATCATGTGGGGGATTATCTACTGCGGGGGATAATGGAGTGTGGAATGAGATGCTAATTAGATGTAGATGTACAGTAATGAGGTTCCTGGGGCGGGATTCCCCGTGAATCGGCGCGATGGCCTGAACCCGGCTCCAAAAACGTCGCGAATCACTCCGGCGTCGGGCCCACCAAAACGTCGCGAATTCTCGAGCTGGGAATGGGCGAGAGGCGGCGTGACGCCATTCGTCACGGACACGCGTGCCGTCAGTGACGCTGCGCGGCTTCACTGCACAAAAGACGCCCCCCCTCCCGGAGACCCGGCAAAATGGCAGCGCCAAGTGAGACCGCCCATGGCCTGCCCCAATCCTCCCTTCCCCCATATCCCCTCTTCCCCATTTCCCCTTCCCCCCATATCCCCCTTCCCCCATATCCCCTCCTCCAGATCCCCTTCCCCAATATCCCTCCTTCCCCATATCCTCCTTCCCCCATATCCCCCCTTCCCCTATATCCCCCAATATCCTCCCTTCCCCCATATCCCCCCATATCACCCATTCCCGCATATCCACCTTCCCCCATATCCCCTTCCATATGGGGGTTACGGAGGCAGGGGGATATGGGGGAAGGGGGATATGGGGGAAGAGGGGTATGGGGGAAGAGGGGATATGGGGGAAGAGGGGATATGGGGGATATGGGAGAAGGCGGATTATAGGGGAAGGGGAATATGGGGGAAGGGGGATATTGGGGGAAGGGCGAAGGGGATATGAGGGAAGGGGGATATGGGGGATACTGGGGGAAGGGGATATGGGGGGAGGGGGGATATGGGGGATATGGTGGAAGGGGGATATGGGGGATACTGGGGGAAGGGGGATATGGGAGATGGAGGTTATTGGGGAAGGGGGATATGGGAGAAGGGGGGATATGGAGAGGGGGATATGGGGGAAGGGGATATGAGGAAGGGGGATATGGGAGAAGGGGGGGTATGGGGGAAGGGGGGATATGGGGGAAGGGGATATGGGGGAAGGGGGATATGGGGAAAGGGGGGATATGGAGGAAGGGTGATATGGGAAGGGGATGTGGGGGATATGGGGAAGGGGAATATGGGGAAGGGGATATGGGGGTATATGGGGGAAGGGGGTATATGGGGGAAGGGGGTATATGGGGAAGGGGGATATGGGGGAGGGGGGATATGGGAGAAGGGGGATATGGGGAAGGGGGATATGGGGGAAGGGGGATATGGGGGAAGGGGGATATGGCGCAGCATGGTATCATTGTGGATAGCACAATTGCTTCACAGCTCCAGGGTCCCAGGTTCGATTTCGGCTTGGGTCACTGTCTGTGTGGAGTCTGCACATCCTCCCCGTGTGTGCGTGGATTTCCTCCGGGTGCTCCGGTTTCCTCCCACAGTCCAAAGATGTGCAGGTTAGGTGGATTGGCCATGATAAAATTGCCCTTAGTGTCCAAAATTGCCCTTAGTGTTGGGTGGGGTTACTGGGTTGTGGGGCTAGAATGGAGGTGTTGACCTTGGGTAGGGTGCTCTTTCCAAGAGCCGGTGCAGACTCGATGAGCCGAATTGCCTCCTTCTGCACTGTATATTCTATGATAATCTATGGGGAAGGGGGATATGGGGGAAGGGGGATATGGGGGAAGGGGGATATGGGGGAAGGGGATATGGGGGAAGGAGGATATGGGGGAAGGAGGATATGGGGAAGGGGGGATATGGGGGAAGTGGGATATGAGGCGATATAGGGGAAGGGGGATATGGGTGAAGGAGGATAAGACGGAAGGGGGGATATGGGGGAAGAGGGATATGAGGGAAGGGGGATATGAGGGGATATGGGGAAGGGGGAATATGGGGGCAGGGGGGATATGGGGAAGGGGATATGGGGGATGGGGATATGGTGGAAGGGGGTATGGGGAAGGGGGTATGTAGAGAGATGGGGATATGGGGGAAGGGGATTTGGGGGAAGGGGGATATGGGGGAAAGGGATACGGGGAAGTGGGATATGGGTAAGGGAGGTTATGGCGGAAGGGGATATGGGAGGGGGATATGGGGGAAGGGAGGATATGGGGGAAGGGAGGATATGGGGAAGGGGATATGGGGAAGGGGGATATGGGGGGAAGGGAGGATATGGGGGAAGGGAGGATATGGGGGAAGGGGATATGGGGGAAGGGGGGATATGGAGGCGGGGAATATGGGGGAATGGGGTTATGGTGAAGGGGGATATGGGGAAGAGGATATGGGGGAAGCAGGATATGGGGGAAGGGGGGATATGGGGAAGGGGGGATATGGGGGAAGGGGGATATGGGGGAAGGGGGATATGGGGGAAGGGGGATAAGGGGGAAGGGGGGATCTGGGGAAGAGGGCTTTGGGGGAAGAGGGATATGGGGGACGAGGGATATGGGGAAGGGGATATGGGGAGGGGGATTTGGGGGGAGGGGGATATTGGGGTAGGGGGGACAGACCCGGCCCATCAGGCTTACGACGCACCCAGGATGTTCCAGGGCAGCCACGAGCCAGGGACAGACCCCAAGCACCAGGCGGACGCCGCCCACGTCTAGTGCGAGTGCAGCGACGCCAGCCGGCCACACCCAGCGACAAGGAGGCAAGCCACGGCAACAGGCCCCCGTCGTAGCCGACCCAGGACACTGACACACAGGACACTGATGCGCAGGTCACCAGCACTCCAGGACACCGACACACAGGACCCTAACACACAGAACCCTAACACACAGAACCCTAACACACAGCACCCTGACACACATGATCCTGACACACAGGACCCCGACACACAGGACCCCGACGCACAGGACACCGACGCACAGGACCCTAACACACAGGACCCCGACACACAGGACCCCGACACACAGGACCCCGACACACAGGACACCGACACACAGGACACCGACGCACAGCACACTGACGCACAGCACACTGACGCACAGCACACTGACGCACAGGACACTGACGCACAGGACCCTAACACACAGGACCCTAACACACAGGACCCTAAATCACAGGACACTGACGCACACGACACCGACGCACAGGACCCAAACACACAGGACCCTAACACACAGGACACCGACGCACAGGACACCGACACACAGGACACCGACACACAGGACCCTAACACACAGGACACTGACGCATAGGATACCGAAACACAGGACCCTAACACACAGGACCCTAACACACAGGACACCGATGCCCAGGACACCGACGCACACGACACCGACGCACACGACACCGACGCACAGGACACCGACACACATAGGACCCTAAATCACAGGACACTGACGCACAGGACACCAACACACAGGACACTAACACACAGGACACCGACACACATAGGACCCTAAATCACAGGACACTGACGCACAGGACACAAACACACAGGACACTAACACACAGGACACCAACACACAGGACACTAACACACAGGACACCGACGCCCAGGATACTGACGCACACGACTCCGACACACAGGACACCGACATACAGGACACCAACACACCAGGACATCGACACACAGGACCCTAAAATACAGGACCCGAACACACAGGACACCGACACACAGGACATTGACGCACAGGACACTGATGCACAGGACACCGACACACAGGACATTGACGCACAGGACACTGACGCACAGGATACCGACACACAGGACCCTAACACAGAGGACCCTAACACAGAGGACACGAATGCCCAGGACACCGACGCACAGGACACTGACACACAGGACGCTAACACAGAGGACCCTAACACACAGGACACGAATGCCCAGGATACTGACGCACAGGACACTGACGCACACGACACTGACGCATAGGACACCGACACACAGGACCCTAACACACAGGACCCTAACACACAGGACACTGACGCACACGACACCCACACACAGGGGACGGATGGACAGGAATCACCACTCCAGGGGACCCCGGACATTGGGTTTGATGAGGAGCACACCATTACGCCACTGCTATCTCCTGCACCGACACACAGGACACCGACACACAGGACACCGACGCACAGGGACACCGACGCACAGGACCCTAACACACAGGACCCTAACACACAGGACCCTATCACACAGGACCCTGACACACAGGACACCGACGCACAGGGACACCGACACACAGGGACACCGACACACAGGGACATCGACGCACAGGACACCGACGCACAGGACACCGACGCACAGGACACTGACACACAGGACCCTGACACACAGGACATCGACACACAGGACACCGACACACAGGGACACCGACACACAGGACACTGATGCACAGGACACCGACACACAGGACCCTAACACACAGGACACTGATGCACAGGACACCGACACACAGGACCCTAACACACTGGACCCTATCACACAGGACCCTAACACACAGGACCCTATCACACAGGACCCTAACACACAGGACACCGACACACAGGACCCGAACACACAGGACCCTATCACACAGGACCCTAACACACAGGACCCTATCACACAGGACCCATACACACAGGACACCGACACACAGGTCCCGAACACACAGGGCCCTATCACACAGGACCCTAACACACAGGACACCGACGCACAGGACACCGACGCACAGGACACCGACGCACAGGACACTGATGCACAGGACACCGATGCACAGGACCCTAACACACAGGACACTGATGCACAGGACACCGACACACAGGACCCTAACACACTGGACCCTATCACACAGGACCCTAACACACAGGACCCTATCACACAGGACCCTAACACACAGGACCCTAACACACAGGACCCTATCACACAGGACCCTAACACACAGGACACCGACACACAGGACCCGAACACACAGGACCCTATCACACAGGACCCTAACACACAGGACACTGATGCACAGGACACCGACACACAGGACCCTAACACACTGGACCCTATCACACAGGACCCTAACACACAGGACCCTATCACACAGGACCCTAACACACAGGACCCTAACACACAGGACACCGACACACAGGACCCGAACACACAGGACCCTATCACACAGGACCCTAACACACAGGACCCTATCACACAGGACCCTAACACACAGGACACCGACACACAGGACCCGAACACACAGGACCCTATCACACAGGACGCTAACACACAGGACCCTATCACACAGGACCCTAACACACAGGACCCTAACGCACAGGACACCGACACACAGGACCCGAACACACAGGACCCTATCACACAGGACCCTAACACACAGGACCCTAACACACAGGACACCGACACACAGGACACCGACACACAGGACACCGACGCACAGGACACCGACGCACAGGACACCGACACACAGGACACCGACACACAGGACACCGACGCACAGGACACCGACGCACAGGACACCGACACACAGGACACCGACGCACAGGACACCGACGCACAGGACACCGACGCACAGGACACCGACGCACAGGACACCGACGCACAGGACACCGACGCACAGGACACCGACGCACAGGACACCGACGCACAGGACACCGACGCACAGGACACCGACGCACAGGACACCGACGCACAGGACACCGACGCACAGGACACCGACACACAGGACACTGACACACAGGACACCGACGCACAGGACACCGACGCACAGGACACCGACGCACAGGACACTGACGCACAGGATACTGACACACAGGACAGCGACACGCAGGACACCGACACACAGGACACCGACGCACAGGACACCGACACACAGGACACCGACACACAGGACACCGACACACAGGACACCGACGCACAGGACACCGACGCACAGGACACCGACGCACAGGACACCGACGCACAGGACACCGACGCACAGGACACCGACGCACAGGACACCGACGCACAGAACACCGACGCACAGGACACCGACGCACAGGACACCGACGCACAGGACACCGACGCACAGGACACTGACGCACAGGACACTGACACACAGGACACCGACGCACAGGACACCGACACACAGGACACCGACGCACAGGACACCGACGCACAGGACACCGACGCACAGGACACCGACGCACAGGACACCGACGCACAGGACACCGACGCACAGGACACCGACACACAGGACACCGACGCACAGGACACCGACGCACAGGACACTGACGCACAGGACACCGACGCACAGGACACCGACACACAGGACACCGACACACAGGACACCGACACACAGGACACTGACGCACAGGACACCGACACACAGGACACCGACGCACAGGACACCGACGCACAGGACACCGACGCACAGGACACCGACACACAGGACACCGACGCACAGGACACTGACGCACAGGACACCGACGCACAGGACCCTAACACACAGGACACTGACGCATAGGACACTGACGCACAGGACACCGACGCACAGGACCCTAACACACAGGACACCGACACACAGGACACCGACGCACAGGACACCGACGCACAGGACCCTAACACACAGGACACTGACGCATAGGACACTGACGCACAGGACACCGACGCACAGGACACTGACGCACAGGACACCGACGCACAGGACCCTAACACACAGGACACTGACGCATAGGACACTGACGCACAGGACACCGACGCACAGGACACTGACGCACAGGACACTGACGCACAGGACACCGACACACAGGACACTGACGCACAGGTTACTGACACACAGGACCCTAACACACAGGACCCTCACAGACAGGACCCTCACAGACAGGACCCTCACAGACAGGACCCTAAATCACAGGACACCGACGCACAGGACACTGACGCACAGGACACTGACGCACAGGTTACTGACACACAGGACCCTAACACACAGGACCCTCACAGACAGGACCCTCACAGACAGGACCCTCACAGACAGGACCCTAAATCACAGGACACTGACGCACAGGACACTGACGCACACGACACCGACGCACAGGACACTGACGCACACGACACCGACACACAGGACCCTAACGCACAGTCCCCTCACAGACAGGACCCAAAATCACAGGACACTGACGGACAGGACACCGACGCACAGGACACCGACGCACAGGACACTGACGCACACGACACCGACACACAGGACCCTAACGCACAGTCCCCTCACAGACAGGACCCAAAATCACAGGACACTGACGCACAGGACACTGATGCACAGGACAATGACATCTCCGGGCGGCGCATGTGCGGGAGCGTCAGCGGCCGCTGACGGCATTCCCGCGCATGCGCAGTGGAGGGAGTCTCTTCCGCCTCCGCCATGGTGGAGACCGTGGCGGAGGCGGAAGGGAAAGAGTGCCCCCACGGCACAGGCCCGCCCACGGATCGGTGGGCCCCAATCGCGGGCCAGGCCACCGTGGGGGCACCCCCCGGGGCCAAATCGCCCCGCGCCCCCCCCATGACCCCGGAGCCCGCTCGCGCCGCCTTGTCCCGCCGGTAAGGTAGGTGGTTAAATTTACGCCGGCGGGACAGGCATTTTAGCGGCGGGACTTCGGCCCATCCGGGCCGGAGAATCGAGCGGGGGGGCCCACCAACCGGCGCGGCGCGATTCCCGCCCCCGCCAAATATCCGGTGCCGGAGACTTCAGCAACCGGCGGGGGCGGGATTCACGCCAGCCCCCAGCGATTCTTCGACCCGGCGGGGGGTCGGAGAATCTCACCCCAGATTATTTACCATATGGGCATCTGAACCAGAACCTCTAACTTAATTTAATTGAACAAAGAATGAAAAATAATCCTGGGAAATGATCCAGAGACAGGGGGCGGGATTCTCCACCCCCACGCCGAAGTGGCCTCGCCGTCATGAACGCCGTCGAGGTTCACGACGGCGCGCAACGGCCCCGGTCCCGACCGATTCAGGGCCCTGACAATGGGCCAGTATCGGGGCCGCGTCATCTACCCGCGCCAGGCCTTGTCGCCCGCGTAAAAGCAGCGCCGCATAGATGACGCGGCCGGCGCAGCATAACGGACGTCATCCGCGCATGCGTGGTTGCCGTCCTCTCTAAGTCCGCCCTGCAAGAAGATGGAGGACGGATCTTGCGGGGCCACGGAAGGAAGGAGGTCCTCCTTCAGAGAGAACGGCCCGACGATCGGTGGGCACGATCGCGGGCCACCCCACATTCCAGGTGAAGCCCGGTGCAGGATCCCCCCTTGCCCCCCCCCACAGGCCGCCCCCCCAGCGTTCACGCACCACCCACGACTGCAGCAACCAGGTGTGGACGGCGCCGGGGGGGAACCCGCCGTTTTGGTCTGGCCGCTCGGCCCATCCGGGCCTCAGAATAGCGGGGGTGCCGGAGAATCGCCATTTTGGGTGTCTCCGGCGATTCTCCAGCCTGCGGCCTGCAAAACCCAATTGGCCTGTTCCCGCCGCTTGGGAGAATCGCGGGGGGGCGTCGGACCGGCGTCCCCGGAAATTTTGGCGGCCCAGGCGATTCTCCCAACCGGCGTGGGAGTGGAGAAACACGCCCAGGATTATAGGAAACAGCTCACGATGAAAAGTCTATTAGCCCTGCCTTTGATTTTCTGTTAGCAACATCTACTCAAGCATTCCTTTATAATTATAACCTCATGTTTGAGCTTTCAGTCTAATGAAACTTCATTGTAACTTTCTATTGTTTCCACTGGAGTTTAGAGTAAGCGGCAACTTGATTGAAACACATGGGGCGGGATGCTCCCAGCCTGGAGCCGGGCCGGAGAATCCCCAAACGGGCCACGCCGCCCCGACGCCGGCACTTGATTCTCCGCGGAGCAGAGAATTGGCGCCATTGCGCCAGCACGTTTCGTGCGGCGCCGGTGGCGGGCCGCTGTATGCTCCAGGGATGGGCCGAGCGGCCGTTCTAAAAAGGCAGAGAACCGCCGGCACCGTCCACACCTGGTCGCAGCCGGCGGAAACTGTGCGCGCAGGGTCTGGTGGGCGGCCTGTGTGGAGGGCGGGGGGGGCCGGGGCGGGCCTGCAATGGGGCCTGGCCCGTGATCGAGGCCCACCGATCGGCGGGCCGGCCTCTTGCTCCCCGGGCCTATTTTCTTCCGTGCCGGCCCCTGAACTCCCACGCCATGTTGCGTCGGGGCCGGTGCGTTGAGGGAGGCCACCGCGCATGCACGGGTTGGCGCCGATGCCACTGCGCATGCGTGGAACCCGCGGCGCACAGTTCGCGCCGGCATGGGAGGCTGGAGCGGCGTGAACTGCTCCAGTGCCATGCTGGCCCCCTGTAGGGGCCAGAATCGGTACTCCCAGTGGACACTCTGCTGCCGAATGGGGGAATGCCGCCCATGTGATCCTGAGTGGTATTGGCAGGGTGGATGAGGCGAGAATGTTTCCTCTTGTTGGTGAATCTCGAACTAGGGGTCGCATGTTAAAAATAATGGATCACCCATTTAAAACGGAGATGAGGTGAATTTCTATTCTCGCAGAGGTTGTGAGTCTTTGAAACCTTCTTCCTGAAAAGGTCTTTAAATATTTTTAAGGCATAGGGGGATAGATTTTTGATAAGCAAGGGCATGAAAGGTTATCGGGGGGGGCGGTTAGGTTATCGGGGGGTAGGAGGAATACAGATTTGAGTTTACAATTAGATCAGCCATGATTTTATTGAATGACAGAGCAGGCTCAAGGAGCTGAATACCCCACTCCTGCTCCTCATTTATATGTTTATATGTAATATATATTCACAATGCTGCTGAAAAAGATTAAATAATTCAGGTGGATTTGATATAAAAACAGAAAGTGCTGGAAAAACCAATCAGGTCTGACAGCATCTATAGAGAGAGAAACAGAGTTAATATTTTGAGTTGAATATGACTCCTCTTCAGAACGCGATGTTGGGTGGATTAGATGATGCAGGAGGTTCTCCATGGTTTGTACTGGACATTTATGGATGGGTAATGTTCAGGATATGGTCACTTGCACAGGAATTGGGCACAAAATGGGTGAATAGAGCAGAAAATGGGGTAGAGTGTACATGAGTGTGGAAACAGATTAAATGGTGGTTAAGTGTAAGAGTGTACAGTGGGCTATGGCAGAGATTGAAGCAATAAGTAGAGGCCTGATTGTGTAGAGTAGTGTGGTTGTATGTATTAGGGGTCATGTGGGACTGTGAAGCCGTGATGCTATTGGCTGACAGATCCCGGGTCCTGGTTGGCTGTTGACTCCTGGCTCCGCCCTGAAGGCAGAGTATAAGAACCCAAGCTTCTCCCCGCCGCTCCATTCTGTTGCTGAACTGCTGGGGAGAAGTCTCGCTTAATAAAGCCTCATCGACTTCATCTCTACTCGTCTCTCTCGTAAGTCATTGTGCGCTACAATTTATTAAGCGAGCTTAAAGGACTATGGAGCTCCGGATCGTCCCGGAATGCCTGCGGATCAGCCCCCATGCAGCGAACCCGGCAGCAGTTTTTAAACACTGACAAGCTTGTTTTGAAGGCTACCTCCGAACGACCCCCGGCCGGATCACAGAAGACCAGAAAATGCAGGTCCTGCATTCGAGGGTAAGCCCGGAAATTTACCCTCTCATAGAAGACGCAGAGGATTTCCCGACGGCGCTCGCAGCACTGAAGAGCATCTACGTTCGCCCCGTGAACCAGGTCTACGCACGCTACCAACTCGCAACGAGACGGCAAAGTCCCGGAGAATCGTTAGAGGAATTCTACGCCGCGCTGCTAATTTTGGGACGGGGCTGCAGCTGCCCGCCGGTGAACGCGATTGAACACACGGACATGCTCATTCGCGATGCGTTTGTGGCAGGTATGAACTCTCCCCAAATCCGCCAAAGACTTTTAGAAAAAGAGTCGCTAGGACTCTCAGAGGCACAGGCCATTGCAGCTTCCCTAGATGTGGCCTCGCAAAACGCCCGCGCCTACGGCCCCGACCGTGCGGCAGCCACTTGGGCTCCGTGGACTCCTTCGCGACAAACCCCCCCCCTCCCTCACAGGCTTGCGCGGTTAAAGCACCAGATCATCCCGGGGCATACGCTGCTATTTCTGCGGGCAAGCGAAACACCCCCGGCAGCGCTGCCCGGCCCGCGCAGCTATTTTCAAAAGCTGCGGCAAGAAGGGCCATTACGCGGCCGTGTGCCGGTCCCGGGGGGTCGCCGCAATCCCCGGAGAAGAACGAGCCCAACGCATCCCAAACGCTCCCCAACCCCCCCAGCGCCCCATGTGCGACCCGCGGGCGCCGCCATTTTGGGTCCCGGCCACCACGAGGGGAGGTTGGGCGCCGCCATCTTGTGACTCCCCAGCCACGTGCGATTCATGGGGGCGGCCATTTTGTCCACCCCCGACCACATGCGATCCGTGGGGGCGGTCATTTTGTCCACCCCCGGCCACGTGCGATTCATGGACGCCGCCATCTTGGATGACAACAAAGGACCCCAGCATCGACGGCTCCACGGGGCCCGAAGAAGACGCCGAGACATTACGACCACGACTGGCTTCGGTGACTCTGGATCAATCACGGCCCCGGACGCTCCAGACGACGACAACAACGGTGCTGATCAACGGACACGAGACACCATGCCTGATGGTGTCCGGGAGCACCAAAAGTTTCATTCACCCCGACACGGTAAGACGCTGTTTTCTGACCATCCATCCAAGTACGCAAAAGATTTCCCTAGCTGCAGGATCCCACTCTGTAGAGATCAAAGGGTTCTGCATCGCGAACCTAACGGTGCAAGGGAAGGAGTTTAAAAACTACAGGCTCTACGTCCTTCCCCAACTCTGCGCGCCCACATTACTGGGATTAGATTTCCAGTGTAACCTGCAGAGCCTAACATTTCAATTCGGCGGCCCAATACCCCCACTCACTATCTGCGGCCTCGCAACTCTCAAGGTTGAACCGCCGTCCTTGTTTGCAAACCTCACCCCGGATTGCAAACCCGTCGCCACTAGGAGCAGACGGTACAGCGCCCAGGACCGGATATTTATTCGGTCTGAAGTCCAGCGGTTGCTGAAGGGAGGCATAATCCAGGCCAGCAATAGTCCCTGGAGAGCCCAGGTGGTAATAGTAAAGACCGGGGAAAAGCAAAGGATGGTCATAGACTATAGCCAGACCATCAACAGGTACACACAGCTAGATGCGTACCCTCCCCCCCGCATATCCGACATGGTAAATCGGATTGCCCAGTATAAGGTTTTCTCCACCGTGGACCTCAAGTCCGCCTACCACCAGCTCCCCATCCGCCCAGGTGACCGCAAGTACACAGCCTTCGAGGCAGACGGGCGTCTATACCACTTCCTAAGGGTCCCATTTGGTGTCACAAACGGGGTCTCGGTCTTCCAACGGGAGATGGACCGAATGGTTGACCAGCACGGGTTGCAGGCCACGTTCCCGTATCTCGACAACGTAACCATCTGCGGCCACGATCAGCAGGACCACGACGCCAACCTCCAAAAATTCCTCCAGACCGCTAACGCCTTGAACCTCACATACAACGAGGAAAAGTGCGTTTTTAGCACAAACCGGCTGGCCATCCTGGGATACGTAGTGCGCAATGGGATAATAGGCCCCGACCCCGAACGCATGCGCCCCCTCATGGAATTTCCCCTCCCCCACTGCTCCAAAGCCCTGAAACGTTGCCTGGGGTTCTTTTCATATTACGCCCAGTGGGTCCCCCAGTATGCAGACAAGGCCCGCCCGCTAATACAGACCACTACCTTCCCCCTGTCGACAGAGGCTCGCCAGGCCTTCAGCCGCATCAAAGCGGATATCGCAAAGGCCACGATGCGCGCCATCGATGAGTCCCTCCCCTTCCAGGTCGAGAGCGACGCCTCCGACGTCGCTCTGGCGGCCACCCTTAACCAAGCGAGCAGACCCGTGGCCTTTTTCTCCCGAACCCTCCACGCCTCAGAAATCCGCCACTCCTCAGTGGAAAAGGAAGCCCAAGCCATAGTGGAAGCTGTACGACATTGGAGGCATTACCTGGCCGGCAGGAGATTCACTCTCCTCACCGACCAACGGTCGGTAGCCTTCATGTTCAATAATGCACAGCGGGGTAAAATTAAAACTGGCAAGATCTTAAGGTGGAGGATCGAGCTCTCCACCTTCAACTACGAGATCTTGTACCGTCCCGGAAAGCTGAATGAGCCGTCCGATGCCCTATCCCGCGGCACATGTGCCAACGTACAAATAGACCGTCTCCAAGCCCTCCACGAGGACCTCTGCCACCCGGGGGTCACTCGGTTCTACCATTTTATAAAGTCCCGCATCCTCCCCTACTCTGTGGAGGAGGTCCGTACAGTCACCAGGAACTGCCACATCTGCGCGGAGTGCAAACCGCACTTTTTCAGGCTGGATAGAGCGCACCTGATCAAGGCTTCCCGCCCCTTTGAACGCCTCAGTCTGGATTTCAAAGGGCCCCTCCCCTCCACCGACCGCAACACATACTTCCTGAACGTGGTGGACGAGTACTCCCGTTTCCCCTTCGCCATCCCCTGCCCCGACATGACAGCGGCCACAGTCATTAAAGCCCTTGGCACCATATTCACACTGTTCGGTTGCCCCGCATATATCCATAGCGACAGGGGGCCCTCCTTCATGAGGGACGAGCTGCGCCAGTTCCTGCTCAGCAAGGGCATAGCCTCGAGCAGGACGACCAGCTACAACCCCCGGGGGAACGGGCAAGTAGAGAGGGAGAACGGCACGGTCTGGAAGACCGTCCTACTGGCCCTACGGTCCAGGGATCTCCCAGTTTCCCGGTGGCAGGAGGTCCTCCCGGACGCTCTCCACTCCATCCGGTCGCTGCTGTGTACCACCACTAACCAAACGCCTCATGAGCGCCTCCTTGTCTTCCCCAGGAAGTCCTCCTCCGGAACATCGCTGCCGACCTGGCTGGCGGCCCCAGGACCCATCTTGCTCTGGAAACATGTGCGGGCGCACAAGTCGGACCCGTTGGTCGAGAGGGTTCACCTCCTCCACGCGAACCCGCAGTACGCCTACGTGGCGTACCCCGACGGCCGACAGGACACGGTCTCCCTGCGAGACCTGGCGCCCGCCGGCAACATACACACCCCCCCGACACCGATCATCCCCTCCCTGCCACCGGCGCACCCCGTGACCACCCCCTTCCCGGGAGGATCGGTCCTCCTCCCGTGTCCGCCCAGGAGTGAAACAGGAACAAACACCGAAACGCTCCCGGAGACGACAACGCCGGAAGAAGCACCACCACCACCACCGGGGCTGAGGCGATCGACGTGGAAGACCAGGCCGCCCGCTCGACTCGTGGCATCGGCGTGACACCAAGAATGTTGTTGGACTGTAACAAAAAAAAATTTCTCTTACTAATATTGTAAATAGTTTCACAAACCTTGTACATAGCCCAGTGTAGGGCTAAAACTGTAATGACATGCCCGAAATTTTCCTCCCAGGACCAGTCTTGTAAACCCCTACCACCATGCGAACCACCACCCCGCCGGGTTCATTTTTAACAAGGGGTGAATGTGGTAGTATGTATTAGGGGTCATGTGGGACTGTGAAGCCGTGATGCTATTGGCTGACAGATCCCGGGTCCTGGTTGGCTGTTGACTCCTGGCTCCGCCCTGAAGGCGGAGTAAAAGAACCCGAGCTTCTCCCCGCCGCTCCATTCTGTTGCTGAACTGCTGGGGACAAGTCTCGCTTAATAAAGCCTCATCGACTTCATCTCTACTCGGCTCTCTCGTAAGTCATTGTGCGCTACAAGTAGACATGTGTTATTATAGGAGGAGATTAAATGGTTTGGTAGAGTCCACAGTATAGTGAAAGTACATGTGCTGTGAAGTACAGTTAAATGGGAGAGTTGAGTCGCCCTTGATTGCGCCTGGGCTGCAGGAGGAGATTAATGGATGGTTAGTATCTCTTGATAAGGCAGCGTGTGGATGGAGTGGCCCTGGGTGTCTTCATACATTAGACTATATATGGTCTGTGAGAGAAGATTCAAACTGTGGATGACTGTCCATCATTGTTCATTGTGTGACAAGATGGAATGGGAGGGCAAGTGTAGTAGCATGGCCCCTTTAAGGGGGATCCTTAGCGGGCCACGTGACCCGCCCAGAGCCTGTGGGAAGGAGGTCATGAACTCTAGCCTATCCAGTGTTTAGGTGCGGATCTGGCTGTTGGGGTTTGTTCAGAATCAGTTAGTGAATCGAGGAAACTAGACCTGTGTAGTAGTTCTACTGTTCTGTATACAAAGATCTTCTTAGTTAAGTAGGGCTGTTTAGCACAGGGCTAAATCGCTGGCTTTGAAAGCAGACCGATGCAGGCCAGCAGCACGGTTCGATTCCCGTAACAGCCTCCCCGAACAGGCGCCGGAATGTGGCGACTAGGGGCTTTTCACAGTAACTTCATTGTCAACTACTTGTGACAATAAGCGATTTTCATTTCATTTCATTTCATGTGGAGATGCCGGCGTTGGACTGGGGTGAGCACAGTAAGAAATCTTCCTGCCTGGCAATTGTCGCGCAATGTCCGTTCATCCGTTGTCGCAATGTACCACGCGTGATACATTGGCGAGACCATGCATTCGCTGCGACAACGGATGAACGGACATCGCACAACAATCACCAGGCAGGAATGTTCCCTTCCAGTTGGGGAACACTTCAGCAGTCAAGGACATTCAGCCTCTGATCTTTGGGTAAGCGTTCTCCAAGGCGGCCTTCAGGACGCCCGACAACGCAGAATCAGCAAGCAGAAACTGAGAGCCAAGTTCTGCACACATGAGTATGGCCTCAACCGGAACCTTGGATTAATTTGCATTACATTCACCCCCCACCATAATAATAATAATAGCTTATTGTCACAAGTAGGCTTCAATGAAGTTACTGTGAAAACCATCTGGCCTGGGCTTGCAAAATCCTACCAACTGTCCTGGCTTGAGACAATTCACACCTCTTTAACCTGTGATTATCCCTCTCTCCTGTTGCTCCAATTAGACCTGTAAAGACTTAATCACCTGAAAAGACTCGCATCCGAAGTATTATCTTGCATCATTGACTTTGTCTATATATATGTTTCTGGAACTCATCTCTTCATTCACCTGAGGAAGGAGCTGTGCTCTGAAAGCTAGTGATTCGAAACAAACCTGTTGGACTTTAACCTGGTGTTTTAAGACTTCTTACTTGGTTAAGTAAGTCACCATTGTGATTTAACACTGTCGCATCACTTGCCTCGCAAGACAACATTGGTGACCAGGATAAATCAGTCCAGTCGAAGAAAGTTCGTCAAAAATTGGAAGGGGGTAGAGTGGTCTCTCAGAATCCTGAAAAGGTGAAAGATTGTGAGCAGGCGAATAGCGATGCCACTATTCGGGAAAATTGATCCATTTGATCCGGAGGTTGAAAGTTGGGGCCAATATAGCAAAAGGCTTCGAAACATTTTTGCTACCAAGGAAATCATGGCAGGAGACAAATAGAAAGCAATATTACTCACAGTTTGTGGCCCACAAACATATAACCTTGTGCAAAACTTAACGGGCGACATTCTCTAATAATGGGTCTATGTCCCCACACCGGCGTGAAAACCGGCACCAACGACTCCGGCGTCAATGGCCCCCGAAAATTAGGAATTCTCACATTTCCAGGGGGCTAGGTTGCCACCGGAGTCATCCCCGCAGCTCCAGCCGACACGGAATGGCCCACGTGTGTTTGCGCATGCGCAGAACGGCTGGTGGATTTTCGCGCATGCGCAGAACGGCCGGCGTTTTTTCACGCATGCGCAGAATGGCCGGCATGATTCGGCGCATGCGCGGGGGTTCCCTCCTATGTGCCGGCCCCCAGGCAATTGGCAGACCCCTACAGGGGCCCGGCGCGGAGTAAAGTAGGCCCCCACGGAACCAGCCCGCCCGCCGATCAGTAGGCCCCGATCGTGGGCCAGGCCACCATGGGGCCTCCCCCCACGGGTGGGACCCCCCCCCGCCATGACGGCCCCTGCACACTCATCTTCCAGGTCCTGCCGTGTGGGAGGTGAGTAATACACGCCGGCGGGACTCAGCCAATCCCGTCGGCCACTCGGCCCATCGGGGCCCGGAGAATCGCCAGGGGGGCAACTGTCAATGGCCCCAACCAGCGTGGCGGCGATCCTGCCCGTGCCCACAAAATAGCACCGGAGAATGAGGATTCTCGTGGCCCCCCAAGGATTCTCCGACGCCGGGCCGGAGAATCCCGGCCAACATCTCTGGAGGCTCCGGACTCCAAGCCCTTTAATCAATTAGTGAGGGGGCATTTCAATTCCTGACCCTCCATTATTAGGCAGCGATATGAATTCCACTCAGCCTTTAGCGGCCATGGAGAAATGGTATCCGCTTTTGCAGCCAGACTTCGACAAATTCATAGATTATTTTTCACAAATTTACAGTGCAGAAGGAGGCCATTCGGCCCATTGGGTCTGCACCAGCCCTACTCAAGCCCACGTCTCTACCCTATCCCCGTAACCCAGTAACTCCCACTTAACCTTTTTGGACACTGAGGGCAATTTATCATGGCTAATCCACCTAACCCGCACATCTTTGGACTGTGGGAGGAAACTGGAGCACCCGGAGGAAACCCACGCACACACGGGGAGAACGTGCAGCCTCCGAACAGACAGTGACCCAAGCTGGGAATTGAACCTGGGATCCTGGATCTGTGAAGCAACTGTGCTAACCACTATGCTGCCGTGCTGCCCAAATGATGGAACATTGTGAATTTGTGACAAGCTGCGTGAACGGTTGGTCTGTGGGATCACCACTTAAATATCCAGGTGGTGTTGCTGGCAGAAACCAAGATATCCTTGGATAAAGTAGTTCAGTTGGTTCAAGCGACTGAAAGAGTGTTGAAAAAGCACTTTTGAATTATGAGGGGTGCAAAGCGAGCAAACATTTAGGTATCTGCAGGGAGGACATCAGCCTGTGAATATCAGCAGGTACACCAGCCACTTTAGCCACCTATACTGGGAGGCACTGAAGATATTGGAGATGGCATCCATCCCAGTATTGTACCAACAGCAGTCAGCCCAGCTCCCATTAATCATAGCGAAAGGACAAAGGCCGATCCTCATGAGGTGGGATTGGCTGAAGAAAATCAAGTTAAATTGACTATAAATATTCAACATTAACGATGGGGATTTTCAGGAGCTTCAAGGGAAATACCACAAAGTCTTCCCGAAAATGTTAAGATGCATCAAAGGAGTGAAGGCAAAGATCTATGTAGAGCCAGAAGCAACACCAAAATGTCTTTGTGTCTTATGTTCTACAGCCCAAAGTGGAGGTGGAGTTGCAGTGTCTGGAAGAGCTGGGGGTAATTACTCCTGTACAGTTTTCAGAATGGGCGTCGCAGTGTTGAAGCTGAATCTGTGGTGATTTTAAGTTGATGGTGAACAGGGTGGCTAAAATAGATAAATATCCTATCCCCAAGATAGAAGACCTGTATATATGCCAAGTTAACAGAGGGCCTCAATACACCAAATTGGATTTAAGCCATGCGTACCAGCAGCTTGAGCTCTAAAATGAGTCAAGAAAGTTAATTAACATAAATACCCACAAAGACTTGTTCCAATATACAAAGTTGCCCTTCGGTATTTCATCTGCCTGCGCTATATTTCAGTGCACAATGGAGAGCCATTTGCAGGGAATGCAAAGGTTGTCATGTATCTTGATGATGTTCTAGTGAAAGGAGCAACACCAGAGGAACACAGAGCCAGTCTGGAAGAAGTCCTGAAGCAGTTTAAAGAAGCCGGTTTTCGGTTAAAGTGGGAGAAGTCCACATTTCAGGCTGATGAAGTTGCGTATTTAGATTTCAGAGTTTTTGCGAAGGGATTGCATCCACTCGATGATACAATAAAGGCAATAAAAGGGGCACCTGAACCAAGGGATATGTCGGAATTGAAGTCCTTTCTAGGAATGGTCAATTATTACAGCCGCTTTTTTACCCAACCTGTCTACCATTTTGGTGCCCCTGCATTACCTGCTGAAAACAACACCAATGTTAGAAGTGGGAAGTTTCACAGAGGAAGTCTTTCAATCAGATCAAACAGGCCAAGCAGTCATTGACCTTGCTGCTCCATTTCAACCCGGATAAACCCATCATAATCGCATGCGATGCGTCACCATATGGCATCGCTGCGGCACTCTCGCACAAAACTAAAGGTGGTGTGGATAGGCCTGTCACCTTCGCCTCCAGAACATTGTCAGATGCTGAAAGGAAATATTTCTATATTGACAAAGAATGTCTGACAGTCATTTATGCCGTAAAAGAATTTCATCGATAGGTTTATGGCCGGCATTTCACCATCCTCTCAGACCACAAACCATTACTTGACATTTTTTGTGAAGGTGAACCTATCCAGCCAATCGCATTAGCCCAAGTGCAGAGATGGGCTCTGCATATTTGTAAACCTTTCAGCATAGACCGAGAACCCAGATAACAAATGCGGATGCTTTGAGCAGGCTTCCACTGCCACAAACAATATCCGTACTTCCCACTCCACAGGAGAATATCCTCGATCTAAATGTTCTTAATACTTTACTGATTTCATCTGCTCATATTAAGATGTGGACTAATAGAGACCCTGGGCAGGATTCTCTGTTGGCTGATGCCGAAATCGCGAAACACGACTGGACGGAGAATAGATTCCCAACACCAAAATCGTATTGGGTGCCGATTTGACGCCAAATCTCAAATCTCTGTCACCCCCGACAGCAGCTTATAAATGCGGTCTGGAACACACGTCCAGAAAGCACTGTTTGCATGTCATTAGCACCCGATATTCGCCAGGGCCTCTGTGATGCTCTGCCTCCAATGGGCCCAGTTCCCGGGTGTGGTTCTCTTGTGCTTTTAAAAATTGTGAAACCAGCGTCATGGCTGCTGAGGGAGAGAGAGGGGGTACGTAAAGTGTCCAACATCGCCATAGTTTGTTGACAGTTGTGCCACTGGGGCTTCTACCAGGACCGGGTGGAGTAGCGGGGAGTGGCAGGAGGAGGGCTGTGGGATCGGGGTGGATGGGCATGGAACACCATTGCCGCAGCCGGAAGCTGCACACGCCACTAACAGCCCACTGTGAACTTAGGGCCCCGGGTCATATAGGTGTCCCCCCAGGCCACTCCCCTAGGTGCCCTCTGGCCCCAGCTGACCCATCAGCTGTAATGTGTATATGTTCCATGTGACATCGGTGATATCCCCTCCACAGTTGCTGAATCGATCCAGGTTCGACGCCAGTTTTGCTGTCTTGAAAGTCCACAAATTCTATGTCGGAGTCAACACTTAATCTCAGAAACGGAGAATACCACCCCCTGTGTTGTCAAGAGTTAAAAGGATAACATCGAGAAAGTGCGTGGTTGGTCTGAGAAGCTGGGGTCGGGGTGGTGGCAGGTGGAGGAGGCCTCCTGTTTTGGTTATTGTCTGTGAGCATTGGCTACAGCCCCTCTTCTGTTCTCTCTAGCCAGCTCCTCAATGAGCCCAGTGTAGTGTCATCTCTAAGAATCTGGAACTAGCATTTTAGGTTGGGGGCCATGCCATTATTGTCACCAATCTGCGGGAACCATAGGTTTGCACTGTCAGGGATGGATGCAATTTACACGAGTTGGAAGAGAGAGGCGATCAAGAGGTTCAGGGATTTGAACTAGTTTTTACTCTATTATTGAATAATGAGCCAGAGTTAATGAGTAACTTCATAATAGAAGATCCTCTTGAATAAAGTGACCATAATACAAGCGAATTCCATGTTAAATTTGCTCACAACATACTTCAGTCAAAATAAGAATCTTAATCTAAAAAAAAGCCAATGAAGTACATTGATTGGATAAATAGGTTAGAAAGTGTGGCACTAAATAACTAGTGGGAAATATTGAAAGAATTTTAAAAAAAATATTCTGTGTTAAAAGACTAAACATTCATCAGCAACATCCATCCATGGCTTTCTCAGGGTCATATTAGATAAAAAGAGGTGTTCGAAAACTGGACTGGTTGGTCATCAAGTCCTTTTTTCCTTAATGATAAATCGAACTCCAAACAGTGTTAAAAAGATCGATTCAAGTCAAAAGCAGCTTTCCCCATGCTCCCTGTGGACCACTGCCTGAGGCAATATCTGTGGAAGAGGGAACTGATAATCCGTATTAGCACTGCAGAGGTTAATGTACAGGGTGAATAGGGTATATACAACAAGAATTCACTGTTAAAACTGCACGGAACACTCTGGTGAAAGACATCAAATATATTGGAGAACCTGCTGTCTTAATGTTCTTTTCGGTAATGTCTGTAGGTGAAGTGTATGTAGTCCTGGAGACAGTAGAGTTTGCGTTGTCCCTGAGAGCAGGTCCTCTCTGCTTGGTTTTGTTGGACTCCAGCCCCTTGACCATCCTAGCATGCTTGTTGCCTTTGTAGTGGGCTTCAGCTTGACTCTACCAAAAGAAAAAAAAATGAACTGTGGAACCAGGTTCATTCACACACATCTCTGTGTTGGATACAATGCAGAAAAAATTTCAGTCCACTCCACCCACTGAACCCTAAACATGTGTTTGATTGAGAATTAAGTTTAATGTGGTCAAGTATTGTTATTATTTCCCTGATCAATGCATATGAGATATCTGCCTCCATAATATTTCCCTACTTGTGGAACCCATATTTCTACCCATTTGAGTCTTTGGGTTTCTTTGATTGCTTTCCTGGTCCCTCTGTCTATGCCATTACCTGGAATGATGATGTGGTATTACTATTTAGTATGTGTAAAGATGCCTAAACAATCAGAATGGATGATTAACAAATTATCAAAGTATCAATTAAACTTACACTAGACAAAAAATGTTCATTGTATTGTTGTAAGTTATTAAAGCTGTGTATTCTGACTTTTTTAAAAATGTGGATTATTACAACTTTCTATTGTGCTTACCGCTCTATAGCTCCATCCTGTTATTACAGTTGTTGATTGTTTTTACAGCTCAGCAACACATTCAGAGATCTGTCGTGCAATTACAGCTCAGCAATATAATTACACCTCTGTAATGCAGATACAGCCCTGCAATGTAATTACAGCTCTGTAATGCAGTTACAGCCCTGCAATGTAATTGCAGTTCTGTACTGCAGTTACAGCCCTGCAGTGCTATTCCAGCCCTGTAATGCAGTTCCAGCTCAGCAATGTAATTCCAGCTCTGTAATGCAATTACAGGTCTGCAATGCAGTTACAGTCTGCAATGCCGTTACAGCTCAGCAGCACAATTACAACTCTGCGTGTATATTCTTTTAACCCTTTCTGGGTGTTAATCATTACGTACTTCCTAGATAACTCGTCTAGTTCTAGATGGAGGTAGGCATGGCTCATAGCTAGTTTTACCCCCTGCCAGTTTGTCTTATAGATCTTCTATGCATGGCATAGGGTACTGATCTAAATGTGAGGCTTTATTAACCATTAATCTATCGTCCCCGTAAAGGCGATCGACTTCTCGGACTTGAGGAAGGAGTCAACAAGTGCAGCCCACGCTGAGAACTGTGCTGGTCGTATTATCCCAAGGCTCTCCAACCGCTCAGGTTCGGTCTCTACTTTGGTAAGTAAAGCGTATGGAACTGGCCGTGCCCAGAAATAATTGGATAGGGTGCGGGGTCCACATAAAGTTTGCCCTTGCTCCCTTTATTCCACCAAGGCGTTCTTGGAATACTTTGGGGTATTTATCAAAGACCTCATACTGTCCACCGGATCCTGGTTCAAAGATTTGTTGCTAGTCCACACAGATCCTCTGGAGCCAGTCTCTGCCCAAGAGACAGGGTCCTGGTCCTCATACAACTATGAGTGGATGTCGGGTCCATAGGTGATCCCCATAATCTTCAAAGTTTCCCCTGTATATATGGCCATCCTGGCCCTGGTGTCTCGCTAGACTAGGGGCAAGATGTCCATCCGGAGACACTGAACGTCTGTTCCCCGACGATGGAGACGGCAGCTCCCGTATCCACCTCCATTTCTCTGGAATGGCCATTGACCAAGAGTGTTATCTTTATCAGGGAAACCTTATGGATGACGATGCCATTCAGCTGCATCTTTTTGTCTACTATGGGCTGATTGTCTTGCAAGGCCATCATCAAGAAGAATCTCAACCAAATGTCTCCGCACGTTCAGAGGTTGATGATGAAGTTACAACGCTATGACTTCAATCTCATCTACACAACAGGTGAATATTTGTTCTGAGCAGATGCATTATCGAGAGTGCCAATACAAAATATTAGTAGTGAAATTGCCGAGGGTGTAGATCTGCATGTCAATCTTATTTCCACACTACTACCAGTATCAGATACAAAACTACGTGTGATCCAAGAAGAGACCAGGAAGGATCAAACTCTTCAAGCGGTGATGAGGAACATCAACTCACACTGGCCCAGAGGTCATTGTATGGAGTTCTACAATATTAGATCTGTACTCAGTATAATTAATGGAGTGGTACTTCGTTTGAACATGATAGTTATACCTCAATCTCTTCGGAAGGATGTACTTAAGAGGATACATGAAGGACATCTTGAGATTGAGAAATGTAAACAGCGAGTGTGTGACTCTGTTTACTGGCCATGTATAAACCACAATAATGACAGAATGGTCAGTTGTTGTGACACATGCCAGGTGCGTCGTTGCAAGCAAACAAGAGAACCTATGCAAATATCTGATTTACCTACGTCGCCATGGCAGAAAGTAGCTATGGATCTCTTTCACCTACGAGGGAAAGATTATTTAATTATCATAGACTACTTTTCAAACTAGCCCGAAATGGCTCTGCTGTCGAGCAGTGTAATATTGCCGACCAAGTCAATTTTTGCTAGACCCAGAATTCCTCAATGTCGTGAATGACAATAATCCTTCTTTCAGCTGTAAAGAGTGGCAACACTTTGCAGTTACGTATGATTTCAATCACGTCCCGCCAAGTCCGTTGTACCCACAAGCCAATGGCAAAACCAAAAAAGGTGTACATATTGTGGACAATGGACAGCCAATTTGATCCATATCTCGCACTATTGGGTTACAGAGCTTCACCATTGTTGTTAGGAATGGGTTAAGAGACATTCCAATTACATGTCAAATTGATGTTAAGTATCCAATAATTGACACTGATATGTAAAGGAGTTGCAGGTAGCACTGTGGTGTGTGGTGGTAGAGTTTTGTATAGAGTGTGGTCAAGGAACATAAAAGTGTCTTGGGAAAGGAGCAGAACTTTTGACACTTGACTCAACAGCAGCCAAAAGCTAACATTGTCACATGGTAGATCACCGGCAGAGTTACTCATGAATAGAGGGTTGCGTACCACAAATCCATACTTGGAAAAGAGGAGAAGGCAGTGGAAATGTAAAACATTAAAGCAAAACAAAAGCAGTTCTATGATAGAGTGTCCAGACCTTTACCACTTCTGAGTAGTGATGACATTGTGAGAATAGAAGATTCAAGCAAGGATGCAAGGTTGAGAAAAGCCATTGTACTTGAAGAAGTACCACCTTGTTCCTACACTGTACAGACAGAACAAAGAAAAGTACAGCACAGGAACAGGCCCTTCAAGCCTGCGCCGACCATGCTTCCCGTCTAAACTAAAATCTTCTACACTTCCGGGGTCCGTATCCCTCTATTCCTATCCTATTCATGTATTTAACATGGATGGGTTAGAGGATGGGTTGGTTTTAAGCAGAAATCGTCATGCAATTTGAAAACCAGAGAAGACTTTCACAATAACATGATGGATGACGAATCTACGTCAGAATCAACATCAGCTGCAGTGTCAGATTGTTCAACAGTTCCTGAGCATGAGAATATCATGGTGAACATTGAATCTACAAGTTCTGAGCAGCAAGGTTAAACTTTGAGAAGATCGACCAGAGTCAGAGGAAACCCTGATCGACTCAATTTGTACATTTGGACAATTTGTACATACTATATATAGTATATCTAGCTGGTCTTTTATATATAAATGCAAGAACAGCAAGCATAGTATGTACAAATTGTCCAAATGTACAAATTGAGATGATCAGGTTTTCTTCTGACAAATATATATATTTGTTAAACCAGCTTTAGAAATTTTGAAGAAAAAAATTAATACTATTAGACTCACAAGGTGCTTATATCACAGGTAAATATACTGATGATACTATATTAATTTATATAAAAGGAATGTAGTGATATCATGGTTGGGTTGTAATTCGCCAACTGACCACTAGGCGAATAAGTGAATGTTAGTATATAAGTAAATGTTAGAGTCAGGTGACCTCAGACTGACTGGGGAGCTGGGAGAGAGATAATGGCTTGTGCATGTTCAATCTGTTATTCATCTGTTGTTTTGTATATATTTCACTTACAGTTAATGTTAACAAATCATTTATAGCTTTAGGTTCTCGTAATATAAATCAGGCCATCCGACAAGAACATTACAAAAAGGACTGTCAGAGGATACAGCAGCATATAAATCTGTTGGAGACTTGGTCAGAGAAATGGCACGTGGAGTTTAATCTGGACAAATGTGAGATAATGCATTTTGGAAGATCTAATACAGGTGGGAAATATAGAGTAAATGGCAGAACCCTTAAGACTGGCAGAATGATCTTGATGTACAGCTCCATAGGTCACTGAAAGTGGCAATGCAGGTGGAGATGGTAGTCAATAAGGCATACGGCATGCTTGCTTTCATCGGCTGGGGCATTGAGTATAGAAATTGGCAGGTCATGCTGCAGCTCTATAGAACCTTAGTTAGGCCACACTTGGAATATAGTGTTCAATTCTGGTTGCCACACTACCAGAAAGATGTGGAGGTTTTGGAGAGGGTACAGAAGATGTTGCCTGGTATGGAAGGCGTTACCTATCAGGAGAGATTGGATAAATTTAATTTGTTCTCAGTGGAATGACAGAAGTTGAGCGGTGACCTGATTATGAGGGGCATAGACAGAATAGATAGTCAGAAGCTTTTTCCCAGGGTGGAAGAGCAATTACTAGGGGACATAAGGTGCAAGGGGCAAAGTTTAGAGGGAATGTGTGAGGGATGTTTTTTTACACAGAGGGTAGTGGGTGCCTGGAACTCACTGCTGGAGGAGGTGGTGGAAGCAGGTACGATAGTGATGTTTAAGCGCCGTCTTGACAAATACATGATTAGGATGGGAATAGAGGGATATGGACCCCGGAAGTGTAAAAGGTTTTAGGTTGAACGTGCAGCAGGTTTGGAGGGACGAAGATCCTGTTCCCGAGCTGTACTTTTCTTTGTTTTTTGTTCTTTGTGATTATTCTTTACTAGATCCACAAGCTCATTGAACATTTTTGTGTCAGGCTGTAGGATAAGTTAAATTCTTAATAATGCTGAACTTCAGGGCCCTGCATGCTGTCATCACCTTCTATGCCATTGGTGCGAAAGAAGCAGCGCATGAGTTTGGCATACTGGGGCCAGTCCACCACATCCACATCATAAGGCTCGAGCTTCTGAAACAAGGGCATTTCCAGGTTTTTCTTCTTGCTTTGGTTCTTACCAGAGTTATCGTCAGGGAAGGGTCCTCAGTGCTGTCAGTTATTTGAGAATGTAGTCTAGTTTGTTTAGGCCCTTTAGTCTCTGGATCTATCTGTTCCCCCCAAAAAAAATATATCTTAAACCCCAAACCGCAAAACAAAACCCCCGAAAAAGTCAGTCTTGCTAGTGTTCACAAAATATAAGAGCCCTACAATATGGGTGGCATAGTAGTACAGTGGTAGCACAGGTGGATTGGCCATGCTAAATTGCCCATTGTGTCACAAAAAGGTTAGTGTGGTGATATGCATCACTGTAAAGACACAAGGGGTTAATGAAATGAAATGAAAAGAAAATCGCTTATTGTCACAAGTAGGTTTCAATGAAGTTACTGTGAAAAGCCCCGAGTCGCCACATTCCGGCGCCTGTGCGGGGAGGCTGTTACGAGAATTGAACCGTGCTGCTGGCCTTGGTCTGCTTTCAAAGCCAGCAATTTAGCCCTGTGCTAAACAGCCCCTGTTTAATGTAAATACATGTAGACCAGCTAGACACTAGAGGGAGCACCAGAGACATGACACACAGACACTCAACCAATTGAACAGTTAGATAGGACACGACCAATGGGCACTCACAATACACACAGAGGTGACACCACCACAGGAGGGCATTACACCAACCCATATATAAAGGACACAACACACACGATCTTCCTCTTTCCAGTGGAGACAGTCAGTGAGTAGAGACACAGGGTTGATTAAATACTACACCCACCAAGTGGATTGTAGCAGACTGGTTAGTCAGTCTGAGTAGCTATAGAAGGATTAAATGTAGTGGCGAACCCGAGTAGGAGAAGTGTAAATAGTTTAACAAACGTGTTGAAGTTATCTCCACGTCTGAACCTTCCTTTGTCAAGTGCACCACAAGGAAGCTGCTTATGCTACGCCTAGAGCATAATAAGACAGTTAGGTGGGGTCACTAGGTTACCGGATAGAATCATAGAATTTACAATGCAGAAGGAGGCCATTCGGCCCATTGTGTCTGCACCGGCCCTTAGAAAGAGCACCCCACTTCAGCTCACACCTCCACCCTACCCCCGTAAGCCAGTAACCGCACCTAACAGTTTAGCATGGCCAATCCACCTAACTTGCACATCTTTCGATTGTGGGAGAAAACCGGTGCACCCGGAGGAAACCCAAGCAGACACGGGGAGAACGTGCAGACTCCGCACAGACAGTGACCCAGCCGGGAATCGAACCTGGGACCCTGGAGTTGTGAAGCAACTGTGCTAACCACTGTGCTACCGTGCTGCCCGGGAGGGTAGAGGTGTGGGCTTAAGTAGGGCTTAAGAGGGTGCACTTTCCAAGTGCTGGTCGAAAAAGAGGGAATCAATTGGTTGGAGCTGGTGCAGTGCCTGCGATGCATATGGAGATGCCGGAGGGGCAGGGAGCGGCCCTGCCGGCTCAGTGGTCGACGTACCAACGAGTGAGCTTCTAAAATGAGAAGTTCACCCAGCAACGGAAAGAGAGTCTGGAGGACCTTGCCTGGATGGTGGATTTGATCAGGGCGGTGGTCGACCGTGTGGAAACGGCGCTGACGTCCTAGGGTCAGGCGATGCAGAAGATGGAGGAGGTGGCGGGGGAAGACGAGGAGCAGTTTGCTTCGATGGCAGGGGAGATGGGGCTGATGCGCAATCAGCAGAAGCAGCTTCAGGAGAAGGTCGAGGACCTAGAGAACCGGTCAAGCAGGCAGAACATAAGGGCCTGTTGGAGGGGAGTGAAGGAGCCGATGCTGGCGCGAATGTGGGGAGGGTGCTGGAGAAGCTGCTCGGAGAGGGTATATTTGCACGGCCGTTGGAGGTGGATTGAGCGCACAGGAGCTAATGAGGAAGCCCCAGGGGAACGAGCCGCCAAGGGCAATGGTGGTGCGGTTGCACAGGTTCCTGGACAAGCAGCAAATTATGAGGTGGGCCAGGCAGATGAGGTGCTGCACCTGGGAGGGCAATGAAACCAGGACCTGGGTGCAGAGTTGGCCAAGAGGAGAGCGAGCTTCAACAGGGTCAAGGTAGCCCTCTACAAGAAGGGAGTGAAGTTTGGGCTACTGTACCCGGCGCGTCTGTTGGTGACCTACGAAGGCCGGGAATTGTCCTTTGGCTCAGCAGAAAAGGCAGTCGCATATGTCAGAGACAATGGAGTGGCAGGAGAAGGTGGACTTTGAACTTTGGTGGAGATACTGTGATGTTGTGGCTAACTTATGTTTGGGAGGAAAGGTCATGGCTGATCGACAGGGGAGGGGGACAAGAGCCCCCCCCCCCCCCCCCCCGACCAGACTGGTTACGTGGAATGTTCGTGGACTGAACGGGCCGGTTAAGAGAGCTTGTGTGTTCGCACACCTGAGACAGTTAAAAGCGGACGTGGCCATGTTACAGGAGACACACTTGAAGCTGGGAGACCAAATTAGATTAAAGAAGGGATGGGTCGAGCAAGTGTTTCATTCAGGACTGGACTTTAAAACAAGGGGATTGGCTATCCTGATTAACAAAAGGGTGACATTCGAGGTGGGGAGGATAGAGGAAGACCCGGGAGGCAGATTTATTATGGTTAGCGGGAAGCTAAAGGAAATGGCAGGGTCAAGGTGCCCAAACTGGGATGATGTCGCGTTTATCAGGAAGGTGCTGGGAAAGATCCCAGACCTTAACTCGCACTGGCTGATCATGGGGGTGACTTTAATACGGTCCTGGACCCGAGTTTGGACCGGTCGAGTGCTAGGTCGGGAAAACTACCAGCAATGGCAAAGGAACTGCGGGGGTTCATGGAGCGCAAGGGAGGGGTAGATCCGTGGAGATTTGAGAGACCAAGAAACAGGGAATATTCATTTTACTCCTATGTACATAAGGCGTACTCCAGGATAGATTTCTTTGTGCTACATAAAACACTGTTAGCAGGGGTTGAGGACACTGAGTACTCAGCAATTGTGGTATCAGTTCATGCACCACACTGGGTAGACCTACAGGCAGACATGGGAATGTCCCAGCGCCCACAGTGGAGACTAGATACAGGACTGTTAGTGGATGAGGAGATCTGTGAGCGAGTGAGAGAGGCCATTCAGGGGTACATAAAGATCAATGACACGGGAGAGACTGCAGCTGGGGTGGTCTGTGAGGCACTGAAAGCGGTCATTAGAGGGGAATGTATTTCGATTCGAGTCCACAGGGATAAAACTGAGCGGTCGGAGCTGGACAGGTTGGTAGGAGAAATCTGACAGGTCGACAGGAGATACCCGGAGTCGCCAAATGAGGAGCTCCTGAAGGAGCGTCAGAGACTTCAAATGGAGTTTGGGCTCCTTTCCACAGGAAAGACGGAGGGTCAGCTGAGGAGGGTAAAAGGGGCAATATATGAGCATGGGGAGAAAGCTAGCAGGATGCTGGCGCATCAGCTGAGGAAACAGGAGGCAGTAAGAGAAATAGGGAAAATAAAGGATTTGAGGGGGGTGACGGTGACTGACCCGGGGGTGAATGAAGTGTTCCGGGAATTCTATAGCTAGCTATACGAGTCGGAACCCCCGGTTGGGGAGGATGGCATGTATCAATTCCTGGGGAGTCTAGAGTTCCCGAAGGTAAATGAGAAGCTGGTGGAGGCCCTGGGGGGCCAATTGGGCTTGGGGAGGTGATAGATGGACTGGGGGCGTTGCAATCGGGTAAAGCCCCTGGACCTGATGGATTCCCAGTGGAATTTTATCAGAAGTTCTCGAGGTTATTCGTTAAGGCTTTTAACGAATCCAAGGAGCTGGGAGTACTCCCCCCAACGTTATCACAGGCATCAATTTCTCTCATCCTGAACCGTGACAAGGATCCGGAGAGCTGTGGATCGTACAGGCCAATCTCCCTCTTGAATGTAGATGCCAAATTATTGGCAAAGATTCTGGCCACTCGAATAGAGGATTGAGTCCCGGAGATAATTGGGGAGGATCAGACAGGATTTGTAAAGGGCAGGCACCTGACATCCAACATTAGACGGCTTCTCAATGTAATTATGATGCCAGCGGAGGGGCGCGAGGCTGAGGTGGTAGTTGCCATGGACGCGGAGGAGGCTTTCGACCGAGTGGAGTGGAAGTATCTATGGGATAGGCAGGTTTGGGTTTGGACAGGGATTTGTGGAGTGGGTCCAGCTACTGTACCAGGCCCCGGTGGCAAATGTAAGAATTAACCGAGTTCGGTCAGAATACTTTAGTCTATGACGGGGGACAAGGCAGGGCTGCCCGCTCTCCCCATTATTGTTTGCCATGGCCATAGAACCCTTAGCAATGGCTCTGAGGGCAGCGAATACCTGGCGGGGTATAGTGAGGGGGGGATGGAACACAGGGTCTCTCTCCATGTGGAGGATTTGCTGCCTTATGTCACGGACCCGGTGGGGGGGATGACCGATATCATGAAGGTATTAGGAGAATTTGGGCGATTTTCAGGCTATCAGTTAAATATGGGAAAGAGCGAGATGTTCGTGATCCAGGCACGGGGGCAGGAAAGGAGACTGAAGGAGTTACCTTTTGGTTAGGAGGGGTTTTCGGTATCTGGGGATTCAAGTGGCCAAGGAATGGGGCAGCTTCACAAGCTAAATTTGGGCAAAGCAGTGGATCAAATGAGAAGGGATTTTTGAAGATGGGACATGCTCCCACTGATGCTGGCGGGGAGGGTTCAGACGGTGAAGATGACGGTCCTTCCGAGACTGCTTTTCTTTTTTCGATGTCTCCCGATTTTTTTTCCAAAGGCTTTTTTCAGAAGTATGAATGTGGCGATATCGAGGTTTATATGGTCGGGTAAAACCCCAATAGTAAAGTGGACACTCCTGGAACGGGCCCGCGGGGAAGGGGGCTTGGCTCTCCCAAGCTTTATTAACTATTACTGGGCTGCCACCATATCGATGGTCAGGAAATGGGTTGTGTGGGAGGGGTCAGTCTGGGAGCGGATGGAGGCAGCATCCTGCAAAGGTACGAGTCTGGAGACTTTACTGACGGCGCCCCTGCCGTTCTCGCCAGCTCGGTACTCTACAAGTCCTGTGGTGGTGGCAGCCCTAAGGGTGTGGGGGCAATGGAGGCAGCATATGAGACTGGAGTGTGGTCACCGATCTGTGACAATCGGTTTGTCCCGGGGGGCTGGATGGGGACTTTAAGGTATGGCAGCGGGCAGGGTTTGAGAGGTTTGGGGATCTATTCATCCAGGAGAGCTTGGAGACATTAGAGGAGGAGTTTGATTTGCTGGGTGAGAATGGGTTCCGGTACCTTCAAGCGCGGGACTTTGTACAGAGACAGGTCCCAAGCTTTCCTCAGCTCCTCCTGAGGGGACTACAGGATAAAGTGCTGTCAAAAACAGGGGTTGGAGGTGGGAGGGTTTCGGACATATTGTCGTGGAAATCATAATAAAGACAAATTCCTCGAGGTTCGATTTAAGGAAATTTATTTACACAAATATATTTGCGGAGAGAGAGTGTTCCAGCTGCAAAGCCAGTGCACCACAATCTGAGATTCGATTGAAGACAGCATGTTTTATAGTCTGAAATCACAGTTTGAAGTAAACAGCCATGTTTATATTAAATAGACCTTGGAAAGTACGTAAGCTGAAATACGTAGTACATATGTTCTTGCCCTTGGCTAAAAACAACTCGAGTACACATTTTGTTATCTTTCGGAGGACAATGTGTTTTCATAATAAGGCCAAGACCAGAGTATTTCAGCATTTTCGCTAAAAAGCAGTGTTAACTATAGTCAAGCATTTCCCACCATGCTTCTAAATTGGCAACTCATTAATTTCCCTTCCACACATATACAGGGAATTGTTAGAATGGGAAGGAGCCCCTATCAGAGAGGCGAAGAGGAAGTGGGAAGAGGAGCTAGGAGGGGAGCTGGAAACTGAACTGTGAGAAAAAGCCTTGAAAAGGGTAAATGCATCCTCGTCCTGTGCTAGACTCAGCTTGATTCAGTTCAAGGCAGTCCACAGGGCCCACATGACGGTAGCTCGGATGAGTAGGTTCTTCGAAGAGGTGGAGGACAGATGGGGACGGTGTGGGGGTAGCCCGGCCAATCATGTTCATATATTTTGGGCATGTCCGGAACTGAGGAAATTCTGGCAGGGATTTGCAGATGTTATGTTGGAAGACCTGGAAGGTGAGGTAACTCCGAGTCCAGAATTAGCAATATTTGGGGTGTCGGAGGATCCGGGGGCAAAGTGGGGGAGGGAGGTCGATATTCTGGCCTTCTCCTCCCTGGTGGCCCAGAGACGGATCTTGTTGAGATGGAGGGACTCGGAGCCCCGAAATCAGGAGTGTTGGTCAGCGATATGGTAGGGTTTCTCAGTCTGGAGAAAATCAAGTTCGTTCTAAGAGGATCAATACAGGGATTCGCCCGGAGTTGGCAGCCTTTCATCGATTTCTTTAACAAAAACTGAACGTCAGCAGTAAGGGGGGGAAAGGGAAAAAGGATGGGGGGAGGAAAATAGGAGGCATGGTAATGTTAAATAAGGACAGGGAGCTTAATATATGGGTAATTGGGGATAGGGCGGGAGAAGTGGGGTAGGTGGTTAATTGTTGGTTGTTATTTTCGGGGGTATTTTATGCGTCGGATCGCGCGGTTGTTTTAGAAATGTCAACATGTTAAATTGTGAAAATTACAACTGCTTTAATAAAATATTTTCTAAAAAAAAAAACTTATGTTTGTGGCCATTTCTTTATTTTTCGGCTTCAGGTTTGCTTTTTTTGTCGTTTGTTAAGGGATGGGGGGTTGGTCTCTGTGTTTGGGGAGGAGTTGTTTTTGGTTTGTTTGCACTAATGTTCGAGCAGTGGGGAGGGGAATCGGGGGGGGCGGGTAGGAAGCTAGGCGCCATAGGCGGGGGCCACCAGGCTAGCTGGGCGGGCTAGTTCACAGAAGCGCAATGTGGGGTGAGTGGGGGGCAGGGGTTGTTGCTGGGGGAGGAAGTACTGCTGACAGGGGAAGGGTATTTAAAATGTAAGGGGAGGAGGATTGATGATGGTGGGTGCCCGAGCGGGGGGCCTGGGGAAGTGAGGGACACGGGATGGAAGCTGGCCCAAGAGGGACTATGGTTAATCTGCAGGGGGTGGGAGGGGGGCGGGGGGGTGACAGGATGCGCCCCCCCCTCTCCCGACCAGGCTGGTCAGGAAGAACCTGCAAGGATTGAATGGGCCAGTCAAGAGGGTCCGTGTGTTCGCACACTTAAAGCAATTGAAGGCGGATGTGGCCATGCTATAAGAGACGCAACTGAAGGTGGGGGACCAGATTAGGCTGAGGAGGGGATGGGTTGGGCAAGTGTTTCATTCATGGTTAGATTTTAAAACAAAGGGGGTGCCGATTTGGTCATTGAAATTGGCCGATTGGGGGGGGGTCCTGCGAACCATGTCCATATGTTTTGGGCATGCCGAGGCTGAGGGGTTTCTGGCAGGGGTTTTCTGACGTCATGTCAGAGATCTTTAAAAGTGAGGGTGGTTCCGAGTCCAGAGGTGGCAATCTTTGGTGTGTCGGAAGACTTGGGAGCCCAGGGGGTGAGAGACGCCGACGTCCTGGCCTTTCCGACACTGGTGGCCCGGAGACGGATCTTACTAGGATGGAGGGACTAAGAGCCCCCGAAGTTGGGGGTGTGGGTTAGCGACATGGCGTGGTTTCTCAGATTCGAGAAAATTAAATTCGCCTTGAGGCCTTCATTGCAGGGGTTTGCCCGGAGGTGGCAGCTGTTCGTCGACTTCTTCGAGAAGAATTAGGGGGGGAGAGGGGGAAAGGGGATGCAGGGGAGAGATGAGTAAGGATAGGAGAACCAATGGAGGGGTGGTTGGGGATGGTGACATTGTTTGTGTAACCCATGTTGGCTGGGGTCTGTGACCAGTGGGGGGGGGGGGGGGGGGTCGGGCCGGGGGGGGGTCTGTGACCGGTGGGGGGGGCCGTTGTTGGTTGTATTGTTGTATTTTATTTTTTGAAATTTGATGTGTACAATTGTTAAAATTCTAAATGCCTCAACAAAATATTTTCCCCCAAAAAAATAATCCAGCCCAGCATCTGCGACAGTGTAGCTCTCCTTCAGTGCTGGCAGTATCATCCTAAGCTTTGTGCTCATTCTCTGGAGTGGGTTGAACCTACAACCTTGTGATTCAGGTGAAAATATTCCCATTGAGCTAAACTGACATTTTTTGCGGATCTAAGCAATTCCATTCATGGATGAACACCGAACACATATCGTTCAGAGCGAACGCAGCATGGTTGGATTTTCTCTGTAATTTGCAGGCTCAGGAGGAATAGAAACATAGAAAATCTGGGGATTAAACTTCGGCTGCAATGTTTCTGCCAGGGAAGGCAGTTTGGCTCAATATGGGCTGATATATGAGCAGAATTTGTACTGCGATACCAAAGAGATGATATTAAAAGATCGGATTTCTTTACAATGGATTCAGGTGTCTGAGGACCGCGATCACACTCAGCGATAACTGTTAGAATTACAATTAGTACACAGGCCAGGCACAGACTAATAGATTGAAGCTCTGCCCACACCAACATGAGGAAGGAATGCACGAAGAGGGGAGTAACAGAAACTGCCTTCAGGTAAATCATCAATCACAGAATCTTTCATATGCCCCCGAAAGACAGGAGAGGGACTCCTGGGGCTGGATTCTCCAATTCTGCGGCTAAGTGCTGACGCCGGTGTGGGAACTGTGACGTTTTACGGCGGCAAAATCGGTGCTGAACCCTCGCCGATTCCTGCAGTGGTCGCGCCGTAGAACATGTCGCCGGCCATGCGCGGACCCGACCTGCCAGGTAGTGACCCTCTGGACTCCCCCTCGCCACCCCCGGACCAACCCCCACCTGTCCCCCCTGCTCTCGCCGAAGACCCCCGGCCAGCGGCACGGCTCCCCCGGACTGTGGCAGCGTGAGGTTCACGAAAACTGAGAGCACAAGTGAGCCGCGCCGTCGTGAAATCGGCCCATCAGGGGCGGAGCATCTGGGAACATCCGGAGGCCATCCCAACAGCATGCGGCATACTCCCCGATGACGCTGTTTTGGAGGGGGCGGGGCATCCGAAAACAAGCACTGCCACAGATTTGGTCGTAAAAAGGGATTCTCCGCCCAATCGGCGTCGGCAAGCAGAGACTCCCGCCCCTGGTTTAACATTTAACCTGAAAGATCGGGCCTCCAATAATGGTACAACACTTCCTCAATAATGCTGCTCCCTTACTTCAGCATTTCCTCGATACTCTTCCTCTGGCAGTGTAGCGCTCCCTCAGTACTGATCCACTGACAGTGCAGCACACCCTCAATGTTGACCCATGACAGTGCAGCATTCCCTCAGGACTGATCCTCTGGCAGTTCAGCACGCCTTCAGTACTGATCCACTGACAGTGCAGCACTCCCTCAGTACCGACCGCCTGACAGTGCAACACTCCCTCAATGTTGACCCTCTGACAGTGCAGCACTCCCTCAGTACTCATACTCCGGCTGTGCAGCACTCTGTCAGTACTGTCCCACTGACAGTGCAGCATTCCCTCAGTTCTGACCATTTGGCAGTGCAGCACTCCCTCAGTACTGTCACCCTGACAGTGCAGCATTCCCTCAGTACTGTAACCCTGACAGTGCAGCACTCCCTCAGCATTGACACTCTGGCAGTGAAGCACTCCCTCAGGACTGTCATCCTGACAGTGCAGCACTCCCTCAGCATTGACACTCTGGCAGTGCAGCACTACCCCAGTACTGACACTCTGGCACACTCCCTCAGTACTGACCCTCTGGCAGTGCAGTGCTCCCTCAGTACCGACCCTCTGGCAGTGCAGCACTCCCCCAGTACTGACACCCTGACAGTGCAGCACTCCCTCAGTACCGACCCTCTGGCAGTGCAGCACTCCCCCAGTACTGACACCCTGACAGTGCAGCACTCCCTCAGCATTGACACTTTGGCAGTGAAGCACTCCCTCAGTACTGTCACCCTGACAGTGCAGCACTCCCTCAGCATTGACACTCTGGCAGTGCAGCACTCCCCAGTACTGACACTCTGGCACACTCCCTCAGTACTGACCCTCTGGCAGTGCAGTGCTCCCTCAGTACTGTCCCTCTGGCAGTGCAGCACTCCCCCAGTACTGACACTCTGGCAGTGCAGCACTCCCCCAGTACTGACACTCTGGCACATTCCCTCAGTACTGACCCTCTGGCAGTGCAGTGCTCCCTCAGTACTGACGCTCTGGCAGTGCAGCACTCCCTCAGTACTGTCACCCTGACAGTGCAGCACTCCCTCAGTACTGTCACCCTGACAGTGCAGCACTCCCTCAGCATTGACACTCTGGCAGTGAAGCACTCCCTTAGTACTGTCACCCTGACAGTGCAGCACTCCCTCAGCATTGACACTCTGGCAGTGCAGCACTCCCCCAGTACTGACACTCTGGCACACTCCCTTAGTACTGTCACCCTGACAGTGCAGCACTCCCTCAGCATTGACACTCTGGCAGTGCAGCACTCCCCCAGTACTGACACTCTGGCACACTCCCTCAGCATTGACACTCTGGCAGTGCAGCACTCCCCCAGTACTGACACTCTGGCACACTCCCTCAGTACCGACCCTCTGGCAGTGCAGTGCTCCCTCAGTACCGACCCTCTGGCAGTGCAGTGCTCCCTCAGTACTGACCCTCTGGCAGTGCAGCACTACCTCAGTACCGACCCTCTGGCAGTGCAGCACTACCTCAGTACTGGCCCTCTGGCAGCTGGGCCTGGAGCCAGTCAGCAAGCAAAGGGGTGATAGAGTTTAATACATTTGATACTAAATGTTATAATAACTAACTGTGAGTTAGGACAGAGGCAGCAGATGAGCTTCACTCCACAGAGGGCAGAATGTGGGAGGGCAGTCAGAAATGTGCAAGTCACGTGCAGAATGAACAAAGGCATGAATGTGGATTTCAGCAGCAGAAATAGTTTGTTTCTTCCTATAGAATCACCTTTGATCACCCGACACACAGAAGGAATCTTGGTGAGTTCCTGTAGCACACCTTGTAGATGGTACACATGGGAGCTGCAGTGCACCGGTGGTGCAGAGAGTGAATGTTTAAAATAATCAAGTGGGCTGAATGCGGTTGAGCTTCTTGACTGTTACTGTAGCTGCGCTCATCCAGGCAAGTGGAGAGCATTCCATCACACTCCTGCTTGTGCCTTGTAGATGGTGGGCAGGATCTGTGGGGTTCACCGCAGGATTCCTAACCTCTGACTTGCTCTGGTAGCCACAGTATCTATACGGTCAATCAAATTCTGTTTCCGGTCAATGTTAATATCCCCAGGCTGTTGATAGTGGGAGATTTAGTGATGGTAATGCTAGTGAGTGTCAAGGGGAGATGACAAACACATGGATAGAATGGGTATAGAGGGATCCGGCACAAGGAAGTGCTGAGGGTTTTGGCAAAGGTTGGTATCATGACCGGTACAGGCTTGGAAGGCCGAAGGGCCTGTTCCTGTGCTGTTCGATGTTCTTTGATTAGATTGTCTTGTTGGAGATGATCATTGTCCATCCCTGCACTCTTTTAATCTGTGCCATTCGGTGCGATTTTCCGACTGTTCCTGCTGGTGGAAAATATCAGTCCCGCCAATAGTGACCCCCTGCCGAGAGTTCCCCGGCAGCGGAGAGTGCAAACAATGGGAAAGGTTGACAGTGGCGGAGCAGAATATCGTACAACACGTCTGCAAAATGCATCACATTCCCTTCATCCACTTTCTCTGTTATTTTATCAAAAATGTAATTTGTTTATTCAAGCAGGATGTGTTTTTTACTAATCTGTGCCACTTCTTGTGCATTAACTCAAACCTCTCCCACCACATATTAATTATTTGCTTGTTTATCATTTCTAAAACCTTACCACTATTGATTTTAAATTGACTGGCTTACAGCTACTGGTACTGTAAATTTTAATTAAATATAAAAAAATTCTTATTTTTGATCTCTCAGGGAATTTAAGGATATTTGATCAGGCGGGAAAATGAAGTTGGAACCCAAGATCAGCCCTGACCATACTGAGGTGGAGCAAGCCCGGTGGGCCGAATGGTCTACTCCTGCTCCTATTAGGGTCTAAATGGATTTTGATTCATGGGGCACTGGCACCGTACTGGGGAAAGTGGGAGCTGTACAGTCAGGGCAGTCTTTACCTGAACGGTGCTGGACACAGTGTTCAGGTGAGTCTTATAACGAGGGCGATAGAGGGGACTTTGAACTAAATAGTTGGGTCAAGAATCATGTGGAGGAAGATGTGATAAATTAAATAGAGAGCAAGGTAACAATAAGAGAATTGATAACCTTAGTGCAGCAGGAAGGGACCTCACCAACATTATATCTACATACTCTGTCACACCTTGTAAAAATGTTATAAGTTTCAATGAGATCAGCTCTCATTCTCCGAGAATGACGTTGCAGACCGTCCAGTTCCTCGCGCTTGTCAGCAATCCGGACTCAACATAACATTCGTCTTGCCATTAGGGGTAGTTTTTTTATTCATATACGGGGTGTGGGAGTCGCTGGTTAGGCCAGCATTTATTGCCCATCCCTAGTTACCCTTCAGTAGGTGGTGGTGAGTTGCCTTCTTGAACCACTGCAGTCCTTGAGGTGTAGGTACACCCTCTGTGCTATTAGGGAGGGGGTTCCAGGATGTTGCCCCAGCGACAGTGATGGAACGGCAATATATTTACAAGTCACGATGGTGAGTGACTTGGAGGGGAACCTCCAGGTGGTGGGTTCCCAGATATCTGCTGCTCTTGTCCTTCTAGATGGTAGTAGGCGACAGTTTGGAAGGTGCTGTCTGAGGAACATTGGTGAGTTACTGCAGTGTATTTTGTAGATGGTACACATGGCTGCCAATGTTCGTCAGTGGTGGAGGGTTTGAATGTTTGTGGAAGGAGGAGCAATCAAGCGGACTGTTTTGTCCTGGATGGTGTCGAGTTTCTTGAGTGTTGTTGGAGCTGCACTCATCCAGGCAAGTGGGGAGTATTCCATTACACTCCTGACTTGTGCCTTGTAGATGATAGACACTTTGAGGGTCAGGAGATGAGTTACTCGCCATAGGACCTTTGACCTGCCCCGGAAGCCACAGTATTAATGTGGCTCATCCAGTTCAGCTTCTGATCAATGGTAACCCCCCAGGATGTTAATTGTTGGGGATTCAGAGATGGTAATGTCATTGAATGTCAAGGGCAGTGGTTAGATCCTCTCAAGTAGGAGATGGTCTTTGCCTGGCACTTGTGTGGTGCAAATGTAAATTGCCACTTGTCAGCCCAAGCCTGGATGTTGTCCAGGTCTTGCTGCATTTGGACATGGACTGCTTCATTATCCGAGGAGTCACGAATGGTGCTGAATATTGTCAGTCACCCGCAAACATCCCCACTTCTGACCTTGTGATGGAAGGGGGTCATTGATGAAGCAGCTGAAGATGGTTGGGCCTAGGACACTACCCTGAGGAACTCCTGCAGTGAAGTACTGGTGTTGGGATGATTGACGATCTGTGTAGAAGGGACTTTTGTGTGTGGATTGGTTGTCTGCTTAAGCGTATTAATTGAAATGAGCTGCTTGACTATATTTCATGAGAATAGGCACTTGGCAAAGCATAATGGATATTTAGCCTTATTTCAGCCAAGAGTTCTGTATGTAATAGTCAGAAGGTCATACAATGGAAACAATGCACAGCTGCACATTGTTTTGCTGACAACATGATCTTTTACTGCTTAGGAAAGGGACAGCTTATTTCCCAAGGTTTGTTAATAAAACATGGCTCCGGCTGCTGTTTCTGTCTCTCTCTCTCTAATATAAAGCCGTGTTTTGTCCCAGATACTGCTTACTGCATGATATAAATATGTTCTTTTACCTCTGGAAAAGAGGGCATTTTGGAATGACTTGAGTCTATCCAGCCCTCCATGAATTCATGCTTGATTAAAAGACCTTTGGCGAAAACTCGAAGTGCTGATTTATAATTTCCTCGAAAATCTGTTGCTTCACAGCTTCTGGGACACGGGTTCAAATCCGGGGGCCTTGGGTCACTGTCTGTGCGGAGTCTGCACATCCTCCCCGTGTGTGCGTGGGTTTCCTCCGGGTGCTCCGGTTTCCTCCCACAGTCCAAAGATGTGCGGGGTAGGTGGATTGGTCATGCTAAATTGCCCCGTAGTGTCCAAATGTTTGGTGGGATTGCTGTGTTATGGGGGTAGGGTGGAGGTGTAGGCTTAGGTAGTGTGCCCTTTCAGGGACTGGTGTAGACTCGATGGGCCGAATGGCCTCCTTCTGCACTGTAAATTCTATGATTCTATGACGCTATGACCATCAACCACCACAACCATCTTCCTTTGTGTCAGGTATGACTCCAACCAGCAGAGAGTTTCCCCCATATTCCCATTGACTCCAGTTTAGCTAGAACGCCTTGATGCCATTCTGTCACATGCTGCCTTGATGTCAAGGGCAGTCACGCTCACCTCACCTCTGGCATTCAACTCCTTTGTGAATGTTTGAACCAAGGCTGTAGGGGCTGGTTTAGCACAGTGGGCTAAGACAGCTGGCTTGTAATGAAGAACAAGACCAGCAGCGCGGGTTGAGTTCCCATTCCAGCCTCCCCGAACAGGCGCTGGAATGTGGCGACTAGGGGCTTTTCACAGTAACTTAATTGAAGCCTACTTGTGACAATAAGCAATTATCATTATTATTATTAATGATGTCAGGAGCTGGGTGACCCTGGTGGAACCCAAAATGAGCATCCGTGATTTGATTTGATTTATTGTCACATGTACTGAAGTTCAGTGAAAAGTATTTTTCTGCGGCGAAGGAAACGTACACAGTACGGACAGAGTAGACAAAAGAAGAAGAATCAACAGAGTACATTGGCAAATGGTACATCGACAAACAGTGATTGGTTACAAGGGGCCAAACAAAGCAAATATATGAGCAAGAGCAGCATAGGACATCGTGAATAGTGTTCATACAGGGAACTGATCAGTCCGAGGAGGAGTCGTGGAGGAGTCTAGTAGCTGTGGGGAAGAAGCTGTTCCTATGTCTGGGTGTGCAGGTCTTCAGATTTCTGTATCTTCTGCCTGATGGAAGGGTCTGGAAGAAGGCAAAGCCTGGGTGGGAGGGATCTCTGATAATGCTGTCTGCCTTCTTGAGGCAGTGGGAGGTGTAGACAGAATCAATGTGCGGGTGGCAAGCTTATGTGATGCATTGGGCTGAGTTCATCACGCTCTGCAGTTTCTTGAGATCTTGGGCCACTTATTGCTGAGTAAGATCTCCTTGATAGCACTTTAGATGGCTCCTTCCATCAATTTGTTGATGATGGAGAGTAGACTGATAGGGTGGTAATTGGCTGGGTTGGATTTGTCCTGTTTCTTGTGTACAGGCCACACCTGGGCAATTTTCCACATTCCATGTTGCCGGGTAGATGCCAGCGTTGCAGCTGTACGAAAACAGCTTGGCTAGGGGTCCGGCCAGTTCTGAAGCACAATGCTTCAGTAGTATTGCCGGGATATTGTTGGAGCCCATAACCTTTGCAGTATCCAGTGCCTTCAGCCGTTTCTTGATATCATGTGGAGTGAATCGTATTGGCTGAAGGCTGGCATCTGTGATGCTGGAGACCTCCGGAGGAAACTGAGATGGATCATCCATTCGGCACTTCTGGCTGAAGATTGTTGCGAATACCTCAGCCTTGCCTTTTGCACATACGTGCTGGGATCCTCCATAATTGAGGATGGGGATATTTGTGGAGTCTCCTCCTCCAGTGAGTTGTTTAATTGTCCACCACCATTCACGGCTGGATGTGGCAGGACTACAGAGCTTAGATCTGATGCATTCATTGTGGAATCGCTTAGCTGTCTATTACTTGCTGCTTATGCTGTTTGGCACACAGGTAGTCCTGTGTTGTAGCTTCACCAGGTCAATACCTCATTTTTCAGTATGCCTGATGTTGCTCCTGGCATGTGCTCCTGCACTCTTCATTGAACCAGGGTTGATCCGCTGGCTTGGTGGTAATGGTAGATTGGGGGATATGCCAGGCCATGAGGTTGCAGGTTGTGGTTGAATACAATTCTGCTGCTGCTGATGGTCCACAGTGCCTCATGCATAAAAGCAAATTACTGCGGATTCTGGAATCTGAAACCAAAGGGAAAATGCTGGAAAATCTCAGCAGGTCTGGCAGCATCTGTAGGGAAAGAAAAGAGCGAACCTTTTGAGTCCAGATGACCCTTTGTCAAAGCAGAGCTTTGACGGGGCTTTGGCAAAGGATCATCTGGACTCGAAACGTTAGCTCTTTTCTCTCCCTACAGATGCTCGCAGACCTGCTGAGATTTCCCAGCATTTTCTCTTGGATGCCAAGTCTTGAGTTGCTATTTGAAGTCTATCCCATTTAGCATGGTGGTAATGCCACACAACACGATGGAGGGTATCCTCAGTGTGAAGACGGGAATTTGTCTCCACAAAGACTGTGCGGTGGTCACTTCTGCCGATACGGTCATGGATGCATCTGCAGCAGGCAGATTGGAGAGGATGAGGTCAAGTCTGTTTTTCCCTCTTGTTGGTTCCCTCATCACCTGCTGCAGTCCCAGTTTAGCAGCTATGTCCTTTAGGACCCGGCTAGCTCAGCCTGTGGTGGTGCTACCGAGCCACTCTTAGTGATGGACATTGAAGTCCCCCACCCAGAGTATATTCTGTGCCTTTGGCTCCCTCAGAGCTTCCTCCAACTGGTGTACAACATGGAGGAGTACGGATTCATCAGCTGGTGGTGGCCGATGCATTGTAATCAGCAGAAGGTTTCCTTGCACATGTTTAACCTAAAGCCACGGGACTTCATGGGTTCCAAAGTCAATGTTGAGACTCCCAGGGGAACTCCCTCCTGACTGTATACCACTGTGCCACCGCCTCTGCTGTATCTGTCCTGCCAGTGAGATAGGACATACCCGGGAATGGTCCCTAGGACATTGTCTGTAAGGTATGATTCTGTGAGTATGACTATGTCAGGCTGTTTGGCACACAGGTAGTCTGTGTGAGACAGCCCTCCCAACTTGGGCACAAGACCCCCAGATGTTAGTAAGGAGGTCTTTGCAGGGTTGGCAGGGCTGGGTTTGCCATTGTCATTTCCGGTGCCTGGTTCGATGCCGGATGGTCCGTCCGGTTTCATTCCTTTTTTGTGTTTTCGTAGCAGTTGCATGCAACTGAGTGGCTTGCCAGGCCATTTTAGAGGGGGAATTTAAGAGTCAACCACATTGCTGTGAGTCTGGAGTCACGTGTAGCCCAGACCAGGTAAGGATGGCAGATTTCCTTCCCTAAAGACATTAGTGAACCAGATGGGGTTTTACAACAATTGATAATGGTTTCATGGTCATCATTAGACTTTTAATTCCAGATATTTTATTGAGTTTTAAATTCCATCACCTGCCGTGGTGGGATTCGAACCCAGGTCCCCAGATCATTATCCTGATTACTAGTCCAGAGACAATACCACTATGCCACCGCCTCCATCAAATGCCTTGGAGTGGAGGGCTCTTTATGTCATTGGGAATTTGGCCAGGAGGGTGTGGCACAGGGCAGTCCCATTAATAGATGGTTAGCTGTAATCTCTGCAGCAGGGAAGAGTCTATTTTTCATATTTATGCACAATGTGGGACTTTGCAATGCCTTTTCTGTTGTCTCAAGGGGTTCCTTTTTAATTTCTGGTTACACTTCAGCCTTAAGTTTCTGATCTTTACCCATTCAGTACAGTGCTGGGGCATCAGGGAGCAGATCAGATCAATGGGTTGCTTCTCGGCCTACCCATTAACTGGGCAAGGTAGTGGGCTGACAAGAAGCTCACTTGGCCTGACTGACTGTCTCTCTCTTCCACAGCTACACATGTCTCTGGCGAGGAAGTTTGAATTGATGTATTCTATGATGATACTGGAGAGTGTGGATCATCAATAGCAGAAATCACATTTTAATTTAAGTTTCCTTTCAAAGTTTTAGGTGTTTTTTGCTACAGTGGGGCAGCAGAACTGTTCCAGATGGAACACTCAACTGTTTATTGTTCCTCAGAAGAGGAACTGAAAGAGTTTTGCTTTCTGCTGGAAGTGCACAGTCTGAGATATGTGCCTCTGTGAATAAAGAGTATATGTGAATAAAGACGAGGCTCTAGTATTCTATCCTTCACCAACTGGGTTCTCTTACTTCAGAATGAGAAGGACGGAATGGGAAGAGAGAGGATCAGCGACAGAGGGAGAGAACGTACTGGAGGGGAGAGAGGGCCAGGAGTGGAGAGGGTGGACAGCAGCGGGGAGAGGTTGGGGAGGGTGGGCAGGAGAGGGAAAGATGGATAGTTAGACATGGGCTAAGAGAGAGCTTCAGGGTATGATCCCATGATCACATCGTAGAAGCTGCTCCATGTTTCAGACAAGTTATTGTCATTTGTATTTTCTGTCACCAACATAAAGCAATATGTAGTTTTGAAATGTTCCTCACGTATTATCCTGTTCTATATTATCCTGTATACTGGACCAAATTAAAAGTACCAGACTGACCTGGGAGTTAAAACACAGCTGGCAAATATTGCAGGAGTTGATCTGTCTTTTGTTTGGACGGAAATGGATTCCAAGAGTGTGACTAACGACTGCCCTCTGCACCATATCCGTCTGTGCAGAACAAAAACACACAATGCGAATATCAGAACAAATTCACAACACGAAAACACAATGCTCCCAATAGCATTGCAACAAAATGATCACAACAATAATATAAAAATGAAAACCACACTGTCTAAAATATGGCCCAAGATTGGATGGCAGTTGCCCTTACGACAGGCAAGAAAGCTGATGGCAAACCCACCTTGGCCCCTGCCAATCCTGTAGCTGCTTTCAGGGCTCCTGTTCCTTTAAGGGGTGACATCCCACCAATCAGAAGGGATGCAGCTCTTCAGTCTCAGCACCATCAGGAATGATGGTCAGTGTTGAGACTCTGCCCAATCGAGAGAAACAGTGATGAGCTCCCTCATAGTAAGATAAGTGAGGCTGTTTTTTCCAGGGCCTCGGGCAATATTGCCCCAGACGTGGCTATTTTTTTGTGGGGGGTTTCTCTGTGTGACACAGAGTGCTGGTTAGGAGGGTCCGAACTCCAAACATGTAGAGAGGTCACCAAAGTTCACTTGGTCGTCTCCCTACATGGCGGAGGGCTGCCACTGGGTAAATGACATGGTGGCGAGAAGGCAACAGGCAATCCACCTCCCTCCTGATTTATCAGCCCCTCCACTTCTCCCTCTCAGCCCACTCCTACAGGCCCAGTGGACCCACAGCCAATAGTAACTCGGAATCCCTTTTTACGACGGAATTGGGGACGGCGCATGTTTTACGCAGGTTTCACATGCTCCGCCCCCTCCAAAGCGGTGTCATCGTGGCGCGCACCGCATGTCGTTGGGATGGCCACAGGACGTCACCTGAAGGCCCTCCCCCGATGCTCTGCCCCCGATGGGCTGAGTTCACGAAGGCGCGGGGAACGTGTGGTCCCAGCCGTGCGGGAACCCGGCGTGGCGGCTGCGTACACAGCCAGCAGGAGCCGTGCTGCTTCTGCAAGGGCTGGTGGCATGGCCAGGGGGTGTCCAGGGGGGCACTATCTGGCAGGTCGGGTCCGCGCACAGCCGGCGCCTTGTTTTACGGCGCAACCACTGCAGATCGTCACTGTGCGCCTGCGCGGTCACGGATCCGGCAATTCTCCGGCCGTTTATTTTGTGGCGGCCGGGCGTTTTACGTGGCTCGGCTGCTAGCCCCTCACCGGTCGCAGTATCGGTGAGGGGGTGGTGCCGATTTTGTCCACATAAAATGCCACGGATCCTCCGCACGTAGCCTCAGAATCGGAGAATCTGGCCCCATGTGCCAAGAAGAAAACGATGGACATTTTAAAGAAAAGTTTTGATTGGTTGAAATGATAGTTTTTCAACATTTTGTGACTGAATTAAAGGCTTTAGCCCCTCACATTTACTAGAATGATGTGGTCGGAGAGTTAAGATGACAGGTTTTACAAAGAAACATACATAGAAAATAGAAGCACGAAGAGATCATTCGGCCTTCGAACGTGCTCCGCCGTTCATTATGATCATGGCTGATCATCAAGTTCAATACCCTGATCCCACCTTCCCCTCCCCATCATATCCCTTGATCTCTTTAGCCCCAAGAGCCATATCTAATTCCTTCTTGAAGTTACACAACGTTTTGGCCACAACTACGTTCTGTAGTAGTGAATTCTGTAGTAGAGATTCACCACTCTCTGGGTGAAGAGGTTTCTCCTCACTTCAGTCTGAAAAGGTTTACCCCTTCTCCTCAAACTATGACCCCCAGTTCTGGACTCCCCACCATCGGGGCATTCCTTCTGAATCTACCCTGTCTAATCCTGTTAGAATTTTGTACGTTTCTATGAGATTCCCTGGCATGGGGTAGCAGGGTTTTATATAATCACAGGGAGCAGCGCATAACCAGTAAGGGGCAGGCAATGCCGGAACCTTCCCTGCCATCTTTCACACCAGCACCTGTCAGAATGATAGCATGTGTTGTGTTATGCTTCTTCATGTAGCATAAGCTGCTTCCTTGATGTATACTCTGACAATGGAAGGTTCAGACTTAGAGATAGGTTTAACACATTTATTGAACAGTTAACAATTCTCCTACTTGAGTTCGACTCTCCTGCTAATCTAACTCTAGTAACTCAATCTAACTAACCAGTCTGCTCTGATCCAAGCGGTGGGTGTGATGCTCTGATCTGCCCCTGTCTCTCTGAGTGTCGCCTGTGGAAAAGCGAAAGAGCATGTGTGCCCTGTCCTTTTATATGGGTAGCCCCCTTGTGGTAGTGTCACCTCTGAGTGTCTTGACTGCCCATTGGTCATGTCCTATCTTACTCACCTATTGGTTGAATGTCTGTGTGTCATGATGTCTCTGGTGCTCCCTCTAGTGTTTACTCAGTCCTAGTGTATCTACATTAACACCTTGTGTATTTAGAGTGATGCATATCACCACAGCATGTTCCTCTCCAATGGCCTCTGATTATCCAGAAGCTCTCAGGGGAGTGCAGGGGTTGGGTTTTCTGCCCCCAGGGTCCATGATCAGGTGGGAGGCTCAGCACTGGCCAGCAACCCCCAGCAACCCCCCCCCCCCCCCGGGCCCCCACCACTGCGATGACTGATGTGTGCAGCTAATGATGCCCCCTCTGTGTCCCCATCGGAGAAGTTGGCCCACAAGAGGTGGGAGCGGGCCCAGATGGGTTGCGGGTTGCCGGACATCAGAGTCTGTACAAGGAATGGGCCCTGGAGGTCACGGGGGTGGCCGAGGGCAGATCTATCACCAACATGGAGGTCGGCGTATGGTGTAGAGGTGAGGCCGACACCCAGATTAGCTGTCAACACTACTGCTGCCACCATCTCCGCCATCTATACGCCCGGCCTACCAGAAGCACCACTTGGGCAGCTTCCACGAGGTCCAAGATATCGTCCATACTGATTAATATCTGTAAGGAATTGGGAGAGGGTGTGAAACGGATTACCAGCAGTGTCTTCCACCCGGGACCCTCCAGTACCCCCATTGCTATTCCACCCCCCCCCCCACTCGGCATGCCCAGTCCACGAACCCCCGGTCGCAGCGGGGGGCACTGCTCACAGGACCCCAGACCCTGTACCCCAGATATCCGCAGGTGTGTTACCTGGACCAGGCACTCGTCCCCTCCCTGGTGCACACATCGACCCTCTGGTCGCGGAAATGTCCCCGGTGCTGGGGCCTTGGATCCAATCAGCCCTTGGATGTTTGGATGTTGCCCGCTGTGTCCCAGGTCTTGCCTCCCACAGGGTCCAGGCATCACAGTCTGATTGGGATGCTAGGCAATAACCCCCATTTGCTACATGACACGCTTACCCACGGAGGTTCAATTGGGATGTGTGAAGTGCTCACTTAACTACGACTGCCAATTTCATATTAGCAATAGCCTTCAGCCATGCGGCCAGAAGCCTCCACAGTCAGTGGGAATTATGGGTGGCCGGTGGGGCAGGCAGGCTGGGTCTGGGGTTGCCCCTGGAATGGGAACACACACATGATGGACCCCTCCATACTGAGACACCCATCTCCACCCAGCCCAGCCCAGGCCAAGAGCAGCCATCGCCACTGCTCCACAACAACTACCCCCCCCCCCCCCCCGCCCGGCCCCCCAACCGATGGCGGCCCACCCCGACCGAGGCTCCCCCGCCCTCCTCCAAGCACTGGGGCAGCAGAAACCATGGTGCCCCGTGGCTCTTTGCCTGGGAGCAAAGGTGGCTGCTCACCTCCTCAAGCCCTTCCAGTGGCTTCAAGTTTTTAAACAGGATTACCAATTGGCGCTCCTGTGACCACTTGCTGGGAAGGCCATTAGACCACACGGGCTATTTGATAGGGGGCGCTCCAGTTAATAGAATGGAGATTGGACTTATGTGGTGATTCGTGGTTTCTTGCCACGCTAGGGCGGAATGCTGATTTCGCCAATGGGAGCGGGCCGGTTAGGTCGCAAACAAATCCGCGCTCAGCATGGTTTTTGGCCTCTCCCAAGATTTAACAGCCTCATTGCTCTCTCGCTTAAGTGCAACGTGGCCATTGAATCGCGCCCCACTACTGAACGCCACTAGCCCAAGGTCTCCGAGGTGAATGAGATAAATCCAATGCCCCAGCTACCTCGGGAAACAGCATATTAAAGTGAGACTGGCTGTCTCGCTCTGATCTGCAGATTTGCCAAAAAGTAATGCAACGTCTCGTGAGATCGTGTTAGATCTCGTGAGGCATTGTGAGTCGAGTAGATCCCGTGAGGGGGATCGCCTGGCTTCTATCGGTCGCTCTATCCCGCGAAGAGCTGCTTTTTTGGGTGCAGCCTGGCCGTTCGATCGCGCACTTAGAATTATTTTCAGCACTGGGGTGCTGAGCGCAGAGATTGAGCTGCCATTTTGAAAGGATGCCCTGATCTCTAAGTGAACTTGTGGGTCCCCCACACCGCCCACCCATGTGCAGTATCACCCCCAACACACATGGGCATCACCCCACACCCTCCCTATTGAGCACATTCTGCAATGGGATTCCTGGGGGCCCCCTCTTCAGGCCCCCTCCACACCACTTACAGGCCACCCCTTCCAGGACCCTCACCTATCACTACCTTCAACCTCCCAATTGTCCCTTCAGCCCCTCCACACCCTTTGTTTCCCCCCTCCACCCTCCTTTCATGGACTTGGCCCCCCTTGGGCTATGACCTTTGTCAGTGCTCCATTGGCACCAGGGCACCCTTGCAAGGCCTCCCTGGCACCCTGGCTTGGTAGTGCTATCTGGGCACCTTGGCAGTGCCAAGGTGCCAGCCTGGCAGTGCCAAGGTGATGGCATTCCAAGGGGTGGCCCTGTTCCTGACCACCCAGGGGCCTCCAATGGACTGGGAGACCCCTGGGTGCCATTCCGCCTGTTCCACGTTTGTGTGGACCAGTACTGAACGACGCCCGGCTGTGGCGTGCCCAGGGAGATCCCGGGAGGCCGGTCGACACCGGGTAAGTAGGCCTTAAGTAGGTATAAGGCCTACTTACGCTTGGTCCCTCCCATTGAAGGCGGGTTCCTGATCCCACGAGGCGAGGTAGTTGTCGGGAAGCCCGCTGGAGGTTTCATCCAGGATCTACCTCCCTCCATTGGGGTACGACGTGGCCGGTAGATCACTCCCAGGATTCTCAATTCAGGGGGGGGGGGGGGGCCGCTCAAGTCACAAGAACTAAATCTCAGCTCAACTTACATCACTTACACCTTTAGAAGAGAGAGACTTTCATCAAAACGGTCAGGTCTGGTTTAAAGCCAGGCCACAGATATGAAACTTCCCAGTCCCTGAGAAATAAAAGATTGGGGTGGTTCTCATTGAAACAGGGGAGGCTGAGGGGAGCATTAATTGAAATACTGTGAGTGGCTTGGATAGAGTGGGTGGAAAAGGCCTGGTTTACTTTAGCAGACAGGTCAGTGACTGGGGGGCCACAGGTTTAAAATGATTGGCGGAAGGATGAAAGAAGAGATGAGGAAAACCCAGAGGGTTGTGGGGGTCTGGAACTCTCTGCCTGAAGGGTGGAAGTGGCAGGAACCCTGCACTTACTTAAACAGTGTCTGGATATTCACCTCAAAGTGCCATGACCTGCAGGGCTCCAGACCAAATGCTGGAAAGTGGGATTAGGCTGGAGAGCTAGTTTTTCAGCCAGCACAGACACGATGGACTGAGTGGTCACTTTCTTTGCCATAAACTTTCTATGGCCTGGATTTTCCAGCCCCCACAGTGTGAAATCCCAATGCAGAGGCAGCTCGTGACTGTCCGCCAGCAGGGCTGCCAGTCCCTCCGATGTCTGTGGCGTTTTGCATAACTGACCCTTCCCACTGCCAGGGGACCCGTCACGGGAGTCACCTTCGGTGAGACCGGAAGATCCCACCAGCAGAAAGGGTTGGAAGATACCGGCCTATGATTCTATGAGATTGGAGATTGATGGTAGCACAATGGCTCAGTGGTTAGCACCGCTGCCTCACAGCACCAGTGACCCGGGTTCAATTCCAGCCTCGGGTGACTGTCTGTGTGGAGCTTGCATTTTCTCACCGTATCTGTGTGGATTTCCTCCAGGTGCTCCCATTTCCTCCCACAGTCCAAAGGTTAGGTGGATTGGCCATGCTAAATTGTCCCTTAGAGTCCAAAATTTAAGTGGAGTAATAGGGATAGGGTGGGGAGTGGGCTTAGGTAGGGTTTTCTTTCCAAGTTTCGGTGCAGACTTGACAGGCCGAATGGCCTCCTTCTGCACTGTAGGGACTCTCTGAAAGGATAGTTTTGCCTATTTTTCCATTTATACCCACCTCAAGGTCTCGGTAATGTCTCCCTCCATTCTCTCATTCTGAAATCCAGATAATGGCACACCATTGTTTTTTTTTAAATTACAAATGGAACCTTTTATTGCTTAAACTTTTACTCACTGTTTTGACGTTGTGAAAGAGTCTGATGGAAGAAGGAACATCGAATGGGTAAGAGAAAATTGGCTTCATATCCATCATGTGTTGTACCATTGCAGAGTGTGTCTGGCCAATTGCTGGGAGCGTCTTCAATTGATGAATGCTACCTAAAGCATGAAACAAACCAAATAAAACGTTGTTATGTCTGAGGAACTCGGACAAAAGGACTGGATACATCACAAAGTGAACATGATGGCAGTCTCTCCACAGTAGTTTACAACAAAACGTGGGATTTGCGCACTAAACCACTCCACCTCACCTTCTCTCTCGCTCTCTCCCTCTCGTCTTTTAAGATGCACATTAAAACCAACCTTGTTGGCCAAGCTATTGGTAATCTCTCCTTTAGTTCAGTGTCAATCCTGGAACATAGAACATACAGCGCAGAAGGAGATGTTATGGGCCAGGGTTTAGAGAACCCCAAAGTGTAGCATGGTGTTCATCTGACCCACAACTTTTAATAGATTGTGGTATGGGGAGCACACAGCCCACTCTACAGATGTGGCACAGCATAAATGGAAAAGTATTTTTTAAAGCAAAACAATGTTTATTCTATGAACTCAAGTTAACCTTTTTAAAAAAATATATTTTTATTAAGAATTTTTCAACAATATTTTCCGCCTTACAAACAAACCCCCCCCCCCCCCCCCCCCCCGTAACAAAGAAAAGAAAGAGAACTCACGTGGCAAGACATGAACATGGCAAGTCAATAAGATACAGAACTTTGTACATTGGATTCTTCCCGTACATGTCAGTTTCCGGATCATTCATGTGTTTTCTTGCTCAAATGCCCCCCAAAGGAACCCCCCTTCCCCCCCCCTCCCTCCTCTCCCCCCCCCCCCCAAACGATGTACCTGAAAGCGTTTCCCGGGGGTAGCCCAAACTTCTCCTCCAGCGCCCCTAAGCTCGCAAACGTCCCGTCAATGAACATGTCCCCCATTCTTCTAATCCCTGCCCGATGCCAGCTCTGAAACCCCCCATCCATCCTTCCTGGGACAAACCGATGGTTGTCTCTGATCGGGGACCACACCGAGGCTCCCGTCGCACCCCTGAGCCGTCTCCACAGCCCCCAGATCTTTAGCGTTGCCGCCACCACCGGGCTCGTGGTGTACCTTGTCGGCGAGAGCGGCAGCGGTGCCGTCACCTCTTCCACGCCGCCCCCTCTCCCTCCATCACCCACTTACGGATTATTGCCACGTTGGCTGCCCAATAGTAACCACCCAAATTCGGCAGCGCCAACCCTCCTCTATCTCTGCTACGCTGCAGGAACCCCCTCCTTACCCTCGGGGTCTTGCTCGCCCACACAAATCCCATGATGCTCCTGCTTACCGCCTTAAAGAAGGCCTTAGTAATCACAATTGGGAGGCATTGGAATACAAAAAGAAACCTCGGGAGGACCACCATTTTAACCGACTGTACCCTACCCGCCAGCGAGAGTGGCAACATGTCCCACTTTTTAAACTCCTCCTCCATCTGTTCCACCAACCGCGTCAAATTAAGTTTGTGCAGTGCCCCCCAGCTCCTAGCTACCTGAATCCCCAAGTATCGAAAGCTCCTTTCCGCCCTCCTCAACGGTAGGTCGTCTATCCCTCTTCCCTGGACCCCCGGATGGATCACAAAGAGCTCACTCTTTCCCACATTGAGCTTATAGCCCGAAAAGTCTCCAAACTCCCGTAGGATCTGCATTACCTCAACCATCCCCTCCACTGGAGCCGTCACATACAGCAACAGGTCGTCTGCGTACAGCGACACTCGCTGTTCCTCTCCCCCTCGAACCACCCCCTTCCATTTCCCCGACTCCCTTAACGCCATGGCCAAAGGCTCAATTGCTAATGTGAACAGCAGAGGGGACATGGGGCACCCCTGCCTCGTCCCTCGATACAGCCGGAAATACTCCGACCTCCGCCGGTTCGTGACCACACTCGCCACCGGGGCTTATATAGGAGCTTAACCCAACTAATAAACCCTCCCCCGAACCCAAACCTCCTCAACACTTCCCAGAGATACTCCCACTCTACCCGATCAAAGGCCTTCTCCGCGTCCATGGCTGTCACTATCTCCGCTTCTCCCTCCACCGATGGCATCATTATCACATTTAGGAGGCTTCGCACATTAGTGTTTAACTGCCTACTCTTTACGAATCCCGTCTGGTCCTCGTGAATCGCCCCCGGGACACAGTCCTCAATCCTCATGGCCAACATTTTTGCCAGCAACTTAGCATCTACGTTAAGGAGCGAGATCGGCCTATACGACCCACATTGCAGTGGGTCCTTATCCCGCTTCAAGATCAAAGAAATTGTCGCCTCCGACATTGTCGGGGGCAGGGCCCCCCCCCCCCCTCCCTTACTTCATTGAAGGTCCTTACCAGCAATGGGGCTAACAGGTCTACATACTTCCTATAAAACTCCACCGGGAACCCATCCGGCCCCGGGGCCTTCCCTGCCTGCATGCTCCCCAGTCCTTTAACCAGCTCCTCCACCCCAATTGGCGCCCCCAAACCAGCCACCTCCTGCTCCTCCACCCTTGGGAACCTCAATTGGTCCAAGAATCGCCGCATCCCCTCTTTTCCCCCTGGGGGCTGGGACCTATGCAGCTCCTCGTAAAAGGCCTTAAAAGCCTCATTCACTTTCCCCGCACTCAGCACCGTAGTTCCCCTACCATCTTTGATTCTGCCTATTTCCCTTGCTGCCATCCTCTTACGGAACTGATGTGCCAGCATCCGACTCGCCTTCTCCCCATACTCATACGTCGCCCCCTGTGCCTTCCTCCACGGTGCCTCTGCCTTCCCTGTGGTCAACAGGTCGAACTCTGTCTGGAGACTTTGTCTCTCCCTGAGTAGTCCCTCATCTGGAGCCTCTGCATAGCTCCTGTCCACCCTTAAAATCTCCCCCACTAACCTCTCCCTTTCCCTGCCCTCTCTCTTCACCCTATGAGCCCTGATGGAGATAAGCTCTCCCCTGACCACCGCCTTCAGCGCCTCCCATACTACTCCCACCTGCACCTCCCCGTTGTCGTTGGCCTCCAGATACCTTTCGATACACCCCCGCACCCTCCTGCACACTTCCTCGTCCGCCAGCAGTCCCACATCCAACCTCCACAACGGGTGCTGGTCCCTCTCCTCCCCCAGCTCTAGCTCCACCCAATGTGGGGCATGGTCTGAAATGGCTATGGCCGAATACTCCGTTCCCTCCACTTTTGGGATCAATGCCCTGCCCAGAACAAAAAAATCTATCCGGGAGTAGGCCTTATGGACGTGGGAGAAAAAAGAAAATTCTCTAGCCAAAGGCCTGGCAAATCTCCACAGATCTACTCCCCCCATCTGGTCCATGAACCCCCTAAGCACCTTAGCCGCAGCTGGCCTCTTCCCCATCCTAGATCTAGAGCGATCTAATGCTGGGTCGAGCACCGTATTGAAATCCCCCCCCCATTATCAAGCTCCCTACCTCCAGGTCTGGAATACGCCCCAACATCCGTTTCATGAATCCAGCATCGTCCCAGTTCGGGGCATATACTTTCACCAGTACCACCTCCGTCCCCTGCAACCTACCACTCATCATCACGTATCGGCCTCCCTTGTCCGCTACTATGTTCTTGGCTTCAAACGACACCCGCTTTCCCACCAGCATTGCCACACCTCTATTCTTCGCATCCAGCCCCGAATGGAACACCTGTCCTACCCATCCCTTCCTTAACCTGACCTGATCTGCCACCTTCAGATGTGTCTCCTGAAGCATGACCACATCTGCCTTCAGTCCCTTTAAGTGCGCAAACACTCGGGCCCTCTTAACCGGCCCATTTCGGCCTCTCACATTCCATGTGATCAGCTGGATTGGGGGGTTAACCCCACCCCGCTCCCCCCCCCCCCCCGCCCCCCCCCCCCCCCCCCGCGCCGATTAGCCAATTCCTATCTTAGGCCAGTCCCGTGCTCGCGCCTCCCGCACCCTCCAGTCCCCCAGGCGGGGAACTCCCGTCCCGACCACCTCTTCCATTTTCAGTTCCCCCTCGTACAGTGAGCAGCAACCCTAAAGAAAAACCTTTCCCCCCCTTCCCTCCCCACTAGATCTACATCTAGCTCTTTTGCTCCCCCCATATTACTTCCGTGAGTCAGCTGACTTCTGCTGACCCCGGCTTCCCCCTCCTTCCCGTTGATCTCCCCGTGTGCGAGTCTCTCCTCTTCCTTACCTTCCTCCATTCCCCCCACCTTTTGGCGCGGGAAAAATCCCGCACTTTCCTGAACCAGCCCCGCCCCCTGTGGCGCAGCGCCTGTTGCGGCTCTTATCCCAGTTCCCTCATCCCCGAGTCTCGCCTCCCTCCAGCACCGACCCCCACATTCCCCATCATCATCATCTCGTCTACAGAAAAGAAAAAAGGAATTTTAGGAATTTTAACCAGATCTCTACCCACATCCCCATCCATCATCCCACCCATGAAGTATTCTTTGCCCCTATTCACAACCCCATATACAACCGACATCTCCCACCGCAACCACATCCCCTCAGTTCGAGTCCAGTTTTTCCATCTGAATAAAGATCCAAGCCTCTTCTGGCGTTTCAAAATAATGGTGTCGGTCCTGATAAGTGACCCACAGTCGCGCAGGCTGCAGCATGCTGAACCTGACTCTTTTTTTACGCAGCACCGCCTTGGCCCGGTTGAAGCCAGCTCGCCCTCTTGCCACCTCCGCGCATGAATCCTGGTAAACTCGGATCACCGCGTTCTCCCATCTACTGCTCCGCACCTTCTTGGCCCATCTCAGCACACTTTCTTTGTCCGCGAAGCGATGGAACCTTGCCACTATCTCCCTTGGCGGCTCATCGGCCCTGGATCTCCTCACCAGGACCCGGTGGGCCCCTTCCAGCTCCAGGGGGCTCGGAGATAGTCTTTTCATGGCAGAGAGATCAACAGTGCACCTGCTCTGTCTGGCTTCAGCTCCAACACTGAAAACAAAACTAAACACACCCTGCAGCAAACAGCCTAAAACGAAAGTAAAAAGTTGACAGACAGCCCAGCTCCACCCACTCTCTGACATCACTGCAAACACCCATTTCTTAAAGGTACTCTCACATGACACTTCCCCCCCCCCCCCCACCCAAGAAAAAAAAAAAACCATCAACTTCAAGATGGTTTCATTTTTCACCTTTTCACTATCCTTTAAGGAATGCACACAGTAAATATACTTTTTCGTTTCAAAAAACAACACACACAAACAAGTATAATAATATAGTCCATTTTTTTTTTCGTTCTTCTTCCTCCAACTGAAATCCGTCTCGATTGACAGTCTCTTTGGACAAGAAGTTCTCTGCACGATCCATCCATTTATCTACGCCTCGGCATTTCTCTTTAAAGTCAGATACTTTAGTTCAATCTGATCACAGAGTCCCTTGTAACTCTCCAACACAAGAGCATTGGTTAGCACAGCTTTCAGGCCGTCAAATGCCTGTTGAAAGTCCACGGAAATATTCGACGTTTCTTCAGCAAGTCCATCAGTGGAGCAACCATGCTACAAAACTGTTCACCAATGTTCGATCAAATCCACTCATGCCAAGAAATCGTATCATTTCCCGTGGTGTCGAGGGTATCGGAAACTCCTCAATAACTTTAGTTTTCACATCCTGTGTGACCATTCGACCCTGTCCAATTGTACGGCCAAGGAAAGTGACTTGGGCTTTTCCAAATTCACTTTTGGCTCGGTTTATCACCAAACCCGCGTCCTGAAGTCGATCGAATAACTCCATCAGATGTTTTAAATGTTCTGTCCATGTCAAGCTGAAAATTACCAGATCGTCAATGTATACCGCACAATTGGGTTATCCTGAAACAAATTTGTTAGTTGACCGTTGAAATGTGGCTAGGGCGTTTTTCATGCCAAATGGCATAACTTTGAATTGGTATATACCATGTGGAGTCACAAAAGCTGAAATCTCCTTCGCCCATTCGGATAAAGGTACCAGTTTAGAAATAAAAGCTGATTGTCCCACTTTCTCAATGCAGTCCTCCAAATGTGGGAGAGGATAAGAGTCCGTTCTTGTAACTACATTAACCTTTCTATAGTCCACACACAACCATTGGGCACTATCTGGTTTTGGTACCATCACTATGGGTGAGCTCCATTGGCTGCAACCCACTTCAATTATGCCATTTTTAAGCATACTCTCAATCTCTTTGTTAACCTGTGCCAATTCTAAAGGGTTAAGTCTGTATGGATGTTGTTTGATTGGAACAGCCTTTCCCACATCTACATCATGTATAGCCATTTTAGTACTACCCAATTTATCTCCACAAACTTGCCCATGTGGTATCAATCACTCTTTCAGGTCAGTCCGTTTTTCCTCTGGAAGTTAACTCAACAATTTATCCCAATTTTTAAGAACATCCTCGTTTTCCAATTTAATTTGAGGTATGTCAAATTCACAGTCATCTGGATTTGGTTCGTCACTTTGAGTTAGAATCATTAAAACCTCCTCCTTTTTCTCTCCTTCCCTTTCAAAGTACCTTTTAAGCATATTCACATGACACACTCGGTGAGTTTTCCTTCTATCCGGCGTTTTTACTGCATAATTCACCTCACTTAATTTCCTTTCAATCTGATAAGGTCCACAAAACCTAGCTTTTAAAGGTTCCCCGACCACTGGTAACAATACTAAAACTTTATCTCCACAGGCAAAACTACGAACTTTGGATTTCTTGCCCGCTGCCCGTTTCATCACATTTTGTGCAACTCTTAAATGTTGTCAAGCCAATTCACCTGCTCTATTTAATCGTTCCCTAAAATTTGACACGTAATCCAATAATATAATTTCTGATTTCTCACTCACTAATTTTTCCTTAATCAACTTAAGTGGTCCTCTTATCTCATGTCCAAAAATTAGTTCAAAAGGACTAAATTTGGTTGACTCATTAGGTGCATCCCTAATTGCAAACAGAACAAATGGAATTCCTTTATCCCAATCCTCTGGATAATCTTGGCAATAAGCCCTCAATATTGTCTTTAATGTCTGATGCCACCTTTCTAACACTCCCTGCGATTCTGGATGGTACGCAGTTGATTTAAATTGTTTTATTCCTAAGCTATCCATAACTTCTTTGAATAATCTTGAGGTAAAATTCGATCCTTGAACCGATTGTATTTCTGTGGGTAGTCCATATCAGGTAAAGAATTTAAGTAACTCTTCCACAATCTTTTTAGCTGTAATATTACGTACTGGAATGGCCTCTGGAAACCTAGTAGACACATTCATTATAGTCAAAAGATATTGATTCCCACTTTTTGCTTTAGGAAGCGGTCCTACGCAATCGATTAGGACCCTTGTAAAAGGTTCCTCAAATGCTGGAATGGGTATTAAGGGCGCTGGTTTTATCACTGCTTGAGGTTTCCCTATCACTTGACATGTGTGACATGATTGACAAAATTTAACTACATCTTTATATAGTCCAGACCAATAAAAATGTTTCTGGATTTTAGCTTGAGTTTTCCTTATTCCCAAATGACCTCCCACTGGTACCTCATGTGCAACTCGCAACAGCTCCTTTCTATACACTACCGGCAATACTACTTGATGAACTTCCGCCCACTTTTCATCCACCTGCATATGTAAAGGTCTCCATTTTCTCATCAAGACATAGAACATACATAGAACATAGAAAATACAGTACAGAACAGGTCCTTCGGCCCATGATGTTGTGGAGAACTTTTGTTCTAGATTAAGAACAAATCAATCTACACCGCAGTATTCCACCGTAATCCATGTACCTATCCAATAGCCGCTTGAAGGTCCCTAATGTTTCTGACTCAACTACTCCCACAGGCAGTGCATTCCATGCCCCCACTATTCTTTGGGTAAAGAACCTACCTCTGACATCCCCCCTATATCTTCCACCATTCACCTTAAATTTATGTCCCCTTGTAATGGTTTGTTCCACCCGAGGAAAAAGTCTCTGGCTGTCTACTCTATCTATTCCCCTGATCATCTTATAAACCTCTATCAAGTCACCACTCATCCTTCTCCGTTCTAATGAGAAAAGGCCTAGCATCCTCAACCTTTCCTCGTAAGACCTACTCTCCATTCCAGGCAACATCCTGGTAAATCTCCTTTGCACCTTTTCCAAAGCTTCCACATCCTTCCTAAAATGAGGCGACCAGAACTGCACACAGTACTCCAAATGTGGCCTTACCAAGGTTTTGTACAGCTGCATCATCACCTCACGGCTCTTAAATTCAATCCCTCTGCTAATGAACGCTAGCACACCATCGGCCTTCTGCACAGATCTATCCACTTGAGTGGCAACTTTCAAAGATCTATGAATATAGACCCCAAGATCTCTCTGCTCCTCCACATTGCCAAGAACCCTACCATTAACCCTGCATTCCGCATTCATATTTGTCCTTCCAAAATGGACAATCTCACACTTTTCAGGGTTAAACTCCATCTGCCACTTCTCAGCCCAGCTCTGCATCCTATCTATGTCTCTTTGCAGCCGACAACAGCCCTCCTCACTGTCCACAACTCCACCAATCTTCATATTGTCTGCAAATTTACTGACCCACCCTTCAACTCCCTCATCCAAGTCATTAATGAAAACCACAAACAGCAGAGGACCCAGAACTGATACCTGCGGTAAGCCACTGGTAACTGGGTTCCAGGCTGAATATTTGCCATCCACCACCGCTCTCTGAAGTCTATTGGTTAGCCAGTTCATTATCCAACTGGCCAAATTTCCCACTATCCCATGCCTCCTTACTTACTGCATAAGCCTACCATGGGGAACCTTATCAAATGCCTTACTAAAATCCATGTACACTACATCCACTGCTTTACCTTCATCCATGTGCTTGGTCATCTCCTCAAAGAATTCAAAAAGACTTGTGAGGCAAGACCTACCCCTCACAAATTCGTGCTGACTATCTCTAATCAAGCAGTGTCTTTCCAGATGCTCAGAAATAATATCCCTCAGTACCCTTTCCATTACTTTGCCTACCACCGAAGTAAGACTAACTGGCCTGTAATTCCCAGGGTTATCCCTATTCCCTTTTTTGAACAGGGGGACGACAGCCGCCACTCTCCAATCCCCTGGTACGACCCCTGTTGACAGTGAGGACGAAAAGATCATTGCCAACAGCTCTGCAATTTCATCTCTTGTTTCCCATAGAATCCTTGGATATATCCCGTGAGGCCCGGGGGACTTCTCTATCCTCAAGTTTTTCAAAATGCCCAACACATCTTCCTTCCTAACAAGTATCTCCTCGAGCTTACCAGTCTGTTTCACACTGTCCTCTCCAACAATATGGCCCCTCTCATTCGTAAATACTGAAGAAAAGTACTCGTTCAAAACCTCTCCTATCTCTTCAGACTCCATACACAATCTCCCGCTACTGTCCTTGATCGGACCTACCCTCGCTCTAGTCATTCTCATATTTCTCACATATGTGTAAAAGGCCTTGGGGTTTTCCTTGATCCTCCCCGCCAAATATTTTTCATGCCCTCTCTTAGCTCTCCTATTCCCTTTCTTCAGTTCCCTCCTGGCTATCTTGTATCCCTCCTTCCTCAGCCTTACATAACATATAACATACAGTGCAGAAGAAGGCCAATCGAGTCTGCACCGACCCATTTAGGCCCTTACGTCCACCCTATCCCTGTAACTCAATAACCCCTCCTAACATTTTTTGGTCTTTAAGGGCAATTTATCATGGCCAATCCACCTAACCTGCACGTCTTTGGACTGTGGGAAGAAACCGGAGCACCCGGAGGAAACCCACGCAGACACGGGGAGAACGTGCAAACTCCGCACAGACAGTGACCCAGCAGGGAATCGAACCTGGGACCCTGGTGCTGTGAAGCAACTCGGCTAACCACTTGTGCTACCGTGCAGCCCAGTATCCTTCTTCCTCTTAACAAGACATTCAACCTCTCTTGTCAACCATGGTTCCCTCACTCGACCATCTCTTCCCTGCCTGACAGGGATATACATATCAAGGACACGTAGTATCTTCCTTGAACAAGTTCCACATTTCAATTGTGTCCTTCCCTGACAGCCTATATTCCCAACTTATGCACTTCAGTTCTTATCTGACAGCATCGTATTTACCCTTCCCCCAATTGTAAACCTTGCCCTGTTGCACGCACCTATCCCTCTCCATTACTAAAGTGAAAGTCACAGAATTGTGGTCACTATCTCCAAAATGATCCCTCACTAACAAATCTATCACTTTCCCTGGTTCATTACCAAGTACCAAATCCAATATGGCCTCCCCTCTGGTCGGACAATCGACATACTGTGTTAGAAAAGCTTCCTGGACACACTGCACAAACAGCACCCCATCCAAACTATTTGATCTAAAGAGTTTCCACTCAATATTTGAGAAGTTGAAGTCACCCATGACTACTCCCCTGTGACTTCTGCACCTTTCCAAAATCTGTTTCCCAATTGTTCCTCCGCATCTCTTCTGCTATTGGAGGGCCTATAGAAAACTCCCAACAAGGTGACTGCTCCTTTCCTATTTCTGACTTCAACCCATACTACCTCAGTAGGCAGATCCTCCTCGAACTGCCTTTCTGCAGCTGTTATACTATCTCTAATTAACAATGCCACCCCCACCTCTTTTACCACCCTCCCCAATCTTATTGAAACATCAGTAACCAGGAACCTCCAACAACCATTTCTGCCCCTCTTCTGTCCAAATTTCCGTGTTGGTCACCACATCGTAGTCCCAAGTACCAATCCATGCCTTAAGTTCACCCACCTTATTCCTGATGCTTCTTGCGTTGAAGTATACACACTTCAACCCATCTCCATGCCTGCAAGTACTCTCCTTTGTCAGTGTTACCTTCCCCAGTTCCTCACTACACACTTTGGCGTCCTGGACATCGGCTACCTTAGTTGCTGGACTACAAATCCAGTTCCCATTCCCCTGCCAAATTAGTTTAAACCCTCCCGAAGAGTACTAGAAAACCTCCCTCTCAGGATATTGGTGCCCCTCTGGTTCAGATGCAACCCGTCCTGCTTGTACAGGTCCCACCTTCCCCTGAATAAGCTCCAATTATCCAAATACCTGAAGCCCTCCCTCCTACACCATTCCAGCAACCACGTGTTCAACTGCACTCTCTCCCTCTTCCTAGCCTCGCTATCACGTGGCACCGGCAACAAACCAGAGATGACAACTCTGTCTGTCCTGGCTGTTAACTTCCAGCCTAACTCCCTAAACTCGTTTATTACATCCACACCCCTTTTCCTACCTATATCGTTGGTACCAATGTGCACCACGACTTCTGGCTGCTCACCCTCCCCCTTAAGGATCCTGAAGACACGATCCGAGACGTCATGGACCCTGGCACCCAGGAGGCAACAAACCATCCGAGAGTCTCGCCCGTGCCCACAGAACCGCCTGTCTATACCTCTAACTATTGAGTCCCCTATAACTAGTGCTCTCCTGATCTCCCCCCTTCCCTTCTGAGCCCCAGAGCCAGATCTCATGCCAGAGACCCGGTCACTGTAACCTACCCCTGCTAGGTAATCCCCCAACAGTATCCAAAGCGGTATACTTATTGTTGAGAGGAACAACACAGGGGATCCCTACACTGACTGCTTCCTCCTCTTCCCACCTCCAACTGTTACCCAGCTACCTTTGTTCTCAGGTGTAACTATGTCCCTGTAGCTTCTATCTATCACCCCCTCAGCTTCCCGAATGATCCTCGGTTCATCCAGCTCCAGTTCCCTAAGATGGTCTGTGAGGAGCTGGAGATGGCTTCACTTCCTGCAGGTGAAGTCAGCAAGGACACCGGTGGTCTCCATTGCCTCGAACATTCTGCAGGCGGAACATTCCACTGCCCTAGCTGCCATCACCTCTACTTAGTCTCCCAGTAAAAAAGAAAAAAAAAAGTAAATAGCTCACGTGTAATATCTCGGGTTTCCTCACCGTTCAAATTTATTGGGTAATACAACCTTCCCAGGTCTCCCCACGGCCGACTTCCTGTTTCCTGCTCTGAAAAAGTAAGTTAAAAATCAAAAACTCAGCTTACCTTCCAGCTCTCCCCTTCAAAAATCGCTCCCCTCTCTGCCCGCTCCGCTGGAATAATGACTTTTACGACATCACTTTTACGGTAATAACACTCTGGTATGCACTCAGATTCCTCTTCCATGTATGCTTTCTGAGACATCAGTTTTATTTCTACATCTTTTTGTTGTAAATCCGCCAATTTTTCTAAACTAAAAGTATCCGCCTCATCCTTGTAGAAGTCAATTGTTTTCTGACACACCTAATAGGTAGAGGATAGTTATTGAGGATAAATATTGAGCCCCAGTTTTACCCATTTTAAATTAAGGATTTCAACACTCTCATAACCTCAGGTCATCTCAAAATATAACAGTTTACAAAACAGCCTAGAAGCAGCATAATTCACTTTACTCGATTAAAACAAACACTGTAACTGATTTAATGAATATATTTTTCAAGACAGTGTCCAAGGACAGAGCAGGATCCATAGCAACAGCCATAGCAACAGCATGGCATGACAAGGTAACATGAAGGCTCTATTGTTATAACAGCTAAGCCAGCAAAAGACCAATTCAAACTGGCCTTGACAACAGCACAATATCGCATTCTTTAACATACACAAGTATGCAGATACGAAACAATTAGAACTAATGTTGCATATTAAAGATGGACGGCTTGCCGTCAAATCAGATGTATTTGAGTCTAACCGAAACCAACTAGGATTATATTGGGGTGTGATTAGATGGCTTAAGACAGATACGAAACAGTATAGCTGTAAATTTCGTTCGGCCATTTTTTAGGTTGTTGAAGCTGGAGATGGGCTGGATGATTAGCTGGATATCTCTCTCTCTCTTTTTCTTGAATTATCTATACTTTGATCTGAACTATTCATTGTCTCCCTGTATTCATATTTCATTGTCAGACTTTGACATTTTAAGCTGTTTGCCTAAGCAAGAAGATAATTTCTGTGATTCTTTGAAAGCTTCAAATTGTCGACGAATTGCCTTTTAAATGACTTTCAAATTGTAATCAACAGAAGACAAATAAAACAATTCCTAATTGCACCCGAGAAGTTTTAACTTAAATTTCTATTGGGTTCCAGTAATCGCGAAGTGCTGCTGAAACCGAATGGTTAAATCTATCAACTTGGCGAGCCAGCCAGGAGGGGAGAAGTTCTGAGATGAGATCACAACATCAGAGAGGTTCGGGAGCTTCAGCAATAATCGGAGGAGACAGCCGGGACCCACGGCTAGACTATGGTAAGGAATATCTTTTTCACCCATTAAAAGTCTTAAAGCCGCATCAATCAGTGCTTCGACCCCTGAAAAGGACATTTTTATAGACTGTGTTAAATCAATCAGGTGCCGGTCGTTGAGACTAACACAGCCTACACACAGTCAGCGACCTAGAAAAAGTTAGGTGAAAGGTTGAATTTATGGCTGATCCAGATCAATGTATAGATTCAGAGCCTTTAGCAGGCAGGAAATTACTCCCTACGACGGTCAAAGGAGGTTATGGGGTACCAGTTGTCTCTATTGAAGACATGTTGGGAGATTTTGGGTCTTTCATTCGTAGACAATTTGATCTATGCAAAGTCTCAAGAAAAATTGAATCAAAGTATGATATCCCCAGAGGACAAAGAACAAAGAACAAAGAAAAGTACAGCACAGGAACAGGCCCTTCGGCCCCTCCAAGCCCGTGCCGACCATGCTGCCCGACTAAACTACAATCTTCTACACTTCCTGGGTCCATATCCCTCCATTCCCATCCTATTCATGTATTTGTCCAGATGCCCCTGAAATGTCACTATCATCCTTGCTTCCACCACCTCCTCCGGCAGCGAGTTATATGTTTCCTAGCACTAGATTTCTACTATAAATGTGAAAGCTAAATACAGTACTCTCCGATCTTTGGCTCAGATACCCCTCTAAATTATAATTAAGTAATTATGTTTAATTAGTTTAACAATGTTTAATTTTTAAATTTAGTGTAGATTCCCAACCAGCCAATCAGGTCACAGCTTTACTGTGATGTCACTTCAGTTTCCCCCCCCCCCCCACACACACAATTTGAAAAGATAATAAACCCCCCCCACACACACAATTTGAAAAGATAATAAAAATAACAATAAATACAAATCACTTACCTTCCCAGGTTCTCAGATGCTCTTTGGTTCTCTCCTTGCAGATTAAAAGTTACAGGCCAGAAGAAAGAGAGAGAACAAAACAGTAGGGAAAAAGCACCTTCTCCCACTCTGCACCGAATTACCACACTGCACCAAATTACCAAGTTGCAATTCCCACTCTGGATGTGTCTCACTCAGGATGTCTCGACTTCACTCTGCGCAAAGCTTACTGAGTGCGCTTTCTGTCTGTCTTTTGTACAGACCTCAACTAACCAGGGTGACTCACACTACTTAAGTTTCAAAGAGAAGAATACAATGGTCCTTCGATAATATCAGGAGAGCATGGGGAAAATGCACACGATTGCACTGTGCAGAACGTGCAAAATGGTCCCTGGCAATTATGGGACAAATACACAGACAGCAAGAAATAACTATTAAAAATAAAAGTGATCATGAGCATAGGTCCACTAAAGATCAACTAATTGCAGTTGTTGGAGAATTACGAGATGCAAAATCCAAACTTGAGCATTATGATGAAATTCGCACAGAATTGGGAAACAAAACCTCTAAACTCCAGCAGTTATCTTTTCAAATAGCAGAATTGCAACATCAAGTTTTTGAAGTGGAGTCAAAATACCAACAGTTGCGATCAAAAAAACGAGCGAATTGAACTTGAAAATTGCAAGTTAATCGAAGAAAGAAGTGTTTTAGAAGGGGACATAAACAATTTAACAGGACACTGCAAAATCCTGACAGACAGTCTTGCAGCTCAGAATTTAAAGCAAAGCACAGCTCAGAACCAATGAGCAGCTGAACAAACAGCACAAACTCAGCAAGCAGTCCCTGTCCCTGCTGCCGTGGAATCAGATGAAGATAGTGATTTTACAGATATTCCTACAATACAAAATACTAAATTAATTCGACTAGCCCCTTTAAAATGCAAACAGGTTAGAGTTGGAAGCAAAAAAATAGAAGAAGGTGAAACTATCACAAAAACCATATATGGTCATCATTGGATTCATGAACCAGCAGATCCTGAAAAAATTGATGAATGGTCCAAAACTCTTCCAAACCCTAAAAAGGGTGGTATGACCACATGGGATAGAATTCACAGATTACAATCCATTTACAGTCTCCACCCATTTGATGGAGTACAAATTCTGACTACCATGTTGGGTATTCATGTAATTTCAACCCTTAGAACTGAGGTGGAAGTTGCCCTTGGAAATGATTTGCAAAATTTTGAAGCTGGTTGGCTGGCAGTCAAGAATTGGCTATTAAACTTTCGCCCTCCCGAGGACCAATTGGTCTAAGATCACATCTTGCATTCAAAAATATAATGAAGATATTCAGGATTTCGAGGAAAGATTTTGACAGACCTGGATGGAATATTCAGGAATGACACTCAGACAGGAAACAGTTGACTTCTACAATGTTCCACCTGTTCTTGTTCTCTTTCAACCATCTGATCAAAAATCGGTTCTGATAATTGAACTTCAACTTCATTTTCATTCTTTGATTTCTCCTCTTGTCTTCACCTGTGACTTTGCGACCTTGTTACTACACAATCCGGAAAAATCCCAGGATATTCGTCCTTCAACACTTTAGTTGTCTGATTTTCCACAGGCTTATCAACCATAGTAGGCTTCACTCCCACCTGCGATCCAGTTATATCATTACCCAAGATAAACTGTATTCCTGGACAAGATAGTTTCTCTATTACTCCTACTACCACTTCACCACTCTTCACTGGATTTTCCAACCTTCCCTTATATAATAGAACACTACTCCTCTCACCCTGAATTCCACATGTTACCACCTTTTCTGGCAATATTCTTCCCAAACTACATAACTCCTCATCTCTTACCATTAAAGATTGACTAGCTCCCGTATCTCTTAAAATTGTGACTTATTTACCTGCTCCTCCTGATACACACGAGTAAACTTTACCCACACAAGTAAATTCTTTAAAGACATCTGGCACCTTCTTATCAATCACCTCTTGATCAGGCTGTACAATCTTCTGCACCTCCTTCGCTTCACTTGGGCTTTCCTTTACCACTTTAACAAACCCCACTGTTTATCCTGTTTTACCATATCAGCCTTCCCAGTGCTTTTCTTCAACCACCAACACCGTGACTTTACATGGCCTAGTTTATTATAGTGAAAACATTTGAAACTTTTCATGTCTCTTCCACCCTCCTGGATATCTTTTTTAAGCTGAGGTACACTCTCCTTATTATCTCCCATCAGATCATCTTTACCACTTGAGTATTTCCCATGTCCCCAGTTTCTATCCCTCACAGGCTGAAACTGATGTCGGAAACCAAGCTTTGATTTATGGACTAATTTATAATCATCTGCCATTTCTGCTGCTAATCTCGCAGTTTTAACCCTCTGCTCTTCCACATGAGTACTCACTACATCAGGAATTCAATTTTTAAACTCAATTTGTAACTGAATTTTTTTGCCATTTCCAATGAGTCAAACTGTATCTCAGGCAACTTTAAATGCTTAGCCACTGCCATAATTACCTCACCTTTTCACATTTTGTCAGGAAATGTTAACTACAATGTTTTTGCCAAATCTAACAGTCTGCTTTTAGTCTCTGTCCGTAAGGCACTGCGTGTGACCGTCTCCACCCCCAAAAACATCTGAGCCTCTGAAAGAGCCATTGTCCACAACACACTCCCTGCTTAAACTAAAATACCACACCTGAAAAGCAACCACAATATGCTCACCCCTCACTGTCTTTAAGTTCACTAAGCCAATCCAATGGATAGACTTTTATCCTGGACGAGCCCCCAATTTGTTATGGGCCAGGGTTTAGAGAACCCCAAAGTATAGCATGGTGTTCTCCTGGCGCACAACTTTTAATAGATTGTGGTATGGGGAGCACACGGCCCACTCTACAGGTGTGGTACAGCAGAAATGGAAACGTATTTTTTGCAAAACAATGTTTATTCTATGAACTCAAGTTAACCTTTTTAAAGCATACAGTGAACATCTTAGCAATCATCAATTCAAATACAACCCCCAAAGAATACAACACTAAGTAATCCTTAATAACTTCCCAAACAACATCCAGAAAACAGAAGAAACACATTTTAACAGAAAGACCTCAGGTTTACATTCACTCCTGAGAACATTTATAATTCTGAATTCACCAACTGATCAAGAGATAGTCTTTTCATGGCAGAGAGATCAACAGTGCACTTGCTCTGCCTGGCTTCAGCTCCAACACTGAAAACAAAACCAAAACACATCCTGCAGCAAACAGCCTAAAACGAAAGAAAAAACCTGACAGACAGCCCAGCTCTCCCAACTCTCTGACATCACTGCAGTAATAAACACCCATTTCTTAAAGGTACATTTCTTCAACACCCATTTATTAAAGGTACTCTCACATGACAGAGGCCATTCTGCCCATCGAGTCTGCTCCGACCCACTTAAGCCCTCACATCCACGCTATCCCCCTAACCCAATAACCCCTCCTAACCTTTGTGGTCACGAAGAGAATTTTATCATGGCCAATTCACCTAACCTGCACATCTTTGGACCGTGGGAGGAAACTGGAGGACCCGGAGGAAACACACGCAGACACAAGGAGAACATGCAGACCCTGCACAGACAGTGACCCAGCGGAGAATCAAACCTGGGACCCTGGCGCTGTGAAGCCACAGTGCTATCCACTTGTGTTACCATGCTGCCCTAACTCCCTCCCGAAGAGCACAGTTAGTGTACCTACATCTGCTACGGTTTAAGAAGTGCTTCACCACCAACTTCGCAAGGTAATAGAGATGGGCAATAAATGCTGGCCCAGCCAACAAACCTCACATCCTGTCAAATTATGTTTTTTATTTTAAATTTTTGTCTCATAACTCTATAGAAGTGGCATTTACTGTGATAAATAAGCTATATGAATGAAAGTAGTTTTTATTATTGTTTGCTTTTATTAAAAGTGATGACAGTTCGAAACTCATTCATTAGAATCATAGAATCCCTACAGTGCAGAAGGAGTCCATTCGGGCCACTGAGTCTACACCAACCCTCTGAAAGAGCACCCTACCCATAACCCCACTTTCAACACCAAGGGGCAATTTAGCATGGTCAATTCTGTAGTGATCTCTATGTGTGCATGTACACAAGGGGTTAATGTGTAATCAGTAGCGCCACATGATCACTAGAGGGCCGGACCAACAGGGGTATAAAAGGCAGCCACATTGGGTCTCTCTCTCTCTTGGGTGTACTGTGATCAAAGCAACAGCAGACTAGTTTAGATGGCCAGTGGAGTTACATATAGTTACCATAGTTAGATCTTGTTAACCTTGTCACTAGTATAAAAGTTAAAGTAAAGAACTCATGTGAATATTGTTGTAGTTACTCAATAAACCTTTTGTTACTACTGGAAGAGTTCAAATCGTCTTCATCGGGATTCAGAATACCTCATCCCTAACCAAGGATTGAGTACCACATGTTACCTACCACACAGGTAATAAAACAAATCCATCAACCAGACATCTTTGGGCTGTGGGAGCAAACCGGAACACCCAGAGGGAACACACTCAGACTCGGGGAGGACGTGCAAACTCCTCACAGGCAGTCACTCAAGTCTGGAATTAAATCTGGGTTCTTGGCGCTGTGAGGCAGCAGTGCTAACCACTGTGGCACCTTGCCACCCCTAATGGGGATTGGTTTGAGACAGCGGAAGTACAAAGGAACAGAAGCGTCTGAGTTAGACTGGTCTCTGCTGATAATTCTATCTTGATTTGTCTCTGGCTGAATTACAAGGTTCTGAGGTGTATTTCTCCATCTCTGATTGTATAACACTGCCTCCAAGTATATTACACTGTCATTATTTAGTATTGATTACACAGTCAATGACGTTTCGTTTTTAATTAGGTTCATATATAATTCGACTTTTATGTTTGTACCAGAACCTAATAAACTGGTCAATTAGAAGGTGGGTGACAAATGGAACTTTCTGCAGGAATGCTTCGATTAAAAGTCAGGAAGGGATGTTTGGGTTTGGCAGTACCCTGGAATCTGTTGGGGAAACTCGATATCTTGATGAAACGGGAGTGACAGCTGTTATTTCATCTGAACTGGCTCAACCACCAAGCCAGAAACACAATAACAGATGTGCTCTTCCTCCCCCAGGCCAATTTGCCCAGCATCAAGGTGCTAAACACTCAAAACCAGTTCTGCTGGGCAGGACAGGACAATGTCCATCGTATCCATGACACCATACTCACAAAGCAATTGTGGAACATGGTTACAGCTGGAAATTCCCAAGGGGACAGAGGAAACACCTTAGCGATGTCCTCAAAACATTGTTGAAGAGATCAAACATCCCTACGAACCAAGGGGAGGCTCTGGCTTGTGACCAACCAGAATGGAGAAGGTTCATTCAGGAAGACACCAAACAGGAAGCTCTGTTGTCAGGAATGTGAAATCGCTGGAAAGGGTGCAGAGGAGATGTACCAGGATGTTGCCTGGGCTGGAAAGTTTTAGTTATGAAGTGAGATTGAGGATGGGATGGTGGCACAGTAGTTAGCACTGCTGCCTCACGGCGCAGAGGACCTGGGTTCATTCCCGGCCCCGCATCACTGTTCGTGTGGAGTTTGCACATTCTCCCAGTATCTGCGTGGGTCTCACCCGCACAACCAAAACAGACGTGCAGGGCAGGTTAATTGGCCACTCTAAATTGCCCCTTAATTGGAGAAAAATTAGGTACTCTTACAAAAAAAATTTTTTTGAATGAAGAGAGGTTGGATAGACTGGGTTTTTCTTGGAGCAGAGGAGGCTGAGGGGTGACATGATTGCAATGTATAAAATTATGTGGGGCCCAGATAGAATAGGCAGGAAGAAACCTTTTCCCTTGGTGGAGGGATCAATGACCAGGGGGCATAGATGGAAGTTTGGAACTCACTGCCTGAAAGGATGGTAGAGGCAGAGATCCTCATATCATTTTCGAAGTATTTAGAAAGGGCAGCCTGGTGGCACAGTGGTTAGCATTGCTGCCTCACGGTGCCGAGGTCCCAGGTTCGATCCAGCTCTGGGTCACTGTCCATGTGGAGTTTGCACATTCTCCCCATGTTTGCGTGGGTTTCGCCCCCACAACCCAAAAGATGTGCAGGGTAGGTGGATTGGCCACGCTGTTTTGGATGGACTGTGACAAGGGCAGGAGTATCAGATTAGCTCAGATGGTTAGTGTAGTTACTGCAGTTAGATCTTGTCAACCTTATCACTAGTATCAATGTTAAAGTAAAGAACTCATTCAATTATTGTTATATTTACTCAATAAACCTTTTGTTACCACTGGACGAGTTTGAGTCTTCTTCATCGAGATTCAGAAGACCTCATAAGTAACCAAGGTTTGAGTAACACATATTACACTCCATAGTATATCAAGACACACAGAGAAGTGTAATAAAAGATAATACAGGAGCATAATAAAAAACCAATGGGATCTGACCTAAGCTCTGGAGTCCTGCCATCTCCTGCCATGAATGGTGATGGACACTCAAACAACTCACTGGAGGAGGAAACTCCACAAATAGCCCCATCCTCAATGATGGGGGAGCCCAGAAAACATCCCTACCGATTAATTAGTGCAAAAGACAAGGCTGAAGCATTCACAACAATCTTCAGCCAGGAATGCAGAATAGATTATCCATCTCAGTCTCCTCCAAAGGTCCCCAACATCAAAGATGTCAGTTTTCAGCCAGTTCGATTAACTCCATGTGATAGCAAGGAACAGCTGAAGGCATTGGATTCTGCAAAGACTGTGGGACCTGACAAGATTCCAGAAATAGTGCAGACAAATAGTGCTCTAGAACGTTCTGCGCAACAGAGCTACAATACTGGCATCTACCAGGCAATATGGCCCAGGTATGTCATGTACACTAAAAGCAGGACACATCTAATTTGGCCATTTACTGCCCCATAAGTCTTTTCTCAATTAACAGCAAAGTGACGGTCGGTGTTGTCAACAGTGCTGTTAAGTGGCACTTACTCAACAATAAACTTTGCACTGGGGTTCAGTTCGAGTTCCACCAGGGTTACTCAGCTCATTACAGCCAGTTGGTCCAAACATGGATTAAAGATCTGAACTCCAGTGGTGAGAGTGACTGCCCTTTACATCAAAGCAGCATTTAACCAAATATAACATCAGAGTTCCAGCAAAACCAGTCAATGGGAATGAGGGGAACCTCTTCACTGGTTGGAGTCATATCTAGCACACCAGGCATCTGCTGCTTTTGTCCTTCTAGGTGGTAAAGTTTGCAGGTTTGGAAAGTGTTGTTTATGGAGCTTTGCTGAGTTCCTGCAGTGTATCTTGTAGATGGTACACATGGTACAAATGTGTGTCGGTGGTGGAGGGAATGGATGTTGAAGGTGTGGAAGGGGAGTCAATCAAGTAGCTGCTTTATCCTGGATGGCGGTGAACTTCATGAGCGTTGTTGGAGCCTCATTCACGCAGGTAAGTGGAGAGTATTCCATTACACTCCTGACCTGTATAGAATTGACTCCCATGGAAATAATTAATACTATTCCAGTCCACGCAATAGAAAGATCAGGTTAGGAGTGGAAATGACCATGATAAAGATTGGGTATAGGGCTAGTGAGAATTCAGTAATGCAGATTGTAATGTTAGCTGCTTGTGGTTCCTGGGAGAGGTGCAGTAAAGCTGCAAAGTCACTTTCAGGGAGCAGCATGAGTTTACATGGAGCCTAGATATTTCACCAAATCTTTCACTACAAATATCAGTTCATCAGTGAAGAAAATAGCATACTATTGTCAAACAAGAGACATGCTGTCGAAGCTATACAACTTGCACTCATCAGGACAGATGCAAGAATATCAAATTTTGCAGGAAACAACAAGTTATGCTGCATGAGAAAAGGGAAAAGAATGCTGATAGGTCAGCAAGTGGGCTCTGATTGCTTGAGGTGTTGTCATGGAGAATGTTACCAGGGAACAGTTATCCCCCAAACCTTTATTTAATTTCAAAAAAAGGCAAGTCAACTTTGAATGGTCGAGGAGTAGCCATGGGTAATGGTAACAGCTCTCCCCCTGCTTTTGTTTAATTATAAAAACGAAAATAGGACAGGAAGAGTAAAGCCACACAAATAATGCTCTTGCGTGAAGTGCGTGTTCACACATACTGCATCCCTTTATCGAGAGCAGTTGCACACTCAGATAGCTCTCACACACGTTCACACACACAAAAGCATCCACCCACACACAACCGTGCACACTCAAAAAAGTGTTCACATACAAAGAGGGTAGGAACAGACAACTTTCTCATTTTTATTTACAGACCCAGATACAAAAACACAAACAAACAAATGAAAGATGTGTAAGTAAGAAGGCCACTGATGTCTATGTCAAATTTTTGAAAGAGTCCTCCAATTAGTCTCATTCCCCTGCCTGTTCCTCACAGGTTTTGCAATTCTTTCTTTTCAAGTATTCCTCTAAATCGCTGTTTAATGTTCCCGTGGAAACATTAAACAGGTGGAAACTGTTTCCACCATTCTCTCAGGCAGAGCATTCCAGATCCTAACAACTCCCTGCATAAAAAGTCTCCCCTCATCTTGCCTCAGGCTCTTTTGAAATTTATCTTGCATCCAAGTTCTTTGGTTCCCACTTGAAACAGGATTACTGCTAAATAATCCTGCTAGATATTTCCACACTCACTAAAACAAAACAGAATGAAAACACCAACTGAACAATTTGAGGCAAGTAAATGAACTGCTTATTGCAAAGTCATGGACTGACACAGTCTGTGAATTCAACTGCAGCAAAACCAACCATTTACTGAACACCGAGCACAGTCAAATGAGCAAAGTGTGCAAAAGTACTTGATGGCAATAACTGCAAGACTATAACTTACCCAGTGACATGGCTGAGATAGGTGAGGAGATGAAGCGTGCTGGAGGTCGACCTCCAAATGTGAATAAGGCAGCACACAGGCTTTACAAAAGCTACACACAGCTGATATTCTATCGCATCTGAACTCCTTTAGAAATGCCAGTAAATAGGAGCCACATCAAAGGTCAGTCTGATAGGCTGCCACCACTCAGGCACTGCTTATACCTCATTGATTGGTTCAATTGCCTACAGGAAAAGGACAATGGCAGGACTGTTAGCAGATCGACAGCCAAGTTCTGCAACGACCTCCAGCTACTTCAGTAACTGCTCCAGCACAGGAGCAGCCCAAATCAGGAGATTCACCAGACTGAGGTAAGTTAAAAGACGCTTTGGCTACTCCAGGTTACAGTACAATGTTACCTTTCCTGAGATTAATATGAGTGGAAAGATGTGGAATAGAATATCAAACAGAGCCATGTAACTCTCCCTGACAGAGTATCACTCACTCCAAATAATATGCAGCAAAAAATGAAAAATTTAACGTTTTCACAGAGTCACAGAATTGTTACGGTGCAGACTGACGCCATTTGGCCCATCATGTCTGCACCTGCTCTACAAACCAGCATCATGACTTATTGCCATTTTCCTGCCTTTTCTCCGCACCCTAGCACATTGTTTCGATTCAAGTACCCCTTTGATACATAGATTGAACCATACCTCCAGACAGTGCATTACAGACCCCAACCACTCGCTGTATGAAATTTTTTTTTCTTACATCACATTTGCTCTTTTTGCAAATCACTTTAAATCTATATCCTCTTGTTCTCGATCCTTCAAGAGCAGGAACAGTCTTTTCCCTATCCAGCCGTCTCGTGATTTTTAACATCTCTATCAAGTTTCCTCTTAGTCTCCTTCTCTCCAAGGCGAGCAGTTCCAACCTATCCAATTGACCCTCATGACTGAAGTTTCTCATCACTGGAACCATTCTTGTAAACCTCTTCTATAAAATCTCCAATGTGTTCACATCCCGTACCAGCCTCCCCGAATAGGCGCCAGAATGTGGCAACTAGGGGCTTTTCAGAGTAACTTCATTTGAAGCCTACTTGTGACAATAAGCAATTTTCACTTTCCTTCCTGTAGTGCGGCGCCCAGAACTGTACACATTGGGTGAGATTGTCTGGCCTCCTCACAGCGTGTTTCTCAGTGGCGACAGGCCTAAATTCAGCATTTCCTCCTTGCTCTTGTACTCTATTCCCCTATTAATAAAGCCCAGAATACGATATGCTTTATTAACTGGGTGATTTTCCAATTCTCACTAGGCTGTATAAATGCAAACGTGGTTCCATTGTTTAAAACGAAATGCCAAATAATATTACGCCAGTTAGTCTTACATCATTGATGGGAAAATTAGTAGAATTAGTCCTGAGAGATAGGATTAACTGTCATATAGAAATGATGTGGAGATGCCGGCATTGGACTGGGGTGGGCACAGTAAGAAGTCTTACAACACCAGGTTAAAGTCCAACAGGTTTATTTGGAGTCACTGGCTTTCAGAGCGCCGCTTCTTCATCAGGTGAGGGCAGAGGTGGGTTCCACAAACTCATATATAGACAAAGCCAATGATGCAAGACGATACTATGAATGCGAGTCTTTGCAGGGAACTAAGTTTTTACAGGTCTAGATGGTGCGACTGGAGAGAGGGATAATCACAGGTTAAAGAGGTGTAAATTGTCTCAAACCAGGACAGTTGGTAGGATTTCGGAAGCCCAGGCCAGATGGTGGGGGGTGAATGTAATGAGACATGAATCCAAGGTCTTGGTTGAGGCCATACACATGTGTGCGGAACTTGGCTATCAGTTTCTGTTCGGCGATTCTGCGTTGTCGGGTGTCCTGAAGACCGCCTTGGAGAACGCTTACCCAAAGATCAGAGGCTGAATGCCCTTGACTGCTGAAGTGTTCCCCGACTGGAAGGGAACATTCCTACCTGGTAATTGTCATGCAATGTCCGTTCATCTGTTGTCGCAACGTCTGCATGTTCCCTCCAATGTACTACACCTCAGGACATGCTTTCCTGCAGCGTTTGAGGTAGACAACGTTGGCCGAGTCATGAATCATAGAATTTACAGTGCAGAAGGAGGCCATTCGCACATCGAGTCTGCACCAGCTCTTGGAAAGAGCACCCTACTTAAACCCATGCCTCCACCCTATCCCTGTAACCCAGTAACCCCACCTAACCTTTTTGGACACTAGGGGCAATTTATCATGGTAATTTATCATGGCCAATCCACCTAACCTGCACATCTTTGGACTGTAGGATGAAACCGGAGCACCCGGAGGAAACCCACACACTCACAGGGAGAACGTGCAGACTCCACACAGACAGTGACCGAAGCCGGGAATTGAACCTGGAACCCTGTAGCTGTGAAGTAACGGTGCTAACCACTGTGCTGCCCTTACACGAGTATGTACCGCGTACCTGGTGGGTGGTGTTCCCACGCGTAATGGTGGTACCCATGTCGATGATCTGGCACGTTTGGCAGCGATTGCCATGGCAGGGTTGTGTGGTGTCGTGGTTCCTGGTCTCTGAAGGCTGGGTAGTTTGCTGCAAACAATGGTCTGTTTGAGGTTGCTGATTGTTTGAAGGCAAGTAGTGGGGGTGTGGGGATGGCCTTGGCAAAATGTTCGTCTTCATCGATGACGTGTTGAAGGCTGCGAAGAAGATGTCATAGTTTCTCCGCTCTGGGAAAGTACTGGACGACGAAGGGTGGCTGTTTGATTTTGACTGACTATTGTGATGATTATGCATAAGCAATCATGTAAATAGTAATGTATCCGACCTCCAACCAGCAGATGGCAGTAGAGAACAACTGCGTGGCTCTGTTACCTTGGGGAGTCTGGAGATAGTCATCGTAGTGGCTAGTCATATTTGTAGTAGCTCTTAAATAATTTATTATAATTAATAATTTTTCATTTTTTTCTCATGTTTATCTAACCCATGCAATTATTTAATAATAAACATTTAACTAGTCAAGAACTGGACATTCTCTTGTGCATGACTCTTACCGGCCAAGCACCAGAACATAATTTGGTACTAGGAATGAAGATCTAACAAGATACCAGGATTGGTTTTGAAGATCCGAAGAGACAAAAATGACTGAGAAGTAAAAAAAAAAAGAAAAATAATTTTCGACTAACCACGCAGAATACTGACAAATCTCACTCAATGCAATACGAGGCATTGAAGCCCAGGATGGAAGGTCTGAAGACACAAACCAGCTTCGACTCACTGGTAATGTAGATGTGAATTGGCACCTTTTAAACATCAATTCACACTCTACCTAGCAGCTCCAGATCTTCAGGCACAGCCTGATGAACGGAGAATAGCGGTGCTGCTTACTGCAGCAGGTCCACAGGCGATAGAATTTCTTAATACCTTCATTTTCGATAAGAAGTTGATAAAAAAAACATGGATGAGGTTGTGAAGCAATTCGATCAGCCCTGCACACCGGAAAAATGAAACGTTTGAGCGCTATGTTTTTCACACGCTTACACAGCAGGCAGGTAATTCGTTTGACAGTTTTTTCAACCGACTTGCGGTTGAAGGCTCAGGCATGTAATTTTGGAACTTTGCAAGCATCGATGATCCGCGATCGTGTTCGGGATTAGTAATGACAAAGTCTGGGAGAGATTGTTGAGGGAGAATGAATGCCATTCTCGACGATGCCATTAAAATTTGTCATGCCAGCGAGCTAGCTGCGCAACAGATTAGCACCCTAAATCTAAAGACTTTTGGCGCGAAGAACGGAGGCGCAGCCAATGCCATTAGTGTTGTGACTCACCCTAAGGCAAAACATGGTCCCAGCAGCGGTGGCCATTTTAAGTGACCGCCCAAAACCACCATTTTATGCAAGTGCAACAAGCATTTGTCAAGTCAATGTCCAGCATTTGGAAAAATCTGCTCCAAAAATCACTTTACCGAACAATGTTTCTCAAATAGAAAATTGGAACTACCAAAATCAATCAACATGATTCATGAGATAAATCTTGTAATATTGGAAGGGGCACCGGTGGTGTTGGTAAATGTGTATGCCCCAAATTGGGATGATGTGGGTTTTATGAAGGGGTTCCTGGCAGCGATCCCGGATTTGGCCACTCACCAGTTGATCATGGGAGGAGATTTCAACTGTGCCCTAGAGCTGAGGGTGGAAAGATCGAGCCCCAGGTCGATGGGTAGGGTACGAATGGCTAGGAAATTGGGGAGAGTTTATGGAGAGGATGGGTGGATCCATGGCCCTTTCAAAACCCAGGGGGAAGGAAGTATTTGTTCTTTTCACACATCTATAAGGTGTATTCGAGGATTGATTATTTTGTCGTAAGTTGGGAGATTTTGGTTGGGGTGGAGGGGGCAGAGTATGCGGGGATAGTTATCTCGGACCATGCGCCCCACTGGCTGGAGATTCGATTTAGATCGGGACGAGAGCAGAGACCAGGGTGGAGGTTTGACTTGGGGTTGTTGGCGGATGGAGGTTTTTGTGATAAGATGCGAGCTGCGAAAAGAGTATGTGGAATTGAATCAGAATGAGGAGGTGTCGCCGGCCATTTTTTAGGAAGCAGTGAAGGCAGTGGTCCGGGGGGAAATTATTTTGTTTAAGGCTCGTGCGGATAGGGAAAGGAGGGAGGAACATGACTGTCTCGTGAGCAAGTTAGTGGAGGTGGTCAGGGAATATTAGAGGGTGCCTACCATGGAGGGATTGACGAAGAGGAAAATGTTGCAGGGGCCGTTTGATAGGCTGACAATAGGAAGGGCGGTAGGGCAACTGCGTAGGGCAAGGGGGGTTCAATATGAGTAATGGGAGAAGGCGAGCTGCATGCTGGCGCACCAGCTGCAGAGGCAGGCTGCATCCAGGGAAATATTGAAGATACGGACTGGGGCTAGGGATGTGGTGTCAGAGCCAGGGAACATAAATGAGGCATTTAGGGAGTATTACCAGGGACTTTATGAGGCAGACCCGGGAGGAGAGGAGGGGGGTGCATGGGGCGGTTTCTGGACAAGCTGGAATTTCCCCAGGTGGAAGAAGCAAAGAGGCAGGCGTTGAAGGAGCCACTGGAGCTGAGGGAGATGGTGGATAGTATCAGGAGTATGAAGCCGGGGAAGGATCCTGGGCCGGATGGGTACCCGGCAGAATTTTATAAGGAATTTGCAATGGACCTGGCACCACATCTGTTGGGGGCGTTTAATGAAGCACTGGAGAAGGAGGAGTTGCCGGCGACGATGAAGCAGGCAGTAATCACACTAATCCCCAAAAAAGGGGAAGGACCCGGTAGAATGTGAGTCGTATAGGCCCATATCACTGTATTGGCTAAATTGTTGGTGGGGAGGATGGATGAGTGTGTCCCCCGGGGTGGTTGCAGAAGATCAAACAGGCTTTGTGAAGCGCAGACAGCTCGCGAGTAATGTAAGACGGCTGTTGAAAGTGTTGATGAATCCGTCGGGGGCTCGGGTACCAGAGGTGGTGGTGTCCATGGACGTCAAGAAGGCATTTGATCAGGCGGAGTGACGGTACTTGTTCGAGGTTTTGGGAAGGATTGGGTTGGGCTGAGATTTGTGGTATGGGTACGGTTGCTGTATGTGGCACCAAGGGCGAGGTTAAGGACGAATGATATGAGCTCACAAAGCTTTGACTTACACAGGGGTACAAGGCCCGCTGTCACCGCAGCTGTTTGCACTGGTCATAGAGCCACTGGCGATGGCTCTCAGGGGGTCGGCAGAGTGGCAGAGGATTATGAGGGGACAGAGGGAGCATCGGGTGTTGCTCTATGCCAATCACCTCTTGCTGTATGTTTCGGATCATTGGAGAGTGGGAAGGATTATGGGACTGCTGGGGAGGTTTGGAGGCTTCTCAGAGGACAAGCTGAATGTAGGGAAAAGTGAAGTATGCCCGGCGAATGAGCTGGCACAGCAGGCTAATTTAGGGGGAATGTCATTTACGGTAGCGAGGGATAGGTTTAGGTAATTGGGGATTCAGGTAGCGAGGGAATGGACAGGGCTCCATAAGTGGAACTTCAGAAAGCTGGTGGAGGAGGCTAGGGAGGATCTTAAGAGGTGGGAAACACTGCACTTAACGCTGGCAGAGAGAGTCCAAATGGTGAAAATTAATATTCTGCCGAGGTTCTTGTTTATCTTTCTAGCTCACCCAGATCTTTATGCCAAAGGCCTTTTTTCGGAAAGTGGACACAATCATTTCTGACTTTGTATGGGCGGGGAAGGTGCCGAGGGTGGAGAGGACCCTGCTACAGAGGCAGAGGCAGCAGGGGGGGCTGGCGTTGCCGAACTTGCTTCATTATTATTGGGCGGTGAATGTGAACAAGGTGCGGCGGTGGTGGGAAGGAGAAGGGGTAGAGTAGGCTAGGATGGAGGAGGAATCTTGTAAGGGGTTTAGTTTGAGGGCTATGGTGACGGCAGCATTGCCAATGGCTCTGAGTAGGTATTCAAGGAGCCCGGCAGTGCAGTCTACAGTGAAGATATGGAATCAGCTGAGGAGGCATTTTAGGGTGGAAGGGATGTCAGTGCTAACGTCGCTGTGCGAGAATCATGGGTTTGAGCCGGGGGGGATGGATAGTGTATACAGGAGGTGGAGGGACGTGGGGCTGGTCAAGGTGAGGGATCTGTATTTGGAGGAAGGGTTCGCCAGTCTGGAGGAGTTAAGGGACAGGTAGAGCTGCCAAGGAGAAGTGAGTTCAGGTATCTGCAGGTTAGGGGCTTAGCGCGAAAGGTCTGGAGGGGGTTCCCTAGGTTGCCGGGATACACCCTGCTAGAGCGACTGCTGCTTCCGGATGTCGAAGGGGAGGGAAGAATTGGGGATATATACAAGTGGCTGGGGGAGCAGGGAGGTGAGCGGGTGGTGAAGATCAAGGAGAAATGGGATGCGGAGTTGGGAGGGGAAATCAACTGGGGAGTATGGAGTGAGGCCTGCGTAGGGTAAACGGGACCTCCTCGTGTGCAAGGATGAGCCTGAGACAGTTTAAAGTGGTGCACAGGGTGCATATGACTCAGGCGAGAATGAGTGGGTTGTTTCGGGGGTAGCAGATATGTGTGAGAGGTTAGGGTGGGGGCCAGCGAGTCACGCGCACATGTTTTGGGGATGTGAAAAATTGGGAAGATTCTGGGCGGGAGTGTTCGCGGTCTTAGCCCGGATAGTGGAGGAGGAGGTGGACCCGATCCCTTTGGTGGTGATATTTGTGGTTTCAGAGAAGCCGGAGCTCATGGAGAGGAGGAAGGCCGATATCATGGCCTTCGCCTCTCTAATTGCACGGCAGCGAATTTTGCTGGAGTGGTGGTCGGCATCGCCACCAGGGATAGCGGCATGGTCGGGTGACCTGTATGACTTCCTGCGGTTAGAGAAGATAAAGTATGAGTTAAGGGGCTCTTCATGGGGATTTGAGGAAATGTGGGGGATGTTTGTGACTGTGTTTGAGGGGCTGTTCGTCACGGGGAAGGGGGGGTGAAAAAGGTGAAAAATCTGTACAGACGGGATAGTTGATTGTTGGGAAATATGTTTGCCGGGTTGTTTATTCACTGTAACCTGTTTTGATCCATGTTTGTCATCAAATATACTTTTTTTTAAAAAGATAAATCTCGTAGACACATTCTTCATAGATCTGGGGCTGAATTCTCCGCCGTCGGGATTCTCCATCTTGCCGGCAGCCTGGGGGTTTCCCGATGGCACGGGGCTGCCCCACAATGGGAAACCCCATTGACCAGCCAGTGAAACGAGGCATCCCGACGGCGTGCTGAACCAGAAATTTGACGTGGGGAGACGGAGAAACCCACCCATGATTTCTAGTGAAGTCAAGAATTTGCAGAACAGTAATGCAATTATAAGTGTTCAAAGAAATAACTGGATAGTTCCTCTGATGATTAATAAAACATTAATTAATGTCAGACTCGACACGGGAGCAATGGCCAATCTTATAACTTTGTCTGATATGTAAGAAGTGGAAATTAAGCCACATGTTTTTAGTAAAACAGTGCTGTTGAAGTATTACAATGGCAAAAGAATTAATACTCTGGGAATATGCGAGCTAGAAGTCAGCGTAAAGAATAAGGCTCATAATGTGAAGTTTTCCATTGTTGAGGCTGAGCATGAATCATTACTGGGAGTGGAAGCATGTGAAGCACTCGGGTTAGTGAAAAGAGTCTACAGTGCGACTGTGCTGCAACCATGCAAAGTACAACAATGGATTCAATCCTTAAAGAATTTCCTGAAATATTTCAAGGCTTTGGCACTTTACCATTTACTTATCAAATTCAGTTTCTATTGAATGCACAACCAGTCATACATGCGCCAAGGTGAGTACCAGCTCCATTAAAGGAATGACTAAGAAATGAGCTGGAGAGAATAACAAATCTGGAGGTGATCAAATGAATTGAAGAACCAACGGATTGGGTGAACTCTGTAGTATGCGTAATGAAAAGGAATAATGACCTGAGAATCTGTGTCCCAAAGATCTCAATTTAAACATCAAGAGAGAGCATAATCCTATTCTGAAAAGAGAGGAAATCACATGTGAGATGTCGGGAGCGACATGTTTTAGCAAACTAGATGCATCACAGGGTTTTTGGCAACTCAAGTTGGATAAGGAGAGCACAAAGCTGTGCACCATTAACACTCCATTCAGGCGATACTATTTTCTCAGAATGCTATTTGGTCTTATTTCAGCATCTGAAATTTTACATAGGGCAATGGAAGACGTCGGAGAAGGAATTCCAGGCGTCAGATTATATGTTGACAATATTATCATTTGGGGCTCAACAAGAGAAGAGCACGACAAAGGGCTTATCAAAGTGCTGAAAAGCATCAAAAGCATGGTTTGAAGTTGAATGTGATATTGTTGGCATCGACAGTATCACATTCTTGGGAGACAAAGCTTTCTGCAAAAAGTATACAACCTGACCAAGAGAAGCTAAAGGCAATATTGAACATGCCACGTCCTACAGACAAAAGGGACTCGTATGATAAATTTTGTAGGAAAATTTATTCCTAATCTCGCAGCAAAAACTACATGCTTGAGAGAACTCATCAAGAAAGATACTATTTTCCAGTATTCTAACAGACATGAGCATGAATGGCAAATGTTACGGAAAGCATTGACAACAGCTCCATTTTTTGACCCTACAAAGACGACAAAAATATCGACAGATGTTTCGAAAGATAGGTTATAACAGTGTTAGTGCAGTAAGACAATGATGAAAATTGGCTTCCAATTGCCTATGCTTCAAGGTCAATGAGTGACACAGCGCAAATGTACTCAAATAGGAAAAGAATGCTTGGGCTTGATAAATGGACAAACAAATAACTATGTTCATGGCTTACTGACATTCTTAGTGGAAACTGACCATAGATCACTTGTGGCAATACAAAGAACAAAGAATAATACAGCACAGGAACAGGCCCTTCGGCCCTCCAAGCCTGCGCCGATCACGTGTCCTATCTAGACCAACCGCCTGTATCCTTCTATACCTCGCCTGTTCATGTGCCTATCCAGATAAGTCTTAAAAGTCGCTAACGTATCCGCCTCAACCACCCCACTTGGCAGTGCATTCCAGGCCACCATCACCCTCTGTGTAAAAAACTTCCCCTGCACATCTCCACTGAACCTTTCCCCCCTCACCTTAAACTTGGGCCCCCTTGTAATTGTCATTTCCGCCCTGGGAAAAAGCCTCCAACTGTTCACCCTATCTATACCCCTAATAATTTTATAAACTTCTATCAGGTCGCCCCTCAGCCTTCGTCTCTCTAGGGAGAACAATCCTATTTTATTCAATCTCTCCTCATAGCTAACACTCTCCATACCAGGCAACATCCTGGTAAATCTTTTCTGTTCTCTCCAAAGCTTCCACATCTTTCTGGTAGTGTGGTGACCAGAATTGGACACAGTATTCCAAATGTGGCCTAACCAACGTTCTATATAATTGTAACGTAATATTTGAGCTTTTAAACTCGAAACCCCGTCTTATGAAGGCAAGCATGTCATATGCTTTCTTTACCACTATTTCCACCAGTGCTGCCACTTTTAAAGATCTGTGGACCTGCATGCCCAGATCTCTGTGTCTCTATGCTCCTGATGGTTCTGCCATTTATTTTATATCTCCCGCCTGAATTGGATCGACCAAAATGCATCACCTCGCATTTGTCTGGGTTAAATTCCATCTGCCATTTCTCTGCCCAATTTTGCAGCCTATCTATATCCTGTTGTATTCTCTGACAACCTTCATCACTATCCGCAACTCCTGCAATCTTAGTATCATCCGCAAACTTGCTAATCAGACCCGCTACATTTTCTTCCAAGTCATTTATATATATTACAAACAGCAGAGGTCCCAGAACTGATCCCTGCGGAACACCACTAGTTACAGACCTCCATTCGTAAAAAAAACACCTTTCCACTGCTACCCTCTGTCTTCTATTCTGGATCCATCCAGCTAGTTCACCCTGACTCCATGTGATCTAATCTTTTGCACCAGCCTGCCATGAGGGACCTTATCGAATGCTTACATGTAGACAACAACAATAGCAAAGAAAAATATAAATGAGATGTCACCAAGGATACAACGTATGATGATGAAGTTACAAAGGTACGATTTCAATCTCATCTACATGCCAGGTAAACATCTCATAGCAGCTGATGCATTATCACGTGCCAAGGACAAGAAAGAAGAACATCTGGATGAGGATGTGCAAGCCCACATAAATCTTGGAACAGATTTGAGTATCCAATAAGAAGTCAAAATTAATCATAAACAAAACGAACAAAGATGAAACCTTACAGAAGATAATGAAATATCTCACTGAGGGATGGCCAAAAGGATCCTGTTCCAAATATTATAACATTAGGGCAGAGCTAAGTGCAGCCAATGGATTTTTGCTCAGGCAAAATAAGATTGTTATACCGCAATCTTTACGATCCATGATTCTAAAAAAGATTCATGAAGGGCACTTAGGAACAAAAAAGTAATGATGTGGAGATGCCGCCATTGGACTGGGGTGCGCACAGTAAGAAGTCTTACAACACCAGGTTAAAGTCCAACAGGTTTGCTTCGAATCACTAGCTTTCGGAGTGCAGCTCCTTCATCAGGTGAGTGAAGGAGCTGCGCTCTGAAAGCTAGTGATTCGAAGCAAACCTGTTGGACTTTAACCTGTTGTAAGACTTCTTACTGTGCATAGAAAAGTGTAAGCAAAGAGCCAGGGAAACGATATATTGGCCAGGCATCAATCAAGACGTTCAAGTCATGATAGAAAATGTGCAACTTGTTAAAAATTTCAGTACAAACAACAGAAAGAACCACTGCAAATGGGCGAAATAATGACAACTCCATGGCAGAAAGTGGGAATGGATCTGTTCTATCTGGCAGGAAAAGAATGCCGGTTAGTGACTGACTGTTTCTCTAACTTTCCAGAAGTGGTACAACTAGCAAACTCATCAGCTAGTTGTGTAATCAAGCATACCAAAGATATTTTTGCTTGCCATGGAATCCCTCCTATTGTCATGAGCGACAATGTCTCATGTTTTAGCAGTCATGAACGGGCAGAGTTCGCACAGAGCTATGATTTCCAACATATTACTTCTAGTCCTCTGTATCCGCAGTCAAATGAGAAGGCTGAAAAAGATGTTCACATTGTGAACCAGCTACTCAAAATACTATGGATCCATATCTTGCGTTACTTAGCTATAAAACGGCACCATTGATTAATGGATTTTCGCTGTCACAGTTGTCGATGAATCGACAGCTCAGAACAACCTTGCTATACATTCCAAAGGAACCAAAGAATCAAAAACTTGTGAGTGAAAAAGGAGACGAGATATTATGATAAATCCAGAAGACGTTTGCAACCATTACTAAAGTTCAACCAATGCTTAGAAGGTCGACAAGACAGTGAAGAAAGTCAGACAGATTGAATTTGTGATGGACTGCAAACATATAAATAATCAAAAGTTGTATGCATATCGTGTGTAATGTATAGTAAATTTAAATAATGTACATAAATATTTTACATTTCCAAAGGAAAGGGGATGTGATGATATGCATAAGCAATCATGTAAATAGTCAGTTATATGACCTCGTGGCAGCAGAGAACAACCTCATGGCTCTGTTACCTCGGGGGGGTCTGGAGATAGTCGTCGTAGTGGATAGTCTTAGATAATTTATTATAGTTAATGGTTTTTGATATTTTTCTCACGTTTATCTAACCCATGTAATTATTTACTAATAAACATTTAACTCGTCAAGAACTAGATTTTCTCTTGTGCATGATTCCTACAGGCCAAGCACCAGAACGTAATAGCTATCGCTGACTGAGTAGACATTCAGTGATTTGTACAGTTATCTAAAGCTGGTGCAGTCACACACTGTACCGACCTGGTTTCTCCGTTCAAGGTCGCACCAGTCAGGGCTGCCCTGGGCCTGCAGCAGGGGAGATTGAGCAGACTGAGGAAGATGAGCAGTTTGAAAAGGAACAGGCTGGGGGAGAAGAAGTTTGGGCAGGAGCCCATATTTGCGTGGGATCTTTGGGGAACAATTCTCTGACCTCAGCCTCAATGATAGACCCCCAGTTTAGCAGGAAGGTACTCACTGAAATCTGTAGTCTCAGAGCAGGATGAAGGCAGGGCCAGCTTTGGCTGTGAAGGTAACCGTGGCCATAAGCATTTACATGATACTATTTGTGTTCCTTGCAGGCTGAAACAGGGAATATTTGCAACAAATCTCAGTTCACCACTCACTTTAGTATAAGGGAGGCCACTGTGTTTCTGAAGCAGATACATTAACGGCGTTTAAAAGGCATCTCGACAAATACATGGATAGGATAGGTATAGAGGGATACGGCACAAGGAAGTACTGAGGGTTTTAGTCTAAGGGTGGTATCATGGCTGGTACAGGCTTGGAGGGCCAAAGGGCCTGTTCCTGTGCTGCATTGTTCTTTGTTCTTTGTATATGAGAAAGCTGAATATATTTCATTTTCTCTTGTCAGAGAGAAGCAGGCAGAATAAGCTCACAGCTTCACCACAACAGCAACTTTCCTGAAGGTGCATGGTGAAAGGTCTAATGTTGATCTGCAGGCACCATCTGTATACGCTGAGATTTGCCACAACTGGGAGGAATTCCGTTCCCTCCATGTCCAGCTGGTGTTGACCATATGCAGAGAATCATGCAGATCAGTGCCCAGAATCCTAACAGTCGGTAATGATGCCTTCATCCTGCTGCAGTCCAGCATATGAACCACCACAAGAAATCAGAGTGTAGCTGCCAGGCAAGAACACGGACTATTCCACATGCAACCCCTGAACTCGTGGGCAGCAGGCAAAAAACCAGAGCCATGTTGCCACACAAAATGTGTTAGGGAAGACAGTTGGGGTACTTAATATTGCTTCCACTGCCTGGATTGCTCCGCATGAATTCTGCAGTACTCAGCAAGGTGTGTGTGTGGATACTATTCCTGGTTTACTGCATGCAGTGCGACTATCATCATGAGGGCACAGCTCTCGCCACCAGCTATCTGTTAGCCTGCTGAGGAAGAGGCAAGGAATGCATCCCCTTTCTGGCCAGATCCCATAGAATCCGTAGTGGATCCGTAGTCCATACAGTGTTGAAGGAGGCCATTCGGCCCATCGAGTCAGCACCAATTCTCCGAAAGAGCACTCTACCTAGTCCCTCTCCCATGCCCTATCCCCATAACTCCACCAATCTGGACATTTTTGGATACTAAGAGGCAATTTAGCATGACAAATCCACCTAACATGTACAACTTTGGACTGTGGGAGGAAACCAGAGCACTCGGACACATGGATACGGGGAGAACATGTCCCAAGCACTGTGAGGCAGCACTGCCAGCCACTGTGCCACCGTGCTGTTTGTGATTGACTCATCCGACTGCGAAACCAATGTGGCCAACCGTTGGCTTGACAGCCATCCCAGTAAGATGGTGATTTATGCCACGGATGGTCAACCCTGTGTTAAATATATTGTGGTGTGACTCTGGAGCATGACTATCTCTGCACAGGAAGACAGTGGGCTGGATGGTGCACGATTCATGGGTCTCTCGTTTTGTTGGGGCCCTATTCCCTGCCAGGTGAGCTTTTTGTCTTGGCTCCCCTCTTCCAATGCCCCTCCAAGGAGTCAGCATCCAGAGGTCCTGGTCGTAAGTGACCATCTCTCAGTTGTCAATGTCATTGTCCGCCATCTTCCTGTTTCAGTAGTTATCTTCTAAGTTATTGACTATCAAAGTCTTAGTCACAAAACTGAATCGAAGCTACCCAAAAACAACCATTGCAGATCAACTTTACAAATCAGGCCATCTAATATTCCAGAAAAAACTATTACCCTTGTTCATTCCCTTAGAGCCGACCCTGTGGGTACCTTTACTATTCCTCGTGTTTCTACGCAGTGTTACCACAAGTGATCTTTCAGTTGGGAAAATTATAAGTGGCCTTCAGAGGACAACGTAATAATAATAACAATAATAATCTGTATTGTCACAAATAGGCTTACATTAACACTGCAGTGAAGTTACTGTGAAAAGCACCTAGTCCACAAATTCTGGGGAGGGGAGTAATGGGGGAACAGGCCAAGTGGCCGGGATGACCCCCCCCCCGACAGGAAGGGACAGGGGGCGCACGACATGCGCGCCATGGTAAATGCACATAGGCACTCTGATCGCCTCCAAGTTCACAGACGAGGATGGGGTGTAGAAGGGGGGGACTGACCAGGGACATGGACACTGCATCCCAACCACCACCCCCGCTCATGGACGCCCCCCCCCCCCCCCCCATCCCCTGCAACACCCTCCGGGTTACATACCTGCCGCACTAAGGGGTGTGGGCCCTGGGTTGGCAGTAACAGCGGGTCTGGTCCATGGGATGGAGAATGATGACAACCCGCTCCTGCCCACGGGAGCACTTTCCACCATCCACCTGGGTGATTCCTGCATGCGATCTGGCCATTCCTTCACACGTTCCCATCGGATTCCTGGAGTAACAGTGGTGGTGTCAGTCGAGGGGGCTGGGGGGGTTGGGGGGGGGGGGTCACCCACACGGTCTGTGCATTCCCCCCCACCAACATCCACCCATTTCCCTTGCACCCCAGCCCAGCCCATCCCTGAACAAATATATACGGTTTGTGACCTAGCCCCTATAACTAAGCTGTGCCCTATATCCATGCCAATTTAACTGGTGTCTACTTTTCTGGCCTCACAGGCCCTAACGCAACATCGAGGTGGATCCCCATACAGTACAGCTGAGTGGAGATAGCCTGCTGAGATTCCCGCCCTGCGACAAGGGCGTCTTCTGGGGAGAGAGGGCCTGGATGGAGATGCGCCAGGAACAGGAGGGGTAGAGTCCAAGGTGCTGCGGCGTTCCGGTACCTCTCCTGCGGGAGTCACCGGCATGGGCCCCATCATCTCCTCCTCCCTCTGATGGCCTCTGGGCTACTCCACGGGACAGGGGTGCAAGTGGAGCTATCCACTGAGGCTCCCCTGACACCTGCCGCTGCCCGCAGCCCTGGCTGGAGGTCCACTCTGGTCTTGACCAGGTTCTGCATGATCGCAGAAATGGAGCACAGGGAGTGGACCATCTCCGTCTGGGACTGCACCACATCATGCTGCGACTGTGCCACCATCTTATGGTTTTGTATCACATCAGCCAGTGGCTGGGCCATCTTCCTCTGGGACTGGGCCATCTTCCTCTGTCTGCGCCACGTCGGCAAGCGCCTGAGCAATGCCGCCAACATTCCCAGCCATGACCTGCTGTGACTGGTCCATGCTGAGTAGCGCCGCTATGATTTCCAGGTGGCTCTGGGATATGGTCACTTATGAAGCAGCAACCCTGTCCTGGGCCTCGACCAGCGCCTGCATAGAATGCCCCAGGCTTTGTCGTGTTGGGTGTTCCGATACACAAACGAACCAACACGGTTGTAGATGGCACAACTCTGTTTTATTATTCTGTACAATAATAACTATTAACTTCTGGCTGAGGTTCGTACTTCACCAGCTAACCTGTGGACCCAGCCCTAGCACTATCTTAGTGAGGCACTCAGCACATGGTGTATGTCTGAGTGGCCCGTTGTGAGCTCTGTGCTATCTCCTGGTAGAATGAGCGGGAACTGTGGTGTTCCCTGTTTTATAGTGCGTGTGCTCTCACTGGTGATTGGCTGCGATGTTGTGTGTGTGTTGGTTGGTCCATCTACCTGTCCATCAGTGTGTGTGTGTGATTGCACCATGATATGTTAATATGGATATCATGACAGGCTTTGGACATGCTGATCCATAGCTTTTGTTATCCTTTTTGATACTCTGCACTAGTTTCTTTTCATAATTTACTGTAGCTCTATTTATTTCTTTTTTTAACATCCCTTTGTTTGAGTTTGAAAGTTTCCCAATTTTCCAGTCTGCCACTGCCCTTTGCAATATGATATGATAAAACAACTGCCACTGCTCATCAGCTGTCCTACCTTTTAGCCTTCCTGCCCAGTCTATGCGGGCTAAATCTGACCTCAAGCCTCTGTAATTTCAAACACAAGTGTGGGACTCCACTTTCTCGCCCCAAACTGAATCTTGAATACCATGGTCACTACTCACCAGTGGATCCTTAACTATGAGGTCATTAATTGATCCTTCCTCATTACAAAATACCAAATCGAGAGTAGCTTTTTCCCTGGTTGGTTCCCCAACATACTGTTCTTGGAAATAATCTCCAATGCATCCAACGAACTCTGCCTCCGGGCTACCTTTGCCAATTTGATTCCTCTAGTCAATGTGCATATTAAAATCACCCATTATCATTGCCGTACCTTTCTTGCAAGCCCCCAGTATTTCCTGGTTTATACCGAGCCCCACTGGAGAACTGCTGTTTGGGGATCTATAGAGTCCCAAAGGACTTCTTCCCTTTGTTATTTCTATCCAGACTGATTCCACATCTTGATCTCCAGTGCTTATGTCATTTCTCATTACAGCACTGATCCCTGTCCTCGCCAACAGGGCTACTCCACCTGCTTTTTCTTTCAACCTATCTTTGCGAAATACTGCGAACCCTTGGATATTCAATTCCCAGACCTGGTCTCCCACTAACAATGTTCCAGTAATCCCCACCAAATTATGGTGGCAGAGTGGTTAACACTGCTGCCTCACAGCTCCAGGGACCCGGGTTCAATTCCGGCCTCGGTTGTCTGTCTGTGTGGAGTTTGCACTTCCTCCCCATGTCTGCGTAGGTTTCCTCCTGGTGCTCCGGTTTCCTCCCACAGTCCAAAGATGTGCAGGGTAGGTGGATTGGCCATGCTAAATTGCCCCTTAGTGTCCAAAAGATTAGATAGGGTTACGGGATAGGGTGGAGGCATGGGCCTAAGTAAGGTGCTCTTACCAAGGGTGGGTGCAGACTCAATGGGCCGAATGGCCTCCTTCTGCACTGTAAATTCTATGATTCTATGTTCTAAATAAACTAAAACCTTCAGTCCGGGGCCTGTATCTCTCTATTCCCATCTTATTCACTCACCTTTTGTTTCTATTTGCACCATGAGCTCATTAAGTTTGTTACAAATGCTTGCATTTAGATACAAAGCTTTTAAATTTGTTTTAATATTAAATTTCCCTCCTCTTCTATAATCCCTTGATACATAAAGACATTCACCCCTTTTTGAATACAGGGGTCATACTGGCAGTTTTCCAATCCGCCAGTGCTTCTCCAGAATCCAAGGATTTGGGGAAAATTACAACCAATGCATCCACTATCTCTGTTGCTACTTCTTTTAGAATCCTAGGATGCAAGCCAAGGAGAAGCTAAGGAAATTGAGGGGAGATTTGATAGAGCTGTATGTACAAGATAATGACAAGTTTGGATAAAGTAGAAAAATAAACCTACTCCCCTAGGGTAATAGAAATTCAGATTTAACATTTTGGGCAAAAGATACAGAGGGAATGTGAGAAAGAACTTCTTTACCCAGCAAGTGGTAATAAACTGGAACTCGCTGTCCCCGAGTGTGGTGGGAGCAGGGATGATGAGTAATTTCAAAGGGAAATTGGATTGACACTTGGGGGAAATAAACTTGCAGGGTAAGAGGGGGAACTGGATTTCTCTCCAGGGAGAGAGCATGGATTCGATAGACCAAATGGCCTCCTTCTGTGCCATCATGACTCTTATGATTCTGTAACTCTTTACTAAACGTCTGCTTTTTTTTAATGGTTACACAAGAGATTCTAGAATGTGACCTTTTGGGCCCATTTGTGTTCCACATGTTGTATCAGATTGCACATTGGATTACACCGATCATTACTAATTCAGCAGACGCAGTGTTGTGTTCAATAGGTTTTCTACTAATTTGCTGTCCAGTCCTTTTGTAGACTTGGTTTTAATGGATGTAATGATGGAGGGAAGAAATTTGAGCCCACTCATCTCAGCAGCTGCAGAGTTTGACTCATAAATAGATCACGTTGCTGCCAATTCAACACTCTCCTCCTGAACTGCCCGGCAGAACCACTCTTACTCAAAGACCAGCTCCTGTTCAGAGCTTTACAACTTAGATATTAAACTGCTAGTAGCGTTGTGTCTCTGAGTTGACTGGGAGCAGCCAGAGCACTCACTAACGTTCTGCCCTCAATTTCTGGAAATTTATTGCCAACAGTGTTACAATCCCAGATGTTGTTATAACTGGACAGGAATGGAATGGAACCAGCATCCTGCTCCTTACAGGAATGGAATGGAACCTGGCTCGAAAGTCAGCAATTTTTATTTTTATAAAACATGGAGGAACAGAGTCACAGGACCACTAATTAGTTTTAACAACAAGAAAAAAACATTTATTCAACATGAAAAATTGGATTATGATACAATACTCCTTTACTCCCATCTTACCTTAACAAACACACACAGATTAAAAGATTAACATGGATTAAGTTACAATGGTCCCAATTACACAAAATGTCCATAGAATCCCTATAGTGCTGAAGGCGGCCATTCAGCCCATCGAGTCTGCACCAACCCTCTAAAAGAGCAGCCTACCTAAGCCCATTCCCCCTTCCCTATCCCCATAACCCCATATAACCTGCACATCTTTGGACACTAAGGGGTAATTTTAGCATGGCCAATCCACCTAACCTGCACATCTTTAGTCTGTGGGAGGAAACTGAAGCACTCGGAGAAACCCACGCAGACACAGGAAGAACGTGCAGACTCCACACAGACAGTCACTCAAGACTGGAATCAAATTCGGGTCCCTGGCACTGTGAGGCAGCAGTGCTAAGCATTTTTAATGGGAGGAGTGATGCTGATCTTTGGTTCACAAATTTGTTTAAAACTGGAAGCGCTGCCGGAGAGATGGATTCTCATTTCTGACCCATGCACGCACACACAAAAGAATAACAATCACTCTCACAGAAACACACACCTCCCTCTTGCCCACACACTCACTCACCTCTCTCTGCCCCAGAAGCATATACACACCTCTCTCTCGCCCACACACTCACTCACCTCTCTCTGCCCCCGAAGCATATACACACCTCTCTCTCGCCCACACACTCACTCACCTCTCTCTGTCCCACAGGCCCACACACATCTCTCTCTCGCCCACACACTTACTCATCTCTTTCTGTCCCAGAGGCCCACACACCTCTCTCTCTCGCCCACACACTTACTCACCTTTCTTTTTCCTATACACAGTTGAGTGAAATCAAAAAGATTTATTTTCAGAGATTTATCTATGCGACATGCAATGATGTCCACTTGAATGTCCAGCCGACTTTATACTGGAAACACTTCAGCCAATCCGCCCCCTCAGTGGAACAGCATATCCTCCCATAAGGATTCTGGGAAGACCAGATCCACAACGCCATAGGTTTCGGTTGGAGCGAGGTTATAACATCCCTCCCCGCAAAGTTCGAAGCACCGCCCATTGGCCATTGACAAGGAGGAAGAAGAGAATCAGAGGGAGAGGAGCTACAGCGGACCCTGTTCAGCTCTGGCGAGACATCTAGGGCAGGATTCTCCGACCCCCCCCGCTCGGGGCGGGAGGATCGCCGCCACGCTGGTCGGGGGCCTTTGACAGCGCCCCCCCCCCCCCCCCCGGCGATTCTCCAGGCCCCGATGGGCCAAGCGGCCGTCCATTTCTGGCCAGACCCGCCGGCGTGAATCACTCATGCATCGGCAGGACCTGGCAGGTGAGTATGCGTGGGCAGTCCTCGGGGGGGCACGGGGGTATCCGACCCCTGGGGGGGGTGGTGGCCACGGTGGCCAGGCCCGCGACCGGGGCCCACCGATCTGCGGGCGGGCTTGTTCCGTGGGAGCACTTCTTCCTTCCGGCCGGGTCCCTGTAGGGCTCCGCCATATTGTCCAGGGGCCGGCACGGAGAAGAGAACGCATGTGCGAGAATACGCCGGCCGGTCCGCACATGCTGCTGGAGCGGCGCCAACCCCTCCGGCGTCCACCTAGATCCCTAGAAAGGTGAGAATTCCTCACCTTGGGGGGCCGTTGACGCCGGTGTCATTGGCGCCGGTTTTCCCGCCGCCGTGGGGACTTAGTCCCCAGAAGGGAGGATCCCAGCCCATGTGCCTGAGGCACCGTGTCTGGCTGAGAGTACCGAGCCGGAGATTGGCACTTTCAACTAGAACGCCACAGCAGGACAGTGGCAGGGGCATTCGCGCAGTGGCCTCCCCACCCCCCCGCGCAGTGGCCCCCCCATTCGCGCAGTGGCCCCCCGCCCCCACCACCCCATTCGCGCAGTGGCCCCCCCCGCACCGGAAGACGTGGGACGCATTGTGTCCATTTTGGAATCTGATGAGGTCAGCATGCATCAATGCAGGCGTGACGGGCCGTGGAGCCGGATCCTCCGGGACAGCACGCGCGTCAGGATCTGGACAAAGGGGAGGTCGGCGCTACTGCTGGTGTCGTAGCTGCTGGTCTTAATGGTGTCGTAGCTGCTGGTTGTCAGCTTGGACCCGGTAAGATACCAGGCCAGTCCATCGAATCACACCCTGGAGAGCCAATGGGCGCAGAGGACGAAACTTCGGACAAATAACTTGTGCCCCGGGGAAAAATGCCAGGTTGGATGATGTGGAGAAGGGCTGGGTTCTTGCTGCTCCTGGGCTCCTTCATTCCGATATCCAAAGTAGCAAATTGAGGCGAGTGCGGTGTCATTCACCCATGAGCATCTCCACTACAGCATGCGGTGTTGTCCGGTAGGCAAACAAGAGCCGAGCTAAGCACGTACACAGGGAGCCCGTCGTCTGCTTGCGGAGACCTCACTTGAAAGCCTGGACATCTCTCAGCCAAGCTTGGTGATAGGGAGCCATCCAACATGCCGTATGCCATTTGCCTTGACAAATGCCGTTAATTCTGCACTCATGAAGGAAGCTCAGGACCTCGGGGATACTTTGCCTGGAGGAGAGATGTAATTTATCTCCAGCGCGGGAGGTGATCATCACCATCCGATGGATTTCCAATCATTTTGAATGGGCATCCACCAACAGAAGAAACATGGAGCCCATGCTTAATCCTCACAAAAAATACCCAGGAAAAATTGCGGTCCTTAAAAATAAGGGGATGCTTTGCAGCTGACTATCAGAGGCTTTCCCGGTCATAGTGGGTCAACACTCCGAACAATCAGAGTCTTCTCATGATGTGACAAAAAGCTGTGTCCTGGACCATGCCAGGGGCTTTTTACAGTAACTTCATTGAAGCATACTTGTGACAATAAGCGATTATTATTATTATTCAGAAGGAGGTGGAGGGGGGTCGGCATGGCCGTAAGGTTTGGGACAAACTTCCCACAGTAGTTCACCAAACCAAGGAAGGAGTGGAGTTCTGTCATATCCATCGGGGCGGGTGGCAACTGGGTGGCACGTACCTTCTCACCACTGGATGTAATCCGTCACAGTCCACGTAATATCCCAAGTAAACCACCTCCAGATGCTCCAGTTTCCTCCTAGAGTCCAAAGATGTGCAGGCCAGGTGTGTTGGTCATGCTAAATTATCTCTTTGTGCCCAAGGATGTTAAGGTTAGGTGGGATCAAGGGGATAATGCAGAGGGCCTAGGTAGGGCATGAAAAGGGACCATGCGACGCGCCGCTAGGCAATGTAATTGCACCTTGGCCTCCTCTTCCTGGGAGGCCAAGTGAAAGGCTCTATCCCTGGGCAGTCCATCCAAGCGAGTGTCCGGTCGACTTTATCCTGGAAACTCTCCAGCCTCACCGCCCCCTTAGCAGGGAAGCTCATACTCCCCTAAGGGTTCTGTAGATGTCAGTTGAACCAAGCTTATAACAAGTATATTAAGCGTAAAATGTTAACTAGGGAAAGAGTAAGGCCCATTAAGGACCACAGTGGTAATTTGTGTGTGGAGCTGGAGGATATAGGTCGGATTCTAAATGACTATTTTATGTCAGTGTTCACTAGGGAGAGTGATGCTGTGGGTATTGAAATCAAGGAGAATGACTGTGATAAAATTAAAGAAATTAACATAGAAGATGTTCTAAGTTGTCTGTCAGGCATAAAAGTAGATAAATCTCCAGAGCTGGTGGAAATCTAACCCAGGCTGTTGAGTGAGGCAAGGGTGGAATAGCATGGGCACTGGCAATCATTTTCAATTCCTCGCTGGCCACAGAAGATGTCGGAGGACTGGAGGATAATCAATGTGGTACCATTACTCAAGAAGGGAGGAAGAGATAAACCAGGGAACTATAGGCCAGTCTGTCTAACCTCAGTGGTGGGAAACTATTGGAAGCAATTCTGAGGCACAGAATTAATCTGCATTTGGAGTGGCAGGGATTAATCAAGAACAGTCAGCATAGTTTTGTTAAGGGGAGGTCATGTCTGACCAACTTGATTAAATTTGAATTTTTCGAAGAGGTGACCAGATGTGTAGATGAGGGAAATGCATTTGACGTAGTCTACTTGGACTTCAGCAAGACTTTTGATAAGTTCCCAGATAGGACATGGGTTCCAAGGAAATTTAGCAAATTGGATCCAGAATTGGCTGACTGGCAGGAAGCAGAGAATGATGGTCAAGGGGTGTTTTTCTGACTGGAAGCCTATGTCCAGTGGAGTCCTGCAGGGATCATAGTTGGGCTGTTGCTGTTTGTGGTTTATATAAATGATATAGGCTTAAATATAGGTGGGTTGATCAGTAAGTTCTCAGATAATACAAAAATTGCTAGCGTGGTAAATAGTGAGGAGGATAGCCTTAGATTGAGGTAAGAGGCAAGGGGTTTAGCGGGGATTTTTTTAAAAATTCATTTACGGGATGTGGGTGTCACTGGTTAGACCAGCATTTATTGCCCATCCCTAATTGCCCTTCAGAAGGTGGTGGTGAGCTGCCTTCTTGAACCGCTGCAGTCCTTGAGGTGTAGGTACACCCACTGTGCTGTTCGGTAGAGAGTTCCAGGATGTTGCCCCAGCGACAGTGAAGGAGCATGCTATATTTCCAAGTCAGGGTGGTGAGTGACTTGGAGGGAACCTCCAGGTGGTGGGGTTCCCAGGTATTTGCTGCTCTTGTCCTTCTAGATGGCAGTGGTCATGGACTTGGAAGGTGTTGTCTAAGGAACTTTGGTGAATTACTGCAGTCCATCCTGTAAATGGTACACACGGCTGTCACTGTTCATCGGTGGTGGAGGGTTTGAATGTTTGTGGAAGGAGGAGCAATCAACGGGCTGCTTTGTCCTGGATGGTGTCGAGCTTCTTGAGTGTTTTTGGAGCTGCACTCATCCAGACAAGTGGAGAGTATTCCATCACACTCCTGACATGCCTTGTAGATAGTGGACCGGCGTTTTGGGGGTCAGGAGGTGAGTTACTCGCCGTAGGATTCTTAGTCTTTGACCTGCCTTGGTAGCCAGAGTATTAATGTAACTAGTCCAGTTCAGTTTCTGATCAATGGTAACCCCCAGGATATTGATTATAGGGGATTCAGCGATGGTAATGCCATTGAATGTTAAAGGGCAGTGGTTAGATCCTCTCTTGTAGGAGATGGTCACTGCCTGGCATTTGTGTGGCGCGAATGTAACTTACCACTTGTCAGCCCAAGTCTGGATATTGTCCAGGTCTTGCTGCATTTGGACATGTGAGGAAAAGGCTTTCACCCAGAGGGTGGTGGGAGTTTGAAACTCACTGCCTGAAAGGATGGTGGAGGCAGAGAAGTAGTTAGGTGTGCACTTACGATGCCAAGGCACACATGGCTATGGGCCAGGTACTGGAAAATCCGATTAGAATAGTTAAGTGATTGTTTTTGATTGGTGCAGAAGCAATGGGTCAAGGTGCACCATTCAGCTGCCAAAGCAGTGTGAAAACTGCCTACGATTGTACAAGCTGGAAGGACAGCTTTTTTAAAATTTAAAACTGCTGGACCTACCGTGGAACCGCTGGATGAGTGTCACAGACCCTGTTTGGCAAATGCTTTCCTAGGGTTTGTTTTTCGGAAGGGGTGATGATGACAGATTTGAAGGGGAGTGGAACAGTACTTGAGAGCCAGGAAGCAAAGTTTGATGCTCAGCGGTTTGGTGGAAATAGCGTTGAAGGAACAGGAGATAGGTCTTTTAACCTGTTGCTGATTTTCTCCTTGGTTCAATTGCTCTATTTTATTACCTTTGCTCTCGAGTCGCCAGGTATCTTTATGATATCGCCACGAGGTTCAAGTCCGAGTAATGATCAATAATCCAATACACCAATTAGTAAGATTCAAATCAAAGCACATTTATTATACACAGTAATCGCTACTCATGCACAAATTCTACGTCTAAGCTACTTCTATAACTAACAGGCCTATACTTAACTTTGGACTGGCCCACCAGGTCAGGGGAACAAATGGCCTTTCGTTCGGGTTCGGAGTCTGCGGGATTCGAAGTTGGTACGGATTGGTAGCTAGGAGCGCCTATCTCGTAGCGAGCGTTGAATTAAGACTTACGGGTTTCGGTGATCACTGGAGTCACTGCACCGGTCACGGTCAATGTTGGTTCGTGTTGCTGGGTGACCCGGGCAGGACGCAGAGCTGAAGAAGAGAAGAGCAGCTGGTGAAGAGGGCGATTTGAACTTGGGGCTCAATTCTTATAGTCCCCAGGGGCTTCCCGCCTTTCGGGGCAGACCCTGTACCTGGTCCCAAGTGATTGGACTTTGTCCCAATCGCTTGGTTCGATTTTCTCCAATTCTGGATCGGTTCCCTGATCGATGGGCGGTCTTGAGGTGCTCGTTCACCTCCTTTGTGTTGGCTCCTGCTGGCGCCGAGGAGTCTGGCTTTGCTTTGTGTGTCAAAAATGTTACTTACTGTTCCCGGGGATTGCTCATCAGTATGCAGATGGCTGCTACTTTGTTATGCTGATATGCTGTTTGGCCGCTGGTATCGATGTTGTCTAGCCTTTGCAGAGGTGAGTACACAGCAAACCTGCAGCCGCTGGTTTCTGTCTTGTTGGCTGACTTTCCCATCAGCCTTTGCCGTTCGCCATTTTAAATCGGGAGTTGGCCACTTTAGGTGGCTACAAACCTTACAGATGGCCCCTACAGGAGGCCTGGGATCTCCGACCTCAGAGTCCCTGTGTCCCTGTGGCCTTACTTGAGTACGATTTACCCAGATGAGGGGGGCGGGACTTCCTAGGACTGCTGGGACATAAATACCCTGGCCCGGGTGTGGGCCGGGTGCAGGAGACCCTCGGGGAGTAGGAGGTGTAAATAGTAATGAGACTAAATCAAAAACTTTTCTACATTCGTGAGTGGTCGCTTGCCTGAAACCTTACGGTCTTCTGAACAAGTTGAGCTCAGAGACGCCGTGTGGCAAGTTACAAGCAAAACTGAAGAACAGTGTTGGTTCAGGGCAAAGGTGCAGGATCTTTAGAATTTAGCTGAGTGAGTTAGGGGAAAGAGAAGGGAGTGGCAGAAACTGATGAATGAATGGTGTCAGTCATGGTTCCCATGGGCTCCTCAGACTTGTCATTGGAGGTGGCTCTGACAATGCCTTCAAAATGATAAAGTTGGTCCCAATACAATTTGTAAATTTGTTTGGAGTTTGGTAACCTCCAATTCTTGTGATGCCAAATGTGACCACATTCTGATCACTGCTACTTCAAACTTCATCCACCTTTGTGTTAGTGACCTGATTGTCCCTGTTACTCTATCAAACCTATTTAACACATCTCCATTTATTGGATCTTTTACAAACTGTCACATAAAGTCTTCCATCAGGTTTGATATTGTAACTTTAAACCAGCATCAAATATTAATTAGAAGCTTTTCACCAACCAGAAACATATGAAGAGGTGAACATCTGTAGATTTGTGATGGGCAATATTACAAAGGTCCTGACAGCAGGGGAGTGAATGGTTATCCCAGTCTCAGGAGACTTCCCACATAATCTACAACAGGAGAGGCACTTAGACATGAAACACATGTTGTCAGAAGACTGGTTCTGAATACATAAGTCAGAGGTGATACAGAACCAAAGTGACGAGCGTTAAGCCATCAGTTTTCACTGAGTCAACATTAAACAGATCAGAGATTAAGCTGAGACACTGAAACCAAACCAGGCATGGGAAGCTCAAGTCTGTCCCTCAACTCAAACCGCAGTCTTACAATTTACCAGTATCCACTCTTGGCTAATGGTGGGTCTAACTCTTGCACTATTTAGAAATAATAAAAGGACCACTACGGTTTAACTACGTATAATGATCATATTGGAAGAAAACTGCCTGAACAAATCAAGAATAACTCTCATCTGTGCCAAGTCTGGTGCAAGCTTGAGGATATCGGATATTATGAACTGTAATGTCATACTTTACGAAAGTGACCACAAACCTGTTACAATGTGTTATAATCTGCCTACTTACGATTGGCTGGGGACTAATGATTATCCCACAATCCTATGGGAGTATGAACTTCCCCAATGAGGGGGGCGGAGAAACTCCTAGTATAAATAAGCTGGCCAGTTCAGGAACCAGCAGGAAGGAGAAGGTAGCAAGGGAAGTTACTGCTACTGTTATGTATATATTGTTATAGTAAATAAATGTTATTATTTTGTATCCTTAAAACTCGTGCTGGATTCTTCGTGGCCCTTACAAAACTGGCGACGAAGGTAAAAGTGAATAGCTGTCTACACTGCTGAAGCCACCTCCCTGGATTTTTGTTGGATACAGGTTGGGAGTTGTTTTCTATTATACCATGCCTCTGTACGGACGTTTGGATGTTTTTGATGCTGCGCTGGAAAGCTGGAACCAGTACACACAACGGATGCGTTACTATTTCCGGGCAAACAATATCACTGAAAACGAGCGCCAGGTGGTCATATTGCTCACCGCCTGCGGGCCGCATACGTTTGAGGTGATTAGGAGCCTTACGTACCCAGCTGCGCCGGACACCAAAACGTTTGACGAACTTGTGAATATAGTGGGGCAACACTTTAACCCAACCCCGTCCACGATAGTCCAGCGTTACCGGTTTAATACCGCTGAGAGGACCCCTGGAGAATCCCTTGCCGATTTTTTTATCCAGGCTACGCGGGATTGCGGAATACTGTGACTATGGTGAGACCTTGTCAGAAATGTTACGCGACCGTTTGGTTTGCGGTATTAACAATGCAGCAACCCAGAGAAAGTTGTTAGCGGAGCCAACATTGACTTTTCAACAGGCAATACAAATAGTCTTGTCCCGAGAGAGCACAGAGCGAGGAGTACAGGAGCTACAGGGAATGGAAGTGCATGCCTTGGGGCGCAACCCTTTCCGCCCAAAAACGTCTCCCCGCACTCCGGCGGTACCTTGGACGAGGCAACGACCAGACCGACGCCAGTGGCCATCGGACATTCCTCCCCGAAGGGAGCCTTCTCCAGAGCCAATGGATGAGGAGCCATGTCCGTGTCAGACTCGTAGGCGCCGACCCCGTCGCGGACGGCGGTCCTGGGGACGCCAGAGGCGCCGTCGTTCCGACCGAAACTGGGACCAGCCCAGGGGCCGTAACTGGGACCAGCCCAGAGGCCGTACCTTCCATGTGGATGAACCTGCGGCGACCACTCCTGAGGACGTGGAGACGGAGGACGACTGCCTGCAGCTGCATTGTGTGGCAGCTCCCCGTGTGGCCCCCATTAAGGTGACAGTACGGGTCAATGGCCACCCGCTGGAGATGGAGTTGGATACTGGCGCAGCGGTCTCCGTGATCGCCCAGAGGACATTCAACCGCATCAAGCAGGGTATACAGACCCTTACATTAACTGACTCACAGGCCAGGTTGGCCACCTACACGGGGGAACCACTGGACATTGCAGGAACTACAATGACCCCTGTTGTCTATGGACGCCAGGAGGGGCGTTTCCCACTTATCGTAGTGCGTGGCCATGGGCCCAGCCTGTTGGGTCGGGACTGGTTGCGCCATTTGCGGTTGCAATGGCAGCACATCCTCCAAACAGTTTCTGGAGGGTTGACTGAGGTGCTAGGACGATACCCAGAGGTATTCCAGCCTGGTTTGGGGAAAATAAAAGGGGCCGTAGCCCGTATCCAAGTTGAACCAGGAGCCACGCCGCGCTATTCCCGGGCACGCCCAGTGCCTTACGCTTTGCTCGAGAAGGTAGAAGGGGAGCACACTCGTTTGGAGAGTTTGGGTATTATCAGGCCCGTCCATTTTGCTGACTGGGCAGCACCAATTGTACCAGTAATGAAGCCAGATGCCACAGTTCGCTTGTGTGGCGACTATAAACTTACAGTGAATACAGTTTCCCGACTCGACCGATACCCAATGCCTCGCATAGAGGATCTCTACGCGAAACTTGCAGGTGGACTCTCATTCACAAAATTAGATATGAGTCATGCCTACCTGCAGTTGGAGCTGGACCCTGCCTCCCGACCATATGTAACAATTAACACACACCGGGGCCTGTATGAATATACACGGTTGCCCTTTGGAGTATCCTCTGCCTGCGCAATTTTTCAACGTGTTATGGAGGGCATTTTGAGAGGTTTACCACGTGTGGCTGTCTACCTAGATGACGTGTTGATTACAGGGACGTCGGAGCAAGAGCATTTGGAAAATGTGGAGGCTGTCCTTAGGCGCCTTTCGGAGGCTGGAGTCCGTTTACGTCACACAAAGTGCGTATTTCAGGCAAAAGTAGTCTACCGAGGTTATCGGGTGGACCGCGAGGGTCTGCACCCCGTCGCAGAGAAGGTGCGTGCAATTCAACATGCCCCCACCCCGACTGACACTTCGCATCTTCGTTCTTTTCTCGGTCTCGTAAACTATTACGGGAAGTTCCTCCCCAATCTGGCAACTACGCTGGCCCCCTTACACCTGCTGCTAAAGAAAAATCACACCTGGGTTTGGGGTCAGCCGCAAGAAACCGCTTTCCGGCGGGTAAAGCAACAATTGTCGTCGTCTGGGTTACTAACCCACTATGATCCGGGAAAGCCTTTGCTCGTCACATGTGATGCATCCCCGTATGGTATTGGGGCTGTCCTGTCCCACAAGATGGAGAACGGGGCCGAGCGACCGATAGCTTTCGCCTCCCGCGCATAGACTGCAGCGGAGAAAAAGTACGCGCAGATCGAGAAGGAGGGCCTGGCAGTGGTTTTCGCGGTGAAACGCTTCCACCAGTACGTGTATGGCCGCCATTTCACTATCGTGACTAATCATAAGCCCCTGCTGGGACTCTTCAGAGAGGATAAGCCAATACCGCCCATTGCTTCTGCACGGATCCAGCGCTGGGCTTTGTTGCTTGCTGCATATGAGTATTCACTGGAGCACAAACCAGGTACGCAGATAGCAAATGCCGACGCACTGAGCCGATTGCCTTTATCGACCGGCCCCATGTCGACCCCCACGACCAGTGAGGTGGTTGCAACCCTAAATTTTATGGACACCTCGCCTGTCACGGCATCACAGATCCGTGAGTGGACCCAGACGGAGCCAGTCCTGTCAAAGGTTCGGCACATAGTCCTGTATGGTGGGCAGCATAGACAGCTCCCAAGCGAGTTGCGGGCATTTTCCTCCAAGCTGTCAGAGTTCAGCGTGGAAGACGGCATCCTCTTGTGGGGGACGCGTGTGATTGTCCCGGAAAAAGGCCAGGAGCTGATATTATCAGACTTGCACAATGGGCATCCGGGCGTGACCAAGATGAAAATGTTGGCCCGGAGTTATGTCTGGTGGCCAGGCCTCGACACCGACATAGAGAAGGCGGCCCAAAACTGCTCCATTTGCCAGGAGCATCAGAAGCTTCCGCCGGCCACGCCCCTACATCACTGGGAATGGCCAGGGCGGCCTTGGGCACGCTTACATGCAGATTTCGCAGGCCCTTTTCAGGGATCCATGTTCCTTCTACTAATTGACGCCCAGTCCAAATGGCTGGAGGTGCATAAGATGCAGGGGACAACGTCCTGCGCAACAATTGAAAAGATGCGTTTATCATTTAGTACGCATGGCCTCCCCGAGGTGCTGGTCACGGATAATGGCACTCCATTCACGAGTGAGGAGTTTGCTAGGTTTACAAAGATGAACGGCATCCGCCATATCCGCACTGCCCCTTACCACCCGGCTTCAAATGGGTTGGCAGAGCGTGCAGTGCAAACATTCAAAAGAGGCCTAAAGAAGCAGTCTTCCGGATCAATGGACACGAGACTGGCTCGGTTTTTGTTTACGTACAGGACCACCCCCCATACAGAAACTGGGGTAGCTCCCGCAGAACTCCTAATGGGCCGAAGACTTCGCACCCGCCTTAGTATGGTCTTCCCGGACATTGGCGCAAAAGTACGCCGCACACAAGAACGGCAGGGACAGGGATTGTCTTGGCATCCTCCGATTCGGCAGTTTGCGCCCGGTGACCCAGTATTCATGCGGAATTTTGCTGGTGGTGCCCAATGGGTTCCTGGTGTAATCTTTCGCCAAACGGGCCCTATATCTTACCAAGTGCAAGCCCAGGGTCGTCTCCAGCGAAAACATGTAGACCACGTCCGGTCCAGAAGATCATCCCCTCAAAAGATTCCCCGCCACGGAGCTCATTTCAACAGCCGCAAAGACCAGAGACAAGGGAAGGTAGTCCTCAAAATCTTCCACTGGTGCCTCACTCGAAGCCTGCGCAGATCGTTACGGGACCAAATGGAGATAGAGACGCTGACATGACGGAGGCAGCAGACTCTGACTCCGAGATGGAGACACAGGATGAATCAGAGGGGGAATCCTCGGGTCCACAGGCCGTGGATGTACAACCGCGCCGTTCATCACGGAAGCGCCGGTCTCCGTCTCGTTACACGCCGCCTGATCCAGAGCCGCGTGCAAATGGCGTCCGGCCTGCGGCCAAACGAGTTTGACGCCTTCCTTCGCCAGGGTCTTCGGTGGATTCCTTGGAATTTGGGGGGGGAGGGATGTTATAACCTGCCTACTTACGATTGGCTGGGGACTAATGATTATCCCACAATCCTATGGGAGTATGAACTTCCCCAATGAGGGGGGCGGAGAAACTCCTAGTATAAATAAGCTGGCCAGTTCAGGAACCAGCAGGAAAGAGAAAGTAGCAAGGGAAGTTACTGCTACTGTTATGTATATATTGTTATAGTAAATAAATGTTATTATTTTGTATCCTTAAAACTCGTGCTGGATTCTTCGTGGACCTTACAAAACAATGGCTGCAACTTAACATGTGACTGATGACATTTAAACTGTGGACTGTATTTGATTATATGACCTGTTTAGTTAAACATGGACCTGAAGAAGTGAACTTTGCTGACACCCATCAGTGGTTAAGAAGGCTAATGGTATGTTGGCCTTCATTGCGAGAGGTTTCGAGTATAGAAGCAGGGAGGTGTTTCTGAAATTATACAGGGCGTTGGGGAGGTCACACCTGGATTATTGTGTGCAGTTTTGGTCTCCTCTGAGGAAGGATGTTCTTGCTCTCGAGGGAGTGCAGCGAATGTTTACCAGACTGATTCCAGGGATGGCGGGGCTGTATTATGAGGAGAGATTGACTAGGTTGGGATTGTTCTCGCTGGAGTTCTGAAGAATGAGGGGGGATCTCATAGAGACTTATAAAATTGTAACAGGAATAGACAGGGCAGATGCAGGGAAGATGTTACCAATGATGGGTGTGTCCAGAACCAGGGGTCACAGTCTGAGGATTCAGGGCAAACCATTTCGGACAGAAATGAGGAGACATTTCTTCACCCAAAGAGTGGTGAACATGTGGAATTCATTACCACAGGAAGCAGTTGATGCTAAATCATTGAATATATTCAAGAGGCGGCTAGATTAGGGAAGAATGGGATCAAAGGCTATGGGGTGAAAGCAGGATTAGGCTAGTGAGTTGGATGATTAGCCATGATCGTGATGAATGGTGGAGCAAGCTCGAAGGGCCAAAAGGCCTCCCCCTGCTCCTATTTTCTATGTATTTATGTATCTATGTTAGCACTGCTGCCTCACAGCGCCAGGGGCCTGTGTCCGATTCCAGCCTTGGGTTACTGTCTGTGTGGAGTTTGCACATTCTCCCCTTGTGTCTGCGTGGGTTTCCTCTGGGTGCTCCGGTTTCCTCCCACAGCCCAAAGATGTGCCAGTTAGGTGGATTGGACATGCTAAATTGCCCCATAGTTTCCTGTGTTAGGTTAGGTTATGGGGTAACAGGGATAGGGCGGGATTGTGGGCCTAGGTAGAGTGCTGTTTCGAAAAGTCAGTGTAATGTTCTTGTTGGATAGCCTGATTTATATTTCAAGAAAACTTGTAGCTAAAGCTATAAACGCTTTATTAACATTAACTGTGGGTAAACTACATACGAAATAACGGATGAATAACAGGATTAACATGCACAAGCAACCTCTCTCTACAAACCCTTCCAGCCAGTCTGAGGGGTCACCTGACGCTAACATTCACTTACATACTAATGAGACCCCTAGTGGTAAATCAGTGAATTACAGCACTACCAAGACACCACCACAGTCGGTGCAAACTCAATGGGCCAAATAGCCTCCTTCTGCACTGTCAGGAATCTTCAATGGTTCAATGTTTGAGGTTGAAATTGAGGGATTTGAGATCTCTTGAATGCTGGCCTCTGATAGCCAGATTGAACAAAGGAGAATATGTGACCTCAAGGACAGAAGGGTGAATGACCATTGTCTTTTAAAAAAATATTTTTATTAAAGACATTTTGCATGTATACGTAGAAATATTAGAAAACCAGAAATTCACAGGAACAAAAAAAACACAGGCCCACAACAACCTCGACATCAAGCCCACAACTCTCCCCACCCCCTGAGAAAGAACAAAAAATATTATAGCACAGGAGCAGGCCCTCCAGCTCACCAAGCCTGCGCCAGATTTCTTATTTAGACCTACTAATTATGACCCAAACTATCTGCATCCCTCCATTCCCCACCCATTCATGTGTATATTAAGATACATCTTAAACGTCGCTATCATGCCTGGTTCCACCACCTCCACTGGCAATGCATTGCAGGCACCCACCACCCTCTGCGTGAAAAACCTTCCCTGAACATCTCCCCTAAACTTTCCCCCTTTCACCTTGAACCTGTGCCCCCTTGTAATTGAGTTTTCCACCCTGGGAAAAAGCATCTGACTATTCACCCTGTCTATACCTCTCGTAATTTTGTAGACCTCAATCAGGTCTTTCCTGAGCCTCCGTCTTTCCAATGAAAACAATCCGAATATATTCAACCTCTCCTCATCGAGTTCTTTGAGAAGGTGACTGAACAGGTAGACGAGGGTAGAGCAGTTGATGTGGTGTATATGGATTTCAGTAAAGCATTTGATAAGGTTCCTCACGGTAGGCTATTGCAGAAAATACGGAGGCTGGGGATTAAGGGTGATTTAGAGATGTGGATCAGACATTGGCTAGCTGAAAGAAGACAGAGGGTGGTGGTTGATGGGAAATGTTCAGAATGGAGTTCAGTTACAAGTGGCGTACCACAAGGATCTGTTCTGGGGCCGTTGCTGTTTGTCATTTTTATCAATGCCCTAGAGGAGGGCGCAGAAGGGTGAGTGAGTAAATTTGCAGACGACACTAAAGTCGGTGGTGTTGTCGACAGTGTGGAAGGATGTAGCAGGTTACAGAGGGACATAGATAAGCTGCAGAGCTGGGCTGAGAGGTGGCAAATGGAGTTTAATGTAGAGAAGTGTGAGGTGATTCACTTTGGAAGGAATAACAGGAATGCGGAATATTTGGCTAATGGTAAAGTTCTTGAAAGTGTGGATGAGCAGAGGGATCTAGGTGTCCATGTACATAGATCCCTGAAAGTTGCCACCCAGGTTGATAGGGTTGTGAAGAAGGCCTATGGAGTGTTGGCCTTTATTGGTAGAGGGATTGAGTTCTGGAGTCATGAGGTCATGTTGCAGCTGTACAAAACTCTGGTACGGCCGCATTTGGAGTATTGCGTACAGTTCTGGTCACCGCATTATAGGAAGGACGTGGAGGCTTTGGAGCGGGTGCAGAGGAGATTTACCAGGATGTTGCCTGGTATGGAGGGAAAATCTTATGAGGAAAGGCTGATGGACTTGAGGTTGTTTTCGTTGGAGAGAAGAAGGTTAAGAGGAGACTTAATAGAGGCATACAAAATGATCAGGGGGTTAGATAGGGTGGACAGTGAGAGCCTTCTCCCGCGGATGGAAATGGCTGGCACGAGGGGACATAGCTTTAAACTGAGGAGTAATAGATATAGGACAGAGGTCAGAGGTAGGTTCTTTACGCAAAGAGTGGTGAGGCCGTGGAATGCCCTACCTGCAACAGTAGTGAACTCACCAACATTGAGGGCATTTAAAAGTTTATTGGATAAGCATATGGATGATAAGGGCATAGTGTAGGTTAGATGGCTTTTGTTTCGGAGCAACATCGTGGGCCGAAGGGCCTGTACTGCGCTGTATCGCTCTATGTTCTATGTTCATAGCTAACCCCCTCCAACCAGGCAACATCCTGGTAAACATTCCTTGCACTCTCTCCAAAGCATCCACGTCGTTTTGGTAGTATGGTGACCAGAATTACACGCAATATGGCTGAACGAAAGTTTTATACAAGTGTAACATGACCTGCCAACTCTTGTGCTCAATGTCCTGGCCGATGAAGGCAAGCATGCCCTATGCCTTCTTCACCATCTTATCCACCTGCATTGTCACTTTCATAGAACTATGGATCTGAGCGCCCAGATTCCTCTGTATGTCAATGCTCCTAAGGGTTCTGCCATTTACGGTAGCAGAATGGATAGCACTGTTGCTTCACAGCTCTAGGGTCCCCTCACAGACCACGTGGTTCGGTTTGAGCAGCAGTCGAATGCACTAAGGAGCATGCAGATGGTGGAAAGCGGCATAGATAGGAATTATAGAGACATGGTCACACCCAAGGTGCACGCAGGCAGATGAGTGACTGCTAGAAAGGGCAGGCAGAAATTCCCTGTGGCTGTCCCCCTCCCTAACAGGTATACTGTTTTGGATACTGTTGGGGGGGGGGGGGGGGGGGATAACCTATCAGAGGAAAACAACAGCAGCCAGAACAGTGGCTCTGTTGCTAAGCAGGGGAGGGCAAAGTGCAGGAGTGTGATAGTTATAGGGGACTCTATAGCAAGGGGCACAGATAGGTGCTTCTGTGGACGTAAAGAGTCTCCAGGATGGTATGTTGACTCCCTGGTGCCAGGGTCAAGGATGTCTCTGAACGAACACAGGACATTCTGAAGGGGAGGGTGAACAGCCAGAGGTAGAGTACACATAGGTACTAACAACATAGGCAGGAAGAGTGATGCAGTCCTGCAGAAGGAGTCCAGGGAGTTAGGCAGTAAGCTAAAAAGCAGGACCTCTCATGTTGTAATCTCAGGATTACTCCCTGTGCCCCGTGCCAGTGAGGCTAGAAATAGGAGGATCGTGCAGCTAAACACATGGCTAAACTGGTGGTGTAGGAGGGAGGGTTTCAGATCTCTGGACCATTGGGATCTCTTCTGGGGCAGGTGGGACCTGTACAAGAAGGATGGGTTGCATCTAAACTGGAGGGGCACTAATATCCTGGCTGGGAGGTTGGCTAGAATCACTCGGGTGGATTTAAACTAGTATGGCAGGAGGGTGGGAACCAGAATGTTAGCTTAGAAGGTGTCATAACTGAAGGGAAAATAGAGAACAAAAATAAGAGAACAACATCATCCTCAGGCAGATCAAAAAAGATGACAAGTGTGAGAAGGGAGGTGGTCAATGCAGGATTGAGGGTGTTGTACCTAAATGCACGCAGTATACGGAACAAGGTAAATGAGCTTGATGCACACATTAAAATTGGCCGGTACAATGTTGTGGGCATCACAGAGAAATGGTTGCAAGGGGATCGGGGCTGGGATCTAAATATATAAGAATATGTGTCTTATCAAAGTGACAGGCAGATGGGCAAAGGGGGTAGGGTTGCATTGTTAGTAAGGAATGAAGTTAAATCGATAGCAAGGAGCGATATAGGATCATAAGAACATAAGAACTAGGAGCAGGAGTAGGCCATCTGGCCCTTCGAGCCTGCTCCACCATTCTATGAGATCATGGCTAATCTTTTGTGGACTCAGCTCCACTTTCCGGTCCGAACACCATAACCCTTTATTCCTTTATTCTCCAAAAAGCTATCTCTCGTTATCTTGAAAACATTTAAAGAAGGAGCCTCAACTGCTTCACTGGGCAGGGAATTCCATAGATTCACAACCCTTTGGGTGAAGAAGTTCCTCCCAGGCTCAGTCCTAAATCTTTTTCCCTTTATTTTGAGGCTATGCCCCCTAGTTCTGCTTTCATCTGCCAATGGAAACAACCTCCCTGCATCTATCCTATCTATTCCCTTCATGATTTTATATGTTTCTAAAAGATCCCCCCGCATCCTTCTAAATTCCAACGAGTACAGTCCCAGTCTACTCAACCTCTCCTCGTAATCCAACCCCTTCAGCTCTGTGATTAACCTAGTGAATCTCCTCTGCACACCCTCCAGCGCCAGGAGGTCCTTTCTCAGGTAAGGAGACCAAAACTGAACACAATACTCCAGGTGTGGCCACACTAACACCTTAAATAGTTGCAGTATAACATCCCTTGTCTTAAACTCCATCCCTCTAGCAATGAAGGACAAAAATCCATTTGCCTTCTTAATCACCTATTTCACCTGTGAACCAACTTTTTGTGACTCAGGCACTAGCACACCCAGATCTCTCTGCACAGCAGCATGTTTTAATATTTTATCATTTAAATAATAATCCCTTTTGCTATTATTCCTACCAAAATGGATAACCTCACATTTGTCAACATTGTATTCCATCTGCCGGACCCTAGCCCATTCACTTAAAACTATTCAAATCCCTCTGCAGACTTCCGGTATCCTCTGCACTTTTTGCTTTACCACTCATCTTAGTATCATCTGCAAACTTGGACACATTGCACTTGGTCCCCAACTCCAAATCATCGACGTAAATTGTGAACAATTGTGGGCCCAGCACTGATCCCCGAGGGACACCACTAGCTACTGATTGCCAACCAGTGAAACACTCATGAATCCCCATTCTTTGCTTTCTATTAATTAACCAATCCTCTATCCATGTCACTACTTTACCCTTAACGCCATGCATCATTTTCTTATGCAGCAACCTTTTGTGTGGCACCTTGTCAAATGCTTTCTGGAAATCCAGATATACCAAATAAATTGGCTCCCCGATATCTACCGCACTGGTAATGTCCTCAAGGAATTCTACTAAATTAGTTAGGCACGACCTGCCCTTTATGAACCCATGCTGCGTCTGCCCAATGGGACAATTTCCATCCAGATGCCTCACTATTTCTTCCTTGATGATAGATTCCAGTATCTTCCCTACTACCGAAGTTAAGCTCACTGGCCTATAATTACCCGCTTTCTGCTACCTCCTTTTTTAAACAGTGGTGTCACATTTGCTAATTTCCATCCGCCAGGACCACCCCAGAGTCCAGTGAATTTTGGTAAATTATAACTAGTGCATTTGCAATTTCCCTAGCCATCTTTTTTAGTAGCTTGGGATGCAGTCCATCAGGGCCAGGAGACTTGTCTACCTTTAGCCACATTAGCTTGCCACCATTACCTCCTTAGTGATAACAATCCTCTCAAGGTCTTCACCTTTCACAGCTTCATTTCCATCAGTCACTGGCATGTTATTTGTGTCTTACACTGTGAAGACCAACCCAAAAAACCTGTTCCATTCCTCAACCATTTCCTCATCTCCCATTATTAATTCTCACTTCTCATCCTCTAAAGGATCAATATTTACTTTAGCCACTCTTTTTTTATGTTATATATTTGTGGAAACTTTTACTATCTGTTTTTATATTCTGAGCAAGTTTACTCTCATAATCTATCTTACTCTTCTTTATAGCTTTTTTAGTAGCTTTCTGTTGCCCCCTAAATATTTCCCAATCCTCTAGTCTCCCACAAATTTTTGCCACTTGGTATGCTTTTTCTTCAATTTGATACTCTCCCTTATTTCCTTGGATATCCACGGTCGATTTTCCCTCTTTCTACAGTCCTTCCTTTTTGTTGGTATAAACATTTGCTGGCACTGTGAAAAATCGCTTAGAAGGTTCTCCACTCTTCCTCAACTGTTTCACCATAAAGTCTTTGCTCCCAGTCTACCTTAGCTAGCTCTTCTCTCATCCCATTGTAATCTCCTTTGTTTAAGCACAAAACACTAGTGTTTGATTTTACCTTCTCACCCTCCATCTGCATTTTAGATTCCACCATATTATGGTCGCTCCTTCTGAGAGGATCTTTAACTATGAGTTCATTAATCAATCCTGTCTCATTACACAGGACCAGATCTAGGACGCTTGTTCCATTGTAGGTTCCATTACATATTGTTCTAGGAAACTATCGCGGATACATTCTATAAACTCCTACTCAAGGCTGTCTTGACCGACCTGGTTGAACCAATCAACATGTAGATTAAAACCCCCCATGATAGCTGCTGTACCATTTCTTCATGTATCAGTTATTTATTTGTTTATCCCCCCACCCCCCCCACCGTAATGTTACTATTTGGTGGCCTAGAGACTACTCCTATCAGTGACTTTGTTGCCTTACTATTCCTGATTTCCACCCAAATGGATTCAACCTTATCCCCATAGCACCGATGTCATCCCTCACTACTCCCCAAATGTCATCCTTAAATAATAGAGCTACACCACCTCCCTTACCATCCACTCTGACCTTCCGAATAGTTTGACACCCTTGGATATTTAACTTCCAGTCGTGACCATCCTTCAATCATGTTTCAGTAATGACCACTAAATCATAGTCGTTCACGATTATTTGCGCCATCAACTCATTTACCTTATTCCGAATACTACGAGCAATCAGGTAAAGTACAGATATGTTGGACTTTATACCTCCGTTTTGATTCTTAACACCTCTATCAGTAACCTCTCCAAAGTTACTTTTCCTTTCAACTTATCTCCTAATTTTCCTTATCGTTGGACCCATGTCTTCAGAAATAACCTGCTGCTTCACTTTCGTGTTTTTACTTCCTTTTGGTATTACTGGACCTATTCACTGAGCTCTCCTGAGAAGGCATAGAATATCTGTGGATAGAATTGAGGAATTGCAAAGGTAAAAATACCCTGATGGGAGTTACGCACAGGCCCACTAGCAGTAGTCAGGATGTTTGGGCAGAAAATAAATCAAGAGATAGAAAAGGAATGTAAAAAAAAGCAATATTACAGGGCAGCACGGTGGCGCAGTGGTTAGCATTGCTGCCTCGCGGCAGCGAGGTCCCAGGTTCGATCCCGGCTCTGGGTCTCTGTCTGTGTGGAGTTTGCACATTCTCCCAGTGTTTGCATGGGTTTCTCCTTCCAACCCAAAGATGTGCAGGGTAGGGGGATTGGCCACACTAAATTGCCCCTTAATTGGAAAAAATTAATTGGGTACTCTAAATTTTAAAAAATAAGGCAATATTACAATAATCATGGGGGATTTCAATATGCAGGTGGATTGGGAAAATCAGGTTGGTGGTGGATCCCAAGAAAAGGAATTTGTGGAATGTCCAAGAGATGTTTTTTTGGAGCAGCTTTTGACAGAGCCTGTGAGGGAATAGGTGATGTGTAATGAGGCAGGCTTGATTAGGGAACTTAATGAGAAGGAACCCTTCGGGAGCAGTGACCACAATATGATAGAATTTACCCTGCAGTGTGAGAGGGAGAAGCTGCAATCAGATGTAACGGTATTACAATTCAATAAGGGTATCTACAAAGACATGAGGGAGGAGCTGGCCAGAGTTGATTTGGAAAAGGAGCCTAGCAGGGAAGACAGTGAAACAGCAATGGCAGGAGTTTTGGGGGGTTATTCGGAAAGGCACAACAGAAATTCATCCCAAGGAGGAGGAAACATACTAAGGGGAGGACAAGGCATCTATGGCTGACGAGGGAGGTCAAGGACAGCACAAAAGCAAAAGAAACATCATACAAAGTGGTGAGGATTAGTGGGAAGCCACAGGATTGGGAAGCCTTTAAAAGTGAGCAGTGGACAACTAAAAAAAACAATAATGGGTGGAGAAGATGAAATATGAGTGCAAGCTAGCTAGTAATATAAAGGATGATAGGAAAAGTCTTTTTCAATATATAAAAGGTGAGAGAGAGACAAAAAATAGACATTCGACCATTGGAAAATGTGGCTGGAGAAGTAATAATAGAAACAAAGAAATAGCAGAGGAACTGAATAGTTACTTTGCAATACTCTTTGCGGTGGAAGACACCAGTGGGATGCTAAATCTCTAGGAGAATCAAGGGACAGAGGTGAGTGCAGTGGCCGTCACTGAGGAAACTGGGGAAAGTGAAAGGCCTGAAGGTGGATAAATCACCTGGGACTACACCCCAGGGTTCTAAAAGTGATAGCTGAGGAGATTGTGGAGGCATTGGTGGTGATCTTTCAGGAGTCACTGGAGGCAGGAAGGATCCCAGAGGACTGGAAAGTGGCTAATGCAACACCGCTGTTTGAGAAGGGACGGACGCAGAACACGGGAAATTATAGGCTGGTTAGCCTGACTTCGGTCATTGGTAAGATTTTAGAGTCCATTATTAAAGATGAGCTCACGAAGTACTTGGAAGTGCATGATAAAATAGGACTTAGTCAGCACAGCTTTGTCAAAGGGAAGTCATGTCTGACAATTTGTTAGAGTTGATTGAGGAGTAAACAAGGAAGTTAGACAAAGGAGACCCAGTGGACGTGATTTATTTAGATTTCCATAAGGCCTTTGACAAGGTGCCTCATAGGAGATTGTTAAATAAGTTAAGATTCTATGGTGTTAAGGCTAAGATCCTGGCACGGGTAGAGGATTGACTGACTGGCAGAAGGCAGAGAGTGGGGATAAAGGGGTCTTTTTCAGGATGGCAGCTGGTGACTAGTGCTGTGCCTCAGGGGTCTGTGATGGGACCAAAACTTTTCACAATATACATTAATGATCTGGAAGAGGGAACTGAAGGCACTGTTGCTAAGTTGGCAAATGATACAAAGATCTGTAGAGGGACAGGTAGTATTGAGGAAGCAGGCGGACTGCAGAAGGACGTGGACAGGCTAGGAGAGTGGGCAAAGAAGTGTCAGATAAGAACTAGGAGCAGGAGTAGGCCATCTGGCCCCTCGAGCCTGCTCCGCCATTCAATGAGATCATGGCTGATCTTTTTTGGACTCAGCTCCATTTTCCGGCCCGAACACCATACCCCTTAATCCCTCTATTTTTCAAAAAACTATCTATCTTTATCTTAAAAACATTTAATGAAGGAGCCTCTACTGCTTCACTGGGCAAGGAATTCCATAGATTCATAACCCTTTGGGTGTAAAAGTTCCTCTTAAGCTCAGTCCTAAATCTACTTCCACTTTTTTTGCGGCTATGCCCCCTAGTTCTGCTTTCACCCGCCAGTGGAAACAACCTGCCAGCATCTATCCTATCTATTCCCTTCATAATTTTATACGTTTCTATAAGATCCCCCCTCATCCTTCTAAATTTCAACGAGTACAGTCCCAATCTACTCAACCTCTCCTCGTAATGCAACCCCATCAGCTCTGGGATTAACCTAGTGAATCTCTTCTGCACACCCTCCAGTGCCAGTATGTCCTTTCTCAGGTAAGGAGACCAAAACTGAACACAATACTCCAGGTGTGGCCTCACTAACACCTTATACAATTGTGGCATAGCCTCCCTAGTCTTAAACTCCATCCCTCTAGCAATGAAGGACAAAATTCCATTTGCCTTCTTAATCACCTGTTGCACCTGTAAACCAACTTTTTGCGACTCATGCACTAGCACACACAGGTATCTCTGCACAGCAGCATGTTTTAATATTTTATCATTTAAATAATAATCCCTTTTGCTATTATTCCTACCAAAATGGATAACCTCACATTTGTCAACATTGTATTCCATCTGCCAGACCCTAGCCCATTCACTTAACCGATCCAAATCCCTCTGCAGACTTCCGGTATCCTCTGCACTCTTTGCTTTACCACTCATCTTAGTGTCATCTGCAAACTTGGACACATTGCCCTTGGTCCCCAACTCCAAATCATCTATGTAAATTGTGAACAATTGTGGGCCCAACACTGAACCCTGAGGGACACCACTGGCTACTGATTCCCAATCAGAGAAACACTCATTAATCCCCACTCTTTGCTTTCTATTAATTAACCAATCCTCTATCCATGCTACTACTTTACTCTTAATGCCATGCATCTTTATCTTATGCAGCAATCTTTTATGTGGCACCTTGTCAAAAACTTTCTGGAAATCTAGATATACCACATCCATTGGCTCCCTGTTATCTACCGCACTGGTAATGTCCTCACAAAATTCCACTAAATTAGTTAGGCACAACCTGCCCTTTATGAACCCATGCTGCGTCTGCCCAATGGGATAATTTTCATCCAGATGCCAAGCTATTTCTTCCTTGATGATAGATTCCAGTATCTTCCCTACTACCGAAGTTAAGCTCACTGGCCTATAATTATCTGCTTTCTGCCTACCTCCTTTTTTAAACAGTGGTGTCACATTTGCTAATTTCCAATCTGCCGGGACCACCCCAGAGTCTAGTGAATTTTGGTAAATTATCACTAGTGCATTTGCAATTTCCCTAGCCATCTCTTTTAGCACTCTGGGATGCATTCCATCAGGGTCAGGAGACTTGTCTACCTTTAGCCCCATGAGCTTGCCCATCACTACTTCCTTAGTGATAACAATCATCTCAAGGTCCTCACCTGTCATAGCTTCATTTCCATCAGTCACTGGCATGTTATTTGTGTCTTACACTGTGAAGACCAACCCAAAAAACCTGTTCCATTCCTCAACCATTTCCTCATCTCCCATTATTAATTCTCACTTCTCATCCTCTAAAGGACCAATATTTATTTTAGCCACTCTTTTTTATTTTATATATTTGCAGAAACTTTTACTATCAGTTTTTATATTCGAGCAAGTTTACTCTCATAATCTATCTTACTCTTCTTTATAGCTCTTTTAGTAGCTTTCTGTTGCCCCCTAAAGATTTCCCAGTCCTCTAGTCTCCCACTAATCTTTGCCATTTTGTATGCTTTTTCCTTCCATTTGATACGCTCCCTCATTTCCTGAGATATCCACGGTCGATTTTCCCTCTTTCTACAGTCCTTCCTTTTTGTTGGTATAAAACTTTGCTGAGCACTGTGAAAAATCGCTTGGAAGCTTCTCCACTCTTCCTCAACTGTTTCACCATGAAGTCTTTGCTCCCAGTCTACCTTAGCTAGCTCTTCTCTCATCCCATTGTAATCTCCTTTGTTTAAGCACAAAACACTAGTGTTTGATTTTACCGTCTCACCTTCCATCTGTATTTTTAATTCCACCATATTATGATCGCTCCTTCCGAGATGATCCCTCACTATGAGATCATTAATCAATCCTGTCTCATTACACAGGACCAGATCTAGGACCGCTTGTTCCCTCGTAGGTTCCATTACATACTGTTCTGGGAAACTATCGCAGATACACTCTATAAACTCCTTCTCAAGGCTGCCTTGACCGACCTGGTTAAACCAATCAACATGTAGATTAAAATCCCCCATGATAACTGCTGCACCATTCCTAATGCATCAGTTATTTCTTTGTTTATTGCCTGCCCCACCATAATTTTACTATACACTATAGACTACTCCTATCAGTGACTTTTTCGCCTTACTATTCCTGACTTCCACCCAAATGGATTCAACCTTATCCCCATAGCACTGACGTCATCCCTTACTATTGCCCGGATGTCATCCTTAAATAACAGAGCTACACCACCTCCCTTACCATCCACTCTGTCCTTCCGAATAGTTTGATACCTTTGGATATTTAACTCCCAGTCGTGACCATCCTTTAACCAGGTTTCAGTAATGGCCACTAAATCATAGTCATTCACGATGATTTGCACAATCAACTCATTTACCTTATTCCGAATACGACGAGCATTCAGGTGAAGTACACTTATGTTGGCTTTTATACCTCTGTTTTGAATCTTAACACCTTGATCAGTGACCTCTCCTAAGTTATTTTTCCTCTTAACGTTTCTCCCAATTTTCCTTGTCGTTGAACCCATATCTTTATGTAACAACCTGCCGCGTCGCTTTCCATTTATGTTTTTACTTCCCGTTTTATTTCTTTTAGTATTACTGATCCTATTCACTGAGCTCCCCTCAGTCACTGTACCTTGTACTGTCGCCCTTTTGATTTTGACTATGGCTTCTCTGCCTTACACTTTCCCCCTTACTGCCTTTTGTTTCTGCCATTGTTTTACTACCTTCCGACATCCTGCATCATTTACCATCCCCCTGCCACATTAGTTTAAACACTCCCCAACCGCTCTAGCAAATAGCCCCACTAGGACATCAGTTCCAGTCCTGCCCAGGTGTAACCCGTCCAGTTTGTACAGGTCCCACCTCCCCCAGAACCATTCCCAATGCCCCAGGAACCGGAAACTCTCCCCCTCAGAACATCCCTTCAGTCACGTATTCAGCCTAAATATCGTGTCATTTCTAATCTGACGAGCACGTGGCACCGGCAGTATTCCTGAGATCGCTACCTTCGAGGACCTATTTCTTCACTTCCTTCTCGCTCCCTGTATTCTGCTTTTAGGTTCTCATCCCTTTTTCTAACCTATGCCGTTTGTACCGATGCGTACCACGACCACTGGCTGTTCACCCTTCCCCCTCCAGAATTTCCTGTACCCCCTCCGAGACATCCTTGACCCTAGCAACCGGGAGGCAACATACCATCCTGGAGTCTTGTTTGCGGCCACAGAAATTCCCCTTACAATTGAATCCCCTATAACTATTGCACTGTCACACTTATCACCCCTCCCCTCTGCAGCAGAACCAACAATGGTGCCACAAGCTTGGCTGTTGCTGTTTTCCCCTGAGAGTCCATTCCCCACAATAATATCCAAAGCGGTATATCTGTTCTGCAGGGGAATGGCCACAGGAGACTGCTGCACTACCTGCCTCGCTCTCTTGCTCTGTCTGGTGGTCACCCATTCCCTTCCTGCCTGCAGAGTCTGAGCCTGCGGTGTGACCACCTCTCTATGCGTGCTATCCACGATGCTCTCCGACTCGTGGATGCTCCACAGTGTTTCCAGCCGCCGCTCCAGCTCTGAAACTCGAGCTTCCAGGAGCTGTATCCGGAGACACTTCCTGTACACATGCTGACCCTGGGGACTGGAACTGTCCCCAGCCTGCCACATGGAGCAAGAGGAGCAGACCACACCTTGAAAATGGAATACAATGTATAAAAATGTGAGGTTATGCACTTTGGAAGGTGAAATTGAGGCATAGACTATTTTCTAAACGGGGAAATGCTTCGGAAATCAGAAGCATAAAGGGGCTTGGGATTCCTTGTTCACGATTTTCTGAAGGTTAATGTGCCGGTTCAGTAGGTAGTTAAGATGGCAACTGCAATGTTAGCATTCAAGTCGACAGGGCTAGAATACAACAGCAGGGATGTTCTTCTGAGGCTATATAAGGCTCTGTTCAGACCCCTCTTGGAGTATTGTGAGCAGTTTTGGGCCCTGTATCTAGAACAAACAAAGAACAAAGAAATGTACAGCACAGGAACAGGCCCTTCGGCCCTCCAAGCCCGTGCCGACCATGCTGCCCGACTAAACTACAATCTTCTACACTTCCTGGGTCCGTATCCCTCTATTCCCATCCTATTCGTGTATTTGTCACGATGTCTCTTAAATGTCACTATCGTCCCTGCTTCCACCACCTCCTCCGGTAGCGAGTTCCAGGCACCCACTACCCTCTGTGTAAAAAACTTGCCTCGTACATCTACTCTAAACCTTGCCCCTCTCACCTTAAACCTATGCCCCCTAGTAATTGACCCCTCTACCCTGGGGAAAAGCCTCTGACTATCCACTCTGTCTATGCCCCTCATAATTTTGTAGACCTCTATCAGGTCTCCCCTCAACCTCCTTCATTCCAGTGAGAACAAACCGAGTTTATTCAACCGCTCCTCATAGCTAATGCCCTCCATACCAGGCAACATTCTGGTAAATCTCTTCTGCACCCTCTCTAAAGCCTCCACATCCTTCTGGTAGTGTGGCGACCAGAATTGAACACTATACTCCAAGTGTGGCCTAACTAAGGTTCTATACAGCTGCAACATGACTTGCCAATTCTTATACTCAATGCCCCGGCCAATGAAGGCAAGCATGCCGTATGCCTTCTTAACTACCTGCTCCACCTGTGTTGCCCCTTTCAGTGACCTGTGGACCTGTACACCTAGATCTCTCTGACTTTCAATACACTTGAGGGTTCTACCATTCACTGTATATTCCCTACCTGCATTAGACCTTTCAAAATGCATTACCTCACATTTGTCCGGATTAAACTCCATCTGCCATCTCTCCGCCCAAGTCTCCAAAAGATCTAAATCCTGCTGTATCCTCTGACAGTCCTCATCGCTATCTGCAATTCCACCAACCTTTGTGTCGTCTGCAAACTTACTAATCAGACCAGTTATTTTCCTCCAAATCATTTATATATACTACGAACAGTAAAGGTTCCAGCACTGATCCCTGCGGAACACCACTAGTCACAGCCCTCCAATTAGAAAAGCACCCTTCCATTGATACTCTCTGCCCTCTATGACCTAGCCAGTTCTGTATCCATCTTGCCAGCTCACCACTGATCCCGTGTGACTTCACCTTTTGTACCAGTCTACCATGAGGGACCTTGTCAAATTTCCCTACCACTGACGTAAGGCTCACCGGCCTGTAGTTCCCTGGATTATCCTTGCTACCCTCCTTAAACAAAGGAACAACATTGGCTATTCTCCAGTCCTCCGGGACATCACCTGAAGACAGTGAGGATCCAAAGATTTCGGTCAAGGCCTCAGCAATTTCCTCTCCAGCCTCCTTCAGTATTCTGGGGTAGACCCCATCAGGCCCTGGGGACTTATCTACCTTAATATTTTTCAAGACGCCCAACACCTCGTTTTTTGGGATCTCGATGTGACCCAGGCTATCTACACACCCTTCTCCAGACTCAACATCTACCAATTCCTTCTCTTTGGTGAATACTGATGCAATGTATTCATTTAGTACCTCGCCCATTTCCTCTGGCTCCACACATATATTCCCTTGCCTATCCTTCAGTGGGCAAACCCTTTCCCTGGCTACCCTCTTGCTTTTTGTGTACGTGTAAAAAGCCTTGGGATTTTCCTTAACCCTATTTGCCAATTACTTTTCGTGACTCCTTCTAGCCCTCCTGACTCCTTGCTTAATTTCCTTCCTACTTTCCTTATATTCCACACAGGCTTCGTCTGTTCCCAGCCTTTTAGCCCTGACAAATGCCTCCTTTTTCTTTTTGACGAGGCCTACAATATCTCTCATTCTCCAAGGTTCCCGAAAATTGCCGTATTTGTCCTTCTTCCTCACAGGAACATGCCGGTCCTGAATTCCTTTCAACTGACACTTGAAAGCCTCCCATATGTCAGATGTTGATTTGCCCTCAAACATCCGCCCCCAATCTAGGTTCTTCAGTTCCCGCCTAATATTGCTATAATTAGCCTTTCCCTAATTTAGCACATTCACCCTAGGACCACTCTTATCCTTGTCCACCAGCACTTTAAAACTTACTGAATTGTGGTCACTGTTCCCGAAATGCTCCACTACTGAAACTTCTACCACCTGGCCGGGCTCATTCCCCAATACCAGGTCCAGTACCGCCCCTTCCCTAGTTGGACTGTCTACATATTGTTTTAAGAAGCCCTCCTGGATGCTCCTTACAAACTCTGCCCCGTCTAAGCCCTTGGCACTAAGTGAGTCCCAGTCAATATTGGGGAAGTTGAAGTCTCCCATCACCACATCCCTGTTGTTTTTACTCTTTTCCAAAATCTGTCTACCTATCTGCTCCTCTATCTCCCGCTGGCTGTTGGGAGGCCTGTAGTAAACCCCCAACATTGTGACTGCACCTTTCGTATTCCTAATCTCTACCCATATAGCCTCACTGCCATCTGAGGTGTCCTCCCGTAGTACAGCTATGATATCCTCCCTAACCAGTAGCGCAACTCCGCCACTCCTTTTACATCCCCCTCTATCCCGCCTGAAACATCTAAATCCTGGAACGTTTAGCTACCAATCCTGTCCTTCCCTCAACCAGGTCTCTGTAATGGCAACAACATCATAGTTCCAAGTACTAATCCAAGCTCTAAGTTCACCTGCCTTACCTGTAATACTTCTTGCATTAAAACATATGCACTTCAGGCCACCAGCCCCGTTGTGTTCAGCAACTTCTCCCTGTCTGCTCGGCCTCAGAGCCACACTGTCCCTATTCCCTAGTTCTCCCTCAATGCTCTCACCTTCTGACCTATTGCTCCCGTGCCCACTCCCCTGCCATACTAGTTTAAACCCTCCCGTGTGACACTAGCAAACCTCGCGACCAGGATATTTATGCCTCTCCAGTTTAGATGCAACCCGTCCTTATATAGGTCACACCTGCCCCGGATGAGCTCCCAGTGGTCCAGATAACGGAAACCCTCCCTCCTACACCAGCTGTTTAGCCACGTGTTTAGCTGCTCTATCTTCCTATTTCTAGCCTCACTGGCACGTGGCACAGGGAGTAATCCCAAGATTACAACCCTAGAGGTCCTGTCTTTTAACTTTCTGTCTAGCTCCCTGAACTCCTGCTGCAGGACCTCGTGCCCCTTCCTGCCTATGTCGTTAGTACCAATATGTACAACGACCTCTGCCTGTTTGCCCTCCCCCTTCAGGATGCCCTCTATTCGGTGAAGAGTGGGAGAAGGTGCTTTTTTCCTACTGTTTTGTTCTCTCTCTTTCTTCTGGCCTGTAACTTTTAATCAGCAGGGAGAGAACCTGAGAACATCTGAGACCCTCAGAAGGTAAGTAAGCAATTTTTACTCATTTTTACTTTTATTACCTTTTCACATTGTGTGTGTGTGTGGGGGGGGGGGAATCTACATTAAATTAAAAAAATTAAGCATTGGTAACTAATTAAACATAATTACTTAATTATAAGTTAGAGGTGTAGCTAAGCCAAAGATTGGAGAGTACTGGATTTAGCTTTCACATTTATAGTAGAAATCAAAATCTAGTGCTAGGAAACATAGTTAACAGTAACTTTTTTTTTAAAATTTAATTTAATTTGCTAATTAATTAACGCAATGTCAATTAGAGGGGTGCAGTGCTCTGACTGTGAGATGTGGCAGGTCCGGGAGGCTTCCAGCATCCCGGATGGCTTCATCTGCAGAAAGTGCACACAACTGGGGCTCCTCACAGACCGCGTGGTTCGGTTGGAGCAGCAGTTGGATGCACTTAGGAGCATGCTGGTGGCGGAAAGCATCATAGATAGCAGTTATATAAATGCGGTCACACCCAAGGCAGAGAACTGGGTGACCACCAGAAGAGGCAGGCAGTCAGTGCAGGAATCCCCTGTGGTTGTCCCCCTCTCGAACAGGTATACCCCTTTGGATACTGTCGGGGGGGAATAGCCTATCAGGGGGAAACAGCAGCAACCAGAGCAGTGGCACCACGTCTGGCTCTGGTGTCCAGCAGGGAGGGTCAAAGCGCAGAAGAGCAATAGTCATAGGGGACTCTATAGTCAGGGGCACAGATCGGCGCTTCTGTGGACATGAAAGAGACTCCAGGATGGTATGTTGCCTCCCTGGTGCCAGGGTCCAGGATGTCTCAGAACGGGTAGTGGGCATCCTGAAGGGGGAGGGCAAACAGGCAGAGGTCATTGTACATATTGGTACTAACGACATAGGCAGGAAGGGGCATGAGGTCCTGCAGCAGGAGTTCAGGGAGCTAGGCAGAAAGTTAAAAGACAGGACCTCTAGGGTTGTAATCTTGGGATTACTCCCCTTGCCACGTGCCAGTGAGGCTAGAAATAGGAAGATAGAGCAGCTAAACACGTGGCTAAACAGCTGGTGTAGGAGGGAGGGTTTCCGTTATCTGGACCACTGGGAGGTCTTCCAGGGCAGGTGTGACATGTATAAGAAGGACGGGTTGCATCTGTGGTAGTCTGTATTAGGGGTATTACGGTACCTAGGTTGAGGCTGTAAGATCATTGGTGTGGGAGGTACCTGAGTCAGGAAGATCATTGGTGAAGCCTGCCTGCTGGTTCCGCCCAATAAGACGGAGTATAAGTTGTCTCCCTCGCAGCTGCATTCTGTACCTGAAATGAAAATGAAAATCGCTTATTGTCACAAGTAGGCTTCAAATGAAGTTACTGTGAAAAGCCCCTAGTCGCCACATTCCGGCGCCTGTTCGGGGAGGCTGGTACGGTACCTGCACTGCTGGGGGAAACATCTAGTCCAATAAAGCCTTCAATTGTCATCCAATCTCGCTTCTGGAGTCATTAATCGAGCATCAATTTATTGGACTAGATTTTAAAGAATGGAGCTCTGAACAAGCTGGAGTGTCTGCAACTCAGCCCCCATGCGGCAAACTCAGAGGCAACCTTCAAACACTGGCTGGCGTGCTTCAAAGGGTACCTCAGGATGGCCACGACTGCACCCACGGAGGACCAGAAACTGCAAGTTCTCCACTCGAGGGTGAGTCCAGAGATCTACACCCTCATCGAGGATGCGGGCGATTTCGAGGCCGCGATGGCCCTGTTGAAAGGACACTACATTCGCCCAGTAAACCAGGTTTACGCCCGGCATCTGCTAGCGACAAGGTGACAAATCCCGGGGGAAATCGCTGGATGAATTCTACTGCACGCCTCTGGTACTGGGTAGGAACTGTGACTGCCCGCACGTCTCAGCAAGCGACCACCAGAACATTTAATCCGGGACGCATTTGTTGCAGGTATGCTGTCCTCCCAAATCCATCAGCAACTGCTGGAAAAAGAGACACTAGGCCTCAAGGAGGCAAGGGCCCTTCCTAGCTCCCTGGATGTAGCCTACCGAAACGCCCGCGCGGACGTCCCCGACCGTGCAGCAGCCCCTTGGGCAGCGTGGAACCCACCCGCGGCTGACCCCGATGCATCCCCCATCCCCCCACAAACTTGTGCCGCGTGGCTACCAGGCAACCCCGGGGGGCCCCGCTGTTATTTTTGCGGGAAAGCCAAGCACCCCCGGCACCGCTGCCCGGCCCACTCCTCCACCTGCAAAGGTTGTGGCAAAAAGGGCCATTTTGTGGCAGTATGCCAGGCCCAGGCTGTTGCAACTGTCTCTGGGAGCGAACTGGGACCGCCTCCACAACTCTCTCCACGGGCCATGTGCGGGGCGCGGGCGCCGCCACCTTCATTTTCCCCAGCCATGTGCGGGCCCCAGGCGTGGCCATCTTGTTCCCCAGGGACCACGTGCGATGCGTGGGCGCCGCCATCTTACCCACCTACAGCCAAGTGCGACCCGTGGGCGCCGCCATCTTGGCTGGAGTCTCAGGACCCCGATTCGGATGACCACACACTGCCCGAGGAAAATCTTCAACTTTTACTACGACTCACCTCGGTGACCCTGGACCAGTCTCGGCCCCGAACGCTTTCGACCGCGACGACGACCGTGCTCATCAGTGGGCGCAAAACATCCTGCCTGATCGACTCCGGGAGCACAGAGAGCTTCATACACCCCAGCATGGTAAGGCGCTGTTCTCTTCCCATACACCCAGTTAACCAAAGAATCTCCCTGGCCTCCGGGTCTCACTCTGTCGAGATCAAGGGTTTCTGCGTAGCGATCCTCACGGTCCAGGGAAGAGAATTAAAAAATTTCCTACTCTACGTCCTCCCTCACCTCTGCGCCACCACGCTCTTGGGATTGGACTTCCAATGCAACCTCCAGAGTTTAACCTTTAAATTTGGCGGCCCTATACCCACCTCACTGTCCGCAGCCTCGCAACCCTCAAGGTTGATACGCCTTCCCTTTTTGCGTACCTCACCCCGGATTGCAAACCCGTCGCCATCAGGAGCAGACGGTACAGTGCCCAGGACCGGACCTTCATTAGGTCGGAAGTCCAGCGGCTACTGAAGGAAGGTATTATCGAGGCTAGCAACAGCTCCTGGAGAGCTCAAGTAGTGGTTGTAAAGACCGGGGAGAAGCACAGGATGGTCATCGATTATAGTCATACCATCAACAGGTATACGCAGCTCAACGCGTACCCTCTCCCCGCATATCTGATTTGGTCAATCAGATTGCACAATACAAGGTCTTTTCCACGGTGGACCACCAGCTCCCCATCTGCCCGGCGACCGCAAGTACACTGCATTCAAAGCAGATGGGCGGCTCTACCACTTCCTAAGGGTTCCCTTCAGTGTCACAAATGGAGTCTCGATCTTCCAACAGGAGATGGACCGAATGGTTGACCTGTACGGTTTGCAGGCCACGTTTCCGTACCTCGACAACGTCACCATCTGCGGCCACGACCAGCAGGACCACGACACCAACCTCTGCAAATTCCTCCATACCGCAAAATCCCATAACTTAACCTACAACAAGGACAAATGCGTGTTCAGCAGCAACCGTCGAGCCATCCTCGGCTACGTAGTGCATGACGGGAGTCATAGGCCCAGATCCCGAACGCATACGCCTCCTCATGGAGTTCCCCCTCTCCCACTGCTCCAAGGCCCTGAAACGCTGCCTGGGATTTTTTTCATATTACGCCCAGTGGGTCCCCAATTATGCGGACAAGGCCCGGCCGCTAATCCAATCCTCAGTTTTCCCCCTGTCGGCAGAGGCCCGCCAGGCCTTCAGCCGCATAACGGCGGACATCGCAAAGGCCACGTGCACACAATCGATGAATCCCTTCCCTTCCAAGTCGAGAGCGACGCATCCGACGTAGCTCTGGCGGCCACCCTCAACCAAGCACCCTCCATGCTTCAGAAATCCGTCATTCCTCCATTGAAAAGGAGGCCCAGGCCATAGTAGAAGCTGTGCGGCACTGGAGGCATTACCTGGCCGGCAGGAGATTCACGCTCCTCATTGACCAACAGTCGGTAGCTTTCATGTTCGATAATGCACTGCGGGGCAAGATAAAGAACGATAAGATCTTACGGTGGAGGATCGAACTCTCCACCTAGAACTATGAGATCTTATATCGTCCCGGGAAGCTAAATGAGCCTCCTGATGCCCTATCCCGCGGCACATGTGCCAACGCACAAGTTGGCCGACTCTGGGCCTTCCATGAGGCTCTCTGCCATCCGGGGATCACGCGATTCTTCCATTTTATCAAGACCCGCAACCTGCCATACTCCCTCGTGGAGATCAGGACCGCCACCAGGAACTGCCAAATCTGCGCGGAGTGCAAGCCGCACTTCTACAGGCCAGAGAAAGCGCATCTGATAAAGGCTTCCCGTCCCTTTGAACGCCTCAGGATTTCAAAGGGCCCCTCCCCTCCACCGACTGCAACACGTACTTCCTGAAAGTGATTGACGAGTACTCCCGGTTCCCATTCGCCAACCCCTGCCCCGACTTGACCGCAGCCACCGTCATAAAAGCCCTCCGCAGTATCTTTACCCTGTTCGGTTTCCCCGCCTACTTACACAGCGATAGGGGATCCTCCTTCATGAGCAACGAACTGCGTCAATTCCTGCTCAGCAAGGGCATCGCCTCGAGCAGGACGACCAGTTATAACCCCCGGGAAAACGGACAGGTAGAGAGGGAGAACGGAACGGTCTGGAAGACTGTCCTACTGGCCCTACGGTCCAGGAATCTTCCAGTCTCCTGCTGGCAGGAGATCCTTTCCGATGCACTCCACTCCATCCGATCACTGCTGTGTACCACGACAAACGAAACACCTCATGAACGTCTCTTTGTCTTCCCTAGGAAGTCCTCCTCCGGGACCTCGCTCCCAACCTGGCTGGCAGCATCTGGACCCATTCTGCTCCGCAAACACGTGCAGGTGCACAAGTCTGACCCATTGGTAGAGAGGGCCCACCTCCTTCATGCTAACGCTCAATACGCCTACGTGGCCTACCCAGACGGCCGGCAGGATACAGTGTCCCTACGGGGCCTGGCACCCGCTGGATCCCCACCCACAACCCCTCCACCAACCCCACCCTCCCTCCCACCGGCGCACCCCACGGCAGCCCCCTTCCCAGGTGGATCGGTTCTTCCACTGGTCCCACCCAGGGGTGATGAAGCTATCGAAGAAGCCGAAGTCACGCTCCCGGAGTCACGGATGCCCGAGCTGGTGCCTGCATCACCGCCGAAACTGCGACGATCACAGAGGACGACCAGGGCCCCCGATCGACTAATTGCTTCATTCTTATATGTACATGTAAAATGAATACCGTAAATAGTTGTGACATGTAAGAAGGCAAAACACTGTACCACCGACGGGTACCACCATAACCTTTACCATTGTATGACGCGAGACCACCACCCCCGCCGGGCTCTTTTTTTTTTTCAACAGGGGGTGAATGTGGTAGTCTGTATTAGGGGTATTATGGTAGCTAGGGTGAGGCTGTAAGTTGGTGTGGGAGGTACCCGAGACAGGAAAATCATTGGTGAAGCCTGCTGGTTCCGCCCAGTAAGGCGGGGTATAAGAGTCTGTGTCTCCCTAGCAGCTGCATTCTGTGCCTGCGCTGCTGGGGGAAACATCTAGTCCAATAAAGCCTTCAATTGTCATCCAATCTCGCTTCTGGAGTCATTGATCGAGCATCAGCATCTAAACTGGAGAGGCATAAACATCCTGACTGCGAGGTTTGCTAGTGTCACACGGGAGGGTTTAAACTAGTATGGCAGGGGGGGTGGGTCCCGGGGCAATAGGTCAGAAGGTGAAAGCATTGAGGGAGAACTAGGGAATAGGGCCAGTATGCCTCTGAGGAAGAGCAGACAGGGAGATGTTGCTGAAAACAGTGGGTCTGGTGGCCTGAAGTGCATATGTTTTAATGCAAGAAGTATTACGGGTAAGGCAGATGAACTTAGAGCTTGGATTAGTACTTGGAACTATGATGTTGTTGCCATTACAGAGACCTGGTTGAGGGAAGGACAGGATTGGCAGCTAAACGTTCCAGGGTTTAGATGTTTCAGGTGGGATAGAGGGGGGTGTAAAAGGGGTGGCAGAGTTGCGCTACTGGTTAGGGAGAATATCACAGCTATACTACGGGAGGACACCTCAGAGGGCAGCGAGACTATATGGGTAGAGATCAGGAATAAGAAGGGTGCAGCCACAATGTTGGGGGTTTACTACAGGCTTCCCAACAGCCAGCGGGAGATAGAGGAGCAGATAGGTAGACAGACTTTGGAAAGGAGTAAAAACAACAGGGTTGTTGTGATGGGAGACTTCAACAACCCCAATATTGACTGGGACTCACTTAGTGCCAGGGGCTTAGACGGGGCAGAGTTTGCAAGGAGCATCCAGGAAGGCTTCTGAAAACAATATGTAGATAGTCCAACTAGGGAAGGGGCTGTACCGGACCTGGTTTGGGGGAATGAGCCCGGCCAGGTGGTAGAAGTTTCAGTAGGGAAGCATTTCAGGAACAGTGACCACAACTCAGTAAGTTTTAAAATGCTGGTGGACAAGGATAAGAGTGGTCCGAGGGTGAATGTGCTAAATTGGGGGAACGTTAATTATAACAATATTAGGCAAGAACTGAAGAACCTAGATTGGGGGCGGATGTTTGAAGGTAAATCAACATCTGACATGTGGGAGGCTTTCAAATGTCAGTTGAAAGGAATTCAGGACCGGCATGTTCCTGTGTGGAAGAAGGATAAATACGGCAAATTTCGGGAACTTTGGATAACGAGTGATATTGTAAGTCTTGTCAAAAAGAAAAATGAGGCATTTGTCAGGGCTAGAAGGCTGGGAACAGACAAAGCCTGTGTGCAATATAAGGAAAGTAAGAAGGAACTTAAGCATGGAGTCAGGAGGGCTAGAAGGTGCCACGAAAAGTCATTGGCAAATAGGGTTAAGGAAAATCCCAAGGCTTTCTAGACGTACATAAAAAGCAAGAGGGTAGCCAGGGAAATGGTTGGCCCACTGAAGGATAGGCAAGGGAATCTATGTGTGGAGCCAGAGGAAATGGGCAAGGTACTAAATGAATACTTTGCAGCAGTATTCACCAAAGAGAAGGAATTGATGGATGTTGAGTCTGGAGAAGGGTATGTAGATAGCCTGGATCACATTGAGATCCAAAAAGACGAGGTGTTGGGTGTCTTGAAAAATATTAAGGTAGATAAGTCCCCTGTGCCTGATGGGAACTACCCCAGAATACTGAAGGAGGCTAGAGAGGAAATTCGCTGAGAAATCTTTGGATCCTCACTGTCTTCAGGTGATGTCCCAGAGGACTGGAGAATAGCCAATGTTGTTCCTTTGTTTAAGAAGGGTAACAAGGATAATCCAGGGAACTACAAGCCGGTGAGTCTTATGTCAGTGGTAGGGAAATTACTGGAGAGAATTCTTCGAGACAAGATCTACTCCCATTTGGAAGCAAATGGACATATTAGCGAGATGCAGCATTGTTTTGTGAAGGGGAGGTCGTGTCTCACTAACTTGATAAGAGTTTTTCGAAGAGGTCACGAAGATGATTGATGCAGGTAGGACAGTGGATGTTGTTTTTATGGACTTCAGTAAGGCCTTTGACAAGGTCCCTCATGGTAGACTGGTACAAAAGGTGAAGTCACACGGGATCAGGGCAAGATGGATACAGAACTGGCTAGGTCATGGAAGGCAGAGAGTAGCTATGGAAGGGGGCTTTTCTAATTGGAGGGCTGTGACTAGTGGTGTTCTGCAGGGATCAGTGCTGGGACCTTTGCTGTTTGTAGTATATATAAATGATGTGGAGGAAAATGTAAATGGTCTGATTAGTAAGTTTGCAGACGACACAAAGGTTGGTGGAACTGCGGATAGTGATGAGGACTGTCAGAGGATACAGCAGGATTTAGATCCTTTGGAGACTTTGGCGGAGAGATGGCAGATGGAGTTTAATCCGGACAAATGTGAGGTAATGCATTTTGGAAGGTCTAATGCAGGTAGGGAATATACAGTGAATGGTAGAACCCTCAAGAGTATTGAAAGTCAGAGAGATCTAGGTGTACAGGTCCACAGGTCACTGAAAGGGGCAACACAGGTGGAGAAGGTAGTCAAGGAGGCATACGGCATGCTTGCCTTCATTGGCCGGGGCATTGAGTATAAGAATTGGCAAGTCATGTTGCAGCTGTATAGAACCTTATTTAGGCCACACTTGGAGTATAGTGTTCAATTCTGGTCGCCACACTACCAGAAGGATGCGGAGGCTTTAGAGAGGGTGCAGAAAAGATTTACCAGGATGTTGCCTGGTATGGAGGGCATTAGCTATGAGGAGCGGTTGAATAAACTCGGTTTGTTCTCACTGGAACGATGGAGGTTGATGGGTGACCTGATAGAGGTCTACAAAATTATGAGGGGCATAGACAGAGTGAATAGTCAGAGGGTTTTTCCCAGGGGAGAGGGGTCAATTACTAGGGGGCATAAGTTTAAGGTGAGAGGGGCAAGGTTTAGAGAAGATGTACAAGGCAGTTTTTTTACACAGAGGGTAGTGGGTGCCTGGAACTCGCTGCCGGAGGAGGTGGTGGAAGCAGGGACGATAGTGACATTTCAGGGGCATCTTGACAAATACACGAATAGGGTGGGAATAGAGAGATACGGACCCAGGAAGTGTAGAAGATTTTAGTTTAGATGGGCAGCATGGTCGGCACAGGCTTGGTAGGCTGAAGGGCCTATTCCTGTGCTGTACTTTTTTTTGTTCTTTGTTTTCACAGTAACATCATTGCAGTGTTAATGTAAGCCTACTTGTGACAATAACGATTATTATTATTTACTGTATAATTCACACCAGAGAGGGAAGTGCAATGAGACCTGGGTATCATGGTGGAACAGTCGCTGAAGATCTGCATGCAGGTATAGCAGCCGATGAGGAAAGCTAATGGCATGCTGCCCTTCAGAGCAAGACAATTTGAGTATAAGAGTAGGGATGTCTTGCTCAGCGATACAGGGACTTGGTGAGGCCACACCTTGAGTATTATATGCGGTTTTGGTCTCCTAGTCGAGTAAGGATATTCTTGCTATTGAGAGTGTCCAGCGAAGGTTCACCAGACTAATTCCCAGGATGGCAGGACTGACATTTGAAGAAAGACTGGATCGATTGGGCTTGTACTCACTAGAGTTTAGAAGAATGAGAGCTGATCTCATAGAAACATATAAAATCTTGATGGTAGTGGACAGGTTAGATGTGGGAAGAATGTGCCCGATGTTGGGGACGTCCAGAACTTGGGGTCACAGCCTAAGAATAAGGAGTATGCCATTCAGGACTGAGATGAGAAAGAACTTCTTCTCTCAGGAGTTGTGGAATTCTCTACTACAGAAAGCTGTTGGAGCCAGTTCGTTGGATATATTCAAGAGGGAGCTTGACGTGGCCCTTGCGACTAAAGGGATCATGGAGCATGGGGAGAAAGCTGGAGTGAATTTGCATGATCAGAATGAATGGTGGTGCAATCTCGAAGCCCAAATGGCGTACTCCGGCACCTGTATTCTATGTTTCTATGTTTCAAGAAGGAGATTGTGCGGCACCTGTCCATGTCCTTGCGGATTTGGCACCACATGGAGGAGGAGGACACCCGCTCTCGGTGGCCATCATGGTCATCGCAGCCCTGAACCTTTACGCTTCGGGATCATTCCGAGGCTCGAGCAGGGACCCGAGTGGCATCTCGAAGGCCACAGCCCCCAAACCCAGAGGCCGATAAATAATCCTGTGTTTGCTAACTTTATTTATAAGTGTTTTTGACCTGTGATGTATTATGCTTGATTGGAAGTAAAGGAGGTATCAGTAACGAGATAAAGGGCATGATTCTCTGGAAAGATTTCCAAGTGTTGTAGAGAACAGGAATTGCTGCGAGCTTCCCGGCGATCATGCCAGCGAGGCCGGCAACGCTATTCAACGTTAATTGGTCCATTTAATGTGGCCTCATGGGCTTCCCGCCGCAAAGGAAGGCTTGCCAGCTGATTCGCTGGCACTGCGCTCGCCAGACCCCTGCTAAAAAGGGTGAGCAGCACTTCAGCTGCAGTTGCTCAGCCACCCCAGCCAGCGAGCACCAATGGCGCCGAGGAGACCAGCCCCGGAGACACTGGCCTGGGGAGGCTGCTAGACGCTGTGACATTCAGAGGGAGATGTCCGCGTCAATCCAGCAGTCTATGGCTGCTTGGAGGAGTCCCAGAGTCTCCAGGCGCAGGAGATGTTGCCAGCAATGCGTGCCACCGAGGCCAACATTGCTAGGGTGGCAACCGCAATGGAGAGCCTGTTGCACGACGTCGACACCATTAGTGAAAGTGTCCAAGATGTCATGCAGTCAGTGATGGCCATGGCTGAGGGTCTCAACAGAATGTCCCCCTCGCTGGAGGATGTGACCCAGCACCAGGTTGACCTTGATGAGGTTCTGCGGGCAGGTCCTGCTCTCAGATGAGTATGGCCGAGGCACTGCGGAGCATGTCCCAGTCACAGGTGGGCATTGCCGAGGCACTGCAGAGCGGAAATGGCTGTCACGAGGGGACATAATTTTAAGGTGATTGGAGGAAGGTATAGGGGAGATGTCAGAGATCGTTTTCTTACACACAGAGTGGTCGGTGCGTGGAATGCACTGCCAGCAGATGTGGTGGAGACAGAGCCATTAGGGACATTTAAGTGGCTCTTGGACAGGCACATTGAAAGGGTGTAGGTTAGGGTTGATTTTAGATTAGGATAAATGATCGGCAAAACATTGTGGGCCGAAGGGCCTGTACTGTGCTGTTATGTTCTATGTCCCAGTCAGAGGAGGAGCATCGCCGATTGCTTCGACACAACGGTGCAGACCGTTGGGAACCGCCATAGTTGGCAGAGCCAGATGATGCAGGGGTAGCTGGGGCTTGAACCAGTTGCCCCTCCGTCCCAAGGTGAACTCCAGAGCTGGATGGCAACCCATCCCGTGGAGAAGCGACTGTGGCCACTAATACACTCGAGTTCCATCCTTCTGATGAGACCGCGTCTCACAGCTAGCCCATGGGACAGGGTGGCACGGCAATGCATGTGCCATTGACAAGTGAGCCAGGGCCCCTCCAGCCCCAGAGCCCCCAGACAACACCTGCCAGGGGCTTCAAAGCCACGGAATGAGGTAAGCAGCTAGTTGCCTCAACCACAAGAGGTGCATACGGAGGACACACCTCAATGTAGTTGTGAAGCTAGGAGGGCAAAGCACACCGAGGATCACTAAGGCACTGGGAGAGAGGGTAGGTAGGGGTGAGGGGACAGGGGGTGGGGGTATGATCATCGGGAAGGTGGGAAATTAGAAAACACAGCAAACACCTTTATGCACAACTAGTATGTGGCCGGCACGGTAGCACAGTGGTTAGCACTGTTGCTTCACAGCACCAGGGCCCGGATTCAATTCCCGACTTGGGTCACTGTCTGTGCGGAGCCTACACTTTCTCCCCGTGTCTGCATTGGTTTCCCCCAGGTGCTCCGGTTTCCTCCCACAAGTCCCAAAAAACATGTTTGTTGGGTGAATTGGACATTCTGAATTCTCCCTCAGTGTACCCGAACAGGCGCCGGAATGTGGCGACTATGGGCTTTCCACAGGAACTTAATTGCAGTGTTAATGTAAGCCTACTTGTGACACTAATAAAGATTATTATTATTATGGTGCCTCTGCCACTTTCTTCCGCAATGCAGGCTGACTTCTGAACCCTTGGCCCATCTCTCCAGGCAGCTCCCTCTCCTCGTGGCACTCACCTGCCCTCTGGCTGTGGACATGTCCCTGGAGGTGTCCCACATCCCCTGGGTGTTTGGATGCTGGCTGTTTCATGTGTGGTGTTACCTCTCGCAGTGTTCAAGCTCAGTGTCCAGGCATCGAGCTGTGATTTGGATGCGAGGCAATGACTTCTACATGCTACATGTCCCACACAACCACGGGGATCCACTTGTGTTGTGTGAAGTGCTCACTTAAGAGTTATATCTGGGGGAAAGGCAATTATGATGCGATGAGGCAAGACTTAGGATGCATCGGATGGACAGGAAAACTGCAGGGGATGGGCACAATGGAAATGTGGAGCTTGTTCAAGGAACAGCTACTGCATGTCCTTGATAAGTATGTACCTGTCAGGCAGGGAGGAAGTGGTCGAGCGAGGGAACCGTGGTTTACTAAAGCAGTCGAAACACTTGTCAAGAGGAAGAAAGAGGCTTATGTAAAGAAGAGACATGAAGATTCAGTTAGGGAGCTCGAGAGTTACAAGTTAGCTGGGAAGGACCTAAAGAGAGAGCTAAGAAGAGCCAGGAGGGGACATGAGAAGTCTTTGGCAGGTACGATCAAGGGTAACCCTAAAGCTTTCTATAGATATGTCAGGAATAAAAGAATGTCTAGGGTAAGAGTAGGGCCAGTCAAGGGCAGGAGTGGGAAGTTGTGCGTGGAGTCCGAGGAGATAGGAGAGTTGCTAAATGAATATTTTTCGTCAGTATTCACACAGGAAAAGGACAATGTTGCCGAGGAGAATACTGAGATTCAGGCTACTAGACTCGAAGGGCTTGAGGTTCATAAGGAGGAGGTGTTAGCAATTCTGGAAAGTGTGAAAATAGATAAGTCCCCTGGGCCGGATGGAATTTATCCTAGGATTCTCTGGGAAGCTAGGGAGGAGATTGCTGAGCCTTTGGCCTTGATCTTTAAGTCATCTTTGTCTACAGGAATAGTGCCAGAAGACTGGAGGATAGCAAATGTTGTCCCCTTGTTCAAGAAGGGGAGTAGAGACAACTCCGGTAACTATAGACCAGTGAGCCTTACTTCTGTTGTGGGCAAGGTCTTGGAAAGGTTTATAAGAGATAGGATGTATAATCATCTGAAAAGGAATAATTTGATTAGAGATAGTCAACACGGTTTTGTGAAGGGTAGGTCATGCCTCACAAACCTTATTGAGTTCTTTGAGAAGGTGACCAAACAGGTGGATGAGGGTAAAGCAGTTGATGTGGTGTACATGGATTTCAGTAAAGCGTTTGATGAGGTTCCCCACGGTAGGCAATTACAGAAAATACGGCGGCATGGGATTCAGGGTGATTTAGCAGTTTGGACCAGAAATTGGCTAGCTGGAAGAAGACAAAGGGTGGTGGTTGATGGGAAATGTTCAGCCTGGAGTCCAGTTCCTAGTGGTGTACCACAAGGCTCTGTTTTGGGGCCACTGCTGTTTGTCATTTTTATAAATGACCTGGAGGAGGGTGTAGAAGGATGGGTGAGTAAATTTGCAGATGACACTAAAGTTGGTGGCGTTGTGGACAGTGTGGAAGGATGTTCCAACTTACAGAGGGACATAGATAAGCTGCAGAGCTGGGCTGAGAGGTGGCAAATGGAGTTTAATGCAGAAAAGTGTGAGATAATTCATTTTGGAAGGAATAACAGGAAGACGGTGTACTGGGCTAATGGTAAGATTCTTGGTAGTCATAGGTTATCATAGAATTTACAGTGCAGAAGGAGGCCATCCGGCCCATCGAGTCTGCACCGGCTCTTGGAAAGAGCACCCTACCCAAGGTCAACACCTCCACCCTATCCCCATAACCCAGTAACCCCACCCAACACTAAGGGCAATTTTGGACACTAAGGGCAATTTATCATGGCCAATCCACCTAACCTGCACATGTTTGGACTGTGGGAGGAGACCGGAGCACCCGGAGGAAACCCACACACACACGGGGAGGATGTGCGGACTCCGCACAGACAGTGACCCAAGCTGGAATCGAACCTGGGACCCTGGAGCTGTGAAGCAGTTGTGCTATCCACAATGCTACCGTGCTGCCCATGTGTGGATGAGCAGAGAGATCTCGGTGTCCATGTACATAGGTCCCTGAAAGTTGCCACCCAGGTTGAGAGGGTTGTTAAGAAGGCATACGGTGTGTTAACTTTTATTGGTAGAGGGATTGAGTTTCGGAGCCATGAGGTCATGTTGCAGCTGTACAAAACTCTGGTGCGGCCGCATTTGGAGCATTGCGTGCAATTCTGATCGCCGCATTATAGGAAGGATGGGGAAGCATTGGAAAGGGTGCAGAGGAGATTTACCAGAATGTTGCCTGGTATGGAGGGAAGATCTTATGAGTGCAGGCTGAGGGACTTAAGGCTCTTTTCATTAGAGAGAAGATGGTTAAGAGGTGACTTAATTGAGGCATACAAGATGATCAGAGGATTAGATAGGGTGGACAGTGAGAGCCTTTTTCCTCAGATGGTGATGTCTAGCATGAGGGGACATAGCTTTAAATTGAGGGGAGATCGATCTAGGACAGATGTCAGAGGTAGGTTCTTTACCCAGAGAGTAGTAAGTGCGTGGAATTCCCTGCCTGCAACAGTAGTGGACTCACCAACACTAAGGGCATTCAAATTGTCATTGGATAGACATATGGACAATAAGGGAATAGTGTAGATAGGCTTTAGAGTGGTTTCACAGGTCGGCGCAACATCGAGGGCCGAAGGGCCTGTACTGCGCTGTAATGTTCTATGTTCTATGTTAACTAGGATTGCCAATTCCATATTAGCAATAGCCTTCAACCACACGACCAGAGGCCTCAGCAGTTGGTGGGGATTATGGGGAATTGGTGGGGCAGACAGGCAGAAACAAGGTTTGTCCCAGGAATGGGTACACATGATCCAGGGGGCTGGCATGGTGGTCCCACGTGTGGTTGCCCACCCAGAACCTCTCCCCCACCCCCCCCCACCACCCACCCTCCCATGGCAGCGAGCCCCTGCCCACAGAAGCCCTTCCCCAGGTTCACATTTTTCAGAAGGAGTACAGATTGGCGCTGGCGTGACCACTTGCTGGAGAGGCCACTTGGATATGGGCAGCTCTCATTATTTGTATGGGAATAGGGCATAAATGGTGATAATTGTTTTCTTACCACACGAGTTCCTGATTTCGCCTATTGGAGCAGGCTTGTTGCATTGCAAACTGTTTGGCGCCTGGCGCGGTTCTCATTTTTAGCCTCTCCCACTATTTACTGGCCTCAGTTTCCTTGAGCGAGAGAGTAATGAGGTCGGAGAATCGCGGCCAAAGTGTTTCCTTTTATTGTTTAATTATTGTTGGTTATTTTACTTTTCTTTTAAATTTGGAGTACCTAATTATTTTTTTCTAACCCACCTATTTTTTGGGGGTTGCGGGGGTGAAACCCATGCAGACACGGGGAGAATGTGCAAACCCCACATGGTGTGGCCACCTAAAATGGCCACCCACAAAGGATAATGGGAATTGTGGTCCAGGTGGGACACAGACAGTACACAGCCCCTGTGTATTGTGCAATGGAAAACCAGACCAAACTGAAACTTGCATCTGTTAAAGGTAAATCACCGATTTCCCTCGGACAATAGCCTCAAATTCAAAAGGAATAGCAACAGTACCAAAATCACCAGTGCCGCATCCCCTTATTTGGAAAGGCATACGTACTTGGGACAATGATAACTAGGACCCGCCCAGCCATCGAGGTAACCGCCCCTATTTGGCCAGTATCGATTAGAGTGATTGAGACCCTATTGATCCATTGGATCCTGAGTTAGTACCACCCAAAAGAGCGCGAAATAGGAGACGGCCCTGCGCACTAGGGATCAGTCTCTTTTGGGACCAGCCTGTGCCCACACCAACTGCAGCATAACGACCAGCCAAGTTCAAGACCCGCGATCACTACCTGAGAGAGACAAGCCGCAGCCGAGACAAACCTGATGAGTTGCAGCTGACACATATGGGGATTCAGATAAAGGCTTTATCTACCTGCACAGAGCCGGTCACCCAGAAGTTAAGTAAAGGTCAACTTAGTTGATAGGTGTAGTTTAATGCGTAGCCGCGTGTATCATTGCACATAGATATAAGTCTTGTGTTTAATAATAAACTGTCTTTTGAACTAACATACTGGTTGTGTGGTCATTTGGTCAATACAATAAACATACTCGTGACTTGTGGTTATTAATAAAGATAGCAACAATGGACAGTGATCCAGGGCCGGGATCGAACAGGAGTCCTCAGCGCCATGATGCAGCAGTGCTAACCACTGCGCCGTCTTTATTGTTAAGCACTGTTAACTGGTAATTGTAAGCTATATTTCTGTGATGTAAGACAGTTTAATACTATGTTAATAATATAGTTTGTGTTAATAAACCATATCCGGATTGGTGCGTGGAATCACTCCTGGAGCAAAGTATCCTTTCCTCACAGTTTTACATATTATAAAAAAGTGATTAGGGTTTTTGTATGATATCATAGTAAATATTGGAGTCTGGTCCAGGACTGCAATGTGCAGATTAATGTGAAAGTTGTGGGGCGGGGTAAGCTGGTACTTGAACATCATGATGCCAAAAGCATGACAACATGTGAGGCTCGATAGACTAGTTAACCTTCACACATTAATCATTTTCATATTTCCTCCCTCTATTCTCCAATCAATGACTAGATATTACTTCCCAAATCTGTGATAATCTTTTCCACAAGCTGTTTGAACCTTTTCAATCTGGGTTTCTGCCTTTAATAATCTTTATTAGTAACACAAATACATTAACACTGCAATGAAGTTACTGTGAAAATTCCCGAGTCACCACACTCCGGCACCTGTCCAGGTACACTGAAGGAGAATTCAGAATATCCCATTCACCTAACAGCACATCTTTCGGGACTTTGTGGAAAGAAACCGGAGCACCCAGAAAAACCTCCCAGACAGGGGAGAACGTGTAACCTCCGGGCAGACACCCAAGCCGCCCTTTGCTATAGGACTAAAAATGGTTTTATCAAATTAACCCGGCTGTTCCTCACCAACCAGTCGTTGAACTCAGGGCGACATCAGGAAGCAGAGAAAAGCGTCACCTCCCATCCACACACTCTCTCAGAGAGATCGTCAATGGCGCATGCATCGACCCAGTATGCAGTGCGAGGTGGAATAGGCTCAGTGCAGACAAGAGGGGTTTATTGCGCAGGCGCAGCGAAAAGTGGCCGGTGACCGTTTTCAGGGCGGAGGTGAGAGAGAACCGAGAGGGCGAGGAGGGGGGATAGGGAGACGATGGGGTGGCGTCGGATGGATCAGATCGCTTTCACCGGGAGGGGGTGGGGGGTTGAGGCGTCTCAGTTCATTTTGTTTGGAGCCAGTGTTAGGCCCCTGTTGCCCGGGAAACCGGCCGCCATCTTGTCCCAGGCCGCAGACATCCCCAAATATTTTATTTTCAATCGAGCAAAACCCCCCACCTTCAGCACCAAGTAACCCCCCCCCCCCCACCTTCAGCACCAAGTAACCCCCCCCCCACCTTCAGCACCAAGTAACCCCCCCCCTTCAGCACCAAGTAACCCCCCCCCCCCCCCCCAGCACCAGGTAACCCCCCCCCGCCAAATCCAGGGTGAACCGTCCCCCTTCTCTCACCCATTCCACGCATCGGATTAAAAAAACCCTGCTCCTCCACCAGTCCGCGTACCCCTCCATACACATGATATCCCCCCCCCCCCAATACTCCCCCCCCCCAATACTCCCCCCCCCCCAATACTCCCCCCCCCCCCAATACTCCCCCCCCCCAATACTCCCCCCCCCCCAATACTCCCCCCCCCAATACTCCCCCCCCCAATACTCCCCCCCCCAATACTCCCCCCCCCCCCCAATACTCCCCCCCCCCCCCAATACTCCCCCCCCCCCAATACTCCCCCCCCCCAATACTCCCCCCCCCAATACTCCCCCCCCAATACTCCCCCCCCCCAATACTCCCCCCCCCAATACTCCCCCCCCCCAATACTCCCCCCCCCCCCAATACTCCCCCCCCCCCAATACTCCCCCCCCCCCCAATACTCCCCCCCCCCCCAATACTCCCCCCCCCCCAATACTCCCCCCCCCAATCCCCCCCAATACTCCCCCCCCAATACTCCCCCCCAATACTCCCCCCCCCCAATACTCCCCCCCAAAATACTCCCCCCCCCCAATACTCCCCCCCCCCAATACTCCCCCCAATACTCCCCCCCCCAATACTCCCCCCCCCAATACTCCCCCCCCCCAATACTCCCCCCCCCAATACTCCCCCCCAATACTCCCCCCCCAATACTCCCCCCCCCCCAATACTCCCCCCAATACACCCCCCAATACTCCCCCCCCCAATACTCCCCCCCCCAATACTCCCCCCCCCAATACTCCCCCCCCCAATACTCCCCCCCCCCAATACTCCCCCCCCCAATACTACCCTCCCCCCCCCAATACTACCCTCCCCCCCAATACTTCCCCCCCAATACTTCCCCCCCCCAATACTTCCCCCCCAATACTCCCCCCCACCCCCAATACTCCCCCCCCAATACTCCCCCCCAATACTCCCCCCCCAATACTCTCCCCCCCAATACTCTCCCCCCCAATACTCTCCCCCCCAATACTCTCCCCCCAATACTCTCCCCCCCCAATACTCTCCCCCCAATACTCTCCCCCCCAATACTCTCCCCCCCAATACTCCCCCCCCAATACTCCCCCCCCAATACTCCCCCCCCCCCCAATACTCCCCTCCCCCCCAATACTCCCCCCCAATACTCCCCCCCCAATACTCCCCCCCCAATACTCCCCCCCAATACTCCCCCCCAATACTCCCCCCCCCCCAATACTCCCCCCCCAATACTCCCCACCCCCAATACTCCCCCCCCCAATACTCCCCCCCAATACTCCCCCCCCCAATACTCCCCCCCCCCAATACTCCCCCCCAATACTCCCCCCCCCAATACTCCCCCCCAATACTCCCCCCCAATACTCCCCCCCCAATACTCCCCCCCAATACTCCCCCCCCCAATACTCCCCCCCCCCCAATACTCCCCTCCCCAATACTCCCCTCCCCCCCAATACTCCCCCCCCCCCC